>NC_132794.1:115920467-116649633 GCF_048418805.1 Vulpes vulpes | reverse complement strand
GTCCTCTCCACTGTGTGGGATTGTTCCTTTGGTTTGTGCAGAAGGTTTGATCAGCAGCCGCCAGGCCCCGTACGGGATCCAGAACGCAGGGGCCCTGACAGCGGTCGCTGCACCGGCAGGCACGGATCCCTCCAGGACCTACCTGTGCGTCACCTGGAGGGGGGAGCACCCGCTGGGGGTCCGGCACACAGCTGCCCACCCACGGCATCTCCAGGCCAGGGGAGGAACCCCTGCCCTACCCCCCTCGCTCACTCTGGGCGTCCTGGGGGTGGTCAGTCCTGTGCGGAGCACCGTGTGGCCTCCCCGGCCAGTCCGGGATGGGAGTCAGGAAGCACGGTCCGTGGGCCCGGGAGCTCCCTCCTGCAACCAGAAAACGGAGTCTGCGGGCGTAAGGCCTCGCTCTGGGATGGCCTCGCGTGGGGTGCTCCATTCTGCGCTTGGCCACGAGGCATCGCCTATGCACAGCCCAGCGAGACAGGGCGCCCATGGAAGGTCGCGGGGTGAGGGCCTGGGCACGGCCTCGGCTCCCACTCGCTTGAGAACCGTCCTCAACTCACCAGGGGGCCCGTGCGTGTCCCTTCAGCTGGCGTCGAGCCAGGGCAAGAGGCTTGTTTGCTTAGCCACCTGGTCCCTCAGCAAGGTCACTGAGCCGCCCTCTACCGGCCAGGTACGTTCGGGGAACTTCCACAAGCAGAACTATGTGACCAGCGGCGCCGGACGGAGCTTGACGGCACAGGAGGACCAGTGCGGGGAGCGTAGGGGTGCGGCCCAGCCTGCTCCTCCCCGCCCCTGCTCCTGGCCCCTCCATCCTCTCCTACACTCCCCATCTCTGCTCCCGCCCCCTCCCCCGGGACCCCCTCACTCCCCATCCCTGCTCTCACTGCTTGCCCCTGGGCCCCCTCACTCCCCGTCCCTGCTCCCGCCCCCTCCCCCCGGGCTGGGCACAGTGGGGTGGAGCACAGTGCCCTGTTTCTGCTTCCTCTCGCTGCCCAGGACAAGAGGAAATCTAAGGGGACAAGTGTGCAGAGTGGGGCCCTGGATCATTTGGTCCAGCAGGATGCTTTCAGGCTCCATGAGGAGATGCAGGCTGAGGACAGGTGTGTCCCCTGCCCCAGCCCTCATACCTAGGGGCCTCACACAGGGGGACTAGGCCCAGACGCGGCAGCTGGGCTGGGGGCCATCGTGACACCCGGGGAACCATCCGTGCAGAAAGCCAGTAATAAGGAAAAATGAAGAGCTGCAGTAGCCGCCAGGTGCGGGATCGTGTGATTTCCCATCAGCACATAACGTGTGGTTATTACTTGACTTATAATGGCTGAGGAACCACTTAGATACATCTTCTTTAGAATGATTTTTAGTCTGTTATTTAGACAGATGTTTAAATTAAGGGCTGGCTTATATTTTCAGTATGAAATCTCAGAATCCACCCAGGAACCAGGCAGGTGCTTCCGGGCCAAGCCCCTCCCTCCAGGTCCCCTTGCCCAGGACACTGGCTGCAGGTGGAAACCAGCACAGGGCGTGTGCTCTGCAGGGGGCCACCCGGGGAACGGGGCACGACTCCTGCTAGACCCCCGCGCCAGCCAGGTGCACGTCCTCTGCCCCCGACAGGGCCTGTGGGTCTGCTCTCGAGGGCGGATGCTCCTGCGGGTGGGTGCTCCTGTGGGGAGGTGCTCCCGAAGACAGGGGCTCCTGTAGCCCTGAGGGACCTGAGGGCAGGTACTCCTATGGGTAGGTGCTCCTAAGGGGGAGTGTTGCAGAGGATGGGTGCTCCCGAGGGAGGGTGCTCCCTGAGGCCCCTGCTCCCCAGAGAGAATGCTCCCCAGGGTAGGTGCTCCCCAGGGTGGGTGCTCTCCAGGGCAGGTACACCCTGGGGTCAGTGCTCCCGGGTCTAGTGCCCCCTAGGGTGGGAGCTCTCTGGGATTAGTGCTCCCCAGGGCTGGTGCTCCCCAGGGCTCATGCTTCCCAGGTCAGGTACTCCTTGGGGCAGGTCCTCCCCAGGGCTTATGCTCCTGGGGTAGGTGCTCCCCAGGGCTCGTGCTCCCAGAGCAGGTGCTCCCCAGGGCTCGTGCACCCCGGGGTGGGTGCTCCCCAGGGAGGTGCTCCTGGAGTCCACACTCGGCTGTGCATTCAGCACACGGCAGACAAACGCCCTTGCCTTGCTTCACGGAGCCGGTGGAAGCAGTGGCGAGGCTGTGACATCAGCAGCCTCGGGGGTTGTCCCTGACGTCAGCTTGACAACATTCCAGCTGTTTGTCCTCGTGCCAGAGAACTGGGCCACCTTGGCCTCAGAGCCCCTCCCCATGTGGAAAGACATGCACCCGCAGGCATGTACACTCATGCACGTGCTCTCACGCACGCACACAACACACACACACATGCACGCACACCTGCACACACGTATGCAGCCTGCACACACCTGCACACCCATATGCATGCACACGTGCAGGCGCACCCCCAGGAAGGCACCCAGCCCACCAGGAGGCTCCCGACACTGGCTCCCAGACCACCCTTCAAGGAGGCTGCTCCCCGGGGCCTCGTGAGCCCCCTCGGGCCCAGGGAGCCGGCTGAGGGGTCCTGAGGGGCCTGCGGGCAGCCCTGCGTCCCTTCCTCTGAAGCAGCCCATGTGCTCCTGTGAGCACCGAGGGGCCCTGCTCCCAGGAAGCTTCTGGGGTGTCTGCCTCGGGAGTGGGGAGTGTAGGCCCTGGTGTAATGTCAGGTGACAGGCTGCGGAGGTCTTGGCCGTGTGCTGCGCGAGGACAGTCAGGGGTCCCAGCGGTGGGCAGCACAGTCTCAGCGCAGGGGCCTCATGTTGCTGAGGACCCCAGGCCCAGGGGAGGACGGAGATGACCTCCAGGAGGGGGGGAGCTCCTGCCATTCAGACTGCCCTCCAGCCCTCCAGGGAGTCCCTGCCCCTGGCACCCCCCTTCCCCACCTCAAGGCTTATTGTCAGGGTGAAGTCAGGAGCCCCCACAAATCAGTAAGGAAGGTGCAAACGGCCCAGGAGAAGGGTGGGCACAGCGGACCCAGGGGAGCAGGTCAGGGAGGCTCTGCTGACGTCCTCGGGGTCAGGGCCGCTGAGCAGACCAGGGCCCCAGGGAGTCCCCCAGCCCCCTGCAGACAGGCCGAGGTCCCCGGGGGGCTCCCGCGTCTCCTGGGCTGCAGTGGCCGGGGCAGCTGCAGGCAGCTTGCGTTTCCCTCCCAGGCTGCGGACGCACAGCCGCGCGCTGCGGTGGCCCTGCCTGGCGTCCAGCGTCCGGGGCCCTTGCACATCTGGGGAGACTTGGTCACCGCTGGGCCTCAGAGCCTCACGGGTGACGGCGGATGAGACCCAGAGGACCCTCATCAGAGGAGGAGACGGACAGAGGGACGGGAGAACGACAGCACGCGGTGGCCAAGGAGTCCCCGCCGGCGCATCGTGGAGGCGCGGTTGTAAATTAGCGAACGCAAAGTGGCTTCAACCTGTTGGCTTCTAAGACACAAACAGACGAAACAACGTTCCCGTATATGCTTGAGGTGTGCACGCAGGTGCGCGGCCGCGTACAAGGAAAGTGTGGGGGTGATGCTGTTTCTTGGGGGTGAAGGAGGTCGAGGGGTGCAGGGCCCATCGTTCTCACGGAGCCGGACACAGCTCAGAGCGGCATCGGCACAGGAGCCCGAGCCCACGGCCACCTGTCCTCCCCGGGCTTCGGCTGCCCCTTCTCCCCTGGGCTGTGCACGGGCTGCGCAACCCCACGTCCCAGTGGGAGCCCCGGCTCGTCCCCCGCGCCCGGGCCCTCCTGGAGCTCCGAGGCCCCAGCAGAGCTGTGCGGCGCTTCCCCCAGAGAGTCTGAGCGTCAGCTCTGGGGGCCGCTCCTCCGAGTGTCCCCGGGTGATGTCCCACCTTCTTCCCTTCATCCCCAGCGCGGAGGGTCACAGCTGCCCCCAGCGGCCACCCTGCACTGCCGGCCTCCTGGTCCAGTCGGGATCTCTTCTCCGAAGCCCCATCTCTTTACACTAAATTCTGAAGGTTCAAGGAGCGCGGCCTGACTGGCCCCTGGCCGCTCCTGGCACCTAGTGAATGAGTCTCCAACACCAGAAGCAAACACAGTCGGGGGCAGAAGCAGAAAGTCAGTAAAGGCCGTGACCCCGGAGACGCAGAGCCGGAGCTGGGCCTCGGCCCTTGTGGCTGCGGCTCCTCAGAGCGGCGTTGGGCGGACCCGGGTGGGTAAGAGCAGTGAGGAGGAGCACGTGCTGCTGCGCCCGCAGATCCCTTGGTCCCACGGGCCACATGCCAGTCCCGCCTGGAAACCGAGACAACTCCAGGCCCCGACGCGGGAGGCATCCGGTGCGCAGAGAGGAGGTGCGAAGGGAACGTGTGGTGGCCACCCTCGTGCTGGGGGGAGAGGCCCGTCGGCGTCCTCCCTGAGCGCCGTGAGTCGCCGCCACGGGCTCCGGGGGAGGCCCGGTCCCTTCCAGCTCGGACACGCAGCTGCACACAGGGCTTTCCGACCCTGAAGCCCGTCTCCCAGTCCCGGCCAACGTCGGGGGCGCCAGGCCCACCTGCCACGGGCTTTCTCACCTAACGTCAGCCACCCGGGGTGGTCGAGGGGTTCCCCAGTTCACAAAACGAGGCACTGAGCTTGGGCAGCTGCTCCCACGTCATTCAAGATGGAATCAGGACCCGGATCCTAGCCGCGTGTTTAAACGGCTTGACACACACAGACGCTTGCACACACAGGACGGGGCCAGCGTGGCCGGCGGAGAGGACACGGGTCCTGGAGCGGGGCCTGGGCTCACATTCATCCGCGGAGTCGGGTTTGTGCAAGCCTGGGACGGCGGTGACGGCCCCCACCTGGGAAGCTCAGTTGCTCCTTCCCCAACTCCGACCGGAAGCCCACACATTCAGGTTTCCGGGCTTAGGGCCTCCCGAGAACCACATGATAACTTTCCTCTCCTTTCCTGAGAACTGGATACTTTGGTGATTAAAAGCAAGTGCTACGAAGCAGTTGAGTGGGATGTGCCCCGGGCCGCGTGAGCTGGTCCAGCCTGTGCTGGAAGCCCGGCCCCGTTGGCTTCACCAGGTTGGAACCAGCAGAAAATGTACCACTTGTCTTCCAGGCGAGCTGCCCCCCAACAGCTGTCCTGTCCCTTCACCCCCTTAGACGGCCCTGCAGAGACCTGGCCTCCGGGTCAGCCGACACGGTTCCCGCCTGTGCTCCAGCCAGTCTTGCCTCGCTCACCCAGGTAAGGAGCTGCAGGCCCCACCCATCTGCGCCAGCCCTCAGAGCTGCGGCCCCAGGCCCCACCTGCTGTACACCAGCCCCAGAGCTGCTGCAACCCCAGACCCACCTGTCTACACCAGCCCCAGAGCTGCTGCAGCCCCAGACCCCACCCGTCTACACCAGCCCTCAGAGCTGCAGCCCCAGGGCCTAGCCATCTACACCAGCCCTCGGGGCTGCAGCCCCAGGCCTCACGTGTCTACACCAGCCCTGAGAGCTGTGGCCCCAGACCCCACCAGATGCTGCAGCCCCAGACCACACCCGGTGTACACCAGCCCCAGAGCTGCTGCAGCCCCTTCTCCTGTCCTAAGACAACCTCCTGATGTCAGCGGGGGATTTTTGCCTCCTGCTGGTGTCTCCAGGCCTGAGTGAACATGGCTCGTGTGTGACACGCATCTGTGCAGTGCACGCACCCTCTTTCCTCACAAACCGTCCCTTCACTCGCGTGTTTGTAATCCCAGCCCCCGCGGTCGTAGCAAACTTGCTCCCCCGTCCCCTGCCAGGCCGCGTCTCCTTCCCTTCCCCCGGGGTCCCCGAGGTGGGCTGCGCTGTGTATCTGGCAGTCGGGCTTGGGTTCGGTGACACACTGCTTTGGACATTGCTTGTTCATTTACTTGTGTGTTTGTTTTAAAATCCTCACAGAGCCCATGAGAAAACAGCAGGAGCTTCCCCGGTCCCAAGTGCCCTGCGGGGTCAGAAACTGGCTTAGAATCCACTTCTTCCTTCATTTGAGGAAGGCATCTGAGGGGCGGACGCAGGGCCCCAGGCCCCCGGAGTCAGGGAGACGCTGCAAGGAGGCAGCCGCGGGGAACGGGGAACAAGGGCAGGTCACCAGGGGCACAGGACCAGGACCGCACGCCCGGTCTCCCTCCCCAGGAGCATCGCGAGGGGCCGGGGGGCAGGAGGGGTGTGCACGTCCCTGGGGGAGCCTCTGAGCCTCCCCTCCCTCCCTGTGAGGTCCCCCAGGGGAGGCGCAGGGTGGCTGCCACCGAGCACTGCTCCTGCGGCCCCCTCTCTTCCCCGCCCTCCTTCCACGGCCACGTTACAGTTTCTTAAAACCGAAATCCCCAAACACCCTAAAAACACCAGAAAAGCCTCCCGCGTAAGCATCATCGTGCTAATTGATGTTGTTGGAGAGCCAATTAGCCAGACCCCGTGCCGAGCACCCGGGAAACAAGAAAGGAGGCTGGGAGAGCCTAACTCACCGGTGCACATGCTCCCCCTCAGGACAGGCCTCCCCCTGACGTCTGCCTGCTGAGCCCGTGCCCCCAAACTCTGCCGTGTGGCCCATTTTCATTGTCTCCCAGAGGCTTCCAGAGGCCCAGCAGCATTCACTGGCACTGCCTCTGGCCGGACCCATGGGGCTGGGAGACCAGGGCGGGCGTGCTGAGCCCGGGCTCTGCCTACAGGGCCCCGGCAGGTGTCGGGTGGTCCTGCAGCCCACGGTCTCCTCCCCGGGGAGGAAGCCCCATGCACGGACACCGCCCCGACGTCACAGCTGTGGACCCAGCTAGCGTGTGCCTCCCCCCTGGCTCCCTGCTGACTTGGAAATCTAGGAAGGTGTAGCACTCGTCTTCCAGACGGCCTCCTCCTGGAGGACGGGCCATGCGGGCCAGGGGACACGGGTCCACTCCAGGAAGGGAGGTGCAGTGTGGGAAAGTGGGCCTCAGCCCCTGTGCTTCTCCTGGTGACCTTGGCCTGGCCCCGTCTCCCGTTCTGGCCTCCTCTGGGATCCAGATCCATCCAGATAAGACCCCAGAGCCCCCCCAGCTCTCACCGCCCGTGTCTTTGAGATGTACATAGGGCCCGGGCACACGACTGAGCTTATATTTTCTTTGGTGCCTCTTTTCAACGTGTGGCTTCCTCCGACAAAATTACATGGTTATCGTACTATTTTGGAGGGGTGACTAGAAGGGAAGAGCTTCACAGGAGAGTAGACGGGGAGCGATTATGGCTCACAGCACGCAACGTCGAGGCATTACAGTCGTGCCAACCTGCAGAAGCCCTTGGGCCGCGAGCTAATGCCTTTGCAAACGCGTCCGCAAATGTGCAATTGGTATGGAGGGCCACCTGTGCTATTTGGCTGTAACTGTGTGATTCTCTGAATGACTTTACTCATCGCGCCGAAATATTGCTGCATCTAACCTGTTGGGGTTGGGAAATTGCTCCCTATTTGATTATAGGAAAACACGGAAAAATACCAATTTGCGAGTAGAGAAGTTTGTCACTGATGACCGTCTCCAAGCGGGATACGTGACATTTGAAGCTTGTTTATCCCTCCTAAATTTTACAATAGAAATTAGGTCATTTTCCTTACGCTCGGGGCAAGAAACAGAAGCTATAAGAAATAAATAGTGTCAATATCCTAGTGACACTCACTTGGAAGGGAGCGGCCCAGGAGCAGAAAACGAACACATTTATGTGAACCACGTAGCGGCATCGGTGAAATACTGAATAGTGATTAAACATAATTTTTAAAACAAAATCTATAAAATGCAGTAGAGGTCGATGCACCTTCGCCAACATGAATAAAAATGGGATTATCGTGTATGAGGCTCGGACGGCGCAGTAAATCAAGAACTCGGGGTGGCGAGGATGGGCTAGGAGAGGGGAAACGTGGAGCGTTTCTAGCAGGACGCGGTGGCGTGAAGACCTGCCTCCAGGGTCCCCTGCTCTGCGCCCCAGAGTCGTGGCTGCGGGGCTCGCTCAGCCCAGCCCCCGGCTCCCAGGAGTGCCCTCCGGGGCAGGCTCACTGTCCATAGACCACCAGAGGGACCTGAGGGAAGTCACTGCTGTCACCATGGAACAGGACAACGGCTGTGCTGGAGAAGACTCATCTCTCCAACAGTGCACGTTCCGCAGGACAGTCCAGCATCAGTGAGACTCAGGGACTTGAGCGCGGGCCCAGGATGTGGCACCTCGCATGGTGGCAGGGGCACGGAGACTCCCTAAGTATTGTGATCGGGCTGTCGGTAAAGAACCACCGTCGTGGGGCGAGAATAGGACTGTGCACTGAAGAATGCTTCGTGTCCACAATTAAAAACTGGTTCTCTGTGCAATCTTGGTGTCGGTGGAGTTATCTGAGCAAATGCCAAGCGGAAAGACGGGGTAGCATTAGCTGGGGTGCAAGCCAGGCGCCTTTCCCGCACTGTCCTGCCCTCTGCCCACCTCTGCCCAACCACGCCTGAGATGGGCTGGGGAATCTGCTCACCCGCCCCCAGGGGGACGAGACGAAGAGGGGAGGCGAGGGGCAAGGCGCTGCGTCTGCCGGAGTACTACGGCACTAAGGCTTCCCGAATAATTGTGAAGCCCGACATCTCGGTGGAGGATAATTTGAAATGTATCAGGATCTCTTTTTCACAGGGAGGAAAAAAAAAAAAAAAGAATCTTTAAATCCCTTAGAAAAAAGTCTTGCCTGTGGCAAAGACCGTTATATTAATGTCCACTCTGCCAGAAATTTAGGTTGTTTTAGATGTGAAGTGAGATCAATCCGCTTCAGTGTTTTCATAGCCAACATAACAGCTTCCAGTACAGGAGAGGAAAACATCAGGGCGACATTACCAAGGCAACGTGCTCATTAAAGAAACTATAAAAACGAGCAAGTAAATAATGACCGTTCCCTACACATCCCCAGCGGAGGAGATGCACTTCGGTGTCACAGGGAGGTTGAGGGTAGGTGGGCGCCGTGGATGGAAAGAGTAAGGCTGGTTGACGGTCCTGAAAGCAAGTGGCGCGCCTCGTGTCCAGCCAGTGGCCATGGTGGCCCTTGGAACACGAGAACTCCAGACGTGCAAATCCGACTTCAGTCTAGGACCAACCTCGTTTTTTTTCTGACTCAGTGGCACACACTCCTTAACTTCCTAATTAATGTGCTACTAAGGGTGCTGGTAATTCTGCAAATGTTACGGTTCTCAACAAAAATGCGATTAGCACAGTGTGTCCCTGTGGGCGTTGATACCTGCCTTGCACTCTAGGTTTTACCTTGGTGTTCTGCGTGGAAGTCACACTCTGTGGCTTAGTAAAATAAATAAAAGAGATTTCCAAATACAGCTGTTTAGATAGAGGCAAAACATCATCCACCCGGAGAGAGAGGCTCGTCTGCAGTAGATACATGTTTATCGAGGGAAATCGCCGGCACCTTAAAGCTCGCTGCCCGGGTTTCAAAGGACCTGAAACTCCCGTGGATGAGCCCAGCGTCTAGCAGGAAGCACATCCCCTGGGCTCCTCCTCCAGAGATGCTGGGCTCTTTCTCTCTGGGGCAGAGCAGAGATTATCCTAGTGCAGCGTCAAAGGGAAGGAGAGAATGGGATCCACGCGTAATGTACGCTTGGTCTCAGGTCATGCTCACAGAAGTAGAAAAAATGATTTCTAAAGAGATGCATTTGCGGAATATTAAATTTTGGGCCATGATCAAATTGGTACAGATAATCCAGTTATGATTTGAGACTTAGCACATCCTTGAAGAATTCTTCCCTCTACCTCGCCAGTTGAAGGAGGTAAGGGGATCATTTCCTTTGAAACGACATGGGAATTTCTCAAGTTCATCTCCTACAAGCTCAGGTGAGTTTTCTCTTTTCTGTAGTTTATACAAATATCAAGCAGCTGTGAAGACTTTGCACCCAGCAAACAGTTTGTGTCCCTGGACCTGTGTGTTCTTGTGCCAAGGGATGTTCTTTCCAAGACACTCAACTCTTTCCAGAAAGCTATCAGCCACGGGTGCATCTGGTAATATTTATAAGGTATCAACAGCCTGTGACCTGATGGAAACGATTTGATTTTATTAAATGGTGAGAGTTGAATCCTGAATATGTTTCACATAATAACGCACATTCCTTCGCTTTTGACAGTAGCGAAGACTAAAAGTCCGATTATTCTCGTAGTTGTTGAATATGGAAGCTGCACGGTTGCCATAGGATGAAATGATGGCTGTGGCCTATGTTAGATATGAGTCTGTTCTGAAAACTGCAGCTGAGCTCAGAAACAACGACCACGTGGTTGTCCCGGCCTGAATCTGCTCTTGGTTATGACTGAACAAAAGACAATTTTCACGTCTTCTCTCATGCGACACTGTGCCTCCCATTTCCTTTAATAGAATTGTCAGCTGTATGTAGGAGTATTCTGGAAGACCATGTCTGCAACTGGGATTCATTGCACGGGCAGTTGACTTGGGGTCCTCCAGCACCCATGAAGGAATGCACGATCCTTGCCCTCCGGTAGCAGTGATAGCAAACCGATGTTGACTTGAAGCTCTAGTGTGAAGATAAGCTGTTAACAGCCATCAGCTGTCCGGGCCACAGGACATGCTGCACAGAAAACTGTGTTTCAGTTCAGCATCCCCATGGGCACGGGGCCAGTGTCCTTCAGCACTATTACAGACACTGCAGAAAACGGTATCTCAGAGTCCAGTCATAAAACCAGAGCCACACCATTCTTTAGTAGAGATAAATCAAATACCTTTAGGGGCAACTGGGCGACTTAGATAAGCACCCGACACTTGATCTCAGCTCCAGTCGTGATCCCAGGATCGTGAGATGGAGCCAGACATCAGGCTCTGTGCTGGGCATGGAGTCAGCTTGAGGTTCTCTCTCTCCCTCTGCCCCTCCCCCCTTCTCTCTTCAAAAAAAAATATTTCAAACTAGATTCTGGAGAACTAAAAAAGCAAAAAGGAAATCAGTGTCACAGAGGGTAAGCTAAAGAGGCAGCAGGAGCTGAGTGAATGAAGGGAAAATGTGGGGTTCGGCAAACTCAGAACTTTGGAGAAGTCTACGGAGATGGTACTGGGAACGGTGCCATCCAGCTGGTGCTGAGACCTCAGCATTTTTCTTTACTGGCAAAGGGACTTTACAGATGTGACTGAGTTAAGGATCTTGGGATAGGGAGCTTATTGTGGATCATCCAGGAGGCCCAACATTGTCACCAGGGTCCTTCTAAGAGAGCGCTAGAGGGAGGCTCGATTACAGAAGAAGAAGCAATGTGATATCTAGTCAACAGTCCTCCTTTCTGTGATTGAGGCCATAGTTTGCTGTTATTTCTTCCTTCTTCCACTACCCCTTCCATGGCCCTTCCACCCTCATCAACTACCTGGGATGTGCGAGCTCTACTCCCTCAAGCAATGCAAACCTTCATTCCTGAAGAGTGTGAATGTTCAGTGGCCCTACTTCGTCGTCATCTTCCATGTTATGGTTTGCTGTTAATTTCTGCTGTTGGGCAGAACTAAATACTAAGAGGTGCCCCAGGAAAGTCCTTGCATTCCCGGCATACCATTCTCCGCACTCAAGGTGCACCAGCCAACTCCACCTCCGCCAGTCATGGATAGCAACCAGCTCAGCTTGAGGAGCATTCCCCATTTTGCCTGTTGTGTTGATGTTACGGGAAGTCCCAAATGGTCCGATGGCAGTCGCAACTTCCAACTTGTTGGAACCACTGTTACATTCCCTGATGGCACTTCCTCATCAATGGGATTCAGGATCTTCCAGCAGAACTCCAATTTGCAGGGACCAGAAGAAAAAAAGAATCTATAGGTAGTTTAATAGGTATAAACAGCAAAAGGAGCAATTTCTACTTCCGCCGCTTGATCCCCACACCAATGTGTGTGGGCTATGGGAGAAATGGTTCCACCTGCCATTATATACACAAGCATGATATATATGCCATTATATATACGTAAGTGCACAGTACAAAATCCCATCCATTCATGATACTGTGTAGGAAATAGTGCTTTGAGTTTTTTGTTGATCATTAAATCTTTCTAATAGACCCAGCTCTTCTGGGTGATGGCATGTGTGGTAAACCCTCTGAATGTCGAGATAGGAGCCCACTGTCACAATGAGCTCACAGGCTAAAAGCAAATTTGTGCAGAAATTGTGATGGTGAGTAACAGCACAGTTGGGAGTGCTGGAGAAAGTGTGGCAGTCAGAGAATGAAACCCAAATCCAGACGATGTGTCTATCAGTGAGGACAGCTTCTATGTTTCTACGACAGAGGTGGTGTATTATGGTCAATGCGCAACCACGCCAAGAACGGGGGCCATGCAGGGGCTGTTGGTAGGTCAGCAGTCACTAGACTAGCAGCGCTAGCCAGGCCATCCTGAGTGGAGGACGTCCACGTTGTTGGGCCTAGTCTTAGCCCCCATCACTGTCACCATGATCACCGTACAGTAAGAGTTTGACCCTGAAGATCTACGGAATGTGTCACATCGCCTACGTAGCTACTGATTAGCCAATTCTGCAGTGGATACACATTTGTGAGCTTGCACTTGGGACACACATATCCATTTCTGTGTCCTTTCCAGGAATAGCAGCCCCATCCCTCTTCCCCCAAACTCCTTATCATCAATATTCCAATTCTATTCTTTCTAAATCCAGGGCCATCCAGGAAAACCCTTAGCAAGCGCCCGTGATGAGTGCTGAGTTGTACTTCTGGACATCTCTGAGTCGATACTCAGTGAGCTCAAATGTCTGCACACTGGGAGGGTCTCCTGAACCATATCTCGCAGACTATAAATTCTGTGTGTAAATGCTTCTGCAGTTCTCTTCTGGGTTGGGATTAGCATTGCCTGCAGGACCATCTATAAACCAGGGGTGAGCACTTCTTCTTCAGTCACCTGGTCATAAGAAACTCCCCTGAGCTATTTGTGTCAACTTAAAGGAAGAAATACAGTCAAGAGTAGATACCCAAAGAGCCTGAGCCATCTTTCCATACAGGTTTGTCTCGCCATCTGGACCTGCACCAGCTCGGTCTCATGGACCCCATTTCCCAGGTCCATCTCTTATGTGGCAGCTGCACGGTCCCAAATGAAGCAGAAAGCATATGGTGTGCCACTAAGATCACATGGCCCTCAATGCCCATGGTGAGGCAAGGTTGTGGGTTGAGTTGTCTACCCCTGCATAACTCCTCCCCCCAAAATGTGTCCTGAAGTCTTAGCTCCCGGTATGTCCGAATGCGACCTTATTGGACATAGACTTGTGGATGTAATCAGTTCAGGTGAGGTCATGCTGTAGTGGGTGGGCTGGGCCCTAATCCATATGACTGCTGTCCTGTCCTTGTAGGGAAGCCACCATGTGAAGACGGAGCCACTCACAGGGAGAAAGGAGGCCGTGGGACTCTCAAAGCAGGGACTGGAGTCACGCAGCTGCATGCGAAGGAGCTCGCAGCTGTGCCTGCAAACCACCAGAGCTGGGAAGAGGCTGGAAGGATTCTCTTGCAGGTTTCAGAGGGACAACAGCCCTGCTGCCACCTTGATCTCTGACTTCTGGCCTCCAGACTGAGACAGTAAATGTCTCTAGTTTTAAGCCTCCAGTTAGCGGTCGCTGGTGGACCGAAGTGCTCTACAAAACCAAGAGCATTTATCCAAAGGAGGACAGTTACCTTCAAAAGAAGGAATATCTTTGCCCTAAGTCACCGCAGCAGGGTTCTGGGCATGTGGGTCCAACAGCGGCAGCAGCAGCACCTGGAAGCTTGCAAGAAATGCAAACCTTTGGCCCCACCTCAGTCACTGAATCAGAAACTCGGGGGAGGGCACCAGCAACCTGTGTTCGAAAGAGCCTTCCAGGTGATTTTCACACTGGCTACAACTTGCAAACACTGCCTTCGAGGCCCCCGGCTCTGGCGCTCCAACCTGCACCTGGCAGGGGTCCTGGACGGCGGACGGCAGTCCTCTGTGCTCCAGACACTTGTGCGTTACTGTTCCCGCTGACCCGTCCGCACTAGAGCCTGGACTCCTTCAAAAGCATCGTGTTGCTCCCACTCAAACACACACAGGCTGTTCGGTACGTGGATGAGAGTGTGTGCGGTGCGTGGTATACTGACTTCTGGCTACACTGCCTCTCGAACCCAAAGCAGCCTCCCTGGCATCGCACGCTCTCTCTGGTGGAGGCTCCCCTGTGCGCTCCGGGCCTCCCGGGGCTTCAGCACGGGGTGTGCTCTACACTGCCACGGGATCCTCTCTCACCTCTTATCTTCCTGAGACGTTGATAATATCCACCTCTTCCTGTTCCCCAGGTCCCATTAGTGTGATTTTACCACCTAACAGACCCATGTGATCTCTCTCTCTTTGGAATGTCAGATAATCGGGTCACCAAGGACAACCTTCTGGCAGCGAGCAGGAGAAAAGAGCCCAGACTCACAAGGCAGGTGGCTGTCCCTGCCGGGTAACGCAAGCCTCCCAGGGGAACACGGTTGCAAACTGGTACGGGGAAAACACAACACCCAACAACCATGTTCCGGGCGGTGTTGGTTTCGTCCAGGAAACAGAAGTCCCCAGAACGGCAGCTGCGAGCCAAGGCATCACGCAGCTGCATATGTACTAACTCAGGGCTGTTCTCCAAGCTCTACCTGCTTCTGCGGAGGCAAAAACAGATAGTTATGCAAGCGCAGAATGCTGCTACCTCTCCGTACCGTTCACGTCCCGGATGATGGATCTAACCTATAATCCCCTCAAGGATGTTGCACTGCTTCTGTTTAGTATTCCAGGAGATGGGGGACTTTCGGGGTCTTTATGTGTCCATCACTGTCATAATGGCCCTCACCTCGCGGGTCAGGGCCGGTATGGGGACCCTTCCATTGTCAGTTATGTCTGTTCTAGTCACAAATTCTAGAATTGGGAAAATCATCTCAGGGTGGAATGCAACCCACTGGGCCCATAGTGGGCCCAACTTGGGCCAAAACACTGCTTACCACCTGACTGCCACTAACTCGAGTGCAAATGGCAAGATCACAGAGTTTTTTAGGAGGAAGAGGGGATTTCTAGGAATGGTATGAATTCTTTGACGTCATCTAGAAAGTCCCGAAACAACTGGGAATTTCCTTCCCCCAGAACACAAGTCACCTTAGTAAATGATGGCAGGTCCATTTAGGGCAAGCTGTGAGGGGGACTTCCAGTGGCAACAGCGTGGGCGCCTTGTGGGGTCCCTCCCCAGGGGCGCTCCCAATCTCCTCTCGAGGTTGCTGCTTCTGTGAACTGGTTTATTTCTAGAAATTGGATGTACGTCTCCAGACACCAACTCGACTTGGTTTCTGGCCACCAGCCTGGGGATCTTCCCATTATGTGGCTATAAATCAGGTAGCATTTCAGTGAGCTGCTTCTCTGCTTCATTCCCAGGGACACCACGAGCCCTTAGACACTGCCAACATGGCCCGTGGGTTAAAACACTCTCACTGCCACTTTGTCCCTGACGCCCGTTACAGCAAATGCAACCACCTTGTTTCTGGCAGCTCAGCCCAGTGCTTGGCCTCTGCCACTCAGGACCCTGCCCCTAAATGAGAAAGGGAGCCAGGCTCAGTGACAAAAGTTCCCACTGGCGATCCCAGCCTACAAGGACACCCAGGACCGTGCTGCTTCCCTCACGAAGGCATTTCCCAACGCTTTAGCAAAATACTCTCAGAGGGTTTGGCCCATATGTATGGTTGTGCAGGACACACATAAATGATCCCCTTCCAACATTGGTACCCTCTAAAACCCTTGACAAACACACATACACACAGAGAGACCTAGCAAATAGGAATATGAGTTCTTTTTAAAAAAGATTTATATATTTAATTTAAATATGTAGGGTGTGCCTGCGTGCACATGCGGTGGTGGGGGCGGTAAGGGGCAGAAGAGAGGGAGAGAGCGCATCTCAAGTAGACTCCCCACTGAGCCCATCTAGCGCAGGGCAGGGCCCGATCCCATCACCCTGAGATCACGAGCTAAAATCAAGAGTCAGATGCTTACCTGAGCACCCAGGTGCCCCCAAAATATCACTGTAGTCCTAACATCCCAGCGACACTGAAGGCAGGACACTGTTGATTCAAATTTCTCTAAATAAACTGGCAAACTGTCGGAGCCAACTTCATCCGCACAAGCTAACTCATCCTGTGCAGCATCTCTGGTCAACAGCCTCATAGGCACCAGCCTGCCCCCTACGGTGTTGTAGTCCCTCCTCTTCAGGACAGTATCTTAGAACCCACTTCTACACATATATCTTGGGTCTCTGCGATACAAATGAATAAAAGTTTAACTTCCCCACAGGGAATAAGCTTCCTCTTTTTGAGCCAGGCTGTGTACCTCCCCCCCACCCCCACACACATGGCGAGATCCTCTCTACTTCAAAGTCTAGAGGCAGCAGGAGCTGGTCAGGGGGGACACCACGAACCAGGTATGTCCTTGGTAACCGTCCCAGATTAGGTTACATCAGGGAATTTAATCAAAGGATGGAGGTACCTTAGACATGTGGTGGGGTAGGGGGATGCTTACACTGACAGAGGAACCTTGAGGTGACTTGTGGATTCAGCCTTCTGAACTGCATTGGTATCTGCCCACGTGTGTACCTCCCATTCCAGGTCTTGGGGTCCCCGTCTGCCCCATCAATGCCCAACTTACACATGAGTGACTTGCTGAGGCTGTGAATTCAACTCGCTCTGTAAATCTGCAGCCTAAACACTCATGTTATCTCTGATTATCAGAGAGGCCAACCCTGCAACAAGGGGGAGTAGGAAGGAGCTTCTTCCACGCTTCTGGAGAAGTTCCAACCATGACTTCACCTGAGAGTTTGTCACATTCTTTCTAGAGGCACTTCCTGGCACTCAGGAATGGTTTACCTACCAGCCCTCCGAGGCATCCTTAACGAGACTAGAGCCCGCAAACCACCTGCCTTTTCCATAACCACTTCATCTCCCTCCACTGCAGCTGATAATTAGTAATGACGTCAGTGCATGCTTCGAAGCTCCTACCCTATTACCCATTTGCAGGAAACACAACCATGCATTCAAGTCTAAGGACGGGGCCAGAGGAGTCTCCAAATACCATTTTGCGTGTCTGTTTCCTGGAGCCACTCCTGGGGATAATTCGTAAATCAGGCAAGTTCCAGTCAGGAAACAGGTACCAAAGCAGAGAGAATTTGACATGAAGACTTCTTTTCCACGTAGTAGAGAACCAGAGAGGCACACAGGAGATGCTGAGTATCGCAGAAGCCAGACATTCAGGAAGCAACGTCCACCCTGGGATGGAGAAGGAACAAGAGACAGAGCTCAGATGTTTGGGAGTCAGTCCCTCCGGCCCTGGGATCCGGGCCTCTGAGCAGGACCAGGAGGTACCTGGCTGGTGAGATCTTTGGTTGAAGTGGTACATGGCCCCAGACCCATGAGGGAAGGGGGAGGACCAGCAGGAGCAAAGATGGGGATTGCCGGGGCCCACAGCTCACTCAGGTGCCAGAAGTTCAGTGTCACGGAGCTTAGACCCGGGAGGAAGCCGGGGAAGGTGGTGAAGGGCATCCTGATGGTCTGGAGCATCCTGTGCCGTGTTCAGGAGTTTCAATTTACCCCATAGATGGTGGAGAAGCATTGCAGGGGGTTCAGTGGAAGAACGAAGGACTAGGTTTTCCTTCTTAAAGGGTAACCCCAGGGACAGGGTGCTAGGTTGAGACCCATCAGGAACTTGCTGAACTAGTCCTGATGGACAGAGACTATTTTATTCTTCAGGCTGGAAGCGGCAAGAATGGGGGCCAGAGTACGGGTCCCGGAGACGGCAAAGGGTGTCAACGGACAGCCCTCCGCAGCCAGGCAGAGGTGTCCGAGCGCGTGAGCGAGGTCAAGGTGACTTCCCAGGCTCCGGCATGAGTTTGAAAAGTTGGAAAGTCCCAGCTGGCGCTCCCATATGTTCTCACCTCATCGGAAACTGCCTTCCCAGAGCCCTGAGCTTTCTCCAGCTTCGCGTCTCGTGCCGTGTCCTCCACCGTGTCTGGCTCCCAGGCAGCAGCGGCGCTCCGTGCACAGTGACGTTCCAGGAACAAACGTCTGCTGAAAGAATGCTCTCGTGATTCATTTCGGGTGACGCCAGGTGTCAGACCCAGAGTCCTCGGAAGATATTAATTCCTGTCCACTGGATTTCTACATTCTAGGAAAAGTGAAAACCAGGATTTGAACTACAGGTGGCTTTGGACTGTATCAAGCACTAAGCAGGAACTATTCTCGGCTAGACTGCGCAGTACTCAGATATTTGGAGATTTACATTCCACGGCACTAAAAATCTATTACGGGTTCCACATAATCCTAAAAAGAGACAGATGCACGTCTTCCGTCTTTATCTCTCTCCCCCCTCCAGCCTCAGGAGCAATAACTCACTTGTAGAACATGCTGAATAAATGTTACTGTTTCCTGAACGATTGATCGTATAAATAACTTGGAAATGGAAAAGCCGCCTGCGTTCCCCTCTGTACCACAGTCCCCTCCTCCAATTAAAACACTGTTCTCGGAAGTGGCAGGAGGGCGTGAAGCAGCAGACCCTGCAGCATCTTCCCCGTGTCCGCGCTCATCAAAATTCCGTCCTCAGCATGACCCTGCCCGGCTCCCCTGCTCCCGCACACCACGCCTCTGAAGGGAGGAGGGTTTTCTGCTCCAAGAGACACGGATTCATTTGCATCCACTTCATGGCTTGTGTTCTTGGACAAAGACGAAGACCCGCACGGATACTTATTGTAATTTAGTTTTATTCCAGCCCAAAGTCATGAGACACGTCTTCCCGGTGAAGACTCTTTGAGTCGCTCCTCCCGTGTCACGTCTCCCGTGTTAGGTGCGTGTCAGACATGAGGCATCTTTTTGAATGTGTGAGACGGTTGCATAATCAGCTGAAAAATAGGTATTCCTGGTGTCAAATCCTATTTTCTCCAAATGGAGAATGTTTTGTCCATATTTCACTTAGGAAAGCGTTAGAGAATGGCTACGAGATGCCCTCTCAGTCTGAGATGGGGGTGGGGAGGACACGGAGCAGGTGAGGCCTGTCCCTGGGCCGCTCGGGGCCTGGGGGGAAGATCACAGTCAAGGCCCAGCAGACCACACTCCTCCAGGGAACTCTGGGAAGCCTTCCTGGAAGAAGTGCCGGTTGAGCTGAGTCTTAACGGATAAATCAACGTTTTCCAGGCATTTTCCAGGTTGGAGCAAGAGGTTCCAGGCAGAGGGAACCAAGGACAAGCGTGTCTGCGTGCACATGTTTTGAAGGACTGAGGGAGGTGCCCTGGGGAAGGTGGGGTCACTTTGCCCGCAGGGCGGGGCCCCATGTGCTGTGGCAGCGGGAGATGAAGCCAAAGTGTGGGCCTCGGTGCCCCCCGAGAAGATCGGTCTCTGTCCCGTGGTGGGAGAGAACTGCCCGCTTGCGGCCGGGGAGGGACGTGATCCCTCTTTCAGACGCATCGAGTGAAGCCCAGAAAATGGACTAGAGTCGGGGGGAGGCTGGAGGCCGGGAGACAGACAGAGGCCGTGGTGGGGACACCCGGAGCCCAGAGCCGCCAGACGAGGAGCCCAGGGTCGCTTGGGGAAGTGAGGTCAGCAGGGGGCAGGGGGGTTGCTGATGGGCCGCCGACGCCCACGGAGCTGAGAGCTGAGAGGAGGCGCCAGGCTGCCTCCCTGGCTGCTGCCAAGGGCACTGCTGTTCGTTTAGGGGTCACCTAACGGGGCCGGCCCAGGGGACAGACAGAAGGGACAGTGAGGATAGGCCACGTCGGACAGAGGGGGCAGGGAGCCCCGGCCAACACGGCTTCCTCCAACCAAGCCACCCCCTGCCACCCACCGCCACCTCCCAGACACCCCACCACCCAGCGCCACCCCCCGCCGTCCACCCAGACACCCATTACGAGACCGTAGCCAGACCTGGTCAGAGACGAGAGTGGTCAGCTTCTTCCTCTGGCAGCTGATTATTTAGCAGAAATAAAAGATACACAAGAGCTTCTGTTGGGCAAAAAAGTACATCATCTACTTAAGGAAAAAGATCCAGAATGTGTCTAAGTGTGCAAACGCCGCTCAGGGGACTCCCGGTGGGATTAGACAGTGGGACAGGACATTCCGGACCACAGCGACGTGCCAGATGTATGTCGGTGCTGGTCTTCGTCGAAGCCTCGCCGTATCCGCAGTGACGTCGGGCGCGTGTTACTGATCCAGGCCGTCGTCCTCTTACAGGTTACCGCAAGCTGCCTCCGTCCATTGTCACAGGCTGCGGGAGTCCAGCCCGACGTGGGGCCGCCCCGCTAACGTTCTCTCCTCACGAGGAAATGGGGAAAGCACCGGGTGTGACGTGTGCCTCGTTAGGGGGAATTCCTGCGGCTGGAGCGGGCTCTCCTGGCGATGTCACACTCACTTGACGTCACCATCTGGCACACGGGATATCCACGTTCTCTCTTTTTCTTTCTACGCAGCCTCGTGTTAATTAGTGTCAGGTGTACGACGCGGTTCGCACTCGTGGACTTTGGGAAGCGACCACCACGGCGAGTCCCGTCAGCATCCGTCACACGCACAATCACCATTTTCTTGTGATGAGGACGTTTAAGATTTGCTCTCTTAACTGGGTGTTATTCTATATGTTGGCAAATTGAACACCAATAAAAAATAAATTAAAAAAAAAAAGGGTTTGCTCTCTTTAGCCACTTTCCACGACGCGGCACGGTGTGATTAACTTCAGCCACCACCACGCCCGCATCCCACGCCCCACGGGTGGTTTAGTTTACAACTAGAAGTTTGTTTTCTGGACCCCCTTCACCCATTTTGCCCATGGCCCCACCTTCTGCCTCTGGCGGCAACCAGTGTCCTCCCTGTATCTACGAGGTCAGTGCTGTGTGTGTTTAGATGACACGCGTGGGTGAGATCATATGGGATTTGTCTTTCTCAATCTGACTTATTTTCCCTTTGCATTACACCCTCTAGATCCAGCCAAGGTGCTACAAACGGTGAGATTTTGCTCTTTTAAGGCTGAATAATATTCCACTGAATATACAGGCCACGTCGTCTTTATCCTCTCATCTGTGGATGGACCCTGCGCTTGTCTCCGCATCTCGACTACGGAAGATAATCCTGCAGCAATCATAGGGGTGCATCCATCTTTCATGCTTTAATTACCGTCAGATAAATACCCAGAAGTAGAATTTCTGGGTCATAAGGTAATTCTATTTTTAACGTTTCGAGGGCCCTCCACACGTTTCCCACAGCGGCTGCGCCAGCTTGCGTTCCCACCGACAGGGCGGGAGGGCTCCCTTTTCTCCACGTCCTCGCCAGCACCTGTGGCTTCTTGTGTGTTGATTCTAGCCGTTGTGACAGGTGCGGCGTGGGGTCTCGTTGGGATTTCGATTTGCGTTTCCCTGATGATCGGTGAGGCCGAGGATCTTCTCACGCGTCTGTTGGCTTCTGTATGTCTTCTTTGGAGAAATGTCTGTTCAGAGCCTTTCCCCCTTTTTTTTAATTGAATTGTTTGGGGGGGGGGTTGTTTTTTGTTTTGTTTTTAATTTTTAAGCTGATAGTTTGTCCTCTAGAAAACCATCTAAACATACCATAAACAGTAGAGAACTAACTACTAGTATTTCATTGAAACAACCCCAATGGCTAAGTCACCAGCATAATCCTCATTGTTTTCTACGTCATGAGGATTAGCTATTAGCTGTAGTTTGCTCTTTGCTGCCCTTTTTTTTTTTTTTTATGCCCAGACTTGCTTCCATGTGACCACGGTGTGCACAGCATGCCTCGTTCACCTAGTGGGAACATTTGGCCACCTCCCAGCATCCACAAGCGCCCTCGCTTGGGCACATCCTCCCCCCATCCCATGGCTGGACCATCCTATTAGCTGTCAGCTGCTGGATGTTTCTGTGGTTTCTGATTTTCATGATGACAAATGAAGCCCCATTCGTTACTCACAAAGACAACATCTGACACGTCTTGCATCAGAGACCCCAGCCTTTGCGTGATTCGTGTCCTCTCTACATGACGGGGCTCGTGCGGCCGCACCCTTTGCAATGTGACCACTGCTGCAGAGAACGTAGCAAATGACGGTCCTCCTGGAGCAGGAGACTTCCAGCGAACACGCGTGGTTTTCACAGTGTGACCCTCACCACATCCCACCGGGAATCAATGCAATGAGCAGAGGTGAGCCGGCTTGGAGAATGGCGTTCCGTGCTCAATGGGCTGGCCCGTTGCTGGGATGTCCTTGCAGCGTTTCCCAAAGGCACAGGATGGGACTGGGTGGGGTACAGGTGCGGGGATCCCCGGGCAGAGGTGTCAGCAGGAGCAAACTGACCACCCAAACCAGCACGTGCACACGGCCCTGCCAGCTGCCTGCAGTCACCTACCTGGAGCCCTGCCCCAGGGAGGGGCGGAGGGGACCCCAAGACAACTGAGCTGATTCATGGGGAGGGAGGTGGATGTTTTCCAGACAGACAACGAGTGAGGGGAAGCCACCCCAGGCAATCGGGGCAGCAGGCACTGACCCAGAAAGTCTGTGCGTGAGCAGAGTGCTGGAGAGCCCGTAGCTCCCGGTTACAAGGACGCTCTGCGCACCGCCTCGGAGGAGTGTCATCGGGGAGAGCCAGCGCCGGCCTGCATCCGCGGAGGTGGGAGCCGGTGGGGGCCTGTCAGGGCGCTGTGGGAATATGGATTGGGGGCGGAGGGATCGGTGAGCGTAGGGTAACACGGCCGAAGGAGACTCCGTAGAGCAGTGATGTCCCGTGTGGTCCCCTTGAAAAGAGCCTTCCGATGTCTTCCATCGGGCCGTGTAAATTGTGTCTGTAGCCCCTCTAAAGTATGTTCAGGGCATGCGAGGAAATACAGTCCGGACGGTGGTTGTGAGCCACCCTCGGGCCTGCTCAGCCCTGGATGTGGAAATGGAAGCGCTCATTCCGTTCCAGGGAGACTGGAGGGCCTGCTCCGTCCTGCTGGTGGCCTCAGGGCCGAGGGGAACGAGCCCCCGGCCGCCTGCTGCTCCCTCCCAGGCGTCGGGAAGGTCACCTCGGCCCGCCCTGCCGAGCGAGCGTAGCGGCACCTTCCAAGGTCTCCCTAAATCCATAGGCTGCGCCGTGAAAGCTGAAAATACGGGTAAGGGCACAGGCTCTGCCCCAGAGGACATACCTCACACCTGGCGTCTGGTCTCCCAGCGGTGGGTGTGGCTCTAACCCCCACGGGGCGTGCACCGGCTCCGCGGACGCTGCACTGTGAGCTCTTGCACCAAACACGGGTTCACGCTCACCCTCGGAGCACTTGGCACGGCCTCTGTCCAGGCAGCTTGTGTCAGTCTGTCCTTCACGCCCGCGCGTGGCTCCCGGGCGCTCATGTGTCCACAGCCTCGGCGCAGGGAGCCGCTGGGGGAAAGGCACGGGCCCGAGGCTGCCCCGGGGGAGACGACTGTCGCCCACGGCCTGTGTGTCTCCCACGACCTGACCCAGAGCACCAGGTGACCCGCCACGGGCCACGGGCTACGGCCACCGAGGTGCTCCCGGCGTTGGCGGCCAAGGGCTCCCGCCGCCTGTCTCCAGCGCCAGCTCCCGCCGGGAGGGAGAACCTTCGCGACAGCAGCCTCGCAGCTGCGGCGCGCGCTTTCGTGAATGCTGCCATCCCGAGCACGCGCGGGACAGAAGGGTCGTCAACCGGCTAATTCTAAAATAGCATCTGGATCACTCACCTTTCCGGAGCGTCACACCCGGCAGGGCTGGAAGACTTGACACATGCTTATTACCACGTTTGGGGGCCTGAAGCTGCACTGAGTCATCTGAAGCCCCGTCTGGATCGAGCACTAGAACGAGCCCCACCCGGCAGCCTCGTCGCTGCTTTGGAAACCTGGACGTGTCTTTCTGCAAGGCAGGATCTGGGCATCGGGGTCAGCAATGATCATTTATGGGACATCTCATAGGGACTCGGTGTTAGCACGAATAATTGAATCCGACGTCTCACGACCCCAGCAGGTGGGAACTCTCAAGACCTACATTTCTCAGAGGTGATAGAAGGAGGGGTGGGGAGCCGGGCCTGCCCGGGTGTCACACGCAGGAGGGAAGGACATGAGCTTGAAGAGACGGTGGCCCTACTGATGTCCCTACTCTCTCTGCTGCCCCTTTTTAAATTCAAGCAACAAAACCCTGGAGCAGCTCCTCACGTGGCACAAAGGCTTTTAGTTTATAGAAAGAAGGGGATCAAAGAGGAAAGCTCAACCATGCTGAGCCCTGGCCACAGGCCTGTGGTTGCCCCGAATCGGCTGTCGCGCTCTACTCCGAGCTACCCCGCGGGGGCACACGTACAGGCTCCTCCTAAATACACGAGCGGCAGGGCCCTGGGCGTGTCCGATGGCTCCCAGGCCGCACGGCGGGGGGGCAGGAGGTGCTCCTCGTATTTGCACCCAGGATTCTCATCTGCAAGACACGTTTTGGGATTTGATTGGACACACGTGCTGGGCACGGGCATCACGGGATTGCTGAGCCCCAGAAGTGTACCTCCAAGGAGCCTACAGGTGACCGGAGAGCTTGGCACAAGCCAACGTCCATTCTGACGAGGTTTGAGCGCCCATGCGGCCGCCCTGCCTCCGTCGGGAGGACCAGGCCAGAATCAGAGCGTGAGGATCACTGGATAATCACGGCTACTCGTTCCTGAGCAATTTCTGCCGGACCTGGGCCCTGTGGCACTTGATGGCTGCGGTTGCCCCGCGACTCCTGGCCCGCCGCACGCGTGGGAAGCAGGGCCGAGCGGGGACCCCCAGCGGCTCCGGCTGGCTCCCTCCTCCTGCCCCGCGGGCTGCCCGGGTTCCTGCTTGCCGGCCCCGTCGGGGGAGCCCAGCTGATGGCCTGCTCCCTGACCTGGGGTCCCCGCGCTGACCCGTGCCAGGCTCAGGGCTTTGCCTCGTTCTCCCTGGATTCTTGCTCCTGGTCAACAAGAATCCCAGCTGCAGAGATGGGGGCTCCACCCCGAATCCTTGGGTCTGAGCCCTTGTCTTACCATGAGGTTTCCTCCGGGTTAGGGTCCCTCCTCACCTGTCAGTTTTGGGGAACTGAGAGCTTGAAGCAAGCATCATCCCCAGGCGGATTCCCGGGGCTTCACATTTCCGTTTCCCCACCTCCTTGCACCCCTCATTCTGTGTCTCGAACCCTCTGCTCACCTGCTCTGCTTGCACCAACCCTGCTGGTCGTTCTCACTCCCCAGGCCCGTGATCCTCGGGGCCGTTCACTTGAGCCCCATCACGAACGTCACCTCTCACGCTGTCCTTTTCGCTGTGACGACGATTAACAGCAACTCCTCTGGTGCTTTGTTCCCCTGCAAGTGAGAACACGTTCCTTCCTGCTTGGGAGAGAGCTCATTTCTCCTTCACACAATTACAACTGTGATGCTCGGTCCTCCTCAATCAGTAGGAATCTATTTATTCCTCCAGGTAAAACTTTCTGGTTTGCTGTCAAATTTCCATTCATAGCAGGAAAAAAAAAAAAAAGATACAAGCATCACATTTCATCCGAAGCTCTAAAAACCCCGTATCACTTTTGTTTCTTCCGAATTGTATCATCTCCGTGCATTACATAACTACTTTCACTTATTTTTCCTAATAGATGAGAAAGTGCAAATCTCTGTATTTTGCCAGAACTTGAGGTCGTGGATCACAGGAGGCCAGGTGTCCGCGGAGAGCGCTACAGGGAAGGGCCAGGGTGCCGGGGACGGTGGCTGGGCAGCCACAGGCGTAGGTTGTCTGGCTTAGGGAAGATGAAAGCGAGCAAGGGCCCGGCCTGCTGGCCTCCCTGGGCCTGGTCACCGTCAGTTTTCTGGATGTCACTGTTGGAAGCAGAACAGATGGACCCTGGTCGGCGGCACCTGTACCCACATGCATGCACAGGTGTGACTGCCCCGTGTCCCCCCACCTGGCCTGCTCTGTGGTCTATAATGAGGCCACCATCCACCCTCATGACCCGTCTGCATGAACGTTGGAGGACAGGGTGTTGATCCCGCACGCACCGCTGGGCCCGCTTACCCCTGGCTGGGTATCGTCTGCGCACGGCCCCCAGTTACGGCCCGCACCCCGGGACCAGCGCGTGCGGGTAGAGGACGTGCATGGAGACGAGCTGCTTGCTTCCTAGGATGACAACGCCTGCAGGTTTGGGCTTGAGAATAAAGGCCCGTGATGTCATGAGCCCCGGGTGTTCCACGCAACTGGCGAAGCACTGGAAACTACGTCGGAAAGTAACGATGTAATATATGTTGGCAGGTTGAATTTGAATTAAAAAGGAAAAAGAATGATAAAACAAAATAATGGCAGCTGGAAACGGGGTGGGGAGGAGAAGTGACCGACAGTGAAAGTGTCAAGTGAAGCCAGTCAAGCAAGGAAGACCTCTTGGAGGAGGTGTGTTAGCCAGTTTGATGGAACAGAGTGGTTTTGGTTTTTGGAGGCAGGAAAGGGAAAAAAAGCAAGCAGTGAAGAAGCAGGAACCAAACTGAGGTCAGAGTTCAGGGAACTGGCTTGTCAGAGCCTGGAAACAGGGTCAATCCCATGAAGGAGGGGACGCGGAAGGTGCAGAGGGCCGCTGCCCCCAGCCTCCTTCCCCTCCGAGCTCCCAGGCGGGCGACTCCACTGTCCAGTGCAGGTGCGAGCTGCAGTGTTTCCGTGTTGACAACGGCGGGGCTCAGAGTCCAGATCACCTGCCCGAGCCGCGGGGGACACTCAGCGGGCAACCTCCCTGTCCACGGGCCCCGGGGGCTGTCGTCGCGCCTGCCAGCCTGGGCGTCCACATTCCAAGACACCCCCGGAGCCCCTCCCTGCGACAGCGTGATGGGACTCCAGGCGGTGGGTCCCGGCGTGCTGTGTGCCCGGCGCGGCCTGTCAGCAGCCTACACGCGGCTGCACAGCCCTCGTGGTTTTTGCCACGAGGGCGAGATGTCCTCCTGCGGTGACCATCAGGAAACCTTGCAAAAAGACCGGTTTCCTGCTTGCAGCATCTGGACCTCACTCAGCACACCTGCGGCTACCCCGGGAGGTCCTGCGTAGAGGTGGGGGGCCTGGGCACTCGTTGTTGCTGACTTTAAATCATACGAGGGGAAATTTAAAGTGCGGGGTCGGGGGGGGGGTGCACACAGGCAGGTGACAGGTCGGTTATCTGAGCTAAAACCAAGGGAGCTCCGGGGGCGGCCTGGCTCGCTACCTGCCTGTGTGGCTGGCGAGGCGCTTGCTCGGGATCGCCTTCCTGGGAGCAGGTGCCTCTTCGCCGCGGGTGCCTCGGCAAACAAAGCCCACGGCAGGCACTGACACTACAAAAATGAAACACAGTCAGGGTTTGCACGGCACAGAGCCCCCTCCTCCAGCCACCAACCAGCCTGGGCCGGGAACCACCTGTCTGGAGCCCGGCACCAGGGTCTTGCACACAGCAAGAAGCCCAAAGGTGGTATTTGTCGTGGCCTAAAGGCATGTGCTCCCCAAGGTCCCGTATGGAAGTCCCCCCCCCGCCCCAAGCTGCTGGTGTCAGGAGGCGGGCAGAGGTGACCACAGGTGCTGACAGGCCCCACGAGGGGATGCCCACCTTCATGAAAGAGGCGCAGAGCTGCCCTCGCCCCTACTGCCAGGCAAGGCCCGGCCCCGAGGGGACCCTGGTGTCAGACCCGTGAGTGGCGGGGTGTCAGGATTAGGAGTCTGTGGTCTCCAGGCGCCCGGGTCATGGTGCTCACTACAGTGGCTGAACCTGGACGGCGTTTAGGAAACCAGGCTCACGGAGGTAAGGTTTCCCACCCAGGCTTGCAGGGCTGGGTCCCTGAGGGCGAGTGGAGGGCACCCCGTTCTGGATGCTCTCTATGACTGCAGCACCCCCCCCCCCAGCCCCTCTGTCCAAGGGCCTGGCGCCTCTGGCTTCGGGCAGGACCTGGAGGCAGCTCTGGGAAACTGGGTGATTACCATGTGGGAGCGAGTGACACGCTCCGCTCTCCTCCAGCTCCTACTCTGACCCATTGCCCTGGAGAGCATGTGGAGTCCGTAGGTGACCAGTACCTGGGGGGTGTGGAACATCAGCCCAGAGGTGAACCATGCACTTGCCCACCTCCCCAACATGAGCACATGTGCTGGCGGCCAGGGTCTGCACAGCGCAGGGGCAGCGGGAGCACCTCTGTTCCTACGACCCTCTGGGAGGTGGAAGCAAGACCTGCTTACATGGCACGCAGGTGTCCAGAGAGCCACAGGCTGCACGGTGCGGGCGGTCACACCACTGTCCCTGCAACCCTCTGCTCTGTGACACTGTGGCCTGTGCTCTGTAAATCCCATTTCTGTCCTCCCGATGGGGTCCAGGGTGGGCTCCCCGGGGGGAGACACCAGAGGGAGGCAACTGAGCTGGTGGATGAGGACGAGGTGGTTCCTGCCTGTTTTCTCATCAGCTTCCTGCTCCTGGTCCAGCGTGCTGCCTCCACGCACCCCCCCCCCCCCGGCAGCATGTCCTCACCCCCCAGAGAAGTGGATCCAGGTGGCAGCTTCCCCGAACCAGCAGTCAGCCTGGCCCCACAGCCTGTGGCCCTCCCCGGTCAGGGCCAGCCCAACCTCCGTGACACTTGAGTGTCTCCTACCGGCCAGCCACCCACAGTGAATGACCCCGGGTTAGTAGCTGGTGCCGTCGCCAGGTCCCAACAGAGCCAACTGGGAGAGTCTTGACGAAGATCACAACTGCGGAGAGGATAGAGCTGCTCTCTAGGAGCTCGGGCTCCCAACCCAGGGTTCCCAGACCTGTCCACGGAAAAGCGACCGACATCCTATTCCTTGATAGCTAACTGTAAAGTGGGGTCCACTTCATAGGGTCGTTCAGAGAGGAGAGGCAACTAACAGGAACCAAGTGCCAAGAGCATCCCCCAGAGCATCAAGTGCACCAAACAAAACTCAGCTATTAGGCTCATTACTGTTAAAGAAACTTAAAGGATAAATATTCCCCAAATCTTACTTCCTAATAGTAATCATTATTAATATTATATTCACATCAGTGCAGGGCTGTCTACCTACGTGCAGATAGAATGGAAACAGTGCGTCTGGGAGAACAGGATTTACTGTAACAGCATCATAATCCATCCTAGCGTTTCTTAAGCACATTACATTTGCTTTTATTAGAATTAAACGGAAGAAGGACAGAAGTCAAACTGAGGAAATTGCTGTTTTTTAGATAACTATCCCTTTTCTCTTTATATTTTATTCCATCCAAGATCCCCCTGAGATTTAAAGAATAAAAACATTATGAAAAAGATGGAGGCTTCAGTCTTTTGTTTAAACAAAGTTTTCAGCTTTACTCGGTAGCGATTGACTCGCTTCCCGGAGAAAGAGATCTAAGAGGCAGGGAAGGCTCCCCACTGTCTCCTCGCCTCCTTCCAGTTTTGTCAGAGCCGGTGGCATTATCCTGATGGTTCCTGCCAAGGGTTATAAGGCAGGTCTGTTTGAGGACGGTGGTTCTCAGGGGCGTTTGTCAGCAGTGCTGTGTGTACACAGGCCTGTGCTTACTCATCTCACAGATTTTTCCATTCCTGAGGGATTTATTTTTATTCATCTCCTGGTTTTCAAAATTCAATTGTCAAGTAGATATTTCAAGAGGATATATAGTTGCAATATTCCTTGAGCTCTTTCCTGCTTCAGAATCAGGTTGCCGGTGATTCAACGCTATACACCAACACATCCCTCACTGCATGCATGCTCACAAATGCTTCCTCCACTCATCATTATTTTCTTAAACTGACAACTAGAATGTTCCATAACAAGTTAAAAATGAGTAAACTTGCAAAATGCTCTATATCCACCAGCCAACTCTATTAGGATGAAAACCTTGCTTCGGGTGGCCCTGGTGACGTGGTGCCGAATGCCCAGCTCCACCCACAGCAGCTCTAATGGGAAGTGCTCACCCCAAGGCATCTCTTCCCATGACATGCTCTGGAGGAGGATGTGTCCTGCAAGGGTCCATCTCAGAGGTGGTTGGAGGTGACCATGGCCCCAGAGGAAGGCTCTTCTTTCCTTCCCACACACGTGACCTCCTACATGGGGCAGCTTCCCAGAGTCTCGCAAACTCCCTTTACTCATAGTGTACCTTGTGATGTTGTGATGCGGTTCTTATGGAAATAAATTCTCCCAGCTTTCATTTTTCTGAAAACTTCTTTACCTTCAAAAAAGATCAACTGTGAGGTATAATTTGCACGTAATAAAGTATTAAGTGAAGGGCTGAATGAGTTTTGATGAAAGCATCCATCCAGATAACCCCCACTGCAATCCAGATAGGCAGGACTTCCAGCACCCTAGAAAGTCTCTCATGCTCCTTTGATTTTGGTTTCCTGGCCACCATTTACCCAACCCCAGGCTTTGTATTTCCATGTTAGTATGATCTGTTCTAGAATTTCTCATAAATGGGATCATATCACATGCACTTTTCTGTATCTAGCTCCTGGCACATGGTCTGCAGCCCTGAGGCCAATCATGGTTGAATCAGTAGTTTTTCAATGGTGTTGGCATCAGGTGTTCCTTCGTGCAAATGTGACAAAATGTGTTTATCGCTCACCTCTTCATGTAGATCTGCATTGTCTTTGGTTCTGTACCCTTACTTTGAACAACAATTAAGAAGGCATAATCATCCAGGTTAGAAGCACATCTCTTGGGCACATAATAGATGCCATCCTAGCCTTTCTAGGCAGTTGGAGTGATAATGTGAATCTATACCTCTCTACACAGACTCAAAAATTATGTCCAGAAAACCAAAAAGAAGTAAAACATCCTCTACATAACAAAAAAGCAATGGATACCACAAAACTTCAGTTTCTTGCTGCTGGAGAATTATTGACCAGATTATGGTAGAAATATTGCTTTGGCTTCCATGGCAAGCCTCTGTGGAAATCCAATAGGATCTGGAAGTAAGCAGGAAGGAAAGAGGGACTAAAGTCAAAAGACCAAAACATCCCTAAGTGTGAATAATCTAAGAAGCATCCTTATCAGATCAATGGGCAGAATATAGGGAAGATCTTTAAATTGTGGGACACAGAAGGCATTGTCTCTGGGGGACAAGAGGCTAAAAGTTGAGGGAATGGCACCCATTGGTGACCAGGAAGTGGCAGGGAAAAGGGAAAAGCAAGAAGAAAAGTTTGGAATCCTGCAAGATAAATGGACCTGAAAATATCAAAGGCAATACATCCCTTCTACCCTTCGCCCCTAAAACTGTTACAGAAGCTACATTTGGCCACATTGACAAAAGTTGCTCTCGGATTATAAAACACACCTCCAGACCTCATAATGTGAACACACATATGAAGTCTTCATCTGTATGAATCATTTGTATATTCACCCATATAAAGAATAAACAAAAAACTTAAGTCAAAGGATTTAAGCTGATGAACCCACCTACCAAAAACAGTGAATGCAGAATGATGCTAACACAACCTCCAGAGTAAATTAAATGCCCTCACACAAGCATTTAAAGACATCAGAGATACAGGAACTAAAATTAAAAATAAATAAATAAAATGACAGTTTATTAAACTCAGAAGAAAAGAAAAAGATACTCTCATATAAGAAATTAAGACAAACCTACAAACCATCCTAGGGAGAATAGATATGAATAGAAATGTATTAAAGGTCACAGAAGAAAGCCAGGATAATTTAGATGAGGAAATAGAAGAAAGTGAGTAGTAGGAAGGATCAGAATAAAATGGTTGAAATAAAAAACAGGTGAGAAAAAAAATCCAACATATGTATAATTGGAGATCGCAAAAAAGAAAAAAAGAAAAAAAATAATGGGTCATAGCTGATATTTAAACCTGAATTGATGGATACTTCCCAGAAATAAAAGAATACTTAAGTCTACACTTCTCAAAGGCCCACAGGGATGGTAGAAAATTGAACCAGAATGATCAACTCTCAGATCTTAGCCTGGTAAAACCATCTGGCTTTAAAACCTAAATGCAAACAAACCCCCAAGGCAAAAATATAAAAATAATCTATAAGAAAAAGATTAGTCTGTCATCAGACATCTCAAAGCAACAGTGACACAAAATTTTCAATACGTTTGAGGAAAGAATAGGTAAACTAAGGATTTATGATCCAGGCAAAACCAATCTAATGCCCAGGCTCATTCACAGCAACTTTGACCACAGAATAACACAGCTCTCATGAACCCTTCCTGAGGGATCTGTGAGAGAACGAGCTTCATCCATCCAAAACATGACTAGAGGGGCATCTGGGTGGCTCAGTGGTTGAGCATCTGCTTTTGGCTCAGCTCATGATCCCAGGGTCCTGGGATTGAGTCCTACACTGGACTCCCTATAGGGAGCCTGCTTCTGCCTCTGGCTGTATCTCTGCCTCTCTCTGTGTGTCTCTCATGAATAAATAAAAACTAAAAAAAAAAAAAAAAAAGCATGATGAAAGAAGCCTGGTCAAAAAGACTGACAATGATCATGTGGAATATGTAATGGAATATTTGAGGCTAGCATAATGATGATCGGGATAGAAACAGAGGAGTAATATACACATGCGGCAGGATGGAAATAGTAAAACTAAAATGAGAGATAAGACAGAAAGGGAACAGAAAAGAACAACTTGATTGTGGTACAGAGCATAGGGGATCGTCAATGATACCACCAAAATTAATCTTAAAACAATAAGCTGCAGGGGGGAGCACCTGAGGAGCTCAGCTAGTTCAGTGTTTAACTCTTGGTTTCAGTTCAGGTCATGATCTCAGGGTCATGAGATCAAGCCTTGTGTTGGGCTCCATGCTCAGTGGGAGTCTGCTTGAGATTCTCCCTCTGCCTCTGCCTTTCTCCTGATTGGCACACTTTTCTCTCTCTTTCTACAACAAATAAATAAATCTTTGAAAAATATAGGCTGCAAAATGCTAAGAAAGAACTCAGAAGACAAGGGGATTTGAAAATGGCACAAGACACCACTGGAAGAAAACGAGGACAATGACCTGCCAATATGCCAGAGAGAGGAGAAAGTACAATACATAAGAGTTTAGGAGACTCATCACGGAAGGAAAGGAATTCACAAATACACATGAATAACCAGCAGTTGTAACTAGAAATGGCAAAATTGCTCTAAGACCCCAACACACAGCCATATAAGTAATATGAATTTAACTGACCTATAAAGAAAACATTATTTCTAATTTGCTTCAGAAAGCAAGATTTTACCACATACATCGTATGCTCAGGATACATCTAAAATCAGAGTGATTCAGAAAGCCTAAAAATAGAAAGAACAACAGAGTTATGGAAGACAAATGAAAACAGCAAGACGGCAGATGTTCTGATCCTGCGTGAAAAACAGGACAAAGAACGACATGTTTTAACACTAAAACAATACACAACAAGTGGATGGCAGTTATGAATCACTCTGCTGGAAATGACACAGTAAATATCTCCATAAATAGACAACAAAATACAGAAGTGAACAAAAATAAGTGGAGAGCTAGAAGACATTAGGCACATAATCAATAAGACAGATTTTACTGAACTATTTGAAATTCACTCCTTAGCACACACAACACTTCCCCTGAATCGATCATTTATTAGCTCACAGAGAAAATATCAATACACCCCATAAGGTAGACAATGGCACATAATTGTTCCTGATTGCAGTGCACTAAAACTAAAAGCTACTACCTAAAATAAAGAACAAAAATTTAATTCAGCCTGAAAAAAACCAAACCTCCAATTAAGTAACTTTTAGATAAAAGGGGAAATGCAAATTGAAATTACAGAATTTCTAAAAACAAATCATGGTTTTAGAGTTCATTGAAAGCAATAATCAGAGGAAATCTTGTAGCCTTCAAACGCCTACATCAGTATAAACACGAACAAATGCGAAAGCCAGGAAAAGAACAAATAGTGAGTCAAAAGAAAGCACTAAAAAGCAAACAGATAATAAAAGCAGGAAATAATGTAGTAGAGAACAGAAAAGTAGCAGCTCTAATTAATAAATTAAAATTTTGGTTTTTTTTCATATCAAAGTAGATCAACAACTAGCTGCCTTGATTAGGAAAAGAGAGGGAAAAAAAGCAGTTCACATATATAAAGAAATGACAAGTTATGTAATAGCCAAGTGCCAAAAGAAATAAAAATTAAGAACTATCGTAGGAGATTATTTGCAGGACTCTACGGAAACAAATTTGAAAATCTAAATGGAAAGGATAATTTCCTTTGAAAACAGAGTTCTCCAAAATTAACTGTACAAAAATAGAGGTTTAAGCAGGAAAACTTCTATGGAAGTTAGAAACTAACAAGGATCTATGCACAGAATTTATAACGTTCTGACGCCTTCACAGGGGATGATACCAAAGCTTCAAAGACCAGCTATTCCCAAGGCCACAGAGATTACACGGTGCACTAAAAAGTGAAAAACACATCCTTTTCATGAAGCCAGGAAGCATTTGCAGTTAAATGTGATAAAGACACTGTACAGTAATCTCCACTAGAAGAATGCCCACTATAAACCACACAGCAAGACCATTTCTCACCTGTCAGATTTTCGAAAATGAACAGGCTCTCCACCCCCCACCCTGCCCGGGCCCCAAAAGCGAGGCTGTGGGAAGTGGGCAACAGCAAGTGAGGCTGGTGGGTGCACCAAGGAGGGGAAATGGCGTTGGGGGGCCACGCGTGCCCTTGCCTCTGACCGGCAGCCCTACCTCCAGCAATTTACCCTCGAGGTCCTCAACGACACAAGAATGTAGATTAACAAAGCTGTTTGTGGCGGCGTGGTTTGCAATTGCACGACGATGATGATATTGGAGTTGGCAAACTAAGGGCCACCTGCCAGCTTCCAGCTTGTGTCGACAAAGTGTTGCTGGAACACGGCCATGCCTGTGGGAGCAAAGGCTGCTTTGAACCGCAGAGGAAGAGCCGAGGGAGAGCAGCAGAGGCCCCGTCCCCTGCAGGCTGCAAACACGGACGGTCAGGCCCTTAACGAAGAGACGGCCCTACCTTGTCACCAACACCAAGACGCAGGAGGAGGAGTATGGTGTGGCTACCAACGAAGATGCAGGTGCAGTTCCTTTGACAAGTACGAGCTGGATGCATTGTTCAGTGAAAATACGTGCTGTGCATGAAGAAGAACCAAGAATATCTACTGGTTTCGTTTTGCAAACATACTCACAGGGAGAGTAAAGCAGAAACTAGCCAGGTCCACTTCCACAGGGACGTGGGACCATGGGGTGGGAGGTGGGGCGGACAGGCGGGCACTTCACGGAGCATTGTTTTTAGTATAGTTTTGAATTTTGGAGCCATGAAAAGATATTACATACTCAAAATCCCTGAAATAGAATGCAGGGACTAATCAACACAATTTTATTTTAATTGAATTACACAAATACACCAAAGAGGAAAAAAACTGAAGCCCAAAGCCTTTGAACACAGGAATTTAACTGTATAGCCTGATTATGAAGCCCAAAAAGTAGACTCGAGGAATAGTGAACTCGTCAGTTTGACTTCTCAGTGGCTGGATTCATGTCTCCTCTGGGCCTCGGTGGAGGGGATTTCGAATCAGAAATGAGAACCGAGGTGACACTGTTGGCCTGTGAGTCAGGTCGGAGGTGAGACTCTGATTCCACGAAGCTCCGCTTACGAGCGCACGAGTCATTTCCAGGAACACAGGGTCTGAATCTTAGGGACGAGGAAACATCAGACAAACCACATAAATGAATGTTTCACCAAATGATTTTCCCACACTCTTTAAAAACAAAGCCTGGATGTGAAACGGAGGTGCCACTGCCATAGGTTAGGAGGAACCCAGGTCCCGGCACCCGAAAGCATCGCACTTGGGTGTCACGCTGCAGAAGATAAGATAAGCTGAAAGGACATAATTGGAGCAATTGAAGAACTCTGAGTTAGGGTTAGGGATCAGATAATAATCACGTATCAATGCAAAAATCCCTCATCTGGACAACTTTGCTGTGGTTACGTTAGCAGAGTGACACGTGCTGAGCAAACGCGCACTCGAGTGTCTAGAGATCAAGGGGCAGCAGGTCTGCACCTCGCTTCTCAACCAGGAAGAGTGTGCACATAGACAATTCAAGTCACGTGTGATCTTTGGAGAGAGAAGACGCAGCCGTGAGAAATGGGAAAATGGACCTAATGAGAGAATTGGGGTGACATGTGGATGGGGCTGACCTATTATTCTTATGCCATTTCTAGCTTCAAGTTCCATCAACATAAAAAATCTCCCGGATGTATTATCTGATGACCTCCCGGACCTCACTTCATTGACGAGTCAGATTTCAATCTCATCATCGGCCTGAATGTGGGGAAGACTTTCGCCTCCGGCTGCCTGTAAGATTTTCTCATCTCTGCTTTCCAGCAACTTAAGAATAATTTACCTCAGTGGGATTTTCTTTGTTATTTATCCTGCTTTGGATCTGGGAAGCATCACGGTATCTTTAACTAGATTTGAGCGTCTCTTACGGATACGCTGAGCTGTGTTCCTCCCAACTATGTATATCGGAGTCCTGACCCCGCGCTCTGACAGCATCTGGGATGTGGCCTGAGCGGGGGCCATGGTGAAACGGGGTCATCACAGGTCCAGGAGGACTGGTGCCCCTGATGAGAGGGAGAGACACCAGAGGCCTCTCTCCCCACGTGCGCACAGAGGGAAGACCACACAGATTGTGCCGTCTGCGTGCCCAGGGGCGAGGTCTCAGCAGACCCCAGCGCGGCTGGCACCTCCACCGTGGATGTCCAGCTCCAGCATGATGACAAGAGGGACACGGCCACCTGAGCTCATGAGGACAGCAGCAGTTTGAGGAACCCACAGCCAGTGCTTGTCACCTACTACTTCACACTTGCTGTCGCTCTGCCTTCCTTGGGGGAATCCGACGGACGTGGACCAAAGCTTTTTGCTGTGCACCCACGTCTCCTCCATGTTTCTTTGCATTTTCCATGCTTCTCCCTCTCCGAGCATCATTTTGAATGTTTACAGATGAATTACCACCTGGGTCACTAATTCTTAACTCCTCTGTGTCTATTCTCCTATCAAACTCAGTCGTTAAATTATTAATGTGGTTTATGGTTACTTTAGCTCTAGAACTTCTATTTAGTTTTTCAAAGGATTCTGTGTCTGATGAAAGGTGTTACCCTTTTCTCTATGTTCTTAATGACATTAATCAGAGTGACTTTCAAGTCAGAGTCTGGTGACTTCACAATCTGAATCTCTGTGGGTCTCTTTCAAATGTCTTTTGTTTCTCTGTCTCTAGTTATCCTGTACTGGTTTTTAGTGGGCCCTAGCACCATATTTGTTGGATATCAGACTTTTAGGCTTTGCATATAACAGGGAATGTTCATGGCTCTAGATGATAATTCTTTCCCTCAAAGAGGAAAGATCCACCACATGGGTCCTTTGGTTTTAGGGTTTGTGATAGCTGACCTATGTGGATCCTTCCATTGCCCAGAGGATGGGATCCTTACTATGTGACTGTGGCCCTTTTGAGCACCTCATTGATGGTCTGTGGTGTTTACAAAGCCCTTGACCTTGGCAGGGTTCAGACTCCTGCCTCTTTAACATCCTGCAGTTGCCGAAGCTCCTTTCTGGGACTGATCAGCCCCTGTTTTCTCTCATTTCTGGAGCCCTTGCCTTGCACAGGTACAGCTTACAAGTTAGCCGACAGTGTGCAAGGAAATCATCCATGGGTTTTCTAGCTGCCTTCTCTGAGTCTCTCCTCCCTAGGACTTCGTCTCTTAATTTTCAGCCACTTTGTTATTGCTCAACTCTGGTTATGTGTCCTCAGCCTGGTGCAGCTTCGACTTTATGCTTAGACACCACCTCTCCGAACCCTCCACTGCCCCCACCCACTTCAGTCCTTGGACCTGGAATGCTTCCTCTTGTGTTTGCCAAGGCCCAGGGCTGCAACCCCGTGGGCCCTGCCTGCACTGATGGCTCCTCCTCTGTAGCAACAAGGCACAAACACACAGATACACACGCAGCTTTGTGATTGTGTCCAGCAGGAGGGTGACTGCAGTCTGGCTCTCATCACCAGGAGATACTGTGTCTCCTCTGGAATTGATTTAAACAAAAGTCCCCCCCCCAATAATATCTGATCTTCAGAATACTCCTGGAAATCTTAAAACTATCAGTAAATCTCTGAGTAAAGATTGCCTCCTACATCAAGCTACAATTTGCAAAATGAGTTGATCAGCAAAGCTAGAAAACAATGTTAGTCTCTTGGAGAGCTACTTATATTCAAAATAAAAATTGGGTATCTGTGTCAAATATATCATTAGCTTCATTAAGGCATGATCCATTCCCACAAATGCAGTCATTGGAAAATAAGGAACGGATATATGACTGTGAACCATTCTCCAGCTTTATCCATCGATTTTAAAGCTAAGCAGCACATTTGATTGAAATCTGGACTTTCATCTCAAGTTATTGGAATAAGACTATTTACTTGTATAAATAATAACTAATTTTTATTTTTGCTGAAGGACCACAAATTCAGAAGCCGCTGTATGAGCAGATAAAGGCTGTGCCGAAGAATTGAGGGGAGATGAGGTCAAATGTGCAAAGCTGAAGTCCCGCAGCCCAGCTTCAAAGCCAATGGCCTGTTCAAGCCTCAACACACACCTGCCATAGCGATGCCTTCCTCATTGGATTTATTAATTAACCTGGGAGAAGCTGCTAGAACAATGTCCGGCACCCAGAAGCATTAGGTACTTGTTGGCTCTGATTCAAAGACAGACACTTCCAGCAGGCTCGGGTCCCACCTGCAGGCAGCTTCAGGAGGGCCCTGCAGGGGCCAGGAACACACACCTTCCCTGCATCAGGCGTCCCTGTGGAATGAGCAGTGAGTCTAAGGCGGCTGTTGTCTTCCCAGCACGGGCTTCCAGCATGGGCTGACCATTTGTGCTCACTGCTGCCTGGGGCCTGGGTGTCCCTCCAAAACTGGGGCCCTCCCCTGGGAATAGGGGGGCAGAGCCAGTTCTGCCTCTCCTGGGGGTGAGACAGGAAGCACAATCCTATTGTCCGGGGAGCGCTCCTGTTAACGTGGAGTTAGAGCGCAGGATGCAGCCACTGCCCGGCATTGGCTTGTGATGCAGGAAACACTCAGGGTGACATGTGCTTGCGGCCAAATGGTTCCTCCCTGTGATCCTGGAGGTTTCTCCTTGGAAATAGGACATTGGAGACCAGAACTCCACCCCTCTGCTGCTGCCTCTCTCTGTGCCCTGGGCTGGCCAGCTGGCCTCCCTGGGGCACAGTGTCCCCTCTCTGTGTAAGGTGCCTGGGCTCGCATTGCAAAGGTCCCCACTGGCTCCAACATTCCAGGATGTTCAAATGTCCCCCAGCGCTGTCTGAGTGTGCCGTGAGATGTTCAGCTGTTTTCATTACAAGAACGTATTCCTTCATTTGAAAATATGTTAACTTGCTCTCCCCCTGCTGTGGGCTGACTTGTGTAGCCCCCAAATTCACATGTTGAAGCTGTAACCACCAGAACCACAGAACGTGACTGTATTTGGAGATGGGGTCTTAAGAAAGAGGTAATTGAGGTTGACTGAAGTCCCTAGGGTGGCCTCAATCCATTATGACTGGTGTCATGATAAGAAGAAGAGATTTGGACAGACACACGCAGAGGATGGCCACGTGAGGACACAGGGAGAAGGCAGCCGCCTGCAAGCCGAGGAGAGAGGCCTCAGCAGAAACCAACCTGCCTATACCTTGATTGTGGGCTTCCAGCCTCCAGGACTGGGACACAGATTTCTGCGGCTTAAACCCCAGTCTGCTATTTTGTTATGGCAGCTCTAGCAAACTCGAACACCTGCTCATCACTGACGTGTTGTTCCTTTATGACCCAATTTTTTTTTTTCAGATTTACATTATGTGACTTCTGTGTATGTAATTGAGAAATCACATGTTGATCTACTTTCTCAGCAAACTTCAAGTATATGACACATGATCATCCGTGATAGTCACCGTGTTGTACAATAGATCACCAGAACTTCTTCCTCTTACTATTTTTTTAATAATAAATTTGTTTTTATTGGTGTTCAATTTGCCAACATACAGTCTTCCTCTTATAACTGAAAGTTTGTGCCCTTTGACTGACATCTCCTGACAGACTTTCCCCACCCACCCCCAGCCCCGGGCACCCCCCATTCTAGTCTCTGTTTCTCTAAATTTGACATCTTTAAATTCCCCCATGGAAGTGACACCAAAAGCACGGGCAACAAGAGCAAAAAGGAACAAGTGTGACCACATCAAACTAAAAAGCTTCCGGACAGCAAAGGAAGCCGTTGGGGGAATGAAAAGTAATCTCCAGAATAGGAGAAAGTGTTCCCAAACCCAACGTTTGACACGAGGTTAAATGTCCAAAACACATCAGGCACACATACAACTCAACAGCAAGCAACACCCGCATAATGCAAGTAGGAACGGGCAAAGGCTCTGAATAGACGTTTTTCCAAAGAATGTGACAAATGTGACCCAGTTTCACCTGCTCCGGGCGCGCGTCCCAGTTGGGGCCGAGTGAGCATGCGCTGAGTCGCGCTGAACCCCACGCAGGAGTCCTTTCCTATCCTGTCCTCGCTGTACCCTAGGCCTGCATGCGAAATGCATCTAATAAACGTCAAGGTTGTTGTGCAGACTGGGAATAAGTGCTAAGTGCCTCGCATCCTAGAGAGACACAGAAGCTCATCATCGGTGAAATACGATTATCATCATCCTGAGAATGGAGTAGCGCGAGGCGACTTTTATTGCTAATGTTTCACATTATTGGTATACTGCGTGTCTTTTTTCACTTGTAAATTTTCTTTAAAAAATTAAAAATATAGAAATATTTTGGGGAAAACTCAATATGTATCCTGAATAGCCAACTAAATCAAGCCTGAGCCTGGCTGCCTCGCAAGATCTATGCGCGAAGTCTGAATATCTCCGCAAATGATAATCTGTTTTAAAATAATCATCTACTGCGAAATCCATAAATTGCAAGTCATAATGAGGAGAGTGATCCATGAGAGACTCTCCCAGGGGACGTTTCCTCACAGAAGTCTGGGATTGATTCACAGCTTTGAATTTTAGGAAAGTAAGTCAAGCAATTCCAAAGAGGCCTGTCAGCTCTGCGCCAGTTTTCGGTACGTTCTGAAAGATGCTTTGATCTAATTTATGAAAAGAAGTGCTGCGGGCTTGAGCAATGAAAACAGACAAACACTCAAGCCAGGGAGCACCCACAAATCACCAGGAGAGCTGGAGCACCCCTGCAGCCCGCGTCCGACTCCGGGGGGAGCATCCATCCTGGCCGCCCGGCCACCGCGCGCACACACCCGGGAACGCTGCTCCAAGCCTGGCCGGTCTCAAAACCTATGGCCTTGGCAGTTCTATCAAGGTCCCTGCCTGGACCTCTTTCTGTAAAAATCTAGGCATTTTTGTTTAAAGAGTGAACAACGGAGCTTTGATTATCAAAGTAGAACCTTCTCATTTTCTTGTAAAAAAGTATGACATCGATGTAAGAACTCAGCCGCCGAGTTACTCTGGAAGTTAATGCATCCAATATATAAAATTATTCTGGAAGTGTTTGCGATGCACCAAAGGATTTTTAAATGTCTTTTCCAATTTAAATGTTAGGCCCTGAAAGTGTTACAAAACATGTGTTAGTTTGTCAAAGAAAATACGGAAATTGTTCCCTTGTCTGAGAATGAATCCAGGGCTGGCGGATTTGTCTGGTACACTGGGACTCTCAGTTTTAAAGCTCTTTTTGCCGTCATCTGAGGATCAGAGCATCACAGGTGCCCTGAAGACCATCCCTCCTGTCCTGGGCCCGTTGGCACCTGTCGGCGCGTTGAGGTCAGCGTTGGGGTTAGAACCCCCTTCTCTGGACCACCTGTGTCTGTTGGGATGAATTCCTGCATCATGCAGGGTTGGAAAGTGGGTCCTGAATGTCAGGATGGGTGGGAGCATGGGGCCGGAGCCAGAAGAAGGGACTGGACGCCAGGTCGAGCCCTCCAGGGGCATCTCTGTGACATGGGCCACTGCCACTAATGAGGCTCCTGGGAGATGTGAGGGGTAAGCAGGGGGGAGGCACGGGAGGCAGCCTTTCCAGCCAGGGGGGGAGCATGGGCGTCCGTGTCTCCCAGCCGCTCTCACGCCCCGCTGCTCCCCACACCCCACCCAGGGCAGGCAGCGTGGACACGTGCACCTGCACACTGGGCAGGTTGACTCTTTCTGGACCAGGTGTGCCCGGTTCATTCACACTTCCGCAGATGAAGGGCAAGAGGATGGTTGGATCCCTGGTCAGGCAACACTTGTAGAGTCCATCTCTCCTCCGATTAAACTGAAAGTCATCTGGAAGCCAATCTGGACCCGATCACATGTCTGCTACAGAGTTTTTGATGATCCTCTCCAGAGGCAGTTCGGCACCGGCCTGTTTACTGCACACAGTTCGCTAGTGGCAGCTGTAACTGGGTCACGTTGTTGGCGGGGGCCGTGGTGACGGGGAAACATGTCCTGAGCTAGAACCCTCACGTGGGAAGACAAGGCACCAGGGGCTGGACAGACGCACTGAACCACAGAGGCGTTCCCACAAGCACAGCTGACGCTTCCTCGCTGGGGCCCTGCAGGCTCTGGGCAGCCCAAGCCTGGGGGTGCTGCGGGAGCCTGTGTTCTGGTGGGGAGCCCGCTGGGGGGCTCGTTGGGGGGCTCACTGGGGGTCACTGAGGGCATCACAGTCTCTAAATGTTAAATGAAGGGATCTCTACGCCGCTAACGTTCTGACATTCTTGGATTACCCATGACGTGCGTTCATTGATTCGGGGGGCCAGTGGCCACCATCTAGAACCAAGCAGTGTGTCCAAGAGTCAGGAGCATTTTTTTCTTTTTAATCAAGATGACAATGCTCAAAAAACAAAGTACTTTTACTTTTCAATGAATAAAGTTTCTATTTTTGGAGCGATTTTAGGTTTACAGCAGAGCTAGGCGGACAGTTCTGGTCGCCGGCTGCCCACCCTGCTCAGCCACAGCCTCCCCCATTCTCAGCCCCACCACAATCAAGGAACCTGCACTGACGCACGTCACCCTGCCCCACGTGTCCCGTGGGCGCGGTTCACTCTCGCTGTTGCGCACACCATGGGTTTGGACAGAGGTTGAAGGCATCCATCCACCACCATGTTGGTTTTTAGAAGCCACACTTCTTGAAAGTGGAGGGTTTCTAGGAATTTCTGGGGGGAAGTCACTCAGATGTAGGATGGCCCAACAAATAAAGAATCAGCCATGGGAAGGCACATCGTGGCGTTTTACAGGGAATCCTAGTGTGGGAAGGACACAAGTGTGAGGTGCAGGACAGGGAAAGCCTTCCCAGATCGGAGGGTGGGGAAGGAAGGGGATGGTGCAAAGAGCAGATCATCGCTTCCCCCAAATGTCCACGCCCTGACCCCGTGAGTGTCACCGTCTGGCAAATGGGACTTTGCTACCACAGCCCTGGGGGCTCATATGGTCGGTCAGAGTTTGTGTTAGCCCCTTGGCGCTTCCTCGGGATGGATGCTCTCAAGGAAACCTGACCAAGATGGGGCACTAGGAGGTGAGAGCAGAGGGCAAACGTGGGCTTCGCTGCAATTGGCCGCAGTGCAGGCAGGAGGGAAGTGAGGGCCCTGCAGCCTCCAGAGAGGTAAGTGCAAAGGCCCAGGGGTAGGAATGTTCAAGAAATTGTCGATGTGCTGCTCTACACACAGCTGCAGCCCTAGAGCCTGAACAGTGCCTGAGACGTGGGAGGGGATAATAAACACTTGTTGGGGCAGCCCCGGTGGCGCAGCGGTTTAGTGCCGCCTGCAGCCCAGGGCGTGATCCTGGAGACCCGGGATCGAGTCCCACGTCGGGCTCCCTGCTTGGAGCCTGCGTCTCCCTCTGCCTGTGTCTCTGCCTCTCTCTCTCTCTCTCTCTGTGTGTGTCTCTATGAATAAATAAATAAGTAATCTTTAAAAAATAAAAATAAAAAAATAAACACTTGTTGAAGGAACAAAGTCTAAGACAAGGAGTAAACATCTGTTGAGTGAAACGAACGTGCACAGCCTTTTAGGCATGGAAATTATTCAGGAATGGCCGGGCCTTGCCTGGAGGCCTCAGAGGGGAAACACCAATCCTGACACGAAAAAGGCTCAAGAACAATAAAGGAGTAAGGTCCCCGAGGCCGTGAGTCCGCTCCCAGGGTCACGCAGACAAATGCTGACAGGTCCCTGGAGGAACAGAGCTCCCACAGCAAACCATGATCACTGTGAACATACGAAGATGGAATCTCGCTGGTCTCTCTGCTGAGGGATCCAGAGACGGCCTGTGCGCCCCACACAAGGCCAGCAAGGGGACCCACGTCACCGGCTGTCGTGGCTCCAGGAGAGTCTCTGTGTGGCAGGAGCGGTCACCCGGCGCCCCGCAGACAGCCTGGAGACGAAGGGCCAGCACCCTCGTCTGGTGGCCGTGGACCCGCGGGGACATGGAGCTCCCTTGCACCTGCTTAGAAAAACACAATTCAAAAAAGTGATTTTGCGGATCCCCGGGTGGCTCAGCGATTTAGCACCTGCCTTCGGCCCAGGGCGTAACCCCGGGGTCCTGGGATCGAGTCCTGCATCGGGCTCCCTGCATGGAGCCTGCTTCTCCCTCTGCCTCTCTCTCTCTCTCTGTCTCATGAATAAATAAATAAAATCTCAAAAAAAAAAAAAGCGATTTCTGCAGTATTTACAGATGTCAGCTCGGAAACAGCTTCCTGCCTCTTACCCACAGGCCAGAGACTGACGGTGGGGCCTCCCGGACAAGATGCCCCGTCCAGCGGAGCCCCTGTCCTTGTCCTGGCCACCTCCAGCACAGATCTGGGAATGGATCCACACACGACAGCACCTTAGTCCTGCCACAGAGCTCGGGGAAGGTGGCCCCGAGGCCACCGGGCGGCCACCGCTGCCTGGGACCCGCGTCCTGGGGCCGCGCCCAGAGCCGGTTCCTACAAGCTGACATGGGCTCTCTGGGCGCTGGAGCCAGAAGTCGGAGACTCGGGTGTCGGCAGGGCTGTGCTCCCCCTGGAGGCTCCGGGGTGGGGGTGGGGGTCCTTCCTGCCTCTCCCAGCTCTGGTCGTCCCGGGCGTTTCCTTGGTTGGTGGCTGCGTCCCTCCCATCGCTGCCTCTGCCCTCATGCGGCCTCTCTGGGTCTGTCTTCTCTTCTGTTTCTTGTAAGGACACTTGTCACTGGACTCTGGGCTCCCTAACCCACGAGGCTGTCATCTCAAGATCCTTAACTCATTTTGTCTACAAAGACCCCTTTTCCAAATAAGGTCGCCCTCACAGGGCCCAGGGGTCAGATGTGGACATACCTGCTGGGGACCACCCTTCACCCCCGGGACCATGAGGCTTCCCCAGCATCTCCTCCTCGAAATCTCAGCCAACGCACTCGCCAGGGGCCACCATTCAGAAGAGAGGCATTGGTCCCTCAAGCCGGGGACTTCCTCGGAGGGAGGAACCCAGTTCCTTGGTCACACGCAGGAGCGGATCTAGAGGCAGGGTCCCGGCTGCGATGGGGCGGTCCACCGGGAGCCCTGAGGGTGCCCTCTGGCCGCGGTGCCCTGGCAGAGAGCCTAGGGAGGGGAGGCCCTCAAGCCTGCCCGGGGGGAGCCGGCGGAGGAAACCTCCAGACTCCTTGCCCCTCTGTGGGGAAACTGAGACCTAGTCCACACCAGGGGCGGGGGGGGGGGGGGGCAAACTGCAGCCTGTGCAGCAAACCTGGCCCACCGCCCGGTTTTCGAATAAAGTTTTATTGGCACAAATCTCAGCGGTCCCCTTAGACATGGTCTACAGCTGCCTTCCCGCTACGAGAGACTCCAAGAGCAGCTGCCGAGACCCTAGAACCTGCAGAACTAAAGTGAGCCGCCTGGCCGTCGACAGGAAACGTTTCCCAGCCTGCTTCTGGGGGGAAACGTAGATTTGCATTTATTCCAGGTTGAAGGATCAGTGTTTCCTGTTTTCTTATCAGCTAAGTTCCTTCCACGTTTCACGTGGAACTAGCGGCCGTCGGTCCTCAACTTCATCGTGGCTCGTTCTAAACCGAGCCTGGTTTCTCTGAAGCTACAGGTCAGCCCCAGCTGCCCAATGCGGAGAGAAGAGGTGCCATGTGGAGCAGAGCCTGGTGAGCCAAGCAGTCCTTCTAGAAGACTCCGCGGCTGTCGGAGCACAGCTGTCGGGAAACAGCTTGTGATAGGCCCCGAGTCAAACGCTGAACCGGCGGCTCCATGTCCAACGTGAGGAGCCTCCGTGGGCCTCTCCGTGCTCATCCTCGGCAGGGCTGCACGGCTATCCACCCGCCCTGCTCCTCGTCCGCCATCAGAAGATCCGCAAAGTCTCAACTTCCAAATGAAATAAAAGGGATTGTTATTTGCATCGTGTTAATTAAAGATGCCCTGGGTTCATCATTTCAAATTTTAAAAAAAGAAGTCACTTGATGGGATGAGCCCTGGGTGTTAAACGATGTGTTGGCAAATTGAATTTATTTTTTTATTTTTTATTTTTTTGGCAAATTGAATTTAAATTAAAAAATGTAACAGTAATTTTATTTTTTTTTGTAAAAGTAATTTTAAAAATAATAAATAAATAAAATAAAGATTAAAAAAGAAGGTATCTTCTTCTGTGTCCTGCAGCCACACTACTTGGTGCCGGGATGGCAGTGGAGTGCACAGGATGCGTGTCAGCGTGTGTGTCCCTGTGCCGTGTGCGTGTGTGTGGGGCCGTGGCCGTCAGCCTTAGATAGTCCTTTCCCAGGACCGGCCAGAGCCCGGTCAGACCCACGGTCGCGTTACCCCAGAGCTAAGAATCTAAACCCAGAAACCTCCGACCTCTATGCAGGGAGAACCGCGCCACACGAGAATGTCACCCCCAGACGCGGAGAGCTGGGGCTTCCTAGTCTAGACGGTGAGTAAGACGCGTGTGAACGCGGGAAGTGTCAAACGGGGAGAAGAGAGGCTCTGAGGCTCCTGCAGAAGCAAGTGTGCGAGGTTGGGGGTTGTGTGTGTGCAGGCGTGCATGCGTGTGCGGGGGGTCGAGGGGGAGGTGCGTGAAGCCTTCCCCCGAAACCAGGCTCAGAAGAGGAGAAACTGTAAGGGGAGAGTGGCCTTCAGAGGCCAAACCGTGTGGGTTCGACGGGAGGCCTGTGCTAGTTTGAGTGGGAGCATCCGCCCCGCAGCCGGGCGCGGGCACTCAGGCCCTGGGCTCACCGAGAGGGCTCGCACCTGTCCGCCAGCCGCCGACTTTATGACCTTAGGGGCATCTTCTCCATAAGCTTTTCCCCTCTGCGGGAGCAGTGGGGAGGGCGCTGGCACCTCCCTCGGGGGCTTAACCATAAGGTACTAAACTGTCAGCTCAATGTCTGGCACATAAATGTTCAAAAATATTATTGTTGGTAGCTACCCTTTAATATTCATTATTCTGTAGATGTAATTTTTTTTTAGAAGAAAACTGAGCAGATAATGCAGTTTGCACATACCCAGTACCTCATTTCCTCCACTATTAACTTCTCCAATGAGCACAGTGTGGTTGTTGTAATTAAAAAAAAAATAATTTTGGAACCTGATTATTACCTAAAATGCCTGGTTCACCCAGGTCTTCCCAATGTCTTTTCCAAAACCCCGTCCAGGACAACACATGACATTGAGTTGTCCAGTCTCCTGGGCTCCTGTTGGCTGTGACGGTTTCTCTGACCTTTCTTTCTCTGATGACCTTGACATGCAGAGGAGCAGTGTCAGGTGTTTGTAGGATGTCCCGCTATTGTGATTCCCTCCGTAGCTGTAGGGTCAGCCCGGTCCTGAGCTGGGAGGAGAGAGGTCACCAGGTATCGTATCACCCCTCATGTCATCCAAGGGATATACTGTCAACACGACTTGACACCGTTGACCATCGGCTTGGTCGTGGGGCTGGGATTTCTCCCTGCAAGCAGGCCCGGCCCCTCCCTTCCATCCCGCACACGTTCTGAGGACGTCACTATGCGTAGCCCACACTTAGCAGGTGGAGAGTGATGCTGCCTAAGTTACTTGGAATCATTCTGCTTGGATGCTTGGCTTCTCCCCATGTGTTAATGTGCTCAAGCATCGACGTCTGTATGGAACCGTGGGCCTTGATTCTTTATATTTGAGGGGTTGCTTGACATGGGTTAGGATGTACTCTGTGTGCAACTGTGTGTGTCTCCAAAACTGTCTCTTGCTGTGTTGGGTTCCCCAGGAACTCCTACTGAAACAGCATCTGCACTTTTCTGCTCTTTCTGTTCCGATGACTCACCCCTGATCATGCCGGGGCCTGCCTGATGAGGGGGAGGGCGGGGGAAGGGGCGGCGTCCCGTGATCGGAGGATTGAATGCAAGCCTTTCACTGGGCCTGAGACCCTGAACTTGGTCTTCACACGTTGGTTTGGGTCTTTTGTTTTGTTTTGTTTTGTTTATTTTTTATTTTTATTTTTTATTGGAATTCAATTTGGGTCTTATGTCTTTGTTTTGCTTGCCCCGAGAGGCAGGCCTCAGGGGTCACTCCTAGGGGCATGGGGCTCTGCTGAACATTGCCCTGGGCACAGCCCTTCTTGGTGGAGAATGTCTGGGCTTGTTTCTGGGTGGTCACATTCTCCCTTCCCCCGCCCAAGGCACAGGGTGGGGGTCTCCCCCTTGCTCCTCTCTGGGAGAACCCGGTGGGGTTCCTGGAGGAAACACCATGAATGTATAGCCCCCCCACTCTGAAACCGTAGCCCCCAGGAGTCTCACACCAGAGCCCCCAGCAATTCACCATCATTCCCTGGAAATGTCCCATCAGCCAGGGCTCCACTGGTTCTGTCCCTGGCGTGTGGATCCTGGCTGTGACTCTCTGAGCTTGCCCGTCCCTCCAGGAGTCGGGGATAGGGGCTCTGCAAACTAGTTCTCTGATGACGTCAAGAAAAATCACTGATGTTCCCTTCAGGCAGCTTTTCCTTGTGGTGAGGGTAGAATGAAGATGTCCACGCTCTTCACACGTCAGAGTCCAGACTGAGGTCCTGCACAACGGCCCAGGACGGGGGTCCCCGGCTGCCTCCTGCACAACAGCCCAGGACGGAGGTCACCTGCTGCCTCCTGCACAACGGCCCAGGACGGGGGTCCCTGGCTGCCTCCTGCACAACGGCCCAGGACGGGGGTCCCCGACTGCCTCCTGCACAATGGCCCAGGACGGGGGTCACCGGCTGCCTCCTGCACAATGGCCCGGGACAGAAGCCACCATCTCCTGGGCTCCGCGGGGCCAGGCTCCCTCCTGCTTGGAGTTACTGCAAGGACGCTCTGCTCAGTCTGGCGTGTTTTACAAAAGTGACAGAGGCTGATGGCTCATTCGTGCTGGATGATGGTAATCAGAGTCAAATGTTGACAATGCCTTCAGGAGGTGCTTTAGAAAATTCTGTTTGATAAACTAAGTAAAGTGTTATTTAGCAACTGGAAGATAATTAGGAAGCAATTACTGACACAAAAAGAAACCCCGAGTACACAGGGAGACAATTAGAATCCCGTCCAAATTTATGGTCACACCCAGAGACTCTGCTTTAGTACCTGCATGGCAGGAGCATATGAGAAAACGCACATTAACGCCTCATTTGCACAAGTGACCTACGTATCATAGAAATATGACTGGATTTCTAATCGTCTTACGTAGCCAGGGGACGCCACAGACCCCTCTCCGTCCCGGCTTGCTGGGATGGGCACTGGAAGCTTCCTCCTGCTGTGGTTTTGCCAGAGCACCTGAAGCCAGAGCCAGGGCTCGGGTCGGGGAGGCCGCTCAGCCGCCCGCACCACTGGAAAGGCCTCTCGTGCCCGTCGCAGGCCTAGTGCTGGGGGAGCCCTGCTTGGCCTCAGTGTCCGTGCTCGGCCACATCGGGGGTCTGCAGGGGCCACCGCTCACCAGCACCCTGCAACGTCAGGCCCTACCTGTGGTCACACAGGGCCCGGACTCTCCCCGGCCCCTGCCGTCCCACCATGGCATTTGTGCTCCCGGGCACAGCCCAGGCTGGGACTGGAAGGCCACCAGAGCATCATCCTGGGACATTTCTCTGGGTAGAAGGATCGGACACTGGAGGCTCCAGGACATCGTGAAAATTGAGGGTCATCGGGTGTGTCAGACACAGTGGCTGTGCCACAGGCCCTGAGCCGACGTTCTGGTGGGTCCCTGCAGGCGGGGAGCAGGGTGCAGAGATTGGGAAACGGAGAAAGTGCACCGTTGTCATCGCACCTGCAGAGCGTGTGTGATGGGCCACGCGTGTGTGCACGTGTGTGCTTGTGTGGCTGCACCCGTGTGGACGCTGATCCCACAGACAAGACCCAAACAGGCTGCTGGTGACTTTCTCCTCACTCCTGGGCTGGCGGGGGCCTGGCCTGCTCCCCTACCTGACCTCCCGGGACAATGTGATCGGAGGCCCTGGAGCCAGCAGACCACTGTTGCCCCCACTGCTCAGCCAGTCACCTGCTCAGCTGGCACGTCTCTCTGAGCACCTGGTAGGTGCCTGGCACTCTGCTGGGTTCAGAACTATGGTTTCTGGTAAAACAGGTGGGTAGGAGCGCCCGGTCCAGCCAGGAAGACAGACATTCAGTAATTAGTCACTTATCCAATGACGAAGGTGGTAAGCGCTATTAAGTGTCTGTCGTGGACACCAGTGAGAGGAGGTCTGCAGGGAAGGGAACGTGCCCCAGAGGGCAGCGTGGCGGGAGGTGGGGCTGGAGCAGGATGGAGGCCCCCCCAGGGCTGTGGACAGACCCAGGAGGGGTCTCAGGCAGGAGTGACATGGTGAATAGTTTCAGGGTCCCTGTGGTGGTGGAGGGGGGAGCCCAATCGGGGCCAGGGGCGGAGGCCCCTTAGCAGCAGATCCCCCCCCAGAATGACCCATGAGCCTACCTCGCTGGGGAGGAAGCTGAGTCCCACTGTGGGTGGCACCCAGCCGGGTCCTCAGCCCCCATTCCGGATCCCAGGTCTGCTCGCTCCCAGCTGCACGGGGCACAGCCCTGGCCCTCGCGTGGAGCCACATGTCCGTGCCAGCGTGAGCTCCCGTGGAGGGCCGGCCACGGCTTGTACCCGAGCTTCCATGTGCCGCTTCACTTTTGAGGTCATAGGGTAATTTTACATTTCTGTCCTCAAAACCGGTGTGGGCACACACAATACAAAAATAGGTTAAAACACCTGTCATTTCAGGTGTTGTTTCTTTCATTTTTTTCCCCCGGGTGTGGACCCCACACGGTTTTACCCATGGAGAGCATATCTTTGTGAGCCTTATTTTTGCATTTAACGTCGTTTTGTGCACATTTTTCACATGGCTTCATGTTCATAAGTGTTGGAAGAGAGACTATAGGTAACGTGCGTGAGACCGAGGCCCCCACAAAAGCACTCACAACACAAAGACGCATGATGATGCTAACCCGCGCCCCAAAACTCTCTGTTCACATTCTGGAATAATCCATTCACCGTTCTGTACAGCAGCATTGCACGCACGTCCAGAGCAGGCAACACCCTCACATGCTGCAAAGCCGTGTTTACGTGTGTGCACACCACGCGGGCGGGATGGGGGGTTGAGCAACACGACGCAGGGATTGCGTCCATACTCCATGTGTGCGACGAATGTTCCGTAAGGTACTCAGTGACCCACGTGCGGGGGGGTCCTAACCCGCGCTGTTCCCTCCCGCCGCCCGCCCACCTTCTCCCTCTTTCTTTCCTCTCTGCTGTAACTTAATGGCGGGTGACCTCGCCGCCTGTATCCTGCACAATTGCCCCATTTTCCTTAGGGGAGATCACTAGAATGGAAATGCTACGTGAAAGGCTATGCTCGTTTAAATATTTAAAGCATTTTGGCAAATACCTGCAAGATGTTAGCAAGCATTTATACCCCACTAGCAAGACGTGGGAATTTCCCCCATAAACTCTCTGAATATAGCCAATTTCGTGCTCGCGATTATTGCCCATTTGATAAATAAGAAAAATGAGTCCACATCATTTGCATTTGTAGTTCTTTGATTTTTGGACCATGTGCGTTCGCCATTTTGTGTAGTAGATCTCTGCCGGTTGCCTACCGGTGGCTGAGAGCACTCATTTTATGAACAATACAAATCCTGGTGAAGAGCCAGGGCTTGGGATCAACCGAACCCCTGGTCAACACCCCCACGCGGCCAAGGGCCAGCTGGGGGCCGCCCCTTCTCCTGTCGGTGACCGTTTTGTGTTCCCGAGTTACGGAAGCACTGCAAGGATCAGAGGTGGGAATGTAGGAGACGCTCCAACGCCGGGCCTAGTGCACCCTGAGCACGCGGGGAGTGGGCTTGTTCACGTTATGGGATGTTCAGGAGGGTGTAAGGTGAATGTGGAAGAGCACAAGAAGCCCAAGCACGACGAATTTTCAGAACTAGATTAAACCTGCAGCATTCAGATGACAAAATAAAACATCGCCGGAACCCAGAAGCCCCTGTCATACTCCATCTGGTCACTCTCGTCCCCACAGGGTAACGGCCGTCCAGATCATCGTAATTAGTGTTGCATGCAGTCAAGCTTCGTCGAAATGGGATTATAGATCATTCCAGCTAGCTGTTGCGGCGTGAGAGAAGCCTGACCGCTCCCCGAGGTGGACGGGCCTGCAGGCCGTGTGCAGATGCTCCGGATGGATGACAGACCTCGCTGAGCCCAGCTTTGCACACGCCAAGCTCACGACCCACAGCCCGGCCAACCCAGACTCAGCTCATAGCAGCCTCTGACTCTTCCCGGGAAACCAGCCGTACTTACCCTGCTTGTCCCAGATCCTGACCCTCTGTTCCTCGAGCGTGCACAGCTCGTGGGTCGTGCCTCTGAGCTGGGGTGTTTTGTTACGCAGCCATGGATGACTGGGTCCCAGCACCCCGGTGAACAGAGAAGATGCTGCTTGCTTTTCATGGCCCAGCCTCGAAAGTCGTGAGTGTCAACTCTGCCCTCCCTGTCAATGGAAACAGTGTCTCGTCCATGGAGATTCAAGGGGAGGGGCATGGACCCCACCCCATGCGGCAGATGCGCGTCAGCGAAAGTGGGGCCACCACCCACCACGTGTGCATTTTGCATCTGGCTTCTTCACTCAACATCCTGTTTGTGAAATCCACCGAGGTGGTGGTGGGACGTCATACTGGGCTTCTCTTCACCACAGGGTCCCCCATTGCCGGTGTGTGACACCGTTTGCCTACTGCCAGCGGGTATTCGGGTTGTTTCCAGCTGTGGGCACGTTGAGGAGGGCGAGTGTGCACGGCCCTGGCCGCATGTCGGAGGGAGCATGTGCACACGCTTCTGTTGGCTGAGCACCCAAGGAGAGAGTCACTGAACCACACGAGGGGCACCCACCAGCGCTCACAGATGACACAGAACGGTCTTGCAAGGCGGTTGTACCGAGTTACGTCCGACCCGTTCCTGGTGAGAGCCCCGGCCCTTCCGGGCTCCTTGCGGTGGTCGGGCCCCCCACCCACCCATCCATCGTCTCGCATGTGTTGACACCCCAAAGCGTTTCCATGCGCATCTCCTGCCGACCACTGGCCTTGCACGCTTCCTCGTCTTCGGTGTCAGTTTGGATACTTTTTGTAAAGCCCCCGGCCAGGTTTCTGGCCCATTTTTACAATTGGGCTGCAATCAATTTTCCTTATTGATTGGAAGGAGTTGATATATTCTAAGCACGATCCTTTCTCCCATGTTCTATGTACTGGGAATACCTGCACCTACAGGCAGCTTCCCTTTCCACTTTCTTAATGGAGCCTTTTAACGATGAAAATGTTTTATTCAAATATAACCGAACGTATCAAGTCTTTCCTCCACGGTGGGTACCTAACGCTCCGTGTTCCGGACCTACTCGCCCGTGCTCACCTGCCGCGGGGTCCAGCACATTTTCCCCGAGCTTATCCTTCTAAAAGCTTTCTCCCCTTCTCGTTCACACTTAAATAAATTCCTGATCCATTTAAGGGCTTATTTTTTGGAGGGGAGCATACGGGGCGGGAGTCAAGACCCCGTTCTCCCGCCAGCGATCTCCCGATACTGACACATCCTTGTTTCCTAGGACAGCACAGCGTCACCTTTTCCGTGAACCTGATGAGTGGCGCGTCCTGCTTGGCTTCCGGGCTCTGCGGCTCCTCCGTCCTTACCCGGCCCCGTGAGGCTGGAATAACGATTGCCTTACGCTGTGTCTTAGCATTTGGTGATGTAAAATGCCCCAGACTTTTAGAAAATATCTATCTTTATTTTCTTCATTATACAGTCTTCCTTCTTTGCATTTCGGTGTGAGCTTCGGAATCAGATGACGACGTCTCCCGGAGAGTCTGCAGGCACCGTCGGTGAGAGTGTGCTCCGTGCGCCGTGGGAAGTGCGAGGCCGCCGACGGCAGGCACAAGCCTTCGGGTCGTGCACGGCAGCTCTGCCCCTTGTCTCCCCTGCTCCAATACGCTCCCCGCTTAAAATTTCAATATCGTCTGAAGACACAGAGACCTCGTGGGCACATTTGTGCAAGACTGAGCGCCGGTCCCTTCTGATGTGTGTGTGGTTTCCCTCTGGTTCAGGGGAGGAACTTCCCAACGAAGCAAATACAATCCTTGGCCCTTAGCTTTCACTGATAATTTCCCAAAAGCTATTTTCTTAGCAACCAACACTTCTCATATTTTTTCTACATAAATATGGACATTATGAAGTAGTCTGGACTCTTCCTGCAAAAAGTATCACGTTTTAAATAACGGATGGCCTCCAAGTGCCCGCTGGGAGCAGAGCCGTGGAGAGCGTGACCGGAGATGCCATGAGGGAGCGTGAGGTGTGTCCTCCTTTTCTGCATCCTCCCCTCCGATGGGGGCGATGCACACTCACAGCCTACGTAGATGTGCACACGTGTGTGCTGCCACAAGCACACACTCAGTCGCTCCTGCCTCCAACCGCACACACGACCCAGACCTTCACACACACACTCACGTACGTGCTTGCACATTCACTCGACTCACGCCAGACCTTCACTCACACACACCCAGGCACTTGCTCACACTTGCTTGCACACGCTCGCGTATGCTCATGAGCTCACACACACACACACACACACACACGGCACCAGCGTACAGAGGGACCGGGGCCCGTGCAGTGGCGGTGGAGGGCCCTGAGTGTCGCGGACTGGCTGGCTTGTCAGCCCAGCTGCCGTGGACCCTCGGGATGACCCTCTGAGGTCTCCATGCTGGGGTGTCACTGGTCAGAGTCAAGTGCACCCCAGTATCTGCAGCACCTCCTCTGCAGGCAGCTGTGTGGCCCGAGGCCGAGCATGGGGCCCCCAAACCACCCTGGGGCTCCCCCTGTGCCGACTCATCACCAGGTGGCCAAGGAGTGTCCTGACCTCTCTGACCCCAGACTCCTCACCAGTTAATGGGTCTCTCGCGGGATCCACCTAGAAACCAAAGTCAGGTCGACTCGGCACCAGCATTTTGTCGTCTGGGAACCGGGTTGGGGTCCCCTTGAAGAGCACATCAACAGGAAGACGACGGGGGAGGTTAAACAAAAGCATAAGGTCCTTTCACCACGAGGTGCAACCTCCGCCAGCACCCCTGGGCCCCCGCGGGCCCTCCCTCCTTCCCTCACCTCGGCCACGTGAACGGGGTCCACCCAGACTGCACCACCGGCGGGACCCCGCGTTGGAAGAGGCGTGTCGTCTTGGGCACCACCAGAACGAATGGAGTCTGGGCGTTCGCTAGAACACTTCGGACGCCCCTGACCACCGAATTTTGCTGGAGCAAACGCCAGAATTGTGGTTTCTCTCGGAGGCTGTGGCTCTCTCCAGGCAGAGCTCAACAACGCAGCCGGCTCTGTCCCAGAGCCTCTGTGCACATCTCATCTCTCTGCCGCAGCGAGAGCGACACACATCTGAGCTGCGGAGACTGGTTTATATGTTTATGTGCTCGCTGCCAGCACATCTAAATTAAGCCCATCTGTCATTCTGACTCTCCAAACTGGAGCTCACACTGTCGTCATCCTGAAACGCTGGTGCCTGACTTGGTGCCGGCTCGCGGCAAAGGGAATTTTAGGTTCTACTCTCATAATGTGTCATTTTTTGTCTGTTTGTTTTTTAAAATGCATCTCAATTAAAAACGGTTCCCCTGTCACCAGCGTAACCCCCAAGGAAATGATGTGCACAGTAACGTGTCTCGGGAGAACGATGCCTGGACGTCGGGGCTGCAGGAGGGCCCTGGGGGTGATCCGGGCCAGGGGTGTGGCAGGTGGGGGCGGAGCTGTCGCCAGGCCCTCCTCGCTCCCAGCACAGAGATTCGGGAGCGCGGCCCCCGGAGCCGCCGCTGTGCAAAGTGCCTGGGCTAATCACACCTGGCACCAATCAGGCTTGAGGACCGCAGGCAGGGCTTTCTGGTCCCCCTGTGCCTGCACCGGGCCTGGCTCACAGCACGCGATGGCTAAGGACAGGCAGGGACTTCTGAATCGCCAACAGTCAGACCATGTGTGCCACGGCTGTGACATGCTCCAGAGCAAAAAGTCCCAACAACAAACAGCAGCAGATTCCCGTCCCATTGCTTGTCTGAGCACCACCTGCAAGACATTTGGGGTCACATCCCGTTCCCATAAGTGCTGAGCCTAACAGCCTGCGGCCACCTGCAACATAGAGCTTCTGTTGACAGGAAATGCTTCTGGAAATGACACATGCCAGCCTTGTGCCCCTCAACCCTCTCCGCCTTTCCTACACGGCGACCGCAGGGTCCCCCCACAGCTGTTCTGAAGGCGCTAAGCAGGCAGAGGCCAGCCGACGCTGTGTGCTCGGTACACAGTAGCCACCGTCACAGTGATGGGGATGTTGTGACATGCCGCTGGCGTTTGGGACCTGAGCATGTGTGATGGGCAGGACTGCAAGCAGAGGGGGTGGCCTCAGGCCAGCTCCATCCGCCCGTGCCAGGGGCCGCCTCCGCAGGTGCCACCGGTGTGGGCTCCGGCGCCAACCTCCAGCCCTGGGAGCTGGCTGCAGGGGGCAGTGCATGGCCCCTGTGGTGACACTGAGTGAGCCACCGCAAGCAGGAAGCCACCCCAGTGCCCCAGGGGCACCAGCCCCTGCTGCCCCGAGAGAGGGCAGAGGCGTCCCAGCAGGATCAGCCACAGAGGCAGACAAAGCTGCAAAGACCAGAAGCTCTCATCAAGCTTCTGTGAGGCATAAATAACGTTTTTGAATACAAATGATAAAAGACTAGAAAATATTATTAGTGGCTTCGTCTCGGCTGGCGTGGATGTAAACTCCCCTTTGATTTTTATAACATTTCCCTTCCCTAAACAATAAACGATGAACTGATACTATCATTTACATGCAAATTAATGTGAAAACAATATCTATGACTTTTCATTTCTTGCTATTTAAAGTTTTTTTTTAAGAAAATTGAGACTGATGACCCAAGTCAGCTCATTTGATTTCTTAGAAAACTCAGACTTAAGAAGAAAAGTAAAGGGAAATTATTTTCTCCCCAGTACCAACATTGAGATGTGACTCTCTAAATGCAAAGACAAATATGAAAGGCCCCTAATCAATGGACAAGCAGAGGTAATCACAACGCTCGTGATCACTGAAGGCTACACATCGACGCGGAGTCCGTGCAGGAGTCGGGCCACGTGACGACACTGCGCAGCCCATCGGAACCCGGTTTGCATTGATTAAATATGCCCTTGAAATGGACTATTGATCATTTTTAATTTTGGGATGGAGCCCAATTTATATCCCTCAGGACTTGGACTAAATCTTCTAGCGTGAGCAATTTCTAGCAAACTCTTCTTATCTTTTATTGGCATCACCACATCCCGACATCAGTGTGGAGCTGGGTGGTGGGGAAGCATCTGCAGGATCCGGGTGCAAGCCGCCGTGTGTGGTGTAGGGGCCAGTGTGCTTGTGGTCCCAGGAGATGATGAAGAAGGAACGTGTGATTCTATAGCTTCTCTTCACCTGGAGACCGGTTAAGTTACCTCTTCGAGTGTCTCCAAAATTTCATTTTTGGATGGGGCAGGAAGTAGAACTCGGACTCCCGGACACTAAAAGTCTCAGGCGTCCTCACCCAGCCCCATTCGATGTGTGGTGTCTGTCCACCCTCTCGTCGGTGCTCGCATCACGTTTCCTCTCTGGAAGCCTTCTTTCCTCGGATGGGACACATCCGCAATCCCACGACCTGCCCTTCCGCGTCTGGAGGCAGGTGGAATGTCTTGCCGCCAACACTGGCACGAGGTCTGGGTTGTGGGATCTGAGAGGCATCGTGCAGTGAGCTCTCCCAGGCCCCCGAAGGAAGAACGGCCAAGCGACTTTGGTGCAGGAGCAGCAGTAGAGGCATCTGAGAATAACAGCCGTATGCGTGGTCGGTGATGACGCACATAGGCTTATTGCTCCATTCAGTGGCACCTGTCTTAGTGTGACTGATGCACGGACAGGATTTTTAAATAAAACTCTTATGTCCACAGAATATTTGCCTAATTTCAATGGTTAACCTCTCAATTTCCTAATGCGGCGGAGTTCTGTTGCTGGTCTGCGTCACTCAAGGAAACCTAATTCGGTTCAGGCTTAGCTGGACTACATGGAGGGAAGCCTTGCATCCCAGAGAACTCATTAATGACAGTTCAGATATTTAACCAAGGCCACCCCTACCCTGTGGCCGTTGGCTTGTGGGAACAGTCTTGCATGACCCAAGAGGAGAGAAGCCCCCGTGACACTGGATGCACCACCCAGGCACACACCTGTCAGTGGTCACGGCGATCATAGGGACGCGGGATTGTGGCCAGGAGTCCTGGCTCATGGGGGAGAATTCTCAAATGACTGAGTCTGTTTTCCCACATCAAGTCCAGCAGGGCTTAGCCAGGAAACACGGGCGACGAGATCGGCGGTTCGCAAGCATTCCTTATAGAAGAACCAGTGAAAGATAAAACCTCCCGTGGAACCCCCGTGGGCAAGATGGGCAGGGGTGGAGGGCAGCTCTGAGAAAGTTAAGGTCAGCAAGGGCATGGCGGGGCAGGTGGGACACAGGGTCGAGGGCGTGGGAGGGCCCACGGGACCCAACAGGGCGAAACCCACAGACGGTCCTTAAAGATTCCCGACTCCAGAAACAGCCTGACGCGTGGCAATGCGTCCTTGATTGCGTCCCTCATTCCCCCAACGACAGAACGTTTGTCTCTGCAGTTGTCCCTTTCTCAAAAACTTATTATCTAGACTGTGAAAAATATTCCCCTGGATAAATAGATGAGGCAGGGGAAATGCTAATAATCATTTTCAAACTTCAAATATCTGGGGTTGTTGTGGGGATATATGTTTTAATTATTTATTGCCGTGTAGGAAACCATCTGAAAGCAGGGATTTAAAACAACCGCTGCATTTTCACATGGTTTTGTGAGTCCAGCACACGGGATGGGCTTGGCCGGGGGTTTTTTCTGTCCTGCAAGGGGTCTCCACTGGGGCGGTGAGCAGGGCCTGACAATATCGTCATCAGACCAGAACCTCTCGAGCAGCACAGTGGTCTTGGACGCCGTGTTTCTTACGTGGTAACTGCCTCCATGCTCTGGTTCGAAGCAGATTGCCGGGACTGGCGGGCCGCAGACCCCACTCCTGGATGAGGGCAGGCCCAAGCTGCAGCACAGAGGGGCGTCTTCGACAGGACACGTTGCTGCAGCACCGTTGGGAGGTGAAATCTGCCAAATCCTCACGGGAGAAACACAAGCACAGAGCACTCAGGTCACTGAAAGGCAGACATGGAGCCCCCAGCACAGAGACGAGCACACCTGGTCCAGAGGCCAACAGGAGCATTTGCTGGGTGTCAGGGAGATCTGTCCGCACAGGAGTTGGGCCTGCCCTCCAGGCTGGTCTGCAGAGCCCCGACGCAAGGGCACCTCCACAACCAGCCCCCACCTGGACGGAACCTTCCAATCACCCAGGGCAGTGGTCTCAGGGCTGCAGAGCTCATCTCTGCCTCCGAGAGCCCCATGGCCACTGCACCCCCTGATGATCCCGTGCAAGCAAGCAGCTGGGAACGTGTGCTAGGAGTGTGAGCTCCACACACGGGCAGAACTCGGACCTGCTCAGAGCGCTGCTTCCAATGCCACCATCGGTCCCCGGGCGAGAGGAGGACCAAGGAGATACCCATCAGCGCAGATTTATGAGCAACACATCAGACAGAGAGTAAAGGGATAGTGTAGTGATTCACGCCGTGCAGGGTCCCTGCTCAGGGCTGAGGACAGGGTCAGGGAGATGAGCAACTGGGGGCTCCCCAGCCAGAAGAACAAGTCAACCCATTTTTTTCCCCAAGTGAAAACTGAAGGGGTTTTACTTGGTTCAAATAAAGACTGGCCAAGGATTTGTTAGGATGAGCTGCAGTGGGCAGGGCTGCAGGTTTCCCCCGATGGGCACTCCTTTTTTTTTTTTTTAAGACTTTATTTATTCATGAGAAACACAGAGAAAGAGGCAGAGACACAGGCAGAGGGAGCAGCAGGCTCCATGCAGGGGGTCCGATGTGGGACTTGATCCCAGGACCCTGGGGTCACGCCCTGGGCTCAAGGCAGATGCTCACCCACTGAGCCCCCCAGGCGTCCCCCTCAACGGGGCACTCTTACCACTGGGCGCATTAGGATCTCGCTGTCAACACGACACGCCAGCAGGGGCTTCGGGCAGGCTTTGCAGCACAGGGGGTGGGTGACCCGGCTCCCCAGGAGGCTTGGATAGGCTCGTTGGCCTAGTTCCACGGGCTGGCAGGGACCTGAACCCTGCTGCTCTGGGGTAAACATCAGAGCTGGGGCCAGAAACAGGGGTTAGCTCAGGGAAGGCCTCTGTGGGCACCTCAGGTACCCCACTGTTCTGGAAGGTGAGAGAACCCAGAGGGCCCACGGGGATCCCCCTTCATCCTTGCTGCTGGGTCAGGTCACAGCTTGTGAGTTTGGGGTGTAGGAGGTGGGTTATCACATGATGCAAAGCCGATTGGCCACGGAGGGCCCTTCCCTGTTCCCTTCCCGCCGAGACCTTCAGGGGTGGTTTGGGAGAACCACGGAGGAACAGCTTCCGGTTAGGAACTGAACGATAGGGATCCCTGGGTGGCGCAGCGGTTTGGCGCCTGCCTTTGGCCCAGGGCGCGATCCTGGAGACCCGGGATCGAATCCCATGTCGGGCTCCCGGTGCATGGAGCCTGCTTCTCCCTCTGCCTGTGTCTCTGGCTCTGTCTCTCCTTCTATCTCTCAAGAATAAATAAATAAAATCTTTAAAAAAAAAAAAAAAAAAAGGAACTGAACGATAGGACATTCATCAGCCTAACAGCAGCGGGATGGCCTTCCTCCCACGGGGCAAACCCCTAGCACGGCCGTGAGTAATTAGCAGAAACAGTGCGGCAACCTCCCGGCCCCCGATGTCCAGGCTGCACCTGTGACATGAGCAAAGGGGCCGTAGTGCACCTGCGACTCCCTGGTCAAGGGGCCGAGTCGGGGTGCGCCCTCCGTGCCCCCCGCCGCTCACGCCCAGGTCGCCCCACCGAGCCCCCCCTGGCCTGGTCCTCGGACGTGCCCCCTGCAGCTCGCCAGCCCACTCTCCCGCTCTCAAAAGTGACCCCGGGACAGGCTGTTGCTTTATTTCTGAGCGACGAGAGAAGTTGCAGGTGTCTGGGCAGGTGGAGCGGGCGGGGCTGCGGGGTGAGGGGAGAACCTGCCCCGTGAGGACCCCCAGCCCCACGGTCTCAAAGGCGCAGACCCGGAGTGAATGCAGACACCCTCCGAGTTCAAATACCATCTCAGTCGTTTCTGAGGAGGCTTTCTCTGTTTACCGCCACCCTGTTTCCAAATCTATATGCAAGTCTCTTCACACAGGTGTCCCCCAGGTGTCCCCCAGGGCTGCGAAGTCCCTCTTTTCGAAGCGTGACGAATGCCTCTTGAGCTGAAGGATGGTATTCCCTCCGGAACGCAAGGGGCCCATCCTTCCGGCCCCCGGAGCCTTTGGAGGGTGAGGCTGGGACGGGCGGGCTGGCGGCCCTGGACTGTCCTCGTGGAGGCCGGCGGGGGGCCCCGGGCGTCCGGCCGGTGGCAGCGGGGTGGGAGCCTGCCTCCTTGCTCCCCGAACGCACCATTGCAGCCAACCCCGGGCTCGGGTTCCCGGGGCTCCAGAGCAAATGTCCACACCCTGGGCGGCTTCAGCCCACAGACGCGCACCCACTCATGGCTCAGAGGCCGCTTCCTTCGGAGGCTCTGCAGTCGGCCCCCGCCCCTGTCCAGCTTCTGGCAGCGCCGGCCGCCCCGGGCGCTCCTGGGCTTGCAGACTCGACTCTGCCCGTCGGCACGCGGCCTCGTCCCCTTGTGTGTCTCTGCGTGTCACCTCGTCTCAAGGGGACACCAGTCCTCCCGGCGTACGGGCCCGCTCGCCTCCAGCACAGCTTCACCTCTGCTAACGACACCTGCGGAGATCCCACCTCCACACCAGGCCACATCCACGGGTGCGGGTGGACGGGGCTGGGAGGAGGGGCACGTTCGGCTCAGGAGGGCAGCACAAGTCACGCTCGTAGGATCTGGGTCTGCGGCCCTGTTCCCACAGCAAGGAGCATGGAGGGGCGGAGGGCAGCCCCCACCCGGCTCGGGTCCCCAGGGCGACGGTCAGCTCACGGGGCCAGGGTCCTTCGGCCTGCGTGTGGCTGGACACCCTCACATCGATCAAACCACTCAGGAAATTCTCATCTCCGTGGAAGTTTGAGACGCACCTCGGGGATCCATTACTCAGCCAACGTCGTAGGAGAATCAAAGTCGTGGGATCATGGACCGGAGAGAACCCTACGGACCCCCGAGGAAATAAGGGTTTGCAGGGAGACAGAAGAGGAGCCTTTTTCCGGGAGGAGGCCCAGCGGGTCCGAGGGCCCCCAGCCCGCGAGGCTCCAGGCCGTTTATGTTCTCTCAGGCCGACCGACTTAGGGCCCAAGGCAGGGCAGCGCGACGGGTGGGACCCCAGGAGGGGGCAGCCCTGTCCTTCCAGGTCTGGGGGGGACACGAGGGCCGCAGACCTCTGCTCTGATAGGGACCATGGGACGATCACGGGTGGGCCCCCCGCCACCGCAGAGGGAAGAGGCTCGGCCCCAGGGTCCCCAGAACAGACCAGGACAGGGTGGCCGTGACCCAGAGGCCACAGGAGCACACGGGGTCAGCGACGGGGCCCAGCACACAGCACCGCCCGGGCCTCCAGACCCCAGGATGGAGGCCTGCGCTCGGCCTCCTGCTCCACCCTCGCGGGGGCAGCACAGTCCGCGGGGGCCCCCCTCCCAGAAGCCGAGACACGGGGCCAGAGAGGGGGGTGCAGCCGGACCGTGCCCGCCTTGTGGGAGGTCAGCCCTGCCTTCGGGCGTCGTGGGGCTGTCTCGGGCTCTCTGGGTGCGGCGTCTCGGCAACACGTGTAGACGCTGAGTCCTCGCGGTCGTGAGCGACCCCTCGCACCCACGGCTCCCAGGGGTCCAGGAGTCCCCAGGGGCCGTCACTGCCTCCCGTCACTGTCGTGCAGATTTCTAGAGGCGGCGCCTGCTGCTGCGTCTTGGGGACCCTCTGCTGGGACCTTCTTGCGGGCCGTGCGGGGCCTCCTGGGGGAGGGGACAGGACCCCGGAGCCGCCCCTGGCATCGGAGGGTCGGTGACTCAGGCTGGAGGGTCGGTGACGACGCCCAGAGCTGGTAACGGCAGCGCCACGCCGAGCTTCTGGAGGCGCAGGCACACTCCACGCCTTCCTTTCCCGAGACAGAGTTTTTCTTTGTGGTGTTTTCTTATGATTTCTGACTCTGTCTTGTGAGCAAATACAGGATGTACTTAGGGGTTATTTATTATAAATGAAGTAAGCGAAATGCTCTGGAGGAAAAAGAAATATGACCCCCAGGAAGCACCAGAAAATTGAGCTTTCAGCCACTGCACCTATGGCTGCGGCTTCACCGCGCCCCTGCCCTGCGCTCGTCGCCGCGGCCACCAGAACTGACAAGACCGTAATGAGGTTCTGCTTCCTCAAGAGCAAAGGAGGCGTCAAGCTCAGTATTAAGGCTCCGAGGTCCTCGGGCCTCCTCGAGCTCCGCGCTGCAGCCCTTCCCGCCCTGGGCGCCTCCCTCCATCCGTCCATCCCTCAGTCACCCAGAGGCGGGGACCGCGGGACTCCGTGGGGGCCCCGCACCCCCTGCCCCTCGCACACCCACACCTGGCCCAGCCCCGTCCTGGGGTCCCCGGGCTCCCGCTGCTGCTGGAAACACGCCTGGTGCAGCCGCCACCTCATCCCCCCGCCGTCACCCACCCGCGGAGTCCTTCCCTCCGGCCCCCACAGCACGGGGTGCCCGTGCGCAGCCCGAGGGGACGGACAGTCTGCGCGCTCTTCCCGCCGCGGCTGCCTGAGACCCACTCACCCGCTCACGTCAGTGAATGTGCCGAAGGCCGTGTTTTCCCGCAGAAGCTCTACTCCTCTCCTCCCCGGCAGGGAGCAGGAGCCGGGGCTCCTGGGCCGGTCCCCATCCCCGTACAGAGGAGGACAGTCCCCCCCAGTGCCTGTGGCCAGACCCCCGACCTCCCCGCACCTGCCGCAGGGCCAGCCCGGCCTCCCACCCCGCAGCCCCGGCCCCGCACAGACCGGCGCAGGTGGCCCGTGGAGCTGCTCCTGGGAGCTCAGGGCCCGGCAGGGACCCGGCGCAGGGTCCACACACCCGTCTTGCGTGTTTTGAGGTTTAATTCAGGGAAAGCTGTACCGTGAGACGCAGCTGCTTACAGAGGCTGCGCGGGGCCCGGGCCGGCAGCAGCAGGTGTGCGCAGGCTGGTGGTGGGCGCGGGGCCGGGGGTGCCGCCTCCAGCCTCACCCTTCTGCTTGCCAACACCCTCCCCGCTTAGAAACGGGACTTCGGCTTCACCCCACGGGCACACTTGCAATATCGGAACATTATAAATGTAAATCTTTAACACGTTTTAAAGCGGAGGCAGAGTTCTCTAAAGCAGGTCAGCGACCCTGAGGGAACAGCCACGCGAAGGCAGCAGGTGCAAATGTCCCATCACGAGGCCCCACGGCCCCTGCACACGGGGTCTCTGGTCCGTCCCTAAAGCCTTACAGGAAAGTCTGTGCGATCACGTCTGCTCAGCACGAGGCCTCATATAACTGGGTTTCCAGCTTGTCTGCCGGCAAGAGGTCGGCACGTCCACTTCTGAGCCCGGTGGCCACGTGTGGATGGGCACGTTCCGAATGATCTCGAGGCTGCACCCACTGGCGGGGCACAGTGCTCGGGTCCCAGGTGTTCTCTCACCACCTCCCACCGTGGTCTCACACGGAAACGAGGAGGTGCCATGTGGAGGCGGCCTCTGTGGCTGTGGAGGGGCCCATGGACACAAGCCTTCGTGCTAGTGTAAAACAGGTGGGTGGGGAAGGCCTCCTCCGCTTGCACGTCCCGCACCCAAGAGCCACTGTCAGAGCCGCCGACGGGGAGGCCTCCGTGCAGAGGGGCCACGGCTGGACCTCCTCTCCAGCCCCCTGGCCCCCTGCCTCCCACCCCTGCTCCTGCTCCCCGGAGCGACCTACCTCCAGCCCCCTGGCCCCCTGCCTCCCACCCCTGCTCCTGCTCCCCGGAGTGACCTACCTCCAGCCCCCTGGCCCCCTGGCCCCCACCCCTGCTCCTGCTCCCCAGAGGGGCCTACCTCCAGCCCCCTGGCCCCCTGCCTCCCACCCCTGCTCCTGCTCCCCGGAGGGGCCTACCTCCAGCCCCCTGGCCCCCACCCCTGCTTCTGCTCCCCGGAGGGACCTACCTCCAACCCCCTGGCCCCCACCCCTGCTCCTGCTCCCTGGTGGGTTGACTCTCCAGCTAGTTCTCAGCAGTTTACAAGACGCCTGTTGATTCACCCTCTGCAGGAGGCTGCAGTCTAAAGGGCAAAATAATGATGCAATTCTATCCAGGCTACATTGATGGGGTGTTGGCTTCTTTCAATTAAGAATCGACTGCAAGTTGAGTTAAGGTGTGAAGATCAAGAGGCACTTGCTCTCCGTGGTCTTTAGTGCCGTATCTGGGAAAGTCACCCATTGCTCCATCCTCAGTATTTTGCCTTATTTCAAAGCCCAGAAACTTCAGAGAAGAAGCCAGATCATAGGGTTTTGTTTCCCATCCTCCAGCAGCGCAGTTTAGAGAAGCCAGTGTCCGTTTGCCCACAGCATTTTGACCCTCTACTCTCCAGTTTCATCGAATCCATGGGTCTGTTGGCAAATAGAGCACAAAGCAGCCGGATGGAGCAGATAGCATTGAGGGGACATGAAGGCCAGGACACTGGAAGCTCCACCAGCGTTTGCACAACTGTCCACCGTCTTAAAGGACACTCAGTCTACACCTGAGGAGCCACTCAGGCCACACTCTGATCCTATTTGCCAGCAGCAGATCCCATCCTCATGGCCTGTTTCACTGCCTCCAACCCATGAGGATCTCAGCTTGCCTTTCCCTATCATGAATCATGTGCCACCTGTTTCAGGCTAGCTCCCCGCCCCCCCCACCCCCTGCATGTCAACCCCATGCAGGCAAGGCCCAACACCTCTCCTTGCTGCAGCACCGAGCACAGAAGGGGTGGGAGGCGTATAAATGTGTAACTACGCATTATGTATGCATTCACTCTTCCTTCGAGAATATATATGTGCATGTGTATAGATACACGTTCACTCAGTCAGGAGTAGAAAGGCTATGCCCTTGCTCATTTGCGTATATGCACCCTGGACCAAGTAAGGGAACTACGTACAGCCCTGCTCATCTTCCACTTGTGTTACATGACGATGGCTTTCCATGTCAGCCACTGATACGTGTTCTACTACTGAGATAATACACTTAATTTCAAAGGTAACTGAGTCACAGAAAGATACTGAGTGAAGAGTAGCCAGGGAGTCGCCTGGACGTAGAGTGCCGGGGCGGAGGCGCTCACGGGGCAGGTGCTCAGGAGCCATGGCCCTCAGCTCCCTCCCAGGAAGCTTCCCCGGGCGGGCGCTCTGCTGAGCCCTCCGCAGATTAAATATTAAAGAAGGTGATGGAGGAGGAGGAGGAGGAAAAGCCTGGGGCATGAAGCTACCCTAAAGGAGACTTTGCTTTTGAAAACTAAAACAAAAAAAAGAAAGAAAGAAAGAAAGAAAGAAAGAAAGAAAGAAAGAAAGAAAGAAAGAAAGAAAGAAAACTAAAACTCACAGGCAACCAGCGTTTGGATGATCTCGTAGATTTATCTCACCGATTGCTTGATATGCATGAAACCAGAAGGTGCCTCCGTCCCAGCCAGCCCCCTCCTGATGTGGGGCACCGCAGGGGACACCCCAGCTCCCCTCAGCTTCCCTGGCAGCGCTCAGGCTCCGGCTTCAGGCCCGCAGGCACCACTTACCCATGTGGGTGGCCACGCTGGGGTTGTGGCAGCGGGGCCCTCGCTCGTGGGATGCTCACACACTAGTGTCACGGCCCCTCGTCTGGAACTCACAAAAGTCCTACAAGTAGTTCCTGCGATTGCCCCCCTTTTGCAGGTGAAGAAACTGAGGTACAGTGTGGGCCACTTGCCAAGGATTCAGGAGCTCGAGCCGAGATTTGAACTTGGGACATGTGTATGTGACGCTGCCCGTAGAAGCCACAGGCACACCCGGGACCCACCACGCTCGCCCACAATAATGTCAGCTCTTGGCTTCCAAGACACCCCCTGAAACCACGCTGGGGGACGCTGAGAGCAGACCGGCTCCCTGGAAATTTCAAGTCTGAGCGTCCCTTCCCCGAAGGCCGTGCACACTTATGGGGCCGGGAGAGCCCGTCTTCCCTGTGCCTCCCGGCTCCCCCCAGAGCAGAGGCATCACTGATGTGAGTGGTTGGAATCCAGGTATTTGCTAGTGGAGCCTCGTGCGCTCAAACGCTCCCACGTGTGGCCGCGATGCCCGCCTCCCAGGGCCGTGCTCTGGCGTCGAGGCCTCTCCGACCTTCGCTTTGCCCCCGGCAGCCCTGCTTTCTCCCTGCGCTCAGGCTGGTGCCGGGAGGGTGGTACTGGGTCCACACTCAGCACAGCCACCCAGGGCCCCGCGTGACGGCTCTGGCCCCGAGCAGCAGTGAGGGCCTTGCTTCTACTTCTCACCATCTCCGGTGCCCTCGGGATGTGCACAGGGACGGGGTGCCCCTGGGCAGGACAGCCACAGGGAGGGCCTGAGCCGGCCGCACCTGCAGCCAGGGCCATCCCACTGCCCCAGAGCCTGCAGCTCCTACAGGAGCTGGAACCCCAGTGACCACAGGGAGCAGACGTGTGGCCAGGACCTTAGGACTTCATCTTTGGGGTCCCCAGATGCCTTAAAAGAGGGTACACATTGAGTTTCCAAGCAAAGGGGAGCAGCAATCCCGACGGGATACAGTTGAAATCTGACATCCCGCAGAGGAAGGGGACAGGTCCCATAGCCCTGAGCCCGGGGCTCCTCCCGCGGAGGGTGGTGGGGCCCACACGTGCTCTGGGGCCAGCACCCCACCAGGACTGGAGGCGAAGGAAGCCCAAACGGGCAGGAAGAGGCGGCGCCGCCCCCTGGGGACCAACGGTGTCGAGCTGGGAGGGGAGCAAGGGGGAGCTCAGTGGAGGATGCAAAGCACAGGACCAGGAGGCCGTCCGCCTGGTGCGGTCCCCAGCAGGTGTCTGAGGAGCACGGGAACATGGGTATTCGTGTTCTCCTCCCGAAATGGCTGCAGAGGAGTGGCAAGGGGCAGCCGCAGCCTCCAGGTGGTTGGTTCTAAATAAACCCATTCGCATGGGCGTAACCGCATCATTTTCCTGAACCCGGTAGCGGCCGAAGTGAAGCCTGGACTTGAGACCTCTCAGCCTGACGTGGCTTCCACAAATCCCACAAATCTCTGGCCTGTCGGCCAACGGGCCTGTCACGCGGTGGTCCAACTGAGCAGGTGCAAAGACACCCCGGCTTCCGGGGGCCCGGCACTCCCTCGACGCAGCCAGCTCGGGCGACCAAGCGCTCCTGGGAGGACAGAGCACGCGGAGCTCTTTTCTGGGAGGGTGACGGCGTGATTCCTGTGGTCGGGGTATGGGGGGCAGAGGTCTTTTTACTGGGTCACCTCTGGCACCAAGGAGTCAGCCAGGAGGCTGGGGAGGGCTCTTCAGCAATTAGGGGTGAAAGTGGAGTGTGACCCGCTTATCTCCAACCTGCGGTTTATCGGGAACCTCGAAGAGTGAGCGTATCATGGTGTTAAGATACTGTGTAGTGTGGGGAAGAATTCAGGTTCTCCAAGAAATATGTAATAAAAACAAACAACCCAGTCATGAAATGGGCAAAAGACATGAACAGACATTTCTCCAGAGAAGACCCTCACACGGTCACCAAGCACATGGGAACATGCTCCGCATCACGGGCCACCAGGGAAATACAGATCAAACCCACACTGAGATCCCACCTCACCCCAGTGAGAACGGGGACAATTAACAAGGCGGGAAACCACACGTGTTGGCGAGGATGCGGGGAAAGGGGAGCCTCCTGCACTGCTGGTGGGAATGTGACCTGGTGCAGCCACGCTGGGAAACTGGGGGGAGGTTCCTCAAAGAGGTAGAAACAGACCTGCCCTACGACCCGGCAATGGCACTGCTGGGGATTTACCCCAAAGATTCAGATGCAGTGAAACGCCGGGACCCCTGCACCCCGATGTTCACAGCAGCAACGTCCACAGTAGCCACACTGGGGAAGGGGCCTCGGTGTCCATCGACAGATGATGGATCAAGAAGCTGTGGTCTGTGTGGACAGTGGGATATTCCTCAGCCGTTAGACACGACAAACACCCCCCATGTGCTTCGACGTGGATGGACCTGGAGGGTGCGATGCTGAGTGAAGTCAGTCAATCGGGGACAATCATCACATGGCTTTGATCATATGAGGAATATAGGAAATAGCTCGGAGGATCCCAGGGGAGGGGGAGAACTGAATGGGAAGAAATCAGAGAGGGAGACAAACCATGAGAGACTCCTGATTCTGGGAAACACACTGCGGGTCACTGGAGGAGAAGAGGCTGGGGGATGGGGCCACCGGGGGACGGGCCTGAAGGAGGACACGGGACGGGATGAGCATCGGGGGTTACACGCAACTGATGAACCATTGAACTCTGCATCTGAAACTGATGATGTACTACACGTCGGCTACTTGAATTTAAATTGGTTTAAAGTGTCCCTTTCCCAGAGGCGCCGTTGTCACCGGACTTGGTGGAGCCCGTGCAGACCCCAGGTCATACATGTGTCTGCATGACACTGCTCTGTCTTAAAGAAATGGGACCACGTTGCACAGATTGTAATAATCTTACCTTTTCCACCAGCGGATCTCGGGGCCGTTCTGCTTCCCTTACATCGAGAGCGGTCTGCCTTCTGGATGCCCAGGATCCCGTCGTGTGGGCGTCCCTACGGGAGGGCACCCGCGTTACCGTCCAGGGGCTTGAGTCATGCCCTGCCGGCGGGTCGTTTATGCATGAGGACCACCTGGCCACCTGCTGAGACGGGTACATCGGTGGGGGCATCAGAAATCTGCCCGGCCCGTCCGAGGGGGCCTTCGGGGGCCAGCCCAGCTCGTGGAGACAATGCTGCAAGGCTGGGAAAGCCACAGCAAAGGCTAAAAAAGTGACCAAAAGATTCAATTTCCCCCAGATAAATGGAAGGGGAGCCAAGATGGCACTTTGGAGTCCTACCCGTGATGTGTGACTTGGGGCCTCCTAGGAGAGGAAGGAGAAACACGGGCAGCTGGGCCCCCAGACCCAACCGTCGCCGCCGCAGGGCATGGCCCTTCGTTGTCTCTGGAGGACACGGCAGGTTCCTTGGACCTTGGACCCAACACCAGTGCCTGATGCTCTGCGAGCTCAGAGTTACGTCGAGGGACATAAAGCAGAGCCTCCCAAACAGAGCTGCGGCTCCTGCCTTTTGCCCACGTCCAGGCGAAATGAGCCCAGGGACCGGGTGGCTCCCGAGCAAGCTCGCCTGGGCCGTGCCAAGCCGTGTTCCCCACCCGTGTGCCTTGGGGGTGGAGTGGAGCCCAGGGACCGGGTGGCTCTGGAGGGAGGGGGAGTGTGGGAAGGCCCCGTCCCCCGAGGGAGCCCTCCTTCCGGCTCTAGGTGTGAGGTCACTCCGGTGGCGGCCGGCGAGGACGGTCCGCGGGACTCTGCTGAGGGCTGCGTGCTCTCTGCCCACGCCCCTGCTGGACGGAGGCTTTGGGACAGGCTCAGGGAGCTCTGACTAGTGAGGCTCGAGCGTCAGTCACCGCCCTGCTGGGGTCAAGGCTCCTCAGCCAACGTGTCCGTCCCCACAGCGTCTCCCCGGGCCCAGGACAGGGAGGACCCGCGCCCCCGCCGCAGGGAGCCATGAGGGGGCTGGCCAGCCAGTGACACCAGCAGGCTTGAACCCACAGGCTCAGCGACGTGGGCGAGAGGAGGCCAGGAGAGAAGGGCACATCCTGAGGGACCTTAGCCAGCCTCGTGGGCCAAGGACACGCAAGAGATGGACGCAGGAGGGGACAGAGGCATGGAGCCAGCCCCCAGGGACGTCGGGGAATTGCTCGGAGGGAAAGGAAGGGGCAGCGAGTTGTAGGCGGGGAAATAGCATGTGGGAAGGGCTGAGCGGGGGGAGAGGGACACGCTGGCCGGGGGGTGAGCCAGGCTGTCAGGGGCTGTCCCGTGACCACAAGGTGGGGGGTCTGAGCTGTTATTTCCTGGGGCTCCAGTTCACACTCACCCCGTGTCAGGGCCCCGGTGGCCTGGCCTCCTCTGCTGTCCAGCCTCACCCCTGCAGGGCCTGCCCCACGTCCCACATCCTCACCCCCACCTCCGTCTGCCCTTGCCTGGGCCTGGCCACAGCCCTGCTTCAGTCCCCTTCTCACCCCCCCCATCTTCGGACCCTTTCTCTCCCCTCCAGCTCAGCCACCCTTCGTCCGGGCTGTGATCCGGGCAGCCCTGAGAGAGCACGGGACCCGCTGCCTTGTCGGCTATGAGGTCGGTGTCACATCCGAGCCCCGCAGGGCGTCCAAGGCCCCGTGATGCCACCACCCCCACCCCCTCCAGCCCGTCCTGCACCTGCTCCTCGCTCTGCACCACCCGGGCCCTCCCGTCTCCACCTTTGTCAGGGCGCCACTGGCTTTCTCCTTGTCCAGCCCTGGGGCTGGTCTCCTGGCAGACCCACCCACCTTGCCCTCATCATCCCCAACGCCCCTGGGTGCTGCCCCCCTCACCAGGGCCTTCCTGGCTTGGTCCCCAGTGGTCCTGAGGCTGGACCTCCCTGCCAGCTAACCTCTAGCTCCTGCACCGTCTTCCACCGGGCAAGGACCCTGCCGCCCTCGTCTGTGTGCAGCCTCCTCAGGGATGGTTCTGACTTTGCAATCTCACCGATAAGAAAACCTTTCTGGAGAAGGTGGCCCAGGCAAGGTCACACGCAAGGTCACGGGGCTCAGCAAATCAACGAGCTAGGTCTCAGCCGGGCTGGAGAGCTAAGTCCCCCACACCAGAGCCGCCAATCTACCCCCTTCATGATGCAGCACGGATGCCTGGGGGGGACCCGTAGGTCCCTGATTCCCATGGCTGTGAGCAAGGACGGTCCCTGAGGGACAGAACTCACGGGGGTCTTGCTGCCGCCATGTTCGGGGCAGGTGGCATCAGGTGGGGCGGGCGGTCATACCCGCAGCTTCCAGCCGCTCTCTCGTGACTTCCTTTCCTGATTTGCTGCTGCTGCACCTGCCAACCCGGCAACCTCGCTCCAGCCCTGTGATGGTCAGTGTGTGTGACAAACGGCCAGGCTGCGGCACCCGGTGACGTGGTCACACGCAGCACCGCTGTCGCCGTGGAGGCTTCCGGAGGGGGTAACGTCTACCAGCTGGTGCCGAGAAGCTTCACGTGAAGTTGATTCCCTTTGATCATGCAGGTGGGCTTCACGCCACTGCGAAAGCCTCAACAGTAAAAGCTGAGGTTTCCTGAAGAAGAAGTCCTGCCTCAGTTTCCAGCCTGCCCTGCAGGTTTCCATCCCATGAACCAACTCCAACTCCGTAACAAACCTGTACACCACGTGCTCGGTGTCCCTGGAGAGCCCTGCTGAGTCCGGCGTCCTCTGACCGATGCCCGTTCTTCCTACTTCTAGACTCAGGGCCAAGCAGAACCAAGCAGGGGAGAGACGTGCCGGGGACACTTCAGAGAGGGCCTGGCCAATTTCAAATCCTCCATGAATCTGACCTTTGCCCGTGTGCATTTCTGGGGTGGACGACGCACCGGGCGATGGCGACTCAGGACTGTCCCTAATGACAGACCTCACACCCGGGCATCCAAGGCCCATCTGAGGCTGAACAAGAACCTCTCCTGGCTCCGAGGCCAGAATCACGGTTAATAACTGTGGACATTTAACAGGCCACTAGCCTGACCCTTATCTCAGGGGTCGGGGCCTCAACCTAAACCATTGGGTGGATTCGTGTCCCCAGCAAGGGGACAAGGTTGAGTCCCGACCCCCTAGTCCCCGTGAATGTGAACTCATCTGGAAATAGGGTCTTTGCAGATGTCATCAGTGTAAAGAAGCAGACACACTGGGTCGGGCAGGCCCCAAATCAGGAGGAGGAGGAAGTGTGGACGCAGACACCCAGCGAGGAGGCCACACGGGACGGGGACAGAGTTCGGGTGCCGAGGGACACCAAGGATTGTCACAAACCACTCAAAGCGGAGAGAGAGGCTGAAACAGATTCTCCCTCCGAGTCTTCGGAAGGAACCTGCTGGCACCTTCATTTCAGCGTCCCGGCCTCCAGGGGAAGGAATACATCGCCTTTCTGCAGTTGTAGGACCCCGTGTGTGGCTACGGCGGCCGGAGGGAAGGGACGACACCATCGTCTGTGGCAGACAGGGTGGAAGTCGGGACCTGGACAGCGCTGCTAGGTGCCCCTGCCCCGAGGTGGGGACGTCCTGCAGACGCCCGTCGTGCTCTACTCAACGCGGAAAAAATACAAGGTCCGGTTTGCAGTTGAAAATACCTTCTTTCTGTGGAGCTACCGAGAGTCGTGCAGGGCCCCTGGGAGGGTGGATTCACAGGTGATGCCCACCTCCCTGGGTGTTGGGGTTCTCTGTGGTCTGCGTCTCTGGGGCAGCGCAGGGACCACAAGAAGCAGGTCGCCCCTCGCCAGCACGATGGCGTAGACGCCCCACGCTCCCGCCGGCCCACCAGCCCCACCAGGGGTGCAGGAGGAGGTGGGTATCGGATGTCCCAATCCCAAGGTAGAGCCGAGCCGCCAGTTCCCCGTGGAGCATGAGCGCGTCAGGCTATTCGCATCTTCCTGGCTGCTGGGAAAATCCACTTGGGACACCTGCAACCAAGTCTCCAGCCAAAGGGAGAGTCTTGGTTTGTCGGAGGGTGTGGAGCCCGCAAGGCCTCGGCCTGGCTCCGGGCCCCCGCGCCCGCCGGGCTGTCTCTCCTGCTGCTTCAGGCACCGAGAGCGCCGACGGCGAGCTCCTGCTGCGGGCATTCGGCCCCGACGGCGTGCGAGCTCTGCCATCAGCTCAGGTCGTGCGCTGCGCTGAGAAAATGGGGAGGCCGCCAAGGCCGGACGCCGCGGGTTCGAAGTGAGTGGGCTGCGCCGAAGGTCCCCCTCACAGCGGCTGACCCCCCGGGAAAGCCCCGGGGCCCACCGCTGGGTGTCCTGAGCGCCCGGAGCCGGGTCTGGGCTTTGAGAGCATTCGAGGCCCCTGGCCGGGAGGTGCTGAATTTCTAAGAAATGGCTGTGAGTCGGAGCAGCAGCAGACGCTTCCAGATTATTCTAGAAAGATCACTGGGATACGCCTCCTCCAACCCCAACAAGTGGTAGGAAAGTCTTTCTTCCCAAAGCGTGGAACAAAATGAGGCAATTATTATATAAAACCAATTATTTGTTAGTTTTATGCCCCCGCCCTTCCTTTGGCCCACCCGGCGCCCCCGGCCCCCCTGCCCTGCAGATGCCCTCGGACCCCCAGGTGGGCTCAGCCGAGCGCCCCCCTGCCCCAGCTCCGGGCCAGGCTGCATCTTCGCAGCTGGTGGGCGCCCACTGGCGCTAGCCCCAGCACCCAGCCTGTCTCGCCGTTTCCCTCCCCGCAGCATCTCTCCCTCACACGCCCCGGCCGCCCTCAGCTGAGCAAGCAGGTGGCCCTCCCTCTGCCCAGCCCACCTGGCCGCTCTGCTCTCACCTCGACCTCGCCTCTGAGTGCCCGTGATGTGCCCCTCCTGTGGGTCTTCGGGGAAAGTGCGTGGGGGAGCACCAGCCGGCGGCCTCGGCCCCCTGCCAGCCCCATCAGGGAGCGAGGGGGTGCCCGTCTCTGCTCCTGTCCCTGTCTCTGTCCACACCCACCCATACCCCTCGCTCTGGGTAAGTGACGGAGACTCCGTAGGGACGAAGGGGCCCCGGATCCAAGGCCCCACCACGCGGAGAGCGGAGGCAGGAGAGTGTGGGGAGGGTCGGCGGGTGGGCCAAGCAGGGAGAGGGGGGAGGCGGGGGGAGGCGACGTCCCGGCCACATGCGGCCTGGGGAATGGCTGCCGCCTGTGGACTATCTGGGCCTAGTCCCTATTTCTCAAAGATTTCAAGGCAGAATCGACCCTATGCTAGACGTGCCAAAGTCTGAATGCAGCCCAGGCTTTCATTCAGCAAACGCTCAGGGAATCCTCCTGTGTGTCTGGGGTATCGCGGGAGCGGGGTCACAGTGGGTAAAATCTCACCGTCCACTACAGCAGCAGCTGGTCGGGGCGATCAGGAAGGCGTCCTGGAGGAAGCAGCGTCTGAGCTGAGGATGGCAGCCCGGCAGGAGATCACTAGGCAGAGGGAGGAGAGGACGGAGGATGGAGGACGGGGAGGACGGGCGGGAGGGCCCATACAGAGGAGGCAGGCTGAGGAGGGAGGAGGGAGCCGCCAGACGCGGGGCAGCGTCGGGCCAACGGGCCGGAAGTGCCAACCTTGCCCTCTCCTGCACCGGGCGCTCACTGACCGCTTCGGTTCTTGAGGCCAGTCACGCACCTGAGCTCCCAGGGGGCCACTGTGAGAGGCCAGAGCAGAAGCGGGTGCTGTTGAGTAGAGGACGTGAGCGGGGTGGAGCCTGCAAATGGGGAGGGGAGCCGCGCAGGTGCAGAGAGCCGCATGCACACAGCATCTCGGGCCCGATGCTCACGGCACTGAGGTGTAGACACAGCAGGCTCCGGGCCGCTCTGCAGGCCGCTGTCACAAGCAGACGTGCTCCCCACGTGCCCGGAGGTGGGATTCCAGAACCAGGTGCCGTTGGAACGAGCGTGGGAGCCTCACGGGGCTGGAACGAGCGAGGGAGCCTCACGCGGCCTCCGTTCCACGATGGAGAAGCCCAGCAGCAGCCTTGGGTTTCAGGCTCCGCCTCCATCGGGTCAAACATCTCTTCGCCACAGAAACAGAGTCACCTCAGCCCCGGCTCCGCGGCGTTCCCCGTCAGTAAAACCTAAAACTATCTAACGTGTGGCTCGGCAGGGTTTCCTCCATCCTAACCCGAGGAACGCATGTGGACCTCAGGAGATGCCACGATAATGTTACGTGAAAGCCTGAAATGCCATCATGTTCAAGTGGAGAAGTAAGAAAAAATACTTTTAATATTTTTCTACAAATCTGCGTGTCATGAGGAACAGGCCAGCCCTCTTTTGCGTAGCACAAAAGACCCATATGGTCACTTTATGGAGGGCGGGAGGCCCTGGGTCACGGTACTCCTGAGTACTAGACAATTCGTCTGCTTTCCAGAAAGAATTAATTAAATATAATGCCACCGCCAAGCGGCTCTTTTCTCCTAGAGATCGTGAGTGACGTGTGTCCCGAGCCTCGCAGACCCCGCAGTTTACTGCTTTGAGCTGAGGACCGGGCAGGGCTCAGCCCCTGCCCTCCCGGGGTGGAGGGGGCCTGGCCCGAACAGCACGCCCCCGGGCCCATGCGGCCTCTGTCGTAGGGACCCCTGGCAAGGGAGGGACCACGAGGTGGGCCGGTCACCGCTGTGTCTGAACACAGATGACACTGACGTCCGGTGCCGTAGAGGGGGGTCAGCCCTGATGGTGACCAGGCACCCTGCCAGTGGGCGGGAGCCAGCCTCTGCACACACCACGGCCTGATGCTCACGGCACTGAGGTGTAGACACACGCTGTCCCCGTTTCATGGGCAGGAAATTTGAGGTTCCGGGGACCCCTCAGGCTCCCAAAGCGCCAGGCCTGTGGCACACCTGGCTCTGACCTCACACCCGCCGCCCCAGGCAGACCTTGGAAGTCTCTTGGGGTGCGGTGTTCACTGGGGCTGTGGGGTGAAGTGATGCCACAAGCTGCCACTTTTAGGTTAAAAATAGCTGAATCCAAAGGATGCCTCCTGTCTCAAGCCAGTTAATGGGATTTCCACCTGGGGGTGCCGAGGGATGGCCTCCCCACCGCTGCTCCTTGCTGACACTTCTGCACAGGTAAGTGATGTCTCGGGTTCGAGGGTATGTGACAAAGGTGGCCAGGTCCCCAAGCGCTACAGGATTACATTCTTTAAAATTCAGGTATGAGGATACAGAGGACTTGAGGGGACTGACCCCTACTCCTTTCCAAGCACAGAATCCCACCTGGTCTGCGTCTCAGAGCAGCACCCGGCCTGCCCCCCGCGTGACCAGGCCTCTCTCCGATGCTGGATATCCTCGGACGCTTCCAGAGCCTCTGGAAGGCAGGCGTCCGTCCCAAAGAGCAAAAGCACCGCAACCCCATCAGCCCAACTCTGGCTCTGGAGGCTGGTCGCCAGGGAGCTCCAGGGCTGCTTGGAAACGGAGACTCCGAGGTCCTCGGAGAGGGCCAGCCGGGGGACCCAGGGCTCTGCATTTTCCCACTGGGTGAGTCCGGGGCAGGTCCCGGTGAGCACCTGCCCACGGAGTGAAGGCCTGGAGGAGGCTGGCCGGCCCCTCGCTAGCCCGCCCCCCCGCAGACCTCCGGCCCCCAGGCCAGGACCCTGTGGGGGCTGCAGGTCGGGCCAGCCTGCGGGGGACAGCCGGCCTCCCCCTGGCTGGGCACCCACACTTCCTTCTGCGGATTAGCCCATCCCCAGCATCCGTCCCCGCCGTCCTGCCGTCCTGCCGATGTGTTCACCTCTCAAGGTCACCCGCCTCCCTGCCCGCTCCCTCCCTACAGGTTTCCTGGCCAGAATGTTGTCAGGGAGCCCTGCGTGTGCTGCACTCCCATCCTCTCCACTCCGAGACCTTTGTCCCAGGAGGGAGGGAACCAAGCCCCCGCCCCGCGCCCACCCACCCCAGGCCTGGGGGAGGGAACTTCCTGAGCACACGCCCCACACCTGCCCAAGTCCACAGCCTCCAGGATCATGCATCCAGCGGTGAGTGCAGGCCTTCCAGAAGGAGCCCGCAGGGCAGCGCCCACCCCGCCCTCCCTCCCCTGCCCACCTGGCCCCTGCAGACTCCCCGCCAGCCTGGGCTTCACTCCGGCTCCGCCTGTGGCTCTGACGTGACCTTTCCGCAGCCGACCCTGGGTTGGCTCCACCCCACTCGTGGTCCGGGCACACAGGAGCTCAGTGAGCGCCTCGGGAGAACACAGCCTTTGAGCCTCTCGGGCCTGGGCCCAGCTCAGCTCACACTAGCCTGGCACGGGGCTGGGGGCGCCGGCTCCGCCCGTGCCCTGGCTACTGGAGGCCTGGGGACCCAGCAGGCCGCTCCCGTCACCCCGAGGGCTCACGGCGAGTGGCCACGCAGGCTGCCGCGGCTCTGACGGGCCTGCTGCTAACCAGCCTGTGGAGCTTTCCGAGCTGAGCCCGGCTGCGTGTCAGCTGCTGCGAGCAGTACGTGTCACCACGTGCGGACACGTTTGGACAAAAACGACGATTCAGCATAAAATCAGTCCTGTGCTCGCTGCCTCGTGCCCGAGTCCACCCCTAGGCCCTGGGGACAGATTCTGCTCACTGGCCGTGGCCCACTGGTGTCAAAACACAGGCTCAGCGTGGGGGCGCCCAGGGCCGTGACCCGCAGACACGTGTCTTGGGCTCATGGACGAGGCCGCTGCCAGGGGCCCGGCGTGCTCAGCAGCCCCCACACAGGACCCTGCCTAGGGAAGGGCCTGTACGTTCCTCCCACCACATTCTCTGTGCTTCACCGCGTGCCGTGCGGAAACACACCTGATCCTGGTGATTTTCTAAAGACGTGTAGTCGTTAAGACATTCACCTTCCTGACCGGGGGAGTGGAAGGAGTGGGATCACTTAGGGTCACTGGGAAGCGAGTGTGTGCTGTCTGCGGGCCGGGATGGATACCGCGGAGAAACTGAGGCTGCATCACCCCCTGTGAGGAGGGTCGGGCTGCCAGCTGCTTCTTACTTACAAAGACATTGGGGGGTGCAGGTGCATAGTGCGTGTCCCCTCGGCCTGCGGGATGGTGGGGGCCAGGTGGCCAGGGACAGGTGCCAGGTCCCGCCCTGGGCTCTGGAGCCACCCCTGCCCCCCAGGCCTGGGACCTGGACCAGCTCTGACATTCTGGGGTACACACTGGGGGGCCCCCGGCCTCAGGCCCTGGTGTCTGTGACAAACCTGACCCTCCAGGTGATGACTGGAAAGCAAGCCCCACCACGGAGATGGCCTCAGGTGGCCGCAGCATCAGGGGCTCCTCTTAGGAAGCACAGCGAACCCCAAAACGTGCAAATCCACGCTTGCATTACGTTCAGGGTCAGGCGATGATCCCAGAAACCCTCAGCCCTGGAAAAACACACAACGCCCGGCCCCTCACCCCAAATGCAATCATAAAAAACCGCTAAGCACTGAGACGGGTCTCTGATCTCACCATTTCTTTTCCTGAAAAATCAAGGCGCCAATTCTCAGTGTTTCCTCCATCTATCGGAGGTGTGCCGTGACAGCCCCTCAGCCGTGAGTCTGCCTGTCCAGACACCAGGCCCCTGACTCAGGGGCAGGAGCACCCAGGCCCGGGGCGGTGATGGTTCTGGAAGTTCTGACCCAAGTGGCAGGCTGGAGGAGTGCCGGGGCCAGCATGCTGCAGTGACGTGCTGGGGGTGGGGGGTCTGGGCTTCCGGAAAGCTCTGGAGAGAGGAGGCAGGCAGGCGCCACACGACGCTGCTGTGCCGCACCTCTCAGGCCCTCCTCCTGCGGAGCGGCCGGTCCGGGGAGCCGGTGCTGGCCCAGGCGGGAGGCCCTGTGCGCCTGGGCGCTGGCCGGGGTGGAGCGGTCAGCAGTGGGCGCCTGCGCAGGTCTGTGGACGGGGTTGGAGCGAGGACGGCAGGCTGAGTCCCGTGCAGGCGCATCCTGTCTGAGCGGGGCACCTGCCCAGCCCCTCGCTGCTCGCCGAGGGGACGTCAGTGCACCTGCCCAGACGGGCCAGTGGGCGAGCACCCCAGGGCCTTCGCTTACGGCCCAGGGAGGCTTCGCTCTTCCCTAAGGCTTTCTTCATCCACACCGTGCACGCCTGCAGCGACACAGACCCTGAGCCTCGCGCAGCAAGCACGTGTAAGGAGCCTCCCGCCCCGAGGACGGGGACCACCTCGTCTAGACCTGCCTTTCCGTCCCCGCCTGGCTCCCAAAGGCCCCATGAGCCGATTATCCACTGATGCTTAGAAACACGGCGATGGGCTCTAGCCGGAAAGCATTTGCTCTCTTCCTTTTAGGGTTTCGGACTCTGTGATATCAACCAAATTAGGAACAAAAAGGATGGCATTGCCGGGGCTCCCGGGGCTGCAATCTCTACCATCATCACGGAGCGTGCTCCCCTCGGTGCAGGAATTATGAAGATGTGCAAGAAAATAAGCTGTTGAGAAAATGCGTCCAGGCATAATAAAACGGAGGGGCCGTGTTCCTCCCTGCCAAAGGGATTATGCAGAGGGACATAAAGTGTGATGCAGCAACTAGAACCTTCCGGCTACAGGCTTCTTGCCCAGCAGAGGCACAGCGGTGGTTAGCACAGGCCAGAGCACACGGAGCAGATGCTCGACCGCAGCCTGGAATTTTCCAAAGGATGGGGGGGGCCTGCTTGTCCATGCCTAGTCTTCAAGGAGGATGCTCGGCATTGCCCAGAAACAGGTGCTGGCCTCACGGGGCCGTCGCCACAAGGCAGCCAGGGACACAGCGTCAGGTCCCACCTCATGGCAAGGGCAGAGCGGCTGAGGGCTGAGCTGCGTGAGCGCTGGGTCAGGGCCTCACTGTGCGGCGCCACAGTCTTAGGGGCTTTTTGGGAAACGGGTAAAGGCAGCGGCCTAAATTGGCTCGCTCGCTGCGTGCTTTCCTTTAAATCACCCTTTGGGATCTGCCCTACGATCTAGCAATTGCACTGTTGGGGATTTACCCCAAAAGATTCAGATGCAGTGAAACGCCGGGACACCTGCACCCCGATGTTCACAGCAGCAACATCCACAATAGCCAAACTGTGGAAGGAGCCTCGGTGTCCATCGACAGATGATGGATCAAGAAGCTGTGGTCTCTGTGGACAGTGGGATATTCCTCAGCAGTTAGACATTACAAATACCCCCCATGTGCTTCGACGTGGATGGACCTGGAGGGTGTGATGCTGAGTGAAGCCAGTCAGTCGGAGAAGGACAAACATTATATGGTCTCATTCATTGGGGGAATATAAAAAATAGTGAAAGAGAATAAAGGGAAAAGAGAGAAAATGAGTGAAAATATCAGTGAGGGTGACAGCACATGAGCGACCCCTAACTCTGGGAAACGAACAAGGGGCAGTGGAGGGGGAGGTGGGCGGGGGGACGGGGTGACTGGGTGACGGGCACTGAGGGGGGCACTTGACAGGATGAGCACTGGGTGTTTTGCTAGATGTTGGCAAATTGAACTCCAATAAAATTTTTTTTTAATTAAAAAAAAATAAATCACCCTTTGGAAAAACATGGGCTCCGTGGGCGGCCGTGGAAGAGCTGCGTGTCCGAGGAAGGGATGGAGAAAGGGAGCAGGAGGGTCACGTGCCGCAGGCCCCACGGACTCCGCGTGTTCGTTGCTGTGCACACGGCCCCCTTGGCACGGGCCGGGACGAGGCCGAGCGGCAGTGGGGCCGGGGAACAGGTGCAGTTTCCCGGTGCAGGCGAAGCCAGGGCGCCGTGCGGAGGCCGCACACCGATCCGTGTGGGACGACCGCGTCCGCGTAACTCGCCTCATCAAGAGGCGCAGCGAAATCCCTGCGTCCAAGATTAAATATATGAAAGATCCGTCGTGCTGCGAATAAACACGAGACCATCCTGTTCCTATTTACTTAACATTCATTTAAACAATAGTTTACTTTTCTGCAACATCTTCCAACAATTCAACGGCTTTGTTTCTTTTGTTTTTCTTTCCTTTTTTTTTTTATGGTCCAAATATGTTCCTAGAGGTAAACAGATCTGAATTCAGGCCACATTCTGAGCATGGATTCTTTTTATTTCTTTTTCTTTTCTTTTCTTTTCTTTTTTTTTTTTTTTTAAACCAATGAACTGTGCACTGTAAATAAGGGGAAATGAAATCCATTTTTTTTTCATGATGATAATGCTTAAGCCTATTTCCCCAGATGAAATTCTAATGGTAATACACAAGCTCCGCTATAAATACGTTTCTTATATTTTATGCAACTGATTCTAAAGCTATAATATTTACAATGCACAGATACAAATTCCATCATTACATTCGTGAGTAAGCTCGGTTACCCAAGAAATGATGCAAACACAAACAGAAGTGCAATCGGAGAGAGGGATGAGAAGCTGGGGTGGGGGCACCGGGCTGCCCTCGGCCGGGCAGCTAGCACAGGGGCCGCCCTGGGACCCGCCCATCACCCCCCTGCCCTGCGGCAGCCCCTAAAATAACCGCAGGTACCATTCACAGCCCCCGCCGTCTCCTGTCCTCCGCTGGTTCTCCCACTGGGTGAAGGGCGAGGGGGCAAAGCGCGGTGGTCCCGGCAGCCAGGCCCCCACGCAGAGGAGCAGGAGGGGGAGGGTACCCCTGGAAGGGCAGAGGAAGCAGCGGGGAAGCCCTGCGTGAGCCCCTTGTATTTCCAGCCTAAGCCGTCCTGTGAGAACTATGTGTCTCTATCCGGGGCTCGTGGCCCCTCAGGTCCCCAGAGCATCACGCACCTGACAATCGGCACCTACTGCCCACGATGAGCAGGGAGGGCCACAGTCATGCTCAAATTGGGATGAGCCCCAGGCCTGCTCTGAGCATTCTTGTCCCCTGGAGACGGCCGATGCGTTCAGGAGCCCCAGGTCCCACTCCTTCCGCAGACCAGTGGCCCCGGCGCCAGGGCTTTGCCGAGCCCCCTCCCCGTCTCCGTGCCAGGGCCCCCCAGAGAAGGCTGGGCTCCAGGGGGCCTGCAGAGTCTGGCCCACGCGGGAAGCAGGGCACGGGTCTGGGGAGTGCAGACAGCGGGGACTCCGTGGCGCTCCCCCAGACCCAGGTGGCTTTTCTGTTTTCGGACAAGGACTTTGGATCTGGGGAAACTGGCCTGAAGTTCTGAAAGTCCTGTTTGAAAATCGGGGAGGCTGCACCCTCCAGCACAGCTTTTTCTCTCACCGGCTGGCCGAGCATCGGCACCCAGCTCGGCTTCTCCGCACCCACTTGACCCTCACACACAGCCTCTCAGTGTCATCACCATTTCCACCAGAGGAGGAAAGGAGCCGCCGGGGGTTTGCGTGGCGTGGGGTGCAGTTCCTTAGGTGCACCTGTGCTCTCCGTCAGCTCCGAGGCCACGTGGGTTCATCTGCACACCCTCGGCATGAACCTGCCAGCCCCATGGCTCCTGCTCCTCGGGAGGGGCTGGCAAAGCAGGGGGGATCCCAAAGGCCACCACTTCGTCCCCCATGTGTGGGGGGAACGGTTCCGTGCAGACAGCGAGACAGAGCACGTGCTCAGGACGCAAACACACAGCTGCGGACCCACAGGGCTCCCAGTGAGGGGGGAAAGCCAAGGGACAGGTGAATGCTCAGGCCAGAGGCTGGGGACAGGTTGGGCCAGACAGGGAGAGGCCGAAGCCTTATTCTAAATATTTAGAAGTTAAAAATCCTACGTGCTAATAAATAAAAAATTAAATCACTTGTAAATCAATCTTTTTTTTTTTATTTTAAAGGGTAAATCAATCTATCTTGACAAGCACACCTCATATAACAGCATTGAAAAGTATATGTAAATCTATGCTTTATATATGAATAAATACCGACGAAATATCACAGAATTGGTTATGTGTCCCTGTGTCTTAGGCGCCTGTTGGACGCCCGGCCAGTTCTGAGCGAGTCACAGAATAAGGACAAATCCCGTAAAACCATATTGTTTGCTTTCACTTCTGCAAACTTGTAATCGTGACATTACTTGGAGAGTTTTTTAGAACTTGTACTTTTGACAGGAATGACACATAGAATTAAAATGTATTTCAATGGCATTCAAAATGCAACAATTGAGTTTTTACCAAAAATGTAGCTAAATATAAATTTTTTTAAGTAAAATTAGTTTAGATATTTTAATGTTTTGTCTAAAATAGTAAAATATTTTTAAAACACATTTACAATACATGATACAAGTTATAATTATAATGATTATCAGGCTATTCAGTGAAAATTATTTAAATAAATCAGAATTTTTTTTAATTCATCATTTTGAAAATTTAGGTCAATCTGGTCAAATAACTTATACAAACAACGACTCCTCACAAACTTAGCATTAAAAAATTGGTATCATGACTCATGCCCATTTCTTGTCCATCTATAAACACTTAAATCTAAGAGCATGGGGAAATGCTCCTCCTCACGGTGCTCACTCGCGAGCCCTGTGGGAGGAAGGCTGGCAGGCGGGTGGTGCCCTAGGACAGGATGCCCTGGTTTGCAAGCACCCACACTGCAAGGACCCAGAGATTGGCCTTGACAGGGTGCTGGCTGGGTCCTGCCTCCTGCCCCAGGCCTCCCGTTGCGGGATCCCTCTCTGCCCTGGGGACAGGGGTGGAGGGGTCAGCTTGCACGTCAGCAGGAGCTGGGGGCAGGAGCCGCCCTCCTGGGCCTGCCCGCCATCCCTGTATGAAGCACAGGGCAGGAGACGGGCCTGAGGATGCCCCACCTGGGAAGGAGAAGCAGCCGGTCTGCAGAGAGGGAATTGGGGGGCGTGGAATGGGGTCTGTTGGCAGGAAGGCCCTGCAGGTGCAAGGAAGAGCGTCTTCAAGCATATGAATGCCCAGTTTTGCAAAGCCACAGCAGGTGGGGGGTGGGGGTGGTAGGAAGAAGGGAGGCTGGCAAAGTGGCAGGGCCACGTGTCACCCGAACGTACGTCTTGTCCCGAGAAGACAGGGAGCCGCCATCCCGTGGGAGACTTGGGGCATCTGTGGGCCTGCCAGGTGCTCCCGCCAGGAGGCTGGTGTGGAGGGCTGCAGGCTGCTCCTTCTAGGGGGGAAGCCGCCCCTCCTGAGAATCCTTGGGCACAGGGCACCTCTTACCACTGCTGGCTCCCCTTTGCCACCCACGCGGCCACAACCCGGGGCGCTTTCTCCACCGTGCGCCCTCCCTTTCACGTCTCCCTGGTTTGTCAACAGCAACAGGTATTTGCAGCTGCTCACACAGTTGGGAACCCACCCTGAAGACGGGTCCTGCCAGCCCCACGTGGCCCGGGACTCCCAGGGGAGACTGGACCCCAACAAAGGGCCAGAGCTCCCCCCCAGCCTGCCTGCGCCCAGCGGCTCACCCCGGGTAGCAGGTCCTGGGACCCCAGCCCCACGTGCACAGGGCTCCCCTTCTCCAACAGGCCCCCACCACGTCCCAAGCCCTCCATCCACCACAGCACAGGGCACGGACATCCTCGAGTCTCTTCCCTCAGGGTCCGTCCCTCAGCAGGATGCGAGCACCTACAGAGAAGAGATGGACTGGGATGACCCTGGGGTCACTCTGTGGCCCCGTCCCCGGCGTGTGAGCGGCGCATCTGCCCAGGACGCACCAGTGCTGAACAGCTGCAGAGAGCCCCAGAGGGGGCCGGCACCCCGCATGCTGACCTGTCGGTCGGGGACCCGTGGGTAAAGCTGGAGAAGAGCTCCAACATCCTCCCAGACCCGACCGACCCCCTGAGCCCTGGCCCCATGACCTCCAGACCCACCCCGGGTGCAGAGCCTCTCTTGAAGAACAGCGAGCTCCCTTCCTTTGTCATGAGGCATTCCCACTGGCAGAAAGTGGGGTGCTTGGGTTCTAAAGTCAATCCATTTTCTTTTTACTTTTGGTTGAATCAGCCCCATTTTTGAAAGCTCCCTTTAGTCTTTCCAAGGGTTTACTAGTAATAGATGTGTTTCTCTCAGGGCTCCCCAATGGGGTGACAGCATGTGTCCTTTGCCCTCCACCCCGAGCAGGGCATGGGGATCACCCTAGCTCTGTCCCCCCGGGGGCCACTGGGAGGGGCTTGGGGTCTAAACCTCTTCTCCCAAACCTGGCCTGCAAGGCTGCAGCATAACCTCCCCGGGGACAGCTGCCTACCCGGGCCACGGCCACCCGAGTTCAGCCAGCGTTTGCAGCCCTGGACACTGGGTTCCAGGCAGCCAAACCCTCTCAGGTCCATGTGAGTAAGGAGAGAAGCTTAGGGAATAGTTTCCTAAAGCCGGGGTCTGAGGGCAGATGGAACACGGGCTGGCCTGGCCCCAGAGCCACCGGCTGCTTTCCATGCAGCGTGTGCACAGAGAGAGGGAGAAATCTCAGCAGCAGAGCTCGCTACAGGGCACAAGGCTCTAAGAAGCCACAGAAAGTCCCAGGAACCCAGGACCTCTCCAAATATGAGGTTAAGACCAGACACTGGACAAAGGCCAAAGGAGAGGGTGTAAGTCACCCTCCTCCCAGGGACTGCGAGCCAGGCGCAGATCAGAGGCCCAGGAACATGCAACCTGGGTGGACCTCATGCCCCTCTGTGTCCCCTGAAGCCAGCTCCTCCCAGCAAAGGGGCCAGAGTCCCCCAACCAATGCCTCAGATGGCACTTTGGCATCTGTCTCAGGACCAGCCACTGCAATATTTGTGCTAATGTGGACTTCTGGCAAGAAGACCCAAACAGCCAGAACCTGCACTTTGCTATGACCCGAGAAGAGTAAATGTGGTTGAGCCTGGGCCCTGCCCTCCTGGGACAGATAAGGAGCTGCCCGCATAGTCGGTGGCCTGGGTGGCACAGCCTGAGCTGCCCACAGCTGCTCCTGCTCCTGCACAGAACCGTCTTCAGAGCAGGGCCTGGGGGTGGCCTCTTGGCCCCCAGCATGACAGCATTTCAAGCAAGGGCTGGTCAACCAGAAAGCAGAACAGGGACCGATGTGGCTGTTTCCTCCAAGGGTGTGCAAGGGGGGCCACAGGACCATGGCCAACCAACCACGAGAGCGCAGCCCCCGGGGTTTCTGGAGCAGATTGTGGCATGTCCCTGGGGGTGGAGGGGAGTCTCGGTGAAGGCCGAGGTCGGAGGGCCCGGGCGAGGGCTGAGCAGGTGATGGAGGACCGTGTGGGGCTGAGCGGGAAGGCGGGGTCAGAACTGGAGTCCAGGGATCCCTGGGTGGCGCAGCGGTTTAGCGCCTGCCTTTGGCTCAGGGCGCGATCCTGGAGACCCGGGATCGAATCCCACGTCGGGCTCCCGGTGCATGGAGCCTGCTTCTCCCTCTGCCTGTGTCTCTGCCTCTCTCTTTCTCTCTGTGTGACTATCATAAATAAATAAAAATTAAAAAAAAAAAAAAGAAGAACTGGAGTCCAGGCAGGTGTGGCCATGGTGCAGCTGTGAGCAGGAGACGGACAAGTGGGGCTCCGACTCTGGAGCAGGTCATCTCTCTCTCTGACCCCGGACCCCGTCCTGCACCCTGGGATGCCCAGTGGCCCCACTCCCCTTGTGGGCACACACTGTCCCCTCACACCCACTGCTGGCCATTCCCCACAACTCGGGGTTCAGGGAACCTCCCATGACCCTCAGAGGAGGATACGCGGTGGGGGGGGGTGGGGCATGGTGCCCTGACGGGGGGTCCCTGGAGCACCAGCATCTGCTCCCGACACGAGCTCCGCCGTCTGCTCCCAGGCGTCCAAGACTGTGCAGCTGGAGCCTTCTCTCAGAAAAACACACATTACAAACTCAAAACTCGAGATGAAAACAAACGTTTAATTAGGATTAGAGAAGAAATCACAACAAATTATAAATTACAAAGCCAACAAATGTAAACCTCAAAACTTCAGAAGACAGTATCTGCACAGAATTAGCTCCCCGATGCGTGTCCCTGATACCTGCCCCGTACGTTGTGGGTTCACGGTGTTGCATTGCTTCCCCGTAGGACGGCGTCCCTGGAAGTTCGTGAGGGGAAGCCCTCGGCCCCAGCGCGGCTGTGTTCGGGGCTGCGTCGTCTGCGAGCCAGGAGGACCGTCCTCGCCTGAAGCCAACCCGCCGGCTCCTGGGGCCTCCAGGTCCGGGGCTGTGAGATGTGTCTGTTGCTTCGGCTCCGGCGCGGGGGCGGTCCGCGAGCGGCTAACACAGATGGCATTTTATAATACCACTTTCCTATAAATAGCATAGAAAGGTAATTAACATTTTCTTCCAGTATGTTTCCCCATTATTTGTAATTCTGTTATTTAGGGACTGTCCTTCTGCTTCATAGATTCTCGTGAGCGGTGCCATGGAAATGCTAAGGTTGCTATTAGATTCAGAAAAAAATAACTCCACAAAATTCATTTCTAATGATTTCAAGGCATTCTAAGCTTTCTCTTATCATGAATTTTTTTAAAAAAAAATTCCATCTTGAATTAATACCCCCCGTTACCCCCTCTTGCCGACACCTAAGATGCAGCGATAGTGGCCTCCACACGACGTTTCTGTTATTTGCCATTCTCGGCTTTTCCTATCAAATCAGGAAGAAATCAAGAAGAGTCTGGGTGGACGTGACCAGGCTGGGCTGTCCTGGGGGCAAGGAGGCGGCGCGGCCCCTGCGTGAGGCGGGACAGTGCAGCAGGCTGAGGAACGGCCCCCGGGGCTGGCAGGTTCTGGTCCCTGGAACCTACAAACGTTCCCTTCTGTGATGTCCAGGGTCTTGAGATGGGGCGATGACCCTGGATCATGCAGGTGAACCCGGAGAGCTGTCTTGTGTCTCCATGTAGGAAGGAGGCGGAGGGAGAGACACACAGAGGAGGAGAGGCCAGGTGACAATGGAGGCCGAGATGGGGGCGATGTGGCCACAAGCCAAGGAACCAAGGAACAGCAGCAGCCACCAGGGGCCAGGACAGGTGAGAATCCCCACAAGGCCTCCCGAGGAAGCAGGCCCCGGAGGACTCCTCCATTTCATCCCATCAATTGAGAGAATGTGTGTTGCTGACGGTCCCTCAGGGTGTGGGCACCTGTTTGGCAGCCGCAGGGCACACACAGAAGCAGGAAGGTGGACAGGGGGCAGTGGGCCTGGGGAGGAGGCGAGAAGGAGCCACAAGTGGCTGTGGGGTCACCCAGTGCGGCCTCTATTAAGGGGCTGAAGACCCAACGAGGGTTCCTAACACATGGCAGGTCATGCAGAGGGGGTTCAAGCGTTGGTGTCTGACCCCACAAAACCTGAGGTTTTGGGTCATGTCACCACATCCAAGAAGCCGGTCCCCAGCCTAGGGAACCCCCAAAAGGCCCACTGCCCTACCCCTGATTAGACTGTGAGCCGGGGAGCCAGGGAGGCCGCTGCAACATAAAGTATCTGATTTTGCAAAGTTTGGGAAAATAGACCATGTGGACACATCCCAGAACCCTTCCCAGGACCTTGGGAAGGACCCACTCAGGGCAGAGGTCTCGGGCCTGCTGCTTCATCAACATCACAGCAAGAGCACAGCACCTGCAGCTACTGAATTAACGAATGAGCGAACGAATATATGAGTTTCACGCAGGAAAGGTACGTCTATCCACACGTTGTACACCTGCCGCATTCCACCTGCCTTCGGGCTGGACGCGACTCTGCACAAGGGCCACGGAAGGGCAGCTGGACAAGTGACGTCTGAAGATTTAGGCAGGCTAATTCGCATAAAGTCTCAGGCCCGCAGGCGCCCCTGGGGCACGTCTACCCACAGCGGGACGTGTGACGGAGACTCGGCAAGACCTTCCCAAGCGCAAGAGTATTTGCCTGACCTGAAGTTACGCAGCATCTCTAAAGAGTAAGTGGTGTAAGTCGGACTCGGTTTGCGTCTTGCAATTCCCTTAGGAGGGTCGTGTCCGCTGGGCTCTTCTTCCTGACTCTTCGAGGCCCAACCCCGGTGCAGAGGCTGTAAAATGGAACCGGGGCTTTGCCCTAACGAGGTCAATCCTTTCCCCTTTCTCTCCATGAGCCTCATTCACTACGTCTACACTCGTCCTTTGAAGAGCTTGGGAAGGCCTGGGGCAGGTGGTGACCGCCCTCTGGCTTTCCACACCTGCCGGGAGGAGCTGTCCGTGCCCTGGGCACTGGGGGATGTGCGGGGTGGGGGCGATCCAGGCGGGAGCCCGGGCACAAAGAGAATAGGCTCCCCCCCCAAAGAAAGGCCTGGAAGGTGCCTGAGACCTTTCCACGGGCACCCACTCCTCGAGGCCAACTTCAGGTCCCTGTGAAGTTCACACCCAGGGTCGGGCCCGACACAGGATGTGTTGTTGGCCTTTTGTGAGCAGAATTTATCCCATGCCCAGTGGGAACCATAGTGGAAGCGATGGTTTCTTTAATAACCTGCCAGGAGAACGGTGACAGGTCACTGACTGTGTCATGTGGGGGCCAGTGTGGCCGGTGAGCCAATGAGAAAAGAGGAGGCAGGGGCCAGGACTGCACACACATGCACGTAAAGACGCAGCAGCCTCGGGGACCGGGTGGGCCTGCACACACATGCACAGGCACTCATACATGTGTTCATGCTTAGACTCCTGCACTATTTTATGGCGTTTTGCCCTTTTTGCTTTGCATTTCCCACAACATCTCCAGTCCTGGTTCTGGGGTTTGAGTCTCTGGGAAGGGAGGGGACATTCCCTGTGGGTCTCTCACAGACAGCGCTCCGCAAGCTGGACGCCGGTGTAAAGTGGAGACTGCATTTGCATGGGACCCCGGGAAGCAGGACTGCACCCAGGCTGGCCCCCAGGGGACTCAGGCTTCCCTCACGGGCTCACACCGCCCTCAGACGACTGGGGGCATCCAAGCCTCTGGGGCAGGAGTGCACGGAGGGCTGACTGAGTCCACGGTGCCCCACTGGCTCCCAGCAGAGGGACGGCCCATTTCCGAGCTCCTATGTCCACGGCAGACTGGATTACCCCGACACGCACGGTTGCAACCCCGGGTGTGCGTGCTGCTGGGATGATGGTTATGGGGTGCCGCTTCCCCCCGAAGGACTTTGAACCATAAATAGTATGATGACCTGGGGGCCCTGCCTCCGGGAGAGCCCCTGGAATGCAGCGCTCACGTCCACGCGCAGGCCTGGAGCTGTAGTGGGGCACAGCTGGGAGCTGAGCTCAGCTGCGCATGCTCATCTGTCTGTGCTGTTGTCATGAGCAGAGGGAAGAAGCTTCCAGACCTTGATATATGAAACCAGGGTCAGGGCTGAGACGCCGTAAAGAGGGTGGTAATGGCCCTGGGGACCGAGGCAGGCCCTACATCAGCAGGCGACGTGGCTGTACATCAGCGTGCCGGGTCCCCGCAGCCTCGGTGAGGACGGAGCCCCCCTCTCCAGGCGCATTCTCCTGGGGCTGCTGCTGCCTGGGTCGAAAGCATAACTGCGGGTGCTGCGAGGTCTCCAGCAGAGTCTCCAGGATCTGCGAGAGGCCTTCCGCCTCCGGCATCCAGGAGACATGTGGGCTCCTTGGGCCCCGGGTGGGAAGAACCCGAGGCCGGATGGGAGCGGATCCTCCGTCCAGCAGGGCAAGGCTGCCCACACCGCCCCTGCCTGCAGCCGCGGGGTGACCTGCTGCCCCCATTCTGTGGCCTTCCCCCGAAGCTGTGTCCTCTCCAGGGCTCACCTGGAAGGAGTCCACAGGCAGCTCCCTGCCGGCCCTATGGGAACTGTGGGTAGGGCCGCTCCCTGCTCCCTCCAGGGCCCCGAGCTCCCACATGCCCCGCGGACCCCGGGGGACCCGGCCACCGGCTGCTGCTGGAGCACAGCCCCCTGCACACACACACACCCCCTACACGGGGCTGGCCCCGGTGTCCATAAACCTTTGCAAGAGGCCACATTCCTGCACAGAGGAATGGACCTGCGTGTCCAGAACTCAAGAGAACTGAGGGATTATCAGGAACTTCTTCTTCCTTGCTCACCTTTCTTTTTCCCCTGGAAAGTCAGGACAAGCGTCCCTGGCTGCTGGCCCCGCGCTACCCCCGCACCTAGAAACTGGGACCTGCAGGACCACTGCACACACGGCGACTGCGGGAGGGAGCCCAAGGCCAGACCCGTAGCCCAGGGTGGACTGGGCGTCCCACTGGGAGGCAGCAGAGATGTGCAGCTTGGGTGACATCGCCTGCAGGGCTGCAGGCAGTGGGGGAGCTGGGGTCCCGGTGTCCCCCTCCCAGAGCAGGTGTGCAGGCGGCAGTGGGGGGGCAAGTGTCCCGGCATCCCCCTCCCTGACGTCTTGCAGAGGAAACGACCGGCCCCATTTACAGTTTGGAGCTAGAACAGGTGCTGGAGAGAGGACTCTGAGCTCCGCAGGCATAGGCGGCCCAGGGAAGGATATTAAAGCTTTCAGCTGACCGTAAATCGTGCGGCCCATGCGGGGGTTCAGACAGCCGCGACCTTCACCCTGCCAGCGGCCAGTGAGAAATGCCCCCGTGACAGTTTGCGGGGCCGGCGGCTTTATTAGCCAATATTTAAAGCAGCTCCGGAGAGTCCCAGTCTAGGCTCACAGTAGATGAATCAGGAACTGATTTGCTCTCGGGCTCAAGAGTTATGTGTTTGTGTCCGCGTGTGATATATATACGTACCCACGACGGTTTCCACATTTGCGGCTGACAAGTCCCGTATGTTAAAACGTTTTTATTTTGGGAGTTCAAAGACATCAGATGTTATATATTTGCTCTTTAATATTTGAATGAGGAGGAGATATTTCTCTCCTCAAACAAATCCGGGCCAGAACCACAGTTTGGAAGATCAGAATCTATCCCCTGGGTTAATCAGGTCTGTCCTCTGAGTCTCAGGTGCAGTATGTCCGGGGCAGCGGCGGGCACGGGGTGCGGGGGCCGATGGTGCGTGGGGCCCAGGCCCGGAGCCCAGCACCGCCCGCCCGTTGGGCTGCGCGTCACGGCTTTCTCCGTCTTTCTCTGGGTGGGTGATGGGGCCGCCGGTGCCCTCGGCGACGTCCTGAGTGAGCAGACGTCTGCCTCTGCCGGAGAGATTTACCGCCTGCCCGGCTGGCTCTCCTGTTTATGGCTTTTGTTTTCTTCAACCACAGGAAATCTAAGGCCTTCGCTGTGAGCTCCGTGGCGTCCGGGCGGCTGCATCAGCCCGAGCAGGGCTTGTGTGTTTGCAGAGCACCCGGGCAGGCTGCCAGGGCTCGGGCTGCGGGGCAGGGACAGGGCCGAGCCGCAGAGCCCCGGCTCTTGCTTTGATTCCACGCGAGGCCGACCAGGCCTCCTCACTTTGAAAATGCAAATTTGGGAGATGGGTTCACCAAAGCCTGCTCTTCCCGTGTTCAAACAGTCCCCTGTGCAAGCCCTAGGAGACTTCCCTCACGCGAAGTGGGAAGTACGAGTGGAGAAGAAACAGAAAATCAAAATTGCCCTTCCCCGGAGAGGCGAGGAGCAAGATGACAGGGCGCGCGCACTAGGGGAGGTTAGGGCGGCTCGGGGGGGCCCATCCCGACCCCGCAGCCCCTGTGGTGTCTGTTCCAGACCCCAGGCAGGCCCCGCCCGGCCGCCCTGGGTTCCACGAGCTCGAGCTTGTCGCACGGAGGAAGCAGTGACGGGGAGGTTTTGTAGATCCGTGTCCAACGGGCCCGGTTGTGCCACAGGCTGTGGGAGGACATCACTGAACATCACGAGTACCTTGTCGCACTGGATTCCGGGAGGCTCTGAGGCCTTCCCGCTCTTCTAAGCACAACGTAATCAGTCCCCGCGGTGCAGTCGCTTGCAGAGATCCCAGAGATCCCCGTGGGGGGCACTGCGGCGGTGCGGCGGTCGGGCCAGGCCGTGCGTGCATCTGACTGTCGTCTAAGAGGAGCAAACTCAGACCTAAGGCAAAGAAAACCAATCGAAGGGTTATTGCGATATAGGAAGTGGCTTATTACAAAAGCAAGAAGGGTGTCATGGTGACAGAGAGACCCCCCAGCCCACGAGAGGGAGTTTCTTTCCTTTTTTTTAAAAAAAAATTTTTTTAATTTTTTAAATTTTTAATTTTTTTTCTTTCCTTTTTTAAGATTTCATTTATTTATATGAGAACGAGAGGGTGGGACAGAGAGGGAGGGAGAAGCAGCCTCCCTGCTGAGCCGGGAGCCCATCCCAGGACCCCGGGATCATGACCTGACCCGAAGGCAGAGCACCCCGGGCACTCGGATTTCCCTTTCTAGCGGGGACTAACCCAAAGCCAGGAAGAGCTGCGTGTAGGGGCTGGGGTGACGGGCCCGTGGGCGGGACAGCTGACCAGGGCACGTGCCTGTGAGCAGCCCTTACGGGGACGTGCGTTCAGGTGCCGGCCACAGCTCGGGCCTGGAGGAAGGACGGAGAGGGCACGGCGCGTCCTCTGCCCTCGTACCTTCAGCCCCCGGGACTCGCAGTTGAATTGACACAAGGCAGAGGAAGAGGAGGAAGGAAGGCTCCTTGCCCACGAGTGGGGCACAGGGTCAGAATTTGAGGCTTATATGCCTGGCTTCGTGGAGCCGGGGGCTGGGCCAGAAGGCTTTTACGGTGAGCAGAAATATTCTTTTTTTTTTTAGGAAATACAAATGAGTTTTTAGGAGAACAAATGAGAAATAAAACATTCCGTGATAATGTTTCTTCATCCAGTTGCAAGAGGTGTTTCTTTTTCAGGGCCACAGGCCGCCCAGGAGAGGGCCTATGGTGGGCTGGGTCCCCATCTCTCCCCGGGGGGAAGGCCCGCCCCGACGAGGGCGCTGGCGCCCGCTCCCAGACGCCGCCGAGCTTCGCTGGATGAGGAAAGCCGTGAGGAGGCTTTTTTCTGCATCACTTGACTCTCAAACGTCTTCAGCTTAAAATAATCTGCATGCAGCTTCCGGAGGCGCTCCCACACCTGGCGAAACCTCGATCAAATGCAACTAGTGGGTGTGCTGCCCGGGTGACCAGTGGGGACGAGCAGGTCGCTAAGCCCTGGGCAGAGGGACCCTGGGGCGCCGGCGCGGCTCACCCACGTCGGACGTGGAAGGGAGCCCTCTGGGGAACGCCGGGCCCGGGGACACAGCAGGGTGGCATCGTCGCCCTTACCTGGGTCACCTACCAGCCCTGTCTGGTCCCCTGAGAGACGCTCTTTGATTTGACAGAGAGCCCTGGGTCCCAAGGTGGGGCCAGGGTCCCAGAGCGTTTCCTCACCGGCACGGCCTTGAGGTCGTCTGCAGCGATGCCCGCTTCACTGCCTGGGCCCGGAGGGGGGACCCGCCCGGGACACCCCGTCCGCCACCGCCAAGGCCGGGCATTGCGGGCGAGGGCAGGAAGCCCGGCCACAAGTTGTCCTTAGCCTCACGTCGTCCGTGTCCCTGATGAGAGTCAATGTTAAGAAAGTGGAAGTGGAACAGCGCAGGGCCTCCTCCTCCCGGGCGTTTTCCCGCCCCCGAGCTCACGCGTGTGGGGCCGAGCCGAGCTCCGTGGCTGCCCAGAGGGGCCGGGGCCGGGCCCTTCTTGCGCCCCGGGAGCTCCCACCCACAGGCGGGGAGCCACGCGCCAGCTCACGCTTGCTGCGGGAGGACCCCTGCCTGCCCCGCGCCGAGGCTGAGAACGGCAGGGGCCACCTCCCGAGGCCACCCGGGACCCAGGACGCCACAGCCACGGGCCCGGGCGGAGCCAGAGCCACACGAGGAGCAGCCTCCCCCCGTCGGAGACGTGCCGCTGCGCCTTCTACAGACCCGGGATGCACACACGGTCGGGGTCGGGGCAGAAAGCGCCCTCGCTCGGCGTAAAGCTTTGCAAGGCCCCCGGCATCCTCGGCGCTGTCCCCCCACAGGGAAGACCAGCGTGTGCCGAGGAGGAGGAGCACAGATCCGGGGACTCCGTTTGGCGGCTCAGCGGGAGCCAGCCCTAGGCTCCCCCCCAACGATGAGGCCCTGGAAGACACGAGTGCTCACGTGTCACCCCACCCATTCCCGTCTCGTCGGTTTGAGCTGCTTCTGGCCATGGGGTTTTCTAAAACTGAGCATGTGGTTCAGATACGAAGCCAGAGCAGAGAAGCACGGCCCAGACACCTGCCGCTTAACTCGGTGCAGGGGTTGGGGGAGCTGAAATGCACGATCCCGGATCCCCCTCCCAAGACCCAACATGTTAATAAGACTCCCAGTGCCTTATAAACACCGAAGTTTGAGAAGTGCTGCCCTAAAACAAGGGTAGGAGACCTTGTCCTATAAAGGGCCGGATAAGAACGCGTGTGGGCTCTGAGAGCTGTACTGGCCTTAGGACCCCCCAACCCTGCCCTTGCGGCGTGAAAGCCGACACGCACGATGCGCAGCCTGCGAGCCTGTAAGCTTTACGGACAAGGCCAGGAGGGGTCCGGCCCTCAGGCCACCCCCGAGGGATGCTGGCCGCCCCCCAAGGACGTGAAGACGCCACAGTAGCGATGAACCAGTTGCAAGGATGCAATGCGATCGTTTAGCTTTGTCCCAGATGCAGGGATTGCTGTACCGGACACCACGGGGCGAATCGCCGCAGGCACCACGGGTGTCGACAAAGGCTGCAGGTCCCCCCCAGGAGGGCAGCGGAGGGCAGGAGGCAGAGGGGCCGGGGACAGTCCAGACAGCACTCATCCCTCGCGCCCAGCGTCAGACTCCACACAGGGTAGACCCGCCTGCTTCTCGGTTTCCCGCGAATGCCTCTCAGGCCGGTTTCCCCTGTCATTCCAGCCACTGTGTCGTGTCTGAACCACTGAAACCTGGGGATGCGCTCCAAGAGGGAGGGAGGTGACATCTGGATCTCTCTGGGGCAGGTGAGGGTTTTAGGGAAGCAGTGCACGGAGCACTGGGCCGCTGGAGACGGGGCTGTCGGAGGAAGGGTGCTCAGGGGCTGACAAGGGGGCTAAGAAAGAGAAACAGCCGACTCTGCCCACGAGTGACGGCGGCATCCGCAACCCACAGAGCTGCTGCCCAGGCCACCAGGCCCACCTCCCAACACAACCAGGCGCGCAGCCCGGCTTCGTCAGGCAGAGGGGCCGGGGATGAGCCAGGACAGAGCCCCGGGCCACGCAGGCATCCCTCAATGCTCTGGAGTTTCACACCCCACTGGTGTGAAATCCTCCACCTGTGGGACCCCCGTTCCGGGGCCTTTTTGGAGAGAATGTCTTTTTCTAGCACGTGAGTGGCCGTGAGGTGACAGGAAGGCGGCGCTGAAGGAGAGCCAGGAAGATGGAAGAAGTAAAGCCTCCATGTGCAGGGGGCCCAGGAGGCCATGGCTGGAACAGGTGCAGGGCCGAGGGCCTGCACCCCCAGACCCCAGCAGAGGCAGCAACCCTGTGCTCAGAGCAAGTAGGTGCATGGCCCTGAGCCCCGTGCACCCCAGCCCCCACGCTGGCTGCCCGGGCAGGAGCACACAGTGGGGGCAGCAGAGCACACAGTAGGGCAGCAGGGGCTCCTGCCTCGGACTCAGCCAGCGGCGGGTGAGAGCCAAGGAAACACTGGAGCCAAAACAGGCACAGAGCCCGGCCCCCCTGGAGCCCATCTCGGGACACGCAGGGCAGGGGAGCAGAGCAGGGGACGTCTCCTAAAGCCCAAAGATGACAGCGGCCTCCACCCTGGGTCGTCACCCCCGGGGTCCCTGGTCACCAACTGCTCTGCCCCAGGTCACGGGCCACCTCTGCCCCCGGGTGGGGAAGCACGGCCTCCGAGGACAGCCCTTTGGCTGGTGGGTTGTGGGTTAGGTGAGAGCTGGCAGCTGCAGGTGGCCGTCCCCGGGCCCCCAAGCCGAAGTCCTGCTGGGCTCCTTCCTGGGCTTTCAGGGCACTCCGGCTGCGAGGACGGCATCCCCACCTCGCCAGATGCTCCTTCGTCCTTCTAGAGATGGGGGAGCCCGCGAGCCCCAGGGAGCCTCAGGCTTTAGAAGACACAGCTTCATAGATTTTCTTTGCGTCCCCCTCCGACGATATCGTGTCATGTTGTGACCTGTGCGCGCTGTCCCTTGGCCCGTCCACTCCAGCTGTCCCCACCCTCCTGGCCATTACGCGGGCGGCTGAGAGGGCCGGGATCCTGCCCGGTGTCAAGGAGCCTGCAGTCCCCCAGGCCGTCCCCGAGGCTGCAGGCGTGCATGTGGACTGGTCCCACCCACTCTGATGTCTTGGTCTCTGAGGCCACCAAGGGCACACGTTGGTCCATTCCTTTCATTTCTCCAAGCTCTTCCGACCCCCAAACCTTCTCCAACTGGTGTCCAAGCCCCACCTGCCCTTGGCCTTTGTCTGCCGGACGGGCCATCTGACCGGGGAGGAGTCTGGCATCAGGATGCGGAGGACCTAAGGTTTCCTCGGCTCCTCAGAAGCCCACAGGTCGGGGAGCGCTGCTCTGTGTTATGAGGTCCCGCAGGGGACCGGGCCGGGCATGGACAGCCCCGCTTTCCTCCTCCGGGGCAAAGCGCTCAGTGCGGCGGGGCTGGCAGCGGGCACAGGGCAGGAAGCCGTGGGAACGTGAGAAGAACGGGAGAACGGCCACAGTGGAACCCCGCCAGGGGCAGGGGGTGAGCACCTGCTGGGACCCGGGGTGGGCGCACGGGGCAGGCGGCATTGGGAGGGGCAGCGTTGAGGACTGTGGCCTGCTTTCCCCTAGCTTGGCACCAGGGATTTGGGGAGATTTGGGGATCCCCCCAAAGAGGCAACCCGGGAGCTTGGGGGCCCCCTCCTCCGGCTCTAAGCACCACTGAGGAGAGGCCCTGACTGACAATGACCCGGGTCTTTGCAACTCTCAATGACCCTCGTGACAATCCTGCCAGTCCTCAGACATGCCCACCAACACACGCGGCCACAGCAGGTGTGGGACGCAGGCCCCGAGGCGGCCGGAGGGGCTACCCTGTGGGCAGCCAGCTAGGGAGACTCCACCGGCAATGGGGGGACACGAACTCGGGTGCAGGCGGCGCCCAGGCCCTGCCCCCTGCACCTCGGAGCCTGACCCGGCCAGTCTGGGACCTACGATGTGTGAGGGGGGCTGAGTCTTCAAGGGTGGCTGGCACCCCCAGACAAGACAGGGTGGACCAAGGTAGCACGTGCCCTCTCCTCTCCACGGAGGCTGAACGACCTGGGATGGCCGGGGCTTGGGGCGGCCCTGATGCAGCAGGCTGGGGTCAGGGAGGGGGCCTCCTGCGCCTGTTCCCTGGCTCTGACCGAGCTCCCCGCCTGGGGCAAACCAAAATCCAGGACGAGACGACGGAAGAGCCCAGATGCAGATCCGCACTAGGGCAGGTCCCGCCCAGGCCACCGGGGCCGTCCAGGTCCATGACGTGGGCTGACGGTCCCAGGGTGAGTGGGGGAGCTCCCCGGAGCCCACGCGGGTGAAATCACACCGTCCCCAGGCCGCAGGGCAACCACTCTGTGTCGAGGGAGGCCGCGCCAGCGGCGGGAGCACTCCTCACCGGGTTGCGGTAGGGGCCCCTTGGCCCTCCCCCGGGCCCCGCGGCTCTCAGAGCAGCCCTGGCCAGAGCTCTGCAAGCTCTACTGTGGATCGGAAATGACCCAGTGGACACCAGGTGTAAAACTGCCACGATCCTGGAGGAGGATCCACGATTTTAATGCAGTTTCCAAGAGGTCTGTGATCCCCACCCCGGAAAAAATTAAAAATCATTGGCTGTTACTTTTGCACACACGCACAAACACACACACAGATACACACGCACAGGGTCTCCTCGATCAGCAATCACTCTCATTGGCCAAAGGTTGCCGGGGCCTCCGGTGTTGGCACCGCGTGTGGGATAAACACCCTTCTCTCTTTTTTTATTTTATTATATTATATTATTTTATTTTATTTTATTATTTTATTTTATTTTTTTTTATTTTATTTTATTATTTTATTTTATTTTATTTTATTTTATTTTATTATTTTATTTTATTATTTCATTTTATTTTATTATTATTTTATTTTATTATTTTATTTTATTTTTATTTTTATTTATTTTTTTAAGTTTTTTTTTATTGGAGTTCAATTTGACAACATATAGCATAACCCCCAGTTCTCATCCTATCAAGTGCCCCCCTCAGTGCCCGTCACCCAGTCACCCCCACCCCCACCCTCCTCCCCTTCCACTACCCCTAGTTTGTTTCCCAGAGTTAGGAGTCTCTCATGTTCTGTCTCCCTCTCTGATATTTTCCACTCATTTTTTTTTCCTTTCTCCTTTATTCCCTTCTTCTCGGTGGCAATCAGGAATCACGCCCTTGGGAGTCCTGGCCTCAAGGTTAGCCCCGCCTCCTCGACTCCACCACGCTGCAAACCTCAGCCGGGCATTTTATTTATTTCACTTGCTTCCTTGCCAAGAAACCATGCTGGAAATATTACTGCAGCCTTTGAAGAACCAGAAACCTTAGGTCATGCTTGCCTTGCAGTGTGATTACGTGTGGTGACTCAGGGAAATCTTCCAGAAATTACTGGAGGAATCACACAACTTCAATAATTAACACGTTTGCATTCTTCTAGAATTCTGTGCAGACAAGAACGCCCAACAAAGACCTACTGCTCTCTAGGTCCAGAGCAAGAACCAGTATGGTTGCGTCTTCACCACAGACAGCTGGTTCTGAGGCTCTATAAAGAGGAGCACGGGGGGCTTTCATGGGCTCTGCAGCTGAGCATCTGCTGATGCTTTCAGGACACATCATCAGGCTGCTGCTGGGGTGCACGGCCCCCAGCCCAAGCTCTGGCCCCAGCCCCCCGCCCAGGTGGGCATCCCTGCCCCTCCTCCCCAAGCTCCGGACATGACCCTGCTCTGAAGGAGGAGCTGCCCCAGGGAGCAGCCCGGATCACCAGCTCTCCCGGGTCCCCTTGTCCCCCCTCCTTTGACCCCTGACCCTCAAAACGGTGACCACACCCCACTGTCTCTGGCTAGTCATCGACCACCAAATGACTGGTGGTTAAACATTCGCTGGCTTGCTTTTGCCCAGGCAATTTTATGAACTCAAATTCATTAGCCAGAAGACAGAAGCGGCCATATATTTTAGCACCTGATTTTAAGACCTTGAAAGAACTGCACTTCAGGAAGCAAATGGCCCATCTCACCATCTGTCAGAGTTGGAAGGAAGCTACAAGAGGGCTGACCCCTGGTCCCCGCCACCGGCCTGGGGTCTCTTGCCGCGGGGAGGGCAGCGCTCTCTCCCCTGTCCACCTGGCTGTACCCAGGTGAGGGCCAGGACACAGGTCTTGACAGATTTATTAGTAAATGAGACAACATGTCCTAGTCATGGGTGCCTGGCCGCTGGCAGAGTGAACATTCTGAAACTCCTTGTACGTCTGTCTATGGGTTCCAGCAACTTCCATGGGGAGCAACTGGACATTTTCTTATAAAATTATCAACATTTAAAGCTATAAATTCCAAAACTTCAAAGGTGATTGGGGACAGCAGCAAATGGCACATGGGGCCCTGTTCGGTCGGCACTGGAAGGTGGCTGCTGGTCTTTCTGAATGCGGACCCCGAAGGCACATCCGCATGGAAGGGAAGCAGAGCTCGTAGTCCCGCCACAGTGGGCAGGGAGCTCGGGGGTCTCAGCACGGCTCTCCCTCATCCGTGCAGGTGTGGGGCAGGGATCCCATCCACAGAGCCCTTGGGGACCCACCCTGAAGACTCTGGGCCCTGCTACTGTCTCATGCAGATATTTCAGATGTTAATAAAATGCAATTCTAGCGTTCTTGTCAAGCCAGGAGAGCCTTTTCTTGTTGCCAAATGAATGTTCATTCCCCAGCACTTACCTCATTCATCAGTCTACCGCCCACATCTGCAGCCACGTGGCTCCCGTCCTGGGGCTCTGGGCCCTCCCCACCCAGCGGGCATGCAGGATCCTCTGGAACCCCGTCCCTCCTCTGCCTGTGTTCACGCCCCGGCTCATTTCTGCATATGGTGCCATGGCTTTGCATTGCATTTTTGTACTAACGCCCAAGCGTAGACGACCACCCCGACCTTCTCTTAACCTCTCTACCCATGGGCCTGGTGGCCCTCAACCTTTACACCTACATGCCCAGGAGATAGCTTGAAAGGAATGTGCTCAAATATTTGATTTGTCCTCATAGGCCCCCTGCAACATTCCCCAACCGGAGAAATAGGGTCTCTATTCTTCCAATCACTTAAGGCAAAAGACTTGGCTTCTTGGTCGGGTTCAACCAATGGATCACCAGTGTGGGCTGAAGACGGAGGAGACCCAGGTCGGATCTCCACAGCCCTGGCCCTTGTTCCCGCTCTTTGGCTCTTGCAATGGATGTGTGACTATTGCCACCATCCGGCCAACTTTCTTCCATGGCTACAGCTCTTACCAGTTCCTGGAAACACCGCTCCTTTCTCTTACCTCCTTGGCCCTAAAGATGTAAACGTGTCAACGCTGTTTGCAGTCTCAAGAGCTCTGTCATTGCTGCTGGGCTCCCTGAGCCCTTCACGCAGCTCTGTAAATAACCCCTTCCCGAGCCGTCTTGTGTTAAACCCTCTGAGGCTGCCCTCCCTGCCCTGCTGGGGCCCTGCCTGTTACCCCCTACTTAAAATAGCACTTCCTTCTAGAGCTGCCTGCCTTTGCCTTATTTTTCCTTTAAACGGTTTGCAGTGCCTCTCATATAGTTATTGCTTCATCAACTCATGTCTGTCTCATTCACAAAACATGTAAACCATACGAGAGCAGAGCCTTGGTCTCTTGTTTTCAGCACGTGGAATAGAGCCTTCACACAGTAGATACTCAGTATATATTTCTTGGGACATTGAGCATATAAATGAATAAATAAACCCAGTTCCTATGGGTGTTCCTAGTCATGAAAGGCAAATTTTAGGCACTGCGCGACCTCCTTGAGTTATGATTTGTTGGATACAGATGTGGCGCCGTGTATCTAAGTCATTCACCCATTCATTCGTCCATCCCACAAATGTTTGTTGAGTCCCAGGTCGCCCCTTAGAGCAGCGTGCTTAGACTTTAAAGGGTGGAAGGATGGGGTCACTGTCCAAGCTGTTATTACATCCCTCCCGTTAGATCAGAGCTACATCTTTTAGAAGCTCCCTGGCATTTTTACACAATATTATGATTCTCCTTCCACTTCCTATTTGCTAACTCTCATTGCAGACGTTGAATAATAACAGCTCCAGTTATCCATGAGGCAAGCACCATCTCCATCGGAGAGCCGGCTCCAGGAGACGCACAGGGACAAAGTGACAGGGTTTGACTCAGGTCTGGGTGACTTCAAAGTTTCATCTTCATTTCACCAAACTAGGGTATGTTCCCCGCAAAAGAAAAGGAAATCTTCCTTTCACCTAACTTTTATTTTTATCTTATTTTATTTTATTTTATTTTATTTTATTTTATTGTTTTGTTTTGTTTTGTTTTGTTTTGTTTTGTTTTGTTTTGTTTTATTTTATTTTATTTTATTTTATTTTATTTTATTTATTTTATTCTATTTTAGGGAAATGTTGGAAATCCAGATGTTGGAGCTTGGCAATTCCTGCCTCGTCTCCCTTCTCAGGGTGGCTGGTCAGCTCCATACGCCTTCTTTCTTGCACATCCGTTAAGAATCTGAGCCCAATCTACTGGCTATTTGCTAAGCTTTGAACCCAAGTCTGTCCAACTCAAAAACTGGGCCTTTCCCATCAGGCACTGCTCCTCCTGAGGGCATATCAGACCTGAGGCCATAATCCTGGATCTTGAGGTGGGGGGGCACATCCACATTCCTCCCACATCCTCCTCCTCTCATGACCGCTCTTGCACCCGCGTACAGCGCAGTGCACTCAATGCCCCAGTTGTGTAACTGATACACCAGCCTCCACACAGCCTCTGGCTCCTACTAGAAACCCTCATCCGGCAAACACAGCTGGAACACGGAGGTAATTCGGTGAGTAGGGTGAGTACCTTGGAGGAGCTCCCAGCTACCCCGGCCTCATTAACATTGGCGTTGTGATGCTAATTAAATCAATTGCCCAGATGGCTCAGCAAATTGCTCAAGCCGGCACAGAAAGGAATCTCGTGTCATTATTTGGAGCAATAATTTTTTATGAATCAAATAATTAGAAAAAGATATGTAAGCGGAGTATAACATTCCATTAGCAAAAATTATACTTTTGTCTTTTTTGTTCTAAGTGTGGAATGCCGAGACCCATGATGCCACTCACAGACATCCTGAAGTGTTCATTATCATGTCATAGAAAAATGCTGCTTGGTGTCAGGATTCATACTCACCATCATCATTTAAGTGACTGGATGTTCAATTTCTACCTGTCAAGGAGAATACAAGGTTTAGGGTTCACATCTGGGAGAATACAACTCTAGTCTTGGGTCAGACGCTAGCACACCACGTGGTCCCAGTTAAGCCACCAGAGGCCCACCTCAGATTCAGGCAGTGAAAGGGGCCATGGAATTAGGGACAGCGGCTGCCCTCCGGGGATGCCAGGCACACGCTGTACGGTGTTATCTGAGACATACTGGGATGTGCTGTGATTAGGAAATGAGCTAAGCAAGCCCTGATATGCTGGGTTGTGTCACGGGGGATAAAAGGCCATTGGAGGGTTTTGGCCAAGCAGGAGCAACAGGGTTGGGAGAGTCGGCTGCAGAAGAACGGGAGCTGGGAGCTGCAATCAGGGCAAATCCCAGAAAGCACGTCTTCAGATGCCCCAAGAATCTGAGGTCCTAGACTCCCCGAGAGCTCACAGCATGGCCCTGACCTCACTCACAGGAAGAGAACGGGGCTGGGCTGGCCGCATTCACACACAGGCACAGAGGAAATTTCCAGAGCGATGTACAAGCACGTGGCAATTTGGGGGAAATTACCCAGGACTGCTACATGTACAGTGTGGGCTGGGTGGGTGTGGATGAACCGTTTAATGAGCAAACCCCAGAGCCACGTTGATCTCACTTTCCAGTGAAAGGGCACCCGCTTCCTCATTGCGGCGGCTCATGGGTTTTGCAGCAAGGCTGCCTGTGCGGGCTGGTTTACATTTTTTTCTAGTATTCTCACCAGACTCTGAAGTGCCCGTATCTCCTCTGCAGGGACCTCCCCTCCTCAGTGACCCTGGCCTCCACCCTGCATGCCATCATCGCTCTTGCCGGCACCTCTGGCACGTGTCACCGCCCATCACTGCCGCCTCCCCTGCAATTTCAGGCTCGAGCCTCAGTCTGAGCAATGTCAGTAGCTCATCCCCGGATTTCCCCGGTTCCAAGGATCCCGCCTCACTGCCATCTTCAGCCCACTGACGTTAGCACGGGGTTGCTAGCTCCCATCCGAATGTCCACACTTTGCCCCTTTACTCAAAGTAAACCCCTCGGGTCAGTTTTACAGTCACCGTGGGGTGCACGCCCAGCTCCCCCCGTCCCTCCTATCTTTGCTGTGCTATTTGGCTAACTTGCAAACAGGGTGAGCGCAGTTGGCTGCCTGCTGTATGTCAACGGCCTGCATCACTGAGTGGAACTGTTGACACCCCCCGCCCCGTAACTGGCTCTGACCAAGCTCACTGCCGTCAAGAGCCCCCTGATGCTGTCCAGAAACCCCCAGGGTGATGGCATGTTATTCGCCTGCATACCCTATGTCTCCTTCAAACCCATTCTGCCTCCTGAAATACCCGACACCTCCTTGGCTGTATGTGCCTCCAGCTGACCTTGCCTCCTATTTCACCGGGAAGGAGGGAACGATCAGAACTGAATTCCCAAAAAAAAAAAAAAAAAGAACTGAATTCCCACTGCCTTCCACTAGCACATCTACCCATCCCTCTGAATTCGTGCCCACATACCTCGCCTACCCTCCAGTTGCAAAGCCCAGGTCCTTCTCTCATGCATGAGGTCCTACCCGCCCCCGTGTGGGCCGCTGCTATTGCAATTCTCGCCTCTCCCCTCAGCACTGACCAGACTTCCCCTCGTCCCTGGGTCTCCAGGTGAGCATGGAAACATGCTGCTACCTCTGTAGCTGTAAACAAAGAGTAAACTTTTCTGCACAATCCAGGCTGTTTTCATGAACATCACTTGAGAATAAAAAGTGGTGGCTTCAGATAATCAGGCTTAACTTTCGGTTTCTTTCTCTCCCTGTAGCATGGAGGTTGGTTAAAGGGCCTAAGCACACACTAAATAAATAAATAAATAAATAAATAAATAAACAAACAAATAAATAAATATAAAAAAATAAAAAATAGAATAAAATAAAATTAATGCAACAAAACATATCACGGGAAGATAATTTCAATTTTTTTTTTTCAAATGGTCTTGAGCACGACTACTAGGTCTCATACTACGCTGGTCAAATGGAGGCCAATTACGTTTTAATCTAAAAAGTACTATTCTCAAAAATAAAATAAAATACATTCAAAAAATAAAAAGTACTATTCTCTCTTTAAATATTCACGTTTTTAAAACACTTTCCAAACTTCCTTTTTGGTGCTGTTTGGCATCCTGACGGGGGGAGAGCAGCAAATCGATGTCACAGTCTTCATCATGACCTAGAAAACAGTTGCGTTAGGCGCTAAGCCACATCCTTGGGTACCGTGTAATTACTTCCCTAGGACTATGCGTGCTGACAGCTGTAGAGCAGCACCGTGTTTTATCACACTAATCAAATAATGCCTCGAACACGGCAGTGGCGGCTCAATATTTTAATCCAACTTGCAAAACGTCGTGTACTTTATTTCATTAAGAGCCTGCCGTCCAGTAACAGGCGCGGTCCCGCCTCTCTCCCTCCACGCTTCGCCCCTGACGCGTGTTTGCCGGGGAAGCAAATATACCCACGGCCCCGGTGGGCAGAGCAGGTGGGGGCTGGTGGAAGCTTCTGGACGCGGCCCTCTGTGCTGACCACACGTCCCTCCGTGCTGCCGCCGCCCGCGAGCCGACAGCACCTGGGGAGGGTCCCCGGCTCCCGGCAGGTGTGCCCAGGCCACGGGAGAGCGTGAGGACGGCCCGGCCCCAGCCGCATGTATCATCCCGGTCCTAGGAGCCCTGACACGGCCGCGCCCCTCCGTCCTCCACGGCGGCGCTCTCCTCGCGGTCCTGTGGCCCAGGCTCCCTCCTGCCCGCCGCTGCGTGAGGGGCCGCGCAGCAAAAACGACAGTCAGTGGTTTCCAGAAAGACAAATCAACACAAATTCCCTTGTAACCAGTTTTTCTTTTTCCTATCAGAGAAAGTCAAGATAAGCCAGATGCGGAAAGCGCGTTACACTCAGGGTATATATACGATTGCGAGAGTTTAAAGGTATTTTCTAGCTCTAACTATAAAGGAGACGCCCTCAGATCTTCCCGTTTTCCTTGACACGTTTCCATAAGAACACAAAATGGTCTCTCAGGGCCCAGACACCCTTGTTTGCCAGGAGCTTGCAGTCTCTGTTCCTAATTACTAAATTAATTACCTCTGAATATAGCGACTTGTTTCCTCCGGATGGACGCTGGGCAAGGTTGCGGTGTGAGCACACGGGGCATGTGGGCGCTGCCCTCCCTCGCTCTTGCAGGACTCGCTGCCCGTCGGAGGAGGTGCGCCGCGTACTAAAGCACCACTTTGCTTCATTTATTCAACAATGAGGCTTTTCCGTTTCTATAGTCGAAATTTGATTTTTTTTCTTTAATTTCCTAGCATGCACCGAGTCTCCCCAGTCTCGTCGCAATGTTTCCAGCTTTGAGCGATGATGATGCTTGCGCCTCAGCAGGGGCCGCTCCTGTGCGAGGGCTCCTGACTCTCCGTCAGCAGGCTTGCCACCGGGATCCCTGAGCACCGTCCTCAGAACTGGTGCCGACGGATGGGGCTCAGGCCCAGGGAGCGGGTCCCGGGGTGCAGAACCAAGGGCACTGGGTGACCTACTTCTCGAATCCCTGCAGAGAGGCGGGGGCTGCCCGCGGGGACATGCTGCTCCCCAGGGATGCCCAGATGCAGGTGGGGAGCGGACCGTACCCAACACTGCCGGTGCCAGTGTGTCCCCCGTGCGGGCAGCTCCGGCGTGGGTCACCGCAACAATAAAACATCTCCAGAGAAACACGCTGGGAAAGTGGCCAGGCTGTAGGATGAGGAGGCCAGTAGGCTCTACTCCAAGCCCTGAGATGAAGCCTGGGGCGCCTGAGGCGGCTCACGGGCTCCGTCTGGGATGACCCAGAGGACGTCACTCCCAGCCCTGCGTTTCTGGGAGGAAGGAGAAGCGCGGGCCTCCCCTCACCCCGAACCAGAGTGGGTGGCCCAGGAAGACGGTCTCTGCAGGGATGCTCGTGCCCCACCTGCTCCTGCGGACAGCCCGGAAGCCTCCGTCCCCGCAGCCCAGGGACAGGAGGACAGCTGTCCTGAGGCAGCTTCCACACCTTCAGGAAAGCATCGGCTCCCCGCCGCCTTCATCACCTGCCACGCCCAAGAGGACAGGCTCCAGGGACTGCCCGCACCAGTGGGTGGCATGAGCCTCCCAGTAGCGTCCTGAGGGCGGAGGCCTGGCGGGCCGCTCATGACCCGAGGCATTTTCAGGACCTGCTGCGCTACCGACACCGAAGACCGGAGTCACCGAGAGCTTCGGGGACCATCCGAGGTCTTTCTTACGCTTCCCGGGGGCTGTAAGGAGGAGCTCACAGGCCGAGGGGTGCGTCTGTGAGAAGCAGACAGTAAAGGGGCTTTTCTGTGACAACAAACAAGTGCAAACGGCCCCCAACTTGGGCTGCCCGTCTGAGGCCACAGCCCGCCGCCCCCCGCTGTGCCCGTGGCTGACGCAGGACTCCGGGCCTCACTTGATCCCAGAAGCCGTTCCTATTAGTGTGCGATTTTTTATCCATAAACCCTCCTTCACCGGTAAAAATGGGGCTCGGCCACTGAGCCCTCATCTTCTGAGTCTGCCAGTGGCTCAGGGCACCGCAGACACTCCTCCTCCTCTTTTCCCCTGGGGTCTGAACTTGGATGATCTTTAGAGCCTGAAGAATGACCCTGGGGCCTCACCCCGGGTGTCCACGCAATCGCCGCAGGGTGGGGGTGGCGGCGTCCCACGGAGCCCTGCAGGCCCCGAGTGCCGTCCTTGTGAGGGCTTCGGCGCAGGATGCGGAGCCGTCCTGGGAGCCGCGACCCAGAGCTGCCCTGGCCCCAGGAGGCGGCGGCTCCTGCCGCGGGACGGCCCCGTGGATGCAGGACCCCGTCCACATGCCGTCCACACGGTGCCTCGTTCGTGGCAAACCTCTGGGTCCTTCTGCTGCGCCATCGGCTCTGTTTCCTCCAAGACACCTCTTCTCTGCACCTTGGCTTCGTCCTGGTCACCAGGACGTCTGCTCACACCGGTGACAGCAGGAGGTGGCCCAAGGTCTTGCCACCAACAGCACTTAGAGGCCCGTGGAGAATCTTTATTAAGTGCCCACTGTGTGCCCTCTAAGGCCACTCAGGCCTCTCCTTCAGGACACTCCCAGCCTCGCAGCTGTTGGACTATAGGGATGCGGGGGGGGTTAGGGGCAGAGGACAGAAAACCCGAATCCCAGGGGCCACAGGCCCTCAGAGGCTCCGGGAGGCACAGAGGGGTTAGTAAACCAGCCGCTGCCTCGGCCCTTCAGGCCTCTGTAGGCAAACCACCGCGGACTACAGGACCCACCAACAACGTGGATTTCTCACCATCCTGGAGGCGGGAGGCGGGAGATCCAGGCACGGGGAGGTTCGGCGTCTGATGAGACCCCTCCTCCGGGCCATCCCTTCCTGTGACCCTCCCCCGCGGCGGCAAGGGCCACCGAGCTCTCGGGGTCTCTTCTCAGGGCTCCGATCCCCATCATGGGCACCACCCTCATCCCCCCCAAAGGCCTCACTTCCTAACACCATCACCTTGGGGGCTATGTCTCAATGTATGAGTTTGGGGGGGCACAGATTCTTAGTCCACACCCTGGGGCAGGACCTGGTCCCGCTGGGCTTGGCCAGACCCTCGTCCCAGGCTGCGTCAGCTGCACTGGCCCCTCCCTGACACAGGCCTTGCACGTGCACACACATGCCTCTGCACACCTGGGACGCCCGTGCCCCCGTGGCCCCCACGGTGCACCTGCTCTGGCCCACTGCTCATCTCTGCCGTCTCTGTAGCTGAAGCAGAGATGCTCAGACAGCAGGGGGTGTCCTGGAAGCTCAGAGCCAGGCAGGGGACACATGTGGAGCAAACCCCACCTCTTGGGCCATTTGTGAGTGACTTAGTTGACTTCCTTTTTTTTTTTTTTTTTTTTTTAGTTGACTTCCATTTTACCTCTCAAATCCCAGAAAGGGGTGGAGAGATGGCGATCACCTCCACTTTAAAACTCAGGAAAATCAGGTCTTAGAGCTACAGATCTCCTTTTTCCCCACAGTTGCACCATTGCTGGGGGGCCAAACTGGGATTCGAACCCAGGCCTATGTGACTGAGCCTTCCTGCCAGGCCTCCCCACAGAGCCCAAAGGGGGGCACATTCATGGGGGCCGCTCCGTGGCACTCAGAGCTGCCCTCACACTCATGAAGCTGAGCCTCCCATGAAACTGCCGTCACAACTGGCCACCGCTGCAGGTGAGAAACTGGAGAAAGGGAGATTTTTTTTTTTTAAGATTTTATTTATTTATTCATGAGAGACAGAGAGAGAGAGAGGCAGAGACACAGGCAGAGGGAGAAGCAGGCTCCATGCAGGGAGCCCGACGTGGGACTCGATCCTGGGTCTCCAGGGTCACATCCCGGGCTGAAGGCAGATGCCCAACCACTGAGCCACCCGGGCGTCCCAAAGGAGGAGAATTTTGCCTCGAATGTGTCCCTGGGTTCGTGAGAGCGATGAATCACTAACCCGATGGAAGATGCCAGTCATCTCCATTTCATGCCCAGTTTCAGAGGGAAGCTTCCGCTCGGGCTCCGTCCCGCGGTCTCGTCCTGGCTTTGCAGAAGAGCATCCAAGCGGCCTCGCGGGCGGATCGGGCCGTAACCCCGGCGGGAGAACCTGCACGCGTGCTCCCGGGGAGGCCTCCTCCTGTGCTCAACAGTCGCTGCAAACAAAGGGCTCTGGCAAAGACACGCTTCCCTTAAATTCCCCAAACGGACGTGCCGGTGAGTCTTTGGGCAAAAAAAATCCTGATGAGCCCGTGAATGGGAGCTTAACTCCCCTACCTGCCGCTGGAGTCGATGTAAAAATGAGCAATGATCGTAATCCTGCTCTGCTCGACTCCATTTTAATTGAAAATTATATCTAAGATCCCTGCCTAGCCGGACTCGGCCTGTCTCCTTCCTTTCGGCGGGCGCGGATTTATGCAGCCGCTCATCGGAAAAGCTCCGCTACTTCCCATAAATATGCACAGGTTTCTGTTTGTTTGTACAATAAATATTACTGAGATCATAAGGAAATTAAAGTGGAACTTGAAGACGGCTGTCCCCTGCTGATACACCCCACATGAATCACGTCCTCGGGAACGCCGTCCCCCCGCACGGCACATCCGCGGCTGTAAATGGCAGAGGGAAGACTCTCCTAATGGATTTACGGTTTATCAGTGAGTCTCAGGGAAGTGGAGACGGATGGTTCTCTCCAATACAGTATTCATTTGTGAACAATCGACTGCAGTTCAACTTTGCGGGTCTATTTGTTTGGGTAAACTGGCGCGCTGGCTATAATTCACGTTATTTTTAAGGAGGAGCGTATGACCTACACATCTTACGAGCTACGGTCCTGTGCACGGAGTCATCAGGAAGTATTTGTAGAGGCATTTTTAGGATAAAAATGTCTGTCCTATTTCCTGATCATTCCACCTCTCCCTCCTCTGAGGATATAGATTTGAAGAAAATCAGACGTAGAGCATACATTAAAATGGCTTTAAGGCAGAAGCACAACTTGGGGATTCTTTTCAAAGTGGGTCATAAAATGGGCCGTGCTCTGCGCCCCCGGCCTGAGGGCTGCGACCCTGACCGTGCAGGTAGCTGGGGACCGCAGCCGGCCTGCAGCGTCAGCCCACTCCCGCTCCACCCCAGCATCCTGGCCAAAAGTAGATGCTCAATAGATACTGGTCCAATCATGAAAGGCAATTAAGAATTCCCACAAGGGAATTGTTTTAATTCCATGTGTTTAATCTCATGGGGCCATGAGTAGGAAGCATCACATCGCACTCTGACCTTGGGTGGGGCTCCAACGTAGGTCACTTGAATCCCTTGTCAGTAGACCCAAGACAATCCGGGGCTTGATCTCAGTGTCTTTGGGGATCATGTCAGACTCAAAGAGAGCCCCAAGGAGAGTCTTTCTTAAGGCAGAGTGCTGAGGAGGTGCTGGCTGAGTGTGGGGTCGATTGCACCTGCCACGGCCTGAGTCCCCCGGAGGGCCAGTTACCCCAGGATGGTTCTCCCGAGACACCACTCACGCGGGAACATCTGCTCTACCTACGTCTCACAGTGGGGCCCGTCTGATGGGCTGCCGGGGCCCCATCACCTGAAATGTGGACGTGCCCACCTGGTCGGCCTCAGGACAAGGAGTCGGACAGGCTTCCACATGCCGGGGACTGAGAAGGGTCAGGCCGAGAGCATCAGATGGGAGTGAGAAGAAGCTCATCCACGGGGTTAGGTTATGGCCGCCCTTGAGTGGCCGCTTGGAAGACACAGCAGCCAGGAACTCCACTCTGGGCTGGGAGGAGGGTTCTCAGGGTGTGGGTGTGGAGCACGGTGGTGGAAGGGGTTGGGGGCGGTGGGCGTGGGCTGGCCCCCGCAGCCCAACAGCCTCCGCTGTGCTCCTTCCGGGCCCACCTTGCTCTCCGGGAGAGTCCGCAGGTTCAGGGGACGGCAGTCACACACCCACCGGGGACGCACAGCACCAGCTGCTTGAATAGCGCCCACGAAGGACGGCACCACGCTCCTGTCCCAGTTTGCCTCCTTTCTCTGAGCTCGTCCCTTGGCCTACATAACCTCCACTATCTCACGTGGTGATCGTTACAATCGCTGTGCCGTGGAAGAGACTTCATGTCATGTGTTTTCATTGTTCTGAAAGGCAAATTGGTCAGGAAGTTATAAACCCCTTGGCGGATCAACATAAAAATTAAAAAGGTCCAGCACTCACCTGGGGGCCTACCAGCCCTCCCCAGCATAGGCCTGTGGTCACTGTGCTTGCCCGGCCTGTGGCCGGCTCTGCAATGGCGAGGATAGGAGGACGCCCTGGTCACTCCCACGAGGCCACAACCACTTCTGTTCTGCAAGGAGCCATCCTCCACAGGTGAGCTGCAAATGCAAGCAGAGGAGCCAGGTGCAGGCAGCCCGAAGCATCAGCGTCTGAGTTACCAGGCATAGGGCCCCCGGGACACCCCCCCACTGCACGTGCCCCCGGCAAGGAGCAGGATCCCAGGAGCAGCGGGACCGGATCTCCTGGGCCCTAGGCTTCCAGTGAGAGAGCCGCCAAGGCCTAGTCCAGACTCACTCCTCTGCCTTTCCGCAGGCGTGGCCAGAGAGCGAGGACGGGCCCAGACCCAGGGAGCCCTCCTGGAGCTGAGCGGGCTCCCCAGGGCTGCCTGCGGCCGGCTGGTTCTTTCCCAAAGACAACCTGCTGCTGGGATTGTGGGTGACCACCCGTGATCCTGAGGACCAGCCCCCAGGGTGACCCAGGGAGGCGATTCCTCCCGTATGCACTGGCGTGGCAACCCATGTCCTTGCTCTGCGAAAGGAACTACCCAGTGTCTTCTCACCAAGTCCTTTCCTGGATCCTGACAGCAAAGCACCTACTGATTTGTTTCCATATAACAATAACCTGAAGTTCAAGGGGGTAAAAAAAAAAAAAAAAAAAAAACATCCTCCAGAACCGCAGTTGCTAAGGAACGGTGTTAGACTCGAGGCCCTGCCTCCAAGGCCCACTGCCAAGGAGGAGAGGCTTTGGGTTCGCCGGGTGCTCGCTCACCCTGGGTCTGACATTCTTCAGCTGCCTTCGGCTTAAAATATGCCAGTGTCGCATTTTGGGGGAGGCGTGTTCTGAACCCTTCACCCTCTGAAGGAAGAGAGCAGGTCCCTGGAACAGAAATGGGGCTGGGCATCCCACTGCCCACTCTTAATCAGCGCAGGCCGGAGACAGAGGCCCGTGGCATGGGTGACGGGCATTGAAAATTCTCAGTACAAATCATGGTGGCCTCAAAAACATCCCCTCTCACATCTGGCAGCCTGGAAAAGTCTTTGTGTGCGTGCTGGGCTTTTCCTAGCAGCTGCAACATAAGTGTAGCGGGATTACGTGGCCGAAACTGTGGGACCCAGGAAATTGAACAAAATCCCATACTCCTGGACAAGCAGAGCAGGACTGACTCTAGTATGGGCTGCACCCCCCTTGTGCTGACCTGCTTATTACTTAGGGCACTGCCCCGCCCTAATCAAAGACCAGGGCACACCCTAACCGGAAATGCGGCTCAGCGGACCACGTCTGGCCAGCTGACCCACGCACCGTTCTCAAGGACTTTGTTACAGAATGAAAAAGCCAACCAGACAAGGACAATCCCCTAAAGCTAAGACTGCGCCGTTCTCACTTATTTCCCACCTCCAAGACTCCCTAGTCCGAGGTTGTCCTTCAAAATAGAAGGGGATTAGAATTAGTCTTCTTACAACAAAGGGTGGGGAGGGGGGGTTATGTGCTGCCTTAACTGTAAATAAGAGCTAGAACAGCAACAAGGTTGGTGAGAATCCTGGTTTTATCATTTCCCTGGCTCACTCTGAGAGCAACCTGGACCCATGATTGGGTCCTGCATAGGATCCTCTGAAAAAGGGAGGAATGTGGGACCCAGGAAATTGTACAAAATCCCCTAACCCTGGACAAGCAGAGTAGGACTGACTCTATTTTGGGCTGCACCCGCCTTGTGCTGATCTGCTTATTACTTAGGGCACTGCCCCACCCTAATCAAAGACCAGGACACACATGACTGTGCAACTTTCTGCGTATCCCATTGGCCACTGGCCCCTATAAAGTTGCTGAGCCTCTTAGTCTCGGGGTCCAAGTCCCTGCTCCGCTGCATCGGGTATACTTGGTCCCAGGCTCGAGCTTGTAAATAAACCCTCGTGTGATTGCATCGGTGTCGGCTCCTTGGCGGTTTCTCGGATTCGCGATCTTGGGCACAACAAAACCATCTTGTGTCAAGAGAATATCATTTAAAAGTGAGTATCCTCTTAGAAAAAAAAAAAAAGAATCCGATCAATTGCGGGGGGAGGGGGTGTGAGAAGAACCTACGATTGTGAAGTTAGTTACCCCAGAGAATAAAGTTTTCAAGTGTCTATTTAAAGCCTCATATTTAGCTTCAAACGGTTATTTAGTTGGAGAAAAAACTTCAGAGGCCTTTCATGTGAATGCTATTGTTGGAGCCTGCGGTGGGGGATCCTCTCTTCAGAGCTGGCTCAGCAGGTGCAAGATAGCAGTTAGCGATCGATTGCATTGACACTCAGGCGCAGCAGGTAGTAATACCCCTGCATTTGTACCCTGTGCTTAAATAATTGTTTGCACCTTCAAGATGGATTTTCTTTCCACCCATTAGGGCGATGCCAGTAGCCCACGAAGGCATCTTGCTGGGGTGCAGCTCCTCATCGAGCTTCCTGCAAAGTCACTGGAAACACACGCTCAATTCCAGATTCCAGGATGAGGCCAAAACCGATGCGGACAGAGCCCACCACGCCGACAGGATGAAGTAATGAAAGCAAGTGAGCGGACGACAACAAAAAAGAGGACGTAATGTTACTTTCTGCCTTAGGTTTATGCTCATTCCTCGGGTCAACAAACACACAAAATATAAATGCCCGTGGATGATCGTATTCATGAGGAAAAGCAAAAGGCTTCCGTTTGCACCGGTTGTCAAGACGGGGGCAATGCTCCCAAAGTTCAGAACCAGAGAGGGAGGGACTCCCTGGGCAACAGAGGCATCAGCCACCTGGGGGCCCCCCGCTGAGGCTCTGGCCACACGGTCAGGCCTGGAGGCGTCTGCAGGTGCCACGGCCCGGCCGGCCACATCTGCGTCCTCACAGCTCCGTCCACAGTTGCAGGAATTATCCCAGTCCAGGGAGGAGAGGCAGAGCCAGAGTTCCCGTCCCTGACCACAGGGCGGCCGCAGCCCAGGCCTGCGGGATGTACGTGCGTGCAGATCCCACGGGGAGGCCCACAGGTGCCACCCTCTGTCCCAGCACAAGATGGGAGTCACCCTTGGAGGCTGCTTTGGGTCCAGTTGCAAACTCCTGCCTGGGAGCGGTTAGGAACGTGTGCGTGAACCACTAGAGCTACCCGCACATCTCAAAGGAAGGGAGATAGGAATGCCTGAGCCCCCTCTTTGGCCTTAAATTCAAGAGTCACTGGCTCCCTGCCAGCGCTGCCCTCCTGCCCTGGGGGTTCACTGCCCGGCTGGCTCTTCCCACTGGGCCGCGTCCTTAAGGCACACATCCCAGCTCCCTCCTGCTCCGCGGGGATCAGCAGCCCCGCAAGGGGCAAGGGGAGTCCGCCCACACCTCCCAGTGGAAAGGCCTTTTTGAGGCGTTCTTTTATTGAGTCTTGTCTTGGTTGATGTTTATCAGAACTTTTGTGGGCGGGATGATGTATGTGATTCATCAAAAAAAAAAAGACAAAAATCTTCACCTACCTCCCTTCGAAAGCTCATCTTCCTTCGCTCCTTCCTTTCTCTCCTCCTCTGCCCCCTCCCCTCGCCCCCTCTCCATTGCTGTCCCAGTAATTGCTCGGACAAATTTCCAGAAGATCCATCCCTCTCTTGCTCCCGTTTCAGTTCCTCGGATGTGCCCCTTCTGGGAGGAAAGGCAGGTGTGAGGCAAGAAGACACGTCCAATGTCAAGCGCTCACCAGGCAGCTCATTGTCTGTCTGCAGTCCCGTGGATTCCATTTTCTTCCTCGTCTTCTAGGCAGGGAATCTCACTCTGCAGATACAATGGAACTGCACGCACGCACTGACTTTTTTTTAAAAAACAACTTTATTGAGGTATAAATAACACACCATAAAATTCAAGCATTTTAAGCGTACGCTTCAATAATTTTTAGCAAATTTACCACGTTGTGCAAACATCCTCACGATCCAGTTTTAGAACATCTCCATCACCCCAGCGAGAGCCCTCATGCACATTGATAGCTGATCCCCGCTCCCAGCCTCAGCCCCAGCCCCAGCCTCAGCCCCAGCCCCAGGCAACCACTAACCTACTTCTGGCTCTATAGATACGCTTTTTCTGGACATTTCACATCAATGAAATCATAGAGTGTGTGGTATTTCGCTGGGTATAATGTTAACATGGTTCACCAGTGTCATAGTGTGTGTGTGTATGAGACGGCGAGAGCGAGAGGGCATCCTCTTCCTTTGTACCCACACCCTTTCATCTGGTTCCCTGGGGGTTGAGGACGTCTGTCCAGTAGACATGAGATACGAACCCACACCTCAAGGATAGTGAACGGCGGCGTACGGGGTTGGCACCTTAAAGCCTTATCGCTACATCTCTGCCATCTTCAGTATAACGTGGCCCCTTCCGCACTGGTCCAGCCCCTCTGCGCACACACCACTCGGATCCTTAAAGAACATCACGTCGCTCCCCAGGCGGTAGTGGCTGTGCTTCCCACGCAGGACGCAGCCCTCAGCAATGGCTCCGCTGCCTCTACTGCCCTCCGGAGTGTCGCCCGCACACTGGGCCCGGGGTCAGCTTGGCTCCGTGGCGTCAACACCGACCTCAAGCAGGGTCAGGGAAGAGGGAAGGCAAGTCCAAGGATAGTGTGTCTGTATTTGTGCAGGAGGCACTAAGGTGGGAGGGTGGGCGGGCGGCCCAGGGATCGATGCATGGTGATGACGACTCTAGAGGGAGCTCCCAGCTGTGGCCTGTTTCTAGAAAGCTGATGGTCACAGTGACCAAGGAATGGTGCCTGTGTCCTCAAGGGCAAGGAGGGAAAGGCACAGTCGTGGGGCTCGTGAGGCCCCAGTTGACACCCAAGGGTCAGGAGGACGTTCAGTTAGGGAGGCTGAAGGGTCCCGTGGGCTCCTGGTCACCCATGAGTGGTTTGGCCCCATGGTGACTCCCGGTAGCAGGCAGGCAGGCAGGACTTGCCTCCACTTCCTAGGAGGTTAGGAAGTTTCTGGAACAGCATGCATGGGCTGCAGAGCCTGCAGGGAAGGGGAGAGCATGCCCGGGCTCCTGGAGTCTGGGGACATTTTCCCAGAATGCCTCTACGGCCCCCGGCACACATTTCTGAGCCTGTGGAGACTCTGGACATTAGGTCTGGTTCAGCAAGGGGTGGTTTTAGGAGGAAAAGCCTGTCTCGGGCCTGAGGGCTTAGAGGGGAGGCAGAGGACAGAACAAAGAGATTCTGAGGGTCCAGGGCATGAAGTGTGGGTGGCATCCCAGAATCCTGCCCAGGGAGAGACGAGCAGAGGCGGCCAAGGGCCAGCTCAGAAGGCCTGACAGCGGGGCATGGTCAATGCCTGCCGCACGCTGGGCGGCCCACGGGGACACTGCCTGGAAAATGTCATACAGAGGGGGAGGAAGGAGGGCCCGTGTCGGAATCAACCCCGGAGAGGAAGCCCCCAGTCCACGTCACAGAGACGCAGCCCCGTCCTGCTGACTCCCTCTTCTCTCCTGGGGACAGGGGGGTGGCTTTTCTGGTCAGTGTGGACTTGGCGGCTGGGCCCTCGCCACGCGCCCAGCTCTGGAACAGCAATTGTTGACATAGGAGAATGTAGGTAAATGTAGGTAAAGCTGTAACGGTGGGTCTATGACATCGCGCGTTTGTCGAACACAAGGCCTGCAGAGTGAGTCTTAGGGTGAACTATGGGTGACGGTGGATAATAGGGTATCGATACCGGTTCTCAGCTGTAGCAAACAGGCCACACTAACGCAAGGTATTAAGGACAGGGGACACTGGGTGTGGGAGTGGGGCGGGCCTGTGGAGCTCTATGTACTGGCTGCTCAATCACTCTGTAAATCTAAAACCATAGTAAAATAATTCCATCTTACATATAAAAAAAATAAATATTTTTTAAAATGCTGCTCCTGTAGTTACCTGCTGGAGGCAGATCTCCCTGTAGACTCTGGGGCCCAGAAAGGAGCAGGTCCCTACCTTCCCACGTTCCCTGGGTGCCCCTTCGAGAGCTGTGGGAACTTTGAAGTGATCGTCTCTTTATGTTTCCTTGCGGTCACAGGTGGATGGGCCACTCGGGAAGTAAAACGGAAACACTCCTGCAGAGCTCAGAATGTAGCTGCTCTGGGGTAGACGAGCCGCCGTTCTGAACCAATGCAGGTGTGGGTGGTGCATCTTCTAATTGGTCTGACCCTGATGGCAAATCAGGTGCTACCCGAGAAGAAATCGTTTCTGAGGGCGCGCTAAATGTCTTCTCCAGAGCACTAAGGCACAAGCTCCCAGTGCTTCTCAGCATTACCATGCTGGCTACAAATAGGGTCGATTATGCCATTAGAGAGCATCCCTGCCGATCCAATAGCTATCACCTTGTGGGTAGAGCCTGTGATTAACCTCGGGAAACACAACAGAAGATACTGAGTCTGCTAGTGAAGAGCAGTGGCTCATGGCTAGTTGTGGGGGCAGGTGCTGAGATGCACAGGCTGCCACCCTATCCCATCCCATCCCATCCCACCCCACCCCATCCTGTCCCACCCCACCCCACCCCATCCCATCCCTTCACATCACATCCTATCCCACCCCTATCCCATCCTATCCCACCCCATCTCATCCCATCCCATCCCCATCCCTTCACATCACATCTTATCCCACCCCCATCGCATCCTCATGCCTTTATATCCCATCCCATACCCCCATCCCATCCCATACCCCCACCCCTTTACACCCATCCCATACCCCCATCCCATCCCATCCTATCCTGTCCCAGCCTCATCCCTTCACACTCTACCCCATTCCTATCCATCCCATCCCATTCCATCTTATCCCCATGCCTTCCTCTCTCATCCCATCTCATCCCATCCCCAGCCCTTCCCATTACATCCCCTTTCCCACCTCCCTCCCTTCCCATCTCAACCCCATCCCATCTTATCCTCATCCCCAGGGCCTTCTTGCCCCTTTATGCTGCAGTGGAGAATGGTTGCATAAGGAATGCTACTGCTTCCAGCTCCCCTAAGAGTGGACTCTGGCTTAGTCCTCCCATGTCTCAGGAGTGTCTCCCATCATCACGTCCATAAAACAATTAAGGAAACCTGGCTTGGCTAGTCTCACTCACCTGCCCAAGGCTCTGGAGAGTAGGAGGCCAGATGGGCCTGGCCTCACCCAGCCTGACTCAGAGCTGAGGCCCCGTCCTTCTTTCTCCGTCTCTGGATCCCCCGTGGCCAGTCTCTGCTGCCTGCATTGGCAGGAGGCCCTGGGCGCAGTGTCCGTGCCCCCATGTGCACTGAAGAGAGGAGGCTGCAGGGCACGGGCCTGCCCGGCTCCCCTCGGCGCGGGGGCTGCAGAGGAAAAGAAAGGAAGGGTGTGGGCTGCTTGCCCGGCCTGTGCCCCAGCCCCAGCCCCAGCCCCAGCCCCAGCCCCAGCCTGGTGGCCCTGCTTCCTCTGCTCCGCCTGTGGCAGGTCCTGTCACACGCCAAGCCAGAGAGCGTGGCCGAGTGTCCCTCGGGGACTCCGCTCTTCCAGATTGCTCCAAGGGTGGAGGGAAGTTCAGGTCTCACTTCTTGTTGACGGAGGATGTTAACACTTCGATCACTGTCTGCCCTCAGGAGAGCCTCCTCACCCCCGGGGCTGGCTCTGTCCTGGCTCCGTCCTGTTCCTATGCCCAAGGGGCCCCAGACGAGCACCCCCCCCCCCCCGCCCCCAGAGGACAAACACTCCTGCGGGCCTGCTCCAGCTCCGCTGCTCTCTGCAGCTCCTTTCTCTTCCCCGGCTGGCTGGAGAGGGGAGGGTCGCCATGGCAACCCCTGGAACTGTGTGGCTCGGGAGGCAGGGCCCTGTCACCTGGTCCCCGGGCGAGGCAAGGCCCAGTGCTGCCCAGCCCGCTCGTCCGCCCGCCGCCCGCTGCGTCAGATGCCAACTCTGCCTCAGGCGGTCTCCTGTGGCTCGCCTGCCCTCCGTGATCTACCAAACTGCGGGGCGTTTCCAGAAGGATGCATGAATTCATGCCGAGGGGACCGAACAGAGCCTCCAGCCCGGGACCTGTCTGCAGTTATTCTCTGCCGGCCAGGCCCAGCCTACTCTCCCCGCTGTGTATTTATGGCCACAGCGAAGCTTTGGCCCACTTGGGGGGAGTTAACAGATCCAGCTGGGCCGAGAAGGTCCACGCACGACAGGGCCTGGGGCAAGAGAGATCCAAGCTTCCCTGAAGGAGGTGCCTGCAGAGGGGTGGGGGGTTCCGACCTGAGGATACTCAGGCTTCAGGTGGGGGAGGTCCACGCTACGGGGAACTGGGTCCCTGGAGGCGCTGGGAAGGGGCCACCAGAGGACAGATGCCCTCTTCCCTGCCCAAGCCTGGCCCCAAAGCAAAAGCACTGTAGGGCCACGCCGGCCAGGACCAGGACTGCTCCCACGATGGACACAGGTGTGACTCAAGAGGGGACCGTTTCCCCGATGCTCTGGGTTGCCCAAGACTCATGGGAAGCAGCACAGCTCATCAGGGAAAGCAGCTGCCTTCTCCAAGTGACCGAACCACACATTGGTCATCGGTCAGGCAGAAAGAGGAGCTCAAGGCGACGGGTCCTGGTCTGGAGGTCAAGTGCACCTCACCTGCGCAGGTGAGAGTGTGGAGCCATGAGCACTACCGATGTCTGCCTCGGGGAGCCCCCACCACTCCATGAGACAAGGGAGGAAGGAGGAGAAACAGGGAGAGGTAAAGAAGGGGGGACAGCGGGAGAGAGGGGACAGGGCTGGGGTCCACACGAGGACTGCCCCGCGGGCCGGCGGAGGGGGCACCCACATTTCCACTCAGAGCCACAGCTCCAGCACCTGCCTCAGCACCGCCTTTTGGGGACCACGACTGCAGTTGGCAGGTTAGCAACTTCTCCGGCCTCCGTGTGGAACGGGGCAAGGGGATGCGCAGGACAGGGGGTGCTCGCCACACGCCCCACGGTTCACACCCCTGACACCGTCCCCACATCCGTAGCGTCAATGCTCACAAGGAAAACAGTAACAGACTCTTGTTTTGACATCAAATGTTCTTAGTCACCAAGAAGGGAGCCGCACCCCCCATGACCTAAACGGCACGCAACCGGGGGCAGGTGAGCACGTTGGGAAGGCGTCGTAATTAATAGGGTGGTTCGTGCAGGGGCCGGGGCAGAGGGTGGGCGCACGGCAGCTGCGCTGCGCGCCGAGGGCTTTCTGTTCGCGGTTTCTCTATCTTGGGAAGAAGTGTGATTTTTTTTTAACACCGCTATAAACAAAACAAAACAAACAAAACAGCCTGATATTTTGCAACCTCCGTAGCAGATTACCAACGCTGCCCTCAATCAGACCGAAGGGAGAGGTGACTCCCGCCTCCAGGTGAGGACACGCAGTCTGGCCGTGTCCACCACTGAGCCGCTCTGCCTCACCCCCTGCAAGCCCAGGAAGGGCCTGGGTGCCCACGGGCCGGGGGCAGGGTATGCGGGTGCCGGGCTGGCCTCTGACTTTGGTTCTGCCAGATGGCCAGTGGGGCCCAGAAGATGATCTGGGCCATGCAGGGCTCCTCCATGCTGTGCAGGGCTCCTCCGATCAGGGCTACTCCGCACCATGGGCTGCTCTTCCCCACTGTGCAGGGCTGCTCCGTGCAGGGCTACTCGGTGCTGTGAAGGACTGCTCTGTGCAATGCTCCTCTGGGCTGTGCAGGGCTCCTCCGTGCAATGCTCCTCCCCACCGTGCAAGGCTCCTCCGTGCAATGCTCCTCCCCACCGTGCAGGACTGCTCCATGCAATGCTCCTCTGCACGATGTAGGGCTGCTCCATGCCGTGAAGGGCTGCTCCGTGCAATGCTCCTCTCCACCGTGCAGAGCTGCTCCGTGCAGGGCTCCTCCGCGCCATACAGGGCTGCTCTGTGCAATGATCCCCCGTGCAGTGCAGGGCTGCTCTGTGGAGGGCGACTCCATGCCGTGAAGGGCTGCTCCATGCAATGCTCCTCCGCGCTGTGTGATGCTCCTCTGCCCTGTGCAGGGCTCCTCCGCACAATGCAGTGCTCCTCCCACCTTGAGAATACCCCAGCCCATTTAAACCATACCTCTCTGCCCACACGAGCGCTCACAGCCAGGGTTTGACCAGGAAAACAGAATCACATCGCGCAAAGTGACCCAAGTACACAGAGGCCATCAGATGGGCCAGAGGCACAAATGGCAGGAAAGCTTCCCCCAGAGCTCCCCTGAAAACCACTGCCCAGGGCCCCCAGCCTCCAGGCACAGCCTTTGCCAGACCAACCGGGTGCATCACAGAGCACACCAGGAGACCCCCAGGGGCCTCTCGTCTGCCACGACCTGCTGCCCGCTGTGCGTGCACCTGCTTGCAACCCCGAAGAAGCAGTGACCCCCTTCCTGGCCACACTCAGCCACAGGGAGCTGCTCTCCCTGGCCGGCTCTCACCGGGACCACGAGGAGAGGGACCACATTTCAGAGGAGACCACAGAAAGGAGTGGGGCGGACCCTGCAACGTGCACGGTCGATAGAGAAGCACAGGGTCGTTTGTGAACACATGAAAGGCTTGAACCTGACACCACAATCTGATTAAACTCACCAGGAAGGAACGGGGAAGCACGGAGGGAGCATGGCCTCCGACACCCTCTAGGCTAGTTTATCTAGTTGTCTCAAAAGTTCCATTTTTTCCTCCAATAGGTGGATTTTGTTAATACTTCTTCAAAACCTGATTAATATGAGAAGGTTATAATGAAGAAGCCTGGAGGGAGAAGATACACCAGGCAAAAAAAATCCTGTGATCGTTAACAATTGCCAGTCTCCAGAAACACAAAAATACACAAGTGGAAAACGTAATGAAAAGTGTACTACTTTATAAGAGATGTGCAGCACTTAAAATTCAATAAATATTTCATCAGGGCCTTTCTCCTATTGGAGACGTGATGAACGGGCCCTGTGGCACCCGGAGTCAGCGGCCAGCGCCCCAGGAAGAGGGGCCTCTGGGGCAGATTGATGGGTCTCCGTGGTGACAAAGATGATTGGGAACGGAGGTGGCCGGTCCAGCTTCCAGCCCCGATGGTGCACAAGGGCTCGGTTTCTGGCCTTTTGAAGACTTCGCTCTTCGGGGTAGAACCAGCGTGCCAGAAGGCCTGCATTCTCGGCCTTTTCCAGAATCTGATGATAAACAGTGCCTATGTCAGAACCGCGCTGGTGCTCAGTTTAGACCGTGATCCCAACAGGGCACCCCGGAAATACACACGCACGAAAGCTCCTCTCGTGTCCGTGTGTGCTGCCCCCGTGGGTCCCCTGCCTGGCTGCCATGGCACCCTCGGCCTCTATGGCTTGTGTGCCCAGCAACACACCGGGCACTGTGGAAAATACGTGGCATGGAGGGGAGCTACTGCCCCTGCCCTCGGGGGGTGTACAGTTTCCTGGGAATTGACAAAAACACCCCGGAAGGCAGGAGGGGACCCTTTCACACAACAGAGCCCGAAGGGCCCACAGGCAAGGTTCTCAGTGTGGCCGACTCGGGGATGAGCCACCCAGGCCCCCCTGCAAGGAGGGCTCGCTGCCCAGCGGCCGGGAGGGTGGTCAGTAGACAACCTGCAGATCTCCGAACCCCCAAGCCTGCCTCAGCCCCCGTGACCTGCTCGTCCTTAGCAGTGGCCACACCAATGAGTATCAGAAGATAGAATTCGAAGGCCAAGCCATTCATGCTCAAAAGTGAACCCTGATGGGGCCCGTGGGGTCCACTGAGGGCCCTCCCAATAAGCGTCCTGCACAGTGATGGCCTCGGAGTCGTCTTTCCCCAAAGCCCACCTGGTGACACTCTGCTCGGCCCCGTGCTCCCTCTCTCCCTGTCTGCCTACCCCACTCAGCTCTCCTGGTTCCTTGCCTTGTTGTAAAGCATCAAGCTGCACTCAGCTGTCCCCTAAAGGCCATCTTCCCCCTGCCAGTCCCACCTCGGTCCCTTGAACATCTGTTTGCTGTGGTGTGTGGCCCGGTGCTACTTCTCCTCATTCCCTCTGGATGCCGATGACCATCTCTTACAGACATGCCCCCAGCCCTGCTGTGGCCTCTGTGCTGGGACCCTTCGTTCCTCCCGTTCCACTGACCTGTGTCCCTGGCAGGCTCTGCTTCCTCCCCTCGCCCTCTTGGTGGGCGAGGGCCCTTTGGACTTAGTCCTACTCTGCAGAATCTCCTCCAGGGCTTCACTTGTCACATGCTGTGACACATGAGCTTGTCCTCCAAACAACAGCATCTGCCACAGCATGGCACGCATCGTAAGGGTGACCACGTTGAAACATACCCATCTGTGGATTCTATGCTTAAAAACAAGTCATGAGCAGGAGAACTTGCAACCTAAAGAAATTGATCTCTGCTGATGACACTTCAGACACCAGGGTACTTTGGAGACAAAGACTCTTGGATGGAGACCATCCCTTTGGCATCATCACCTGGTCTGGCAGGAACGCGGTCTGATGCTGATACATCAGTTTGCCATTACAACAAAGTCCCGGAGGTGGTGACCTTAAGGCCACGTATTTTTTAGCCTTGAAGATACCCTAAGATTTGCAGTCTTTACTTTGAGCTCTGCTTCTCCTACAGTATTCAAGAGGCATCACATCAGAGGCATCTGAGCCTCTTAACAATACAGAACATCTATCGGATTGAGGGTGAGCATAAGGAATTAAAAGATGCAAGTGAAAAAGGCTCCTTAGAAATCCTCTCGAGTAGGTGATGTGACACCAGCCAAGTGGAACTCATGATGACACACCGACCGACGTACTCATCAAAGCATAGGCTTCGACTCCACCGAGCCAGGTAATCAGATCAGCACTGACGACAGTATCACATTGTACATTCAAAGCTGACGGTGATCTGGGGAAGTAGAAAAATCCAATAGTTGATAAATGGCCATGATTACGTCTATCGACGTCTTCTGGGAAACTTGATCTGACACGATTGTTTTTAAATATGAAACTGAACAAAGAATCAGCTTCCACCAGAAATGGGAAGTTTGAGTTACATGCTAGATAAAAATATACTTTGATAGGAACCAAGCCATCTCTGTTAGGGAAAAGTAGGGATAATTCTGCCGAGCAGTCATCAGAAGAACAAGAAGCCATTAAGTGGTTATTGAAACTCTGGGTATCCCCTCTAGCAACAAGAGTCATTAGTCTGACGAATGTCAAGTGCTAATCTAGAACTAATGGGATTTAATTTTATGAATTGTTTTCATAAATATTAGAAAACATCTTGAGAGAGACATACTGTATTATACATCTGTGTACATGATGAATGCATGCAAATGACCGGGCCCGGCTCCTGAATAATTCATCACCATCATTTTATTTACATAGGAAAATGATACTTGATTTGTTTGGCAGATTTTAAGCTACAGTTTCCATCGGTAAACTGAGCCCCCGGTGTGCTGGTGTGCAGGCAAAAGGCACAGGGCGGTGGGAGGTAGTCTGCCGAGGAGACAGCAGCTTTTATCTCGCTGAAGTCCCTGATTCTTCAGAAAACAAATGCATGTTTGATCTGGTCTATTTTTAAAAGTCCTAGCGCCGTAATGGTACTTGCATAACTGCTTTCAAAAGAAACATTCCCCCTTTCTGTGCCTCTTTCATCCTGTTTATGAGTGCCCTCTGCTTGCTCTTTTTTAAAAGGCTTTTCATTCCCCTATTCCTGCTGCCTGGAGAAACCAAGCAGGAGGACAGAAACTGGAGAGAGTCCGGGGAGGGGCGCACGGTGGGCCCCTGGGAGACCCGGGGCTCCCCTCGTCTCGCTCTGGGCCACTTGAAGAGAACATGGGGGTAAGAGCATGTGAGGTGGAGGGGGAATCCAAGTGCTCTGACACACGTAGGGCCGGGGCTCCCTGGGGATCCTCAGTACATCACCTGTCAGGGATCACCGCCAGCTCCCTCTCCTCGTGCCGGCTCCTGAGAGCAAGGAGGGGTCTCTCCCATTCGCGGTCCTGTAGCTCTGCTCTGACATCATCAGGCCTGCCCAGCTGCAGGTGACCCCCCCTCCTCAGGTCCCCTGAGCCCCCCAAGTGCCAGAGTCCAGACGGAACATCCAGAGAACCCAGGAGGCCGGGCTCTACCGGCGCCACTCCCGTTGGACGCACGCACACCACCCTGCCCTCCTGCCACCCCGCCGAGGTCTTTCTGGAACCCCGGGTCATTATTCCGTCTGTGCATTTCTCCTCCCGCACAACCCAGGTCCCCCCACGACTCCCAGTGCGGTGTCTCAACCCTCCACGTGGTCCCCGGCGCAGTCTGGGCTGCAGGTGAGGGCACCACCTGGACACTCGAGCGTGGGGGCGATGCCACCGGAGGGAGCACAGCGTGTCCTCACCGCCCCCCCCTCTGTGCACAAGGCGCTCAGGCCCCTCCTCTCCACCTGCAGAGGAGGCCCTCGGGGCTCTCTGCCTCCGGGCCTGCTCTCAGCGACAGACAGGGAGCCGTGGGTGCCAGTGAAGACTCTGTCCCAAAGAAGAAGGTGAAGGTGTGAGGGCAGAGGATGTGGGCTCCAGCACCCCCTCTGCTTCCAGCGCCTCTGCGGGCCTGGGGGCTCCTGGCTGCACCATCCATGCGGGCTCAGAGGCGTCCCTGCTGGACCCTCTGGCCCAGTCACCTCCCGTCGCTGGGACACTTCCACCTGGATCCTCGTCTGACGCTCTCCTGTGGGGAACCCTGAGCAGGACGACTGCAGACAAGGAGAGCCCCCGGCTCCTCCGGGGAGGCCACCCATCACGTGTGGCCTGGTGACCCCCGTGAGGAGGGCACGGTCTAGTAATGCAGAGCACCGGCGTGGATGCCCACTTCCCTCACCTGTAAAATAGGATGATCGCAGGATCACCCACTTCAGAGACGGCTTTGTCACGGGGCGTTAAAGGAGTTACTATCTGTAAAGCGCTGCGGGCAGGGCGTGCACCGGACCAGCACTATCAAAATGTTTATTAAATAGAAATGTGTATACGCCTGTGCCTGTGAACCCGTCTCTCCCTCGCCTCCCGACTTCGACCTATTTGTGGACCAGAGAATCAGTCTCCCCAGGCCCCGTACTACAGCAGCCACATGTGAGGCTGGGCCAACAGGAGGCCACGACCCTGTGGTGGCCAGGACCCTGTGCCGCACGCCGGCCGGGGCCTCGGGAGCTGGCACCTGAGGTCGCACTCCTTTTGGAGCTCAGCCCATTCTCAAGGCTTCGTCTACACCTGGGTCAGGTGAGCGGTTCCAGTGGCCACCAGGAGACGGCAGGCCTAAATCTCAGAGCCTCACAGTCGTTCAGAGAGCTTGCCCCTCGTGCCAAGAAACCAAAAGGAAGCTGGAGGATTGCTTTGCCATGAAGATCACCCCTCGGCCAGATCCTTACGGAAGCCTCTAGACTACATCATTCATCATACTGCTCCTTGTGGTCCAGATTCAGAAATGTCCAAGCAAGTGACACCCCCAGTAATAGAACCGATTGCCTTGCAGTTACAAAGGGTGAGGGACTTTGGACTGAAATATTTGCCTGGAATCCGCTGTCAGAGCTCATCACACTTACAGCAGGAACATGGTGGCAGCAGCCAGAAAGCATATTAGTTCCTTGATAAAACAATTAGGGGAAACAGCTAGACAGCTGATCAGCTTGTCAATTAACCCATCCCACATCTCACAGACAAGACCAGACACCATATGAGATTGAATAAAATATATTGATCATTTTGGAGTTGATCCACAGGACTGTGGGAATTAAGCCTGGGGCTTCAGACTCATTAAACCTACCTCCTCTCAAATGTTTTCCTTCAGGTTGAACTGAGAGGCATTTTTTTCTGCATTTGGCTCCCACTGTTGGAATTTTATATATTTTTATATTTTTAGAATATTAATAACATGGATGAGGCTGTCAATTTCACCTCTTATCTCTTATAACTTCTTTTTGCCGAGATGACCGTATGGAATCACCCACTGGACTGCATTTTTATTTCTACTCCTAAAGATACCAGGAAAACACCTAAATGTTTCTCATGCCAAAAGATAGTCTTGCCTAGGAGTCATTGTTTTCTAATAGCTCCCCCCAAATAAACCGATCTCTGAAATGTGAGACATCAACAAAACATAATTTTACTTTCAACATATTGGCCTGAAAGGTTTCTATGATCAAGATAATCCCCAGTGATATCAGAGAGGGAGACAGAACATGAGAGACTCCTAACTCTGGGAAACGAACTAGGGGTGGTGGAAGGGGAGGTGGGCGGGGGGTGGGGGTGACTGGGTGACGGGCACTGAGGGGGGCACTCGATGGGATGAGCACCGGGTGTTATTCTGTATGTTGGCAAATTGGACACCAATAAAAAATAAATTTATAAATAAGGACAAAAAAAGATAATCCCCAGTGAGATGCCAAGATTTGTGGAGGCTCGTTAACTCTTTCTCTTCCTGAGAAACCTCACACAGATTGGGTGATAGTCCTAGGAGAATACACCTTGTCTTACCATGAAATTTATACAGAATTAAGTTGCATAAAGAGAGGAGTAATTCATGAGTGTGGCAAGGCCCCCAGAATTGCCTCCATCTTTCTTTTAATATGACCTTAATAAATCTTTAATCAACACTTCCTTGAAGCGTGAAAGATAGAGTTTCTTGAAGATCCTGATACGGGCAGTAGTTAATATCTTAATTTAGACTCAGTCACTCAATCCAACACTTGTTTGGAGAAGAGTGGATGCGAATCATTACCAGTTAACGCCAGAGAATGAGAAGCAAGCGCCGTTCTAGACACACGTGTGAAACCAATACATGCCTAGCATGGAGGACTCTCCTCAGTGCCCTGGGAATCACTTCAGAACAGCACTCACAGAGGCACCCTGCAGTCTCCTTTCCCTTCCAGCCTAGCTAAGTGTCAGGTGAGACATGGTTCTGCAGGTCTGTGACCTGGTGCCTGCCGCGGTCCTATCCACCTGCAGTTCTCCACCTGCACAGTTAGGTACCGTGCCCTCCTTGCTACCTGGGAGAAGCGATTCCTTAAAATAACCCTGTACAGAAAAGCTTGCCTCAACATCTTGAGATAAATGCTCTGTGTCCTTAGCCACTTGGAAAATGTGTAAGAAGCAAGCCAATGCTGTGTGGGTAGATTGTCTCCTGGAAAACAAAAACGATGTGTTTGTGGGGTTGGTCAACTTTTGTTATGTAAATGTTCCCAACATGTTCCGTTTCGACCAAGCAACACGGACATCACTGCGCACAGAGTTGGGGAAAGATGTGTAGGGTCCTCTCTTGGGAGCCAGTCCAAGCCTGCCCCAGCACAGTGCTGAAAGTACCTGTTCTCTTGTGACAATGGTGTAAGACGGTGATGCTGCAAAGACACATGCACTGGTCCTTGTCCTTGAGGAGCTCACAAGATAGCCAGGAACCGGCGCATGTGCAAAAGTCATTCTTCTACCATACAACATCTAAATTATTGGAGACAGGAAGTCTCCCGTGGATGTCAGGGAAAGCATATCTACAGCATGAGGGTGGCTATGCCTTTGACATAACCTCATGACACAGACAAATAAAATACAGAATCAGACAGCAAAATAATTACAGAAAAGACAACGCTAGTCTCCAGGCCAGTAGACTATTCCATGACTTTTGCAATCACTCTTTTTAAAGAATTCAATAGATCTGCAATTTGTGTGAAAAATAAATGTTCAAAAACAGCTGTGGTAACTCGAGGAAAGGGGAAATGACTCATTCTAACAAAAATTAAGATGGAAATCCATGTCCAGGAATGATAGACAAGGTGATTTATAGCAACTCCCCCCTCTGAGAACTATAAAAGTTGGATGTAGATAGAAAAGGGCCAGTGGGATCTTCAGTGGCAGGTAACAGGGGTGGTCATAGATAAGGCTTTGAGCCTTAGGAAGAACTCTGGGCTATTACCCTTTCCCTGGGAAAATCCACAGAGAATTTTCTACTAAGTTGTTCTGATCATCACAGGCAAGAGATGCAACAGGACTAGTTGGTCTTAACACCATAAAAGTCATCTAACACAAGCACTTGCGCTTAGAAGGAAAGCCCGTTGGGAGTGGTAGCGATATGGGACAGTCTTTTCCGACAAAGAGTGGGATGGATGAAACCACAGAAATAGGAAAATAGAAACAAAAAGAAAAGTGTCTTGAAAGGACTCGAAACACTACTTGACTCTTAATGAAAATTGCTGTACGGACTACAGGTGATGAGTAAATAGTCCTCACGCATCTTTTGGGGCCTGAAGCCTTTAGCTTCCCAAGACGTGGCTTTATAAAGGCTGAAATGACTGTGCACTCCTGTAGCTCGAGATATTGCCTCTGTCTGTCACAGTACAAGCCCGTCCGACAGATTCCCTTATCTGTCAAACAGATGAAGCTGGAGCCTTCCTGGCTGCTCTGATAATCGGCAGTAGAGGGAAGGGGTGCCTGCCTCCACTGCAGGATGATTTGTGTAGATTGTCGGATTTTAATGAGGAGTGGAAAGTGTTGCGCGTCTTCAACAGTGTGTGTACTAAATCATTGGCTCTCATGACCTCTCTAGAAAAGCCATTTGTTCTATAATTATGTAATGCCCATATATATGTCACAAGAAGGCAGTGAGTTTACTATTTTAAATTAAGTTTTATTAGTGCTAGGAACGCACACCAGGCGAGCTAACAATCTACACAACCATGCCTCCATTCCGAGCGGGCATTTCACAGCAAAGAAGCCCTCTTCCCTCTTCCAAACTAGAAATCTTGTTGGCTTTGCTTTGCTTTTTTTTCATAGAAAAATGACAATTCAATTGTAACAAAGTGATGAGAAGCATCATTCCATGCAGATAAATTTTGGATGTGGAAGCTCCATTTCACACTGTCCAGACTCTTCACCACCCCACACCGAGCGGCTCCTCTCCCCCACCCAGTGAGCAGACACTTGCTCATGTTTCCATGCTGCCCAGGAAGGCAGCAAAGTGGCAGCAGGCCAAGGGCACAGCCCTGCACTCAGGGTCATGGGTCCTGAAGAGTCTAAAGTCATAGAATATTTAACTAAAGAGTGAGGTACTTCATCCATGTTTATTTTACTGTTTTCAAAAATTCATGCTCCCAAGAAAGGAAAGACCAGTGTGACTTTTTCTTTATCAAGTGCTCTATTCAATACACATCCTCAGGTCTCTCTCCGCCTGCACAGCCCTGACCCAAACCAATACAGATCGTATCCCACAGAGATCGAAGAAGGGTAGGGTGTCTGCAGAACACTGTGTAAGTTGGGATCTGGCCAGGAAAACTCTAGTCCGCTAAATAGAGAGAACTGAATAGAGGGAATTGTTGCATTAGTAATGAGGCAAAGCAGAGACTAGTCCTGCAGGAGCTGCTCACATCCCAGGGGCTGAAGGGCCATAGGAGGGCCCAGGATCCAGGGCCTTCATCTGGGGACCAGACCATGGGGAGAGGGGTCCTGGTGATAGCTGGCAACATGGCAAGAGGGATGTCCAAAGGAGATGCAGTCATTTCCAGAAAAGCCTCCACAGGCCGAGTAAGGGGACATTCTCCCTTCCATGGCCAATGCCAGCCTAGAAGCAGGAAGGCAAGGGATCCTGGCAGTGGGGCTTGCTCTGTGCAGAGCAGAGCAGGGAAGAGCAGTGTGAGTTCACGTCTCAGACATTCACCTCCACCTGCATCTACACTCTTCGCCACGGAGATCACTTTCACGAACAAGGCAGTGGTGACTTCCCTGCCTCTTGAGCTTGGGGCCATGTGTGACTTGCTTTAGTCCAAAGACCAAGACAGAAGTGGGAGCACACAGATCTCCAGAGGCCCTGAGAGCTCCCACTGTGGTGCTTGTGCTGCTACCACAAGAAGCACATATCTGGGCTGGGCCTTGAGGCCCCAAGGGACATTGACAGATGCGGAGTCCTACATCTTCAGCTCAGCCTAGAGTCGAGTGGAGCCCCCAGCTGACCCACAGATGCACGAGGGAGCCTGTTCACAGGTGATGAGCAAATCCAGCTGGATCAGCCATGTCCACCTTAGATCTGCTGATCCCCAGGCCACCCTACAACAGTAAACAGCTGCGGCATTAAGCCACGGGGTTTTGGAGGAGTTTGTCATGCAGCAAGAGTAACCTGACAATGGTAAGATGAAACCAGCCATTGGCCATCACTAACACATCACTTGATTAAAAAACCAGCTGAAACTAAAGAGAGTTCCTAAGACCAGGTCAAAATATCACTTTGGTTGCTCGAAAACATCTCGTTTCACCGCATTTGCAGGCTGCTCTTTATACCTGACTTACTGAGCCAGGGACTCTAGTTTCCCTGAGGGATGTGACTGCAGTGGGGAGGCAGGGCACAGGCATTTCCACTCAACTCTGAGTTATGGGGAGGCCATGAGGCCTGGCTGCCTTGGCAGTGCCACCCGGATGCAAGGGCTACTCAGGTGAGTCTCCAGAGCAGAACTCAGAATGACGGATGGGGGCTTGGGAGGAGGACAAGGGGTACGGAAGGCTCTCAGAGACAGGAGATGGCAGGTGGACAGGAAAGCTGAGTATTTGGGTCACTTTGAACTCATGAGCTTGGCAATAGTGCAGAGTGCTTGTATATGGGGAACCATAGGAGAAGGTTCCATGGGAGCCACAGAAAGATCCCAACCCACACACTTGGGATTGGGCAAAAGTCATGTACCATTACAGTTACTCTTTTCTTTCTCAATTTAACATCTTTACTGAGATATAATCCACGTACCACAAAGTCACCCATTGAAAGTGCATGATTCTGTGGTTTTTGTGCATCCGCAGTCACGCAGCCATTACCAAAGTCAGCTCTAGAACGTTTCCATCATCTCGACAAGAAACCCCACGCCCCTTGGCAGTCACCCCAATTGCCCTCTCACCCCCACCCCAGGCATCCACTCATCTACTTTCCGTGTCTAAAGATTTGCCTATTCTGGATATTTCGTATAAACACAATCAGACAATAAAAGCAAACATCCGTTGAGTATTTCTCTGTATCCAGCAGGCACAGCCCGAAGCATCTGAAGAGTAGTATCTCATTTAATGCTTTCGACAGACCCGTCAAGGGGAGACCCACCATACCCATACACTAGATGAGAAAACTGAGGGACAGAGAGGCATAGTAGCTTCTCCACGTTCACACAGCTACTAAGTGGTACAACCTGAATTTGTTCCCAGGCAATTACTCTTGAAAATCCATAGAATTGCCAGTTCTCTTGTGTACTAGTTATCTATTGCCTTGTAACAAGCTACCCCAAGATGTAGTGGTTAAAAACAGTGATAATCACTATCTCAGTTTTTGAGGGGTTAGGGATCCGGGCATGGTCTGGCTGGCTCTAGGCCTCTCATACAGTTGCGGCCAAGATGTTGGCTGGGCCTGTGGTCTCTTCTGAAGGCTCTGGTCAGGGGATCTGCCGTATGCTCACTCCCACGATTGTCAGGACTCAGTTCCTCACAGGACTTCTGACCTGAGGCCTCGGCTCCTCTCTGGCTATTGACTAGAGATGTGCTTGCCTCCTTGCCACGTGGGCCTCTCCAGGGGACTGCTTACAACCATAAGCAAGTGCCATCACACTAGACCAATACCACAATCTCTTTGCAAACTGTTCTTGGAGGCAAAGCCCATCACTTTTGCCATATTCCGGGCATTACTAGTTGGCCCCTAGATCCAGCCCAAACTCAAGAAGAGGGAATTACATAAGGAAGTGAACTCCAGGTTAGGTGGGAGTCACTGGGCTGAGCCTCAAGGCGGTCATCACATCATGAATAGCAGTTTCATATTGTGATGAGGCGTTTGACCAGGGACAGCCAGCCATAGGGAGCCAAGTCCTCCTGAGGAAACAGCAGGCTTGTGTTGTTGTCCATCATGCACCCTGAGCCATAGACTCCTTGCCTGGGCATTTCAAATTGCTCTGTCTCTCCTATGAGTGTATGTGTGTGTGTATTTTTGCTGAAGGTATGTAGTTGAATATGAGATGACAATGATGCTACTCTAATTACCGATAAAGGGATGAGAAGAAAAGAAAAAGAAGAAAGACGGAAAGAAAGAAAGAAAGAAAGAAAGAAAGAAAGAAAGAAAGAAAGAAAGAAAGAAAGGAAGGAAAGTTGTTGTTAGGAAATAATTCTGGAAGACCAGAGGTGGACCCTGGAGTGGAAAGTGAAGAAAGAGAAACCAGTTCAGAGAAAATGGCCCCAGGGAGGGATCAGAAATATCTCTGGACAAGACAAGTGGACGGAGGGAAGCATTTGAAAGGTGCTTTAAATTTCCAAAGGTCAGGGATCCCTGGGTGGTGCAATGGTTTGGCGCCTGCCTTTGGCCCAGGGCGCGATCCTGAAGACTCGGGATCGAATCCCACGTCGGGCTCGTGGTGCATGGAGCCTGCTTCTCCCTCTGCCTGTGTCTTTGCCTCTCTCTCTCTCTCTCTCTCTCTCTGTGTGACTATCATAAATAAATAAAAATTTATAAAAAAAAAAAAAGAAAAAAAATAAATTTCCAAAGGTCAGAGTTGGCATCAGGTCGGTTACACTCAGAGGGGGGAAGACAGGGTCACGACCTCTGCCATGTGCTCCTATGTTACATTCAGATGATGCTAATCCACTGAGCTGGGGTCTCGGGTTGGGGAGGAGGCAACCACAAGGGCAGGATGGGTGTTGCTTGTCTCCCTCCTGGGAAATCACCAGGGTTCCCCCCGCCCACGGCCTTTGCAGACCCCTCAGCAGGGTGGGGGGGTGCGGAGCCCAGGCTGCCAGCAAGCCTACAGCGCTGGGCGGATTGGAGGACCCAAAAGGTCAGGCCCACACCCGTTTGCCCAAGAAGACGTAAAACTTTTCATCTGTGGTAAAATGAAGGGCTGAGTTATTTGTTTTTAATGCAGCCCTCCCTCTTTGTGAGGAAGGTTCGCTTAATATCTGTGCTCTTCATTGTATTATGCTCTGAAGGAAGGTATTACCGGGGTTTGGAGCAGGAGTTGAGGGGCGGAGAGCGAGGGAGACAGCTCGGAGGGTCTCTGCCCATCATTCCCCTGCACCTCCGCCGCTGCCAGGCCTCTGCTGCTGCCCAGACACCCTCCTCCCCAGCCGGCGGCCTCCGTCCTCCCACTCACTTGTCACTCGGGATTAAACACGTTTAATGACTAGTTTCCTTTACTAGCGTGATGTTCCCGTTGCCGGCACTCTGGTTTGTAATAAGAATTATTTCTCCCTAGAGAAAAATTCTCTGATCTTATTAAGGATGGGACTGCGACAGTATCCATAATTAGGAATAGTCAGATGCAAATTTGGGGAAACGTGCTTGGAAAACCTCCGGAATAGGATCTCCACTTACTCATTGACTTAGATGGAACGTGACGGCTCGAAGGCTCGTCTCACCTGGTGCAGCTCCCCCCGCGACAGCCGCATAGTCCTCTTCGTGTGTTAGACAGTTGGTGGGCGGTGGGTCCGAGCAGGTTCACGGGCGTCCTCCCCAGTGGGCCCATTCGGACAGGCACCCTTTGGCCCCTGCATACAGTATTCATGGAGTGTCCTCCCCGATGGCTTCTGCAGGCCTCCCAGTGGAGGGCGGAGAGAAACGCAGGAACGACGCGGTAACCTGAGTGGGGCCAGCAGGTGCTCCGGAGGCCGCCTTGGGAATCACTCAGCGATGCCGGACCCTCCAATTCAGGCCCACGGGGGAGGTCGCAGGGACCTACGCGACCCCAGACCTCGGCTCTGCACAGCAGCGGCTGGAATTCGTCAATGGCCATTGTCGGGGCCTCTTCCTCTATGAAACGATCCTTCAACTGGAATTATTAGCACATTTGCTCAGACCTAAGCCACTGAAGCTATAAAATGAAAACGTGTTTACCCCAAAATAGGAAGAGCCGAGGCCACTGCCAGCCCCGGGTGTGGCAGCCGAGGGCAGTGGGAGGGGGGCTGTGACGAGGCTGAGGGGACCCCTCGTCTGAGGGCCGCTACCGCCAGACCCCGTGCTGCTTCCTAAGCCTCCTGCCAGCCGAGGGACAGGGCCGGGCCGCTTGGATCTCAGCCCCGAGCAGGGGAAGCCAAGGCCACCGAGAGGGGCCACCTGTTCCTGGGACGGGGCGGGCACAAGGACTTTCCCGCAGCTCCCCGTGGCCGCTTTACAGCGTGCAGGTGTTCCACAGTAAGACTCTTCTTTTAATCCTCAATTTTCCAGAAATGGGATCCTGGAAACAACGTGTAGGTTTCGGGGGTACACGTCTGAGTTGCTGTTTAATAACGTTCTGACGTCAGCGCGCTGTGGTTCCTGCTAGTCCCTCAGCAGCTTTCCTCGGGCTTCTGACTGGCAGGTGACCGGGGCGCCACCCCCTTCCCGTTCAGCCTCTCCCCAGACAGGTTGCCGCGAGCTCCACAAGCCCAGGAACTGCCCGGCTGCCCGGCCGCGGATCCGGCGGCTGACCGAAGGAGACGCAGCTTCCTTGACATTTCCTCCCTGGCCCGTGGGTCTCGAGCCCCTCCCCTTGAATCTTAGGTGGGGGCCGTCATAGTTGTGACCAGTGGAATACAACAGAAGGGACGAGCGCAAGCCCGGAGGAGCCGGCCCGTCCCTGGAACGCCGACTTCGGGGGAGCCGGGTGCCACCTTACACACCTGCCTGCTCTGTGCGGCCTGCCTCGAGGAAACCCCCTTCAGCCCCAGGGGAGGCCCTGTGCAGAGACCGCAGTGCCCGCTAGCGTCCCACCGCTCTAGCCATCCCGGCTCCGGGGCCAGCCACCAGCTGGGACACTGGGACTCCAGACCTAGCACATGGAGAAGAATCGAGGCCGTCGACGTATGAGCCTAGTCCGGTGGACCCAGCCAGCTCCAGCCCCTCAAGCCATCCCAGCGAAGCACCGGGCGGTGCTCCGTCCACATTCTGCAACCACAGAACTATAAGCCCAATGAAAGGTTTGCACCTCACACCATTACATGTTTTATTTTGGTTTACGCACCAATAGCCAACCAGAAGAGGTGTGCACCAAGAGGTCATATCCCTCCCTGTAGGTCTTCCATCCAGTTGTCAGCCTCAGAACCATTTGGGGCTACCTCCATGGCCGTGCACACGGATTCTTCGGCATGCACAATAAGAAAAAAAATAAATGTATGGTGAGAGATGGGGGAGGGGGAGAGAGGAAGAAGAGAGGAAACAGAAAGAGCGAAAGGAGAGGAGAGAGGGTAACAGAAAGAAAAAGTCAGAGATGAGTTAAGTTGGTATTTAAGGGAGAAAAGGGAAAAGCCTAAGCCTTGGTGCTCTAGCAAAGGGAAGAGGGGTGACCTATGTCAGATGGGACAACCAGGCCCTGGTGCTGCCCCGCCCCCCGGGAGGAGACTTGGCCTAGCATAATACATGACAGGAAACTAGTCTACACCAACAAAATCAGCATGTGTTCCCCTGCCACCACTACAGACTGGCAGTGTCCCCCACAATCAGAAGAGGGTTTCTACCTCACAGGCAGAGGCATCTGAGAAAGAACTTTATAAACCAAAACATGCTTGTTTGACGATTGAAGAAGTAGAGAGCAGGGCCTAGGGAGCAGTGGGGACCCTCCTGGTCGCCCTGTTCTCTGCACCAGGCTTGACCCGGGGTGGGAGCTGCTGCTGGGGGTGGAGCGGAGGATCCTGCCTGGACCGTCTCCACTTGCTGAGTGACAGCCAGTGCCACGGGTGAGAGCTTTCCTGATGGAAATAAGAATTTTATTTCCATTAGTATATCTATTGCAAACAATTTGATATTCATTCTTGTCACACCAAGTAAACTTCCCAAATGTGTTCAAGGGTTGTCACAGCCCGTTATGCAGCGGCACAGGCTATGTGACGTGTTATTAAGCTGCAAGTCTTGGAACTCTGAAGAAATGAAATAATAGCAGCCTTCATAAATTGTATAAGTTTCAGAGATTATGTCTGAGATTCAGGGCCAACTATTGACAGGTATTTTGCTTCGGAGCAGAGTGTATTCATTTTGGAATTCCTTTAGTTACGTGTCAGTCGGCGATGCAGAATTTCTGTGTAAAGTTGCATTAAATCGGGCAAAGTAAGAGAAGGAGTGAGGCTCAATTGTTATCGGAGAAGAATGTCCCTGTGTCACCCTGATGTGAAAAAGCTGTAGTCAAGGGACGATAGTACTCCCGGAGCACCTGCACTGCCATTCCCAAATCACATGGACAGCATCCAACCTCTACCCTTGCCTTTCATGTCCAAAGTCAACAGAGAAGAAAACGAGACGATGGGTGTCAATAGGAACACTCTCCATGCCCCAAAGTCAGAGGTCTCAGGCTTCTTGGGACTGTCCATCTGCATCACGGAGCATCGCTAACACCGTGCTTGCTATCCGTGTTTGTTCCCACAGTGAGCACGATGGGTACCCATGCCCGCATGCAGAGAACTGCTCTTCTAAGAGGGAGTGAGCACCTGTGCCAGGTGGATTAAGTGAAAGACCTTTCCTCCACCCGTATTCTTCTGTATTGGAAGTGATGATAGAAATTAGGTCTTATTCATCTCAATTTAGCCCAACACCAGGAGATTCATCTTTATGGCTTTGTCTCCATTTGTTCATTCCTAATTGACCCTCTTAGCCTTGTGCCCACATTGCTCCAGGGAAGCAGTCATTGCTACAATCACCAGTGATGGTGACGTCTCTGGTAAGCGTTCCTCTGTGTCCAGTGTCCATTGTACTCAGAGCAAACCTTTCCATGTGGAGATTCTGTTCCTTGGATTAGGTAATAAAGCCCACCTTCCCACATACTCCTGGCTGCTCTATCACCATCTAAAGACCTTCCCTCGTAGGGTGGTGGAAGGGGAGGTGGGCGGGGGGTGGAGGTGACTGGGTGACGGGCACTGAGGTGGGCACTTGGCGGGATGAGCACTGGGTGTTGTTCTATATGTTGGCAAATTGAACACCAATAAAAAATAAATTTATAAATAAAAAAAATAAAGACCTTCCCTCCTTTATCAGGCCATTCACTGTCAAAAACTCTCAAGGCTCCCTCTCTGCATTTATATCCTTTCTCTAGAAAATCTCATCTGTGCCCATGGCTCTAATTGCCACCTACGGTCTAATCATAAATTTGTATCTCAGACCAGGCTTCCGCTCTGTGTTCCAAATCCATACACACCCAACAGCCTCCTGGGCATCTCGTCATGTGTACATCATGGGTGTTCAACATACCCAACCAACTAACTCAGGACCTCCTCCGACACTGGTCCTCTCAACATTCCTTTTCTTAGGAATTAGAACCATATTAGACAAACCAGAACTCTAAAATCCATCCCAAACTCCTGTCAACCCTTTATTCACCTACCTGAAGGTCATCCTACACCACACCCTGGAGATTTCACCTCCTAAGCCTCTCTCCCCCACATCTGCATCATTGGTCTTGTCCAAGCCGCCATCATGGCTGCCCTGCAGACTTCTGTCCCCTCCTGGCTGAGTATCCACGTCCACATTTATACCTTCTAACCCAACAGAGTGATCTCTTTAAAAGTCAAACTGATCATGTTGCCCTCCTAGCCAAAATCTTTCCCATTTGAGGGACTTAAACATTATTTCCCATTGTTCTTAGAATGAAGCCCACAATTCTCTACTCGGCCATAAGACTCTACACATCTTCATGCCTCCCTAGGAGTCACCTCCGTTAATTCAGTCTTATGGCATCAAGAACACAGCCCTTGGCACAGTTGCTTTGGTGATGATTTGACCACAGGCTGCCTTGGCCAAAGGCTCTATTTCTCACAAGGCCTATTTGGTTCCTGGTTTATCTCTGTGCCTTGCATTACACCTCGTCCAAAATTAGCATGCAAATAAGACTTAGAAACAAATGAATTAATAATTACTTTAAATCCTTCTTCATCTGTGGACATCCCCAACCTAAAAGACACTGACCCTGAAAATTAGAACCAGGTCCACTCCAGACACCCCATGGAAGGAACTCAAAAGGCAGCTGGCACAAGGTCTCTGTGAAAAGAAACGACTCTGCCTTGTTCTTACCTGTGATCACAAATTCCTGCTTGCAAGACCACAACAAGCTGTCTCCATCTGGAGGACTATAGAACACCCAGTTTTCAGTCCCTCCCCTGCCGCCGATCCTGCATGGCAGCAATTTAGACCATGAAATGTGCCTGTCTTCACGGGCATCATAAATTACACTCTCTGCCTCTGGACCCCAGAATGGATTTAGAGATCTTGTTATTACCCGGTGCATTATCATGCTTTGTTTCTTTTTATTTCCATTTAAGTTCAGCTGGATGATTTGCCTCACCTCGGGTCTGAAATTGTGCTTTTCAACTGAAATGTGTTTATGAGGAGGATAGAGAAGAGTTTGACTGTAAATGTGTGGCTTAGTCTAAGTATCGATTGGTCAAATCACAACCACAATTGCTTTCATAGGAACAGCTGACTCAAAAAACAAGCCACTGCCATTTTCATGAAAGTGATTTGGGGTCCAACAGTGTGAGTAGGGCTTGGACTGGTGCAGGAGTGGTTTCAATGGGGTGTCGGTGGGGAGGAGAGAAGGCAGGTCTGGAAGCACCAGGAACTCAATCATTGTAGAAGAGGAAAGGTGTCTGGAAACTCCAACAACCCTCTAAGCTTTGAGCCCATGGATGCAGAGTTTTTATCATATTTGGGCTCCAGCTGAGTTGAAGCTTCTTTGGCTCATCTTTGTGAAAGGCTGCATATTATCAATCAATAGTCCAGGCTCCCCTGGGGGGTGGGGAGGCAGGTGTTGTAGAGGACCAAGCACAATGCTTGGCTGTGAGTCTTTGGGCTCTCACTCTCCTGTCATTTCTGCTCCATGCATGAGCATTCTGGTGAGATAAGGTGGGGGAGGTTGGGTGGGAGGTGGAGCAAAGTGGGCAGGAAGAGGACTGAGGTGACAGGATCTTGCTTCTGGGCATTGATTCCACCTGCCTCCACCCCCATGCCAGGGCATGTGTAGGGCAGAGGCATTTCAGCGGCATAGAGACCATCCACAAATTGTACTCTCTGTATTTCTTTTTGTGCCTTCTAGCTAATAAAATGTGAGACTGATATCAAATGGCAGAAGCAAGTGCCTGTGCTCTCAGACTCAGCCACTCGATCGAGCCAGTTCTCCTAATGAACATGTTAGTGCAACCATATATTAAAGACCTGGCACTTTTTATGAGTGGTAATAGGACATTTTGCCTCTCATCTAAAGACTTTATTTGCCCTGAAAAAAGCAGTTGAGCTTGTTCTGATTTCTGTGGATGGCCCCCTGGTTGTCTAGGCATGGTTAGAGCCCAGTGGTAGGGCATCCTGAACCAATTAAGGGTGTTTACCACCCGATGACAAGAAAACAGCCCCAGGATCAAGAAGACATTCTCTCGGAGAGGCTCATCAGCTCTCCTTCAAAGGGAAAAGGGATGTGAAGTCGTTATTGCTCAGGATAGAGGAATCTTCAAATGCCATCCTAATATGATATTTTGACAGATATTTGTTTCCATGAAAAGTAATGAATTTCACAAGGGAAACAGATTGGAAAATGATTAAATGGACACAGTGCTTTAAAGTGTGGCTCCTGGCCCGCGCTCCCGAGTAATGATGCTCTCCGCGGCGCGATTCTGGAAGAAGCCCCTTCCAGCCCCTCCTGGCTGCTGCTGGTGGGGCGTCTTCCAGGCCAGCGGCCCCGGGGCAGCGGAAGGTGAGGAGGGGCTTCGGTAACATCTGCATCAGAACCAAGAAAAGAGTGCTCGGGATTTCCCAGAGAGGGGAAGCTTCCAATTCCTTCTTTATCGAACTGTAATTACCATATTGATCCCCGATGTTGTCACAGTCCTCAGTAATCCGTTACCCTTTATCTGGCACTTTTTAAAATTTTCAGTATTTTCATATATTATGCTGTTTTAAGTGATAAAAATGGAGACAGGATTCAGCTTTGGACTGGAAGTTTCTATTGGTTCAAAGAGGACTTTTTTTTATAGGGTCTGTGTACTTGGGCCTCTATTGAAGCTTTCCATCCCATTTTAGTTTGTGGAAGTTTTCTCTAAAGGCGAGGTTGCATTCCTTAGAAAACAGACACCTCAACGGCCCGTTTTGGATTGGCTCCTGTTCCTGCATCTTCTCAGAGCAGCAGCACATCATGGCATGGCACTTGGCCAACTTGGCCACTCTGCGTCTGCAGGGCTCCAAATGTGCTGTCCCTCGTGCATGGCGGTAGGAGCCGGGTTCGTAAGCCCATGTGATGGCTCTTGGACTGACCATGCGTTTCTCCCAGTGGGCCCGAGCACAGCCCCCCGTTGCTGCAGATTCCGTCGGTCTGGCTAATACCTTGATCACAAATGCTGCCTCGTGAGCACAGTGAGGCCACACGGTACGCAACGGAGCCATCTCAGGGAGAGCAGAGCCCACGTGGGGAGATACGGGGAGCTTGGGTCTGCGCTGCTCAGTTGGGTTTGGGGTACTACAGATAAGGTCTCAGTATTAAAATAATCTGTGATATATTTCTTTCTGGGTTTAAATTGAGAAGCTGCATTCATGTACTTAATTGAAGCAACAATTAAAAATAAACTTTTTCTGGGTCGTAGGGCAGATAAAGAAGCTATGGTCTATGTGTACCATGGAATATTCCTCAGCCATTAGAAACGACAAATACCCACCATTTGCCTCGACGTGGATGGAACTGGAGGGTATGATGCTGAGTGAAATAAGTCAATCGGAGAAGGACAAATATTATATGGTCTCATTCATTTGGGGAATATAAAAAATAGTGAAAAGGAATAAAGGGGAAAGGAGAAAAAACGAGTGGGAAATATCAGAAAAGGAGACAGAACATGAAAGACTCTTAACTCTGGGAAACGAACTAGGGGTGGTGGAAGGGGAGTTGGGCGGGAGGTGGGGGTGACTGGGTGACGGGCACTGAGGTGGGCACTTGATGGGATGAGCACTGGGTGTTATTCTATATGTTGGCAAATTGAACACCAATAAAAAATAAATTTATAAAATAAAATAAAATAAAATTCTAATGGAAAAAAATAAATAAAATAAACTTTCTCACATTCATAAAATGTGAAATCATTAAAATTCTGCCCTGAGTTTTATGAATTAACCTCCACAGTCACCAGAATTATGTTTGGGGAGAAAATGCTCACTCAATTCAAACTATCTTGTGGATTTGGAGGCAGACGGCTTCCCATCTGACCGTCCAGGAAGGGTCTCCCAGTTTTTAGCATTTGTTGATACACCCCGTTCAGGGTCTCCAGGAGACTTCCCCCAAATCGAGACATTGATGAGTCAAGAGAAATAGGTATTCATCTTTTAAGAGATCCAACTTTTTGAAAATGTATTAAAACGGAGAAGCATGGGGTGTATACATACATAAATGTGTCTGCAGTTTATGCCAAGGAAGCTAGAGAAAATGTAAGCTATAAATCTGGCACGTTTGGCCTTCTGTAAACAAAATACACAGTAGTAGATATGACCATAAAATTAGACCCAGTACCTACTGCCCTTTGCAAAGCGCAGATGTAACCCTAATGCCAATGGCTTACTTTACAAAATAGCAAAAATACCTTGGGGGTAGAGGGAGGTTGTGCTTGTTCTAAAGGGTGAATCAGTTATCAAAATTCATCATTCTGGCCTACTAGGGCAAGCGGCTGCAAGAGGCAGCAGTAACTGTCCGGGGCCCTTGCTCATTCTCCTCAATATCAGGTCCAATGCTTGGTTTGCACATTTGCACTTGCCCAATAGTTACAGAGGTTCTGAGTCTTTACAGGTTTCTTTCATCACCATCCTGTGGTTTCATAGTTTTCCTTGAGTCATGGTATGAGATGGAATGAGTAGGCACCGTGGGCCGAGGAGGTCATTGATTTTAATTCCTTGACTGACCGAGCATCCTGAGCACCACAGAAGCAAGACGCCGAGGTCGCAGTGATCCTGTCTCACTGGTTCTTCCGCTACGCTCGGCCGCTTTCCCATGAGAGAACGCAGCACATTCTGATAACTCCTCGTGCTCTACGACTATACATGCCCTACGGCCGGCCTCTGGACGGTCTGGGATGAGTGCCCGTCCCTGCAGCTCTGTGTCCTCCTTCATCACAGTGCAGAGTGTGGGAAGTGTATAGTTACCAATGGAAATGCTTTCCATGCACTGATTACGTGCCAGACATTGCACTGGGGTGTGGCTCGGCTCCTCGGAGCGTGAGGTCCAGCAACGAATGAGGGGGTATGACCTGTCCTGTGAACAAAGGTTAATGGAACGATGGCACCCACCGTTAGGAGGATGTGACGAAATAGGTAAGCTTGGAGGAAGAATAAAAATGGAGCAAAGTATTTCCAGTGGGCCAACTGGGGCAAAAAAAAAATTAAAAATGTCTGTGTCCTTTGGGTTAGCAATTTCACTTCCAAAAATTCATAGCAAGTAAATAATTGGAAATGCATTTGATAAATTATATTCAAGGATTTTCCAAACACTGCATTTCACGTCAGGCAATTAGAGATAGCTTAAGTAAATTATGGTATGTCCACACCATAGAATTCTTTAAAGAATTCATTAGAATCATAATATATGAGAATACAACTTGACAGAAGAAAAAAAATCATAATGCACTGAATCTATAAATTCATTTTGGGGGTAATTCTTTATGATATTGTGTCTCCCTCCATGTACTTGGTACAATCTCTCCATTTACTTAGGTCTTCTTCAATGACGTTTTAAATAAATTTTGATTTTTTTTCCTTATACATCTCCTTTAGATTTATTCCTTGATATTTGTTCAGATATATTTTCTGAATGTTTTCCACTGATGTTAAAAATGCAATTTAATTTAGTGTATTGATAAAGTAGCCACAGTGGCTTTCTTTTTTGTTATTATTTTCCTGGAATATCTTCTGTCCAATCTAAAAAGCAGGCATGTCATCACACACCACCTTCATATTAAAAATATAATAAAATTATATCCACAAAATAGGCTAAAAAGTCTTACCTCAAGGTGCTCATAGCACATACGCCTGGTTAGTACCACCACAGGCCATCTATTTTTTCACTTACTTATTTTAGCGCTTACGATTTTTTCTTTTTTTTTTTTTCAGTCTTCCATCCCGAATACATAATTTTTAGTTTGAGTAAACATAGCAGGCATTCACATTCAAAAATATATAACATTTTTTTTCTCAATTGAGCACCTCTGAGCACCCCTCGGCATTCTACAAACTAGTGAAGAATAGAGATATGTTTTATTTTGTAGATTCTAAACCCAGGCTCCATTTGCACAGCAGAGGATCTATTTCTAGAGGTGAGGAATTGTCTGCTCTTCCTTTGTACTTCTCCAGTTCCAGCTCGATGAGCATTGCTTCTCTCACCTCCTCTCCTAGCCCCCCAAAACCACCTCTGTGGTTGGGGTTCCATCTGTCCTCGGGACTGAGCCAGAACCCCAGAGACAAGGGCAGCTGTCTGTGGACAGCTCTCGGGGACGGTGAAGTGAAGCGGGAGGTTCAGACCTGGGGGAAGTCTGTCCTTTGACAGCCCTGCATTTGTCACCTTTGGGTGAGAAAGAACAGTTGACACCAGCGTGGGTGTCCATCAAGAGACAGGGATGCACGGAAGGAATGCAAGGTGCACACAGGGCAGAAATGAATGGAAGAGGTGTGGGGGTCACTTTCGAGCACACTCCCAGCATCATCCCCTAGACACAGCGAATGCCTGAGATAATCAGAGACGGGGGTCATAGGAAAACTCTCCAATCTCTCCATCAGAAAACCGGGTCAGAGCTGTGCTCTTCAAACATGCAAGCCCAGTGAGCCCGGCTCAGAAGCCCAGGCTTTCCTTCTCCTGATCTGTTGGCTTCACTGCTTAGTCGGTGGTCCTCCAGGTAGTGGCTGTCTCTGGGGAGAAGGTGTCTTAGCTTGGGCTGTCATAACAAAATGCCACAGACTGGGCGGCTTAAGCAAAGGACATTTATTTCTCACAGTTCTGGAGACAGAGAAGTTCAAGATCAAGGTTCCAGAAGATTCCGTTCCTGGTGAGGACCCTCTTCCTCACTTACAGGTGACATCTGCTCACTGTGTCCTCACGTGGTGTAGACAGTAAGCTCTGGTGTCTCTCTTTGTTCAGGGGCACTAATCCTATCATGTGGGCTCTACCCTCATGACCTCATGGACCTTGAACTACCTCCAAAAGGCCCCACCTCCCAATTCCATCATATTGGGGTTAGGGCTTCAATATATGATTGGGGGGGGGGGCATAAACATTCAGTCCACAACAGGAGGTGACTGGAGTGTGTAACAACCCTCTTACCCGGCTCCTACAGATCCACGTAGCGCTGGCGAGTGACATTTCCACCTTTGCCTCCAGGAACCTCTGAGATACTGGAACAAGGTGCTACATAAAATAGCTCCAAGTTCACACCTCACCCCTCCAAACAAGCATAAATGCCCTATGTAATGCCCCACCTCAAATGGCACCCAGCACTGTGGACTCCTAGCTCTTCATCGATCAGATAATGAGAGGCAGGGCCAACCTAAAATCCCCCAAAACACATGTTAGTAACATAGGAATGGTGCTGGGCCTGTTGTTAATTTGCGCATTCCCGTTCATTATGAAATTCTGAACATTAAACCTCTTTCCCTGTGTATATTAAAGTCTCAGGAAGTTTAACTCTAAAGCTGTCCCTTCTTCTCCTTGGTCTGGTCAGAGCCCCAGCACCCCCTCCCCTCTGGCCCAGCGGCCGCTGCGGTGCCAATTTTTGCCAAGACGTGGGAAGCCCCTCACTCCCTCCCCTGCTGAGTTCTTCTTGCCCCCGAGTTTTAGAGAGGATGCTCAGATCCCAGGGTCTGTGACAGCTGCCTGCAGCCGATTCGAATCTAGAGCCTGACACATGATGAGAGTCTAGAGCGCGGTGCTGCTGCCTGCAGACACTCAGCGTTAGCCCCGGGCAAGAAGGCAAACGGGACACACGAGGGGAAAGAAGGCTTTGACCCGTCTGAACGCCGGCCAGTGTGCGCTTTTGTCCGGAGGTCACAACCTGCGAACTTCAAGTCAGAGTCAGCCGGGAGAAATCATCCATCAAGAGTTTAAGGGAGTTGTCATGCGTTTCCCTCTCCTGGAAGCCCATGGCCTTTCAAAGGCTGTGGCATGTTTCTGGGGTTTCTGACCTCTGTCGCGGGCTCCTCCCCACCGAAAATTGCCTTCTCTTGGCGTCCAGGTCTCCAGGGCGTTGGCTGCCCGTCACTGCATGCAGAGTGGCTGAGATCTGGGTCCCAGGCTGCAGCACAAGCCGCTTCCTGCCTCGTCTGCCCCCGCAGGCCCCGCTCAGCAACCAGCTGCCTGGGAAGGCGGCCGCCCGCCCAGGGGACCACACCTCACGGGCCCCCACCAGCCCCCTCCGCGTGTGCATCGCTGACCCCCAAAAGTCACGCTTGGGGAAGCATCCCGTGGGCACCAGGTTGGGCACCAGTTTGGGCACCACCACGGTGTCAGAGGCTCAGCGTGGATTTGGTGCCCGGGTCTCACGCTCCCCCCTTGGTAGCTCCAGGGTCCAACGAACACAACACAAGCAGGCAGAGCTAAGAAAAATGGGAGCGGCCGGGGCGTCGGGCAGGACGTAGGTCCCGATGGAAGAGGCAGAGGGGACTGGTGCAACCCTGAGCCAAGGGAGGCAGGTCCGAGCGAAGGGGCCGGGCCCAGAGGCAGGAGCCAGGCTCGAGCTCTCCCAACCTCCCATTCCGACAGGTCTCCCTGGTCCCGTAGCCGCAGTGCTCCCCCCCTCCCCACCCCGTCTCCCGGGGCCTCACCCCGTGAGCTCCCACGGGAGGCCGCTCGGCCGAGGGACATGGGCTACCTCCTCTGCGGGAAGGCTGCTTGGATCACAGCGCCCCTCATTCCTGGGATCCTGTCGTTCTCACAAACAGGACAATCATTTTACCCAGCGCCCTTTCTCGCTTTCACGACCTAATTCGTGATTTTTCTTCTGAAATGACAAATTTTCCCCTCCCGATGTAACGAATGGAGTGTATCAGCTTCCTATTATCGAATCCACTTTTTTTATTTTTAAAATAAACCGTTGGCCGTGGTCGGTTACCATCTAAACGTATAATTTTCCTTTCCCTCTGGATTCTGAAAGAGCCCCCGAAACTTCTCTCCTGTATCGCTAGCTCAGCGCTCGGCCCTCAGTCCCCCGCTCCGGTCTCCCGCGCTGCGTGTGCTCCCGGGGACGGCGAGGCCCTCCTCGGCCCCGGCCACCTCCAGCCGCGCCCCCGCTGCCTTGCCCTCCCCTCCCACCTTGCCAGCCTGAGACTTTCCAGAACAGAGTTCTCAGAGGCTCGCTCTCCTCCACGCCTTGGGCACCGCTCCTGCCCTCGCATTTCAGCATCGTTGAGTTCCTGCGTGACTGCAGCTGTTGGTCCTTCTAGAGACAACATCTGCAGAGGCTGTAAATTGGGGGCAGCTTGGTCACCAAGATGAATGCCTCGGGCGCAGACAACCCCTTCTGTTGGACACGAGGGCCACCCCGCACTGCTTGGAGGATCAAGCATGTTTGTTGAGTGTGACATCTCCTTTCTATAGTGCCTAACACGAGTTGTCATGTGTCTCTTTTCTTGTAGGCCCGGGAGCGTTTATAAATAACTCAGGATAGTCTAGATCGTCTTGTCACAACCCCAGTCTCAACGGCCTAAATCAAGGAAGGCTTGTGTCTCCTCCGGGCACACGTTCCCTGAGGGTCAGAGGGGGGCGGGGTGGTAAGGAGGGTTTTGCTCGGCCTGGTCCTCAATCCAGCATGGAACCCGTGGGGCAGGCCCAGCCTCAGAGGGGACGGAGGCGGGCAGGGTCTCGCCCTGGCCACCACACACCCCAGCCCAGCAAAGGCGCACAAGACTTCTGCTGAGAATCCCCGGTGGGGGACACGCAATCCGACCTTCTTCCAGCAGGAGCGGAGGGGAAAGATCGCAAGACCCGTACAAATGACTCCCCAAATTTCAAAGGTAAGCTGGAGGCAGAGTCGGATGTGGCTGGTCCCTCGCCATGTTAACCTGCAGTTCTGACGCATTCGTTCTGAACCTGGAACATGCCCAAGGAGCAAAGCTTTGTTCATGTGGGATTCCGCCGCTCTTTGCCCATTTCTTGCTTCTGGCAACACGTATCGTTCACACATAAAGGGTCCCTGGTTTGCTCTCTCCCTGGCTGCTCCCTCCCAGGCTCCTGCGCCAGCCCGTCTCCATCAACCAGCGGTTGAGGGGCGTCTGTCCTGGTCCCCCTCCTGCCTGCATTCCCTGCCGGGGCTGTCACCACCTCTGCACCTGCAGTTTCCGTGTGTGCACGTCCAGCCCGAAGCGCACGTCTGAGCTCAGACCCACACCTGCAGCCACTTCCTCTAGAGCTGGATGTGGGTGGGCTGCAGGCCCCACGCACCCTCCTTGCCTCCCCTCCGCAGCTCTCTCTCCGTCTGGCACAAGCCAGTGCCCTGGAAATCTGCACGGTTTCCCTTCCCTCCCTCCCCCCGATCACACATCCCCCCTCAAGGAGCTCCTGCACTGCCCACTTCCCTGCGTTTCCCACCCCACAAGCCATTGACGTGCTCCCCCCAAACCACCGTGACAGCTGCCACATTAGTCACCAGCAGCCAATGCCATCCATGCTCCACGCGGCGGTCAGAGAAATCCCTTAAAATGCCAATCTGATCGTATCCCCACCCACCTGGAAACCGCACGACTTCCAATTACCCTCGGACCAAAGTCTGGCGTCTCCATATGGCCTCCCGGCTCAGCTCACCACGCTACCCCCGGTTGACCTCCATCAGCTCACGTGTGCCCGCCCAGGTGCTTTACCTCCCGGCCAGGACTCAGCTCTGTGCTCAGCTCCCGGCTTTCCCATCCCCATCTCTAGAGGCCTAATAAGCTTGGAACAGGGGCTCTGCCTTTGTATTTTGCCCCGAAACCCCACAAATGACGAAGCTGCTCCTATTCGTGGAGCGGCCTCCCTCACCGCTCGGACTCTGCCCAAGCCAGTCTGTCTGGGCTGTCCTTGCCTGACTCCCCTCCCAACCAGCCTTCCCCGAGAAACCCTCCCAGTCCTGCGGACTTCCAGAGCCTTCTCTGTGACCCTTACCTTTGGGGCCCTGGCCAGGCTCTGTCGATCTTGTGTCCCTGCAAGTTCCCAAGAGCTTCCAGGGACTCTTTGTTCTCATGGACACAGTGTGTTCAGGCGACGCGCCCAGGGGTCAGGGATACACTCAGGGGACACCTGGCCTGGACTTCAATCTACCTCCTGGCTGTGTGGCTCTGGGCAATTCCTTAGCTTCTCTGTGTTAGCTTTCTTCTTCTTCTTTTTTAAGATTTTATTTATTTATTTGAGAGACAGAGAGCACACGTGGGAGGGAAGGGCAGAGGGAGGGGGAGAAGCAGGCTCTTCACTGATCAGGGAGTTCGACGTGGATCGTGAGGCTCCATCCAGAACCCCAGGATCATGATCCAAGCCAAAGGCAGACGCTTCACCGACCGAGCCCCCCAGGCGTCCCTGTGCTTTAGCTTTCTAAAGAGCAATAGCACCCAGTTAAACTTCAAATTTAGATAAACTTTTCAGTAGAAGTTCCATTCAGTATATGTCCCATTAAGTATTTGGAACAATATTTGGGGCCAATTGTTAGGGATCTGAACCCAAACTGCAAAGGGCCTGTGAGCTGGGGACTGAGCTCTGCTCCTTGAGCGCTTCATGTGGACGCCGGGGGAGGAGGGGCACATGGCAGGGCCTGCAAGTTCCCTGTGCATAAGGTTACTGGAGAGGTGAATGAGAACCTCAGGGAGAACAAAGTGATATAAGATGTAAACCTCCTGGGGTAGCGCCCTTCAGCAGCGTGGATGTTAGGTAAACGTCCGCTATTATTTTATTGTTAAAAATCAAGGTTCCCCGGCAAAGAAGCGCTCCTGGGAAAGCTGCGATGTGACGCGGTCCAGATCGCCCAGCCAGGTGCACACGCGGAGCTCGTTTTTGTCCATGTCTGCCTCGAGGGAACGTGGGATGCACTTCTCAACCTCGTTTCTGGAAGCAGATCTGCGGCGGGACCAGCCCCTGGACGCTTCCGCGCGGTCGCCCTCTGCGGGCGGCTCGAGCCTGTCATGCCGACAATTACTGAGAGTCCTGGCCAGCATCTCAGGACCCGCTGCCTCCCCTAGAAAGCACGTCTCAGGAATTCCAGGAGGTTCTTCACGGGCTTCTGAGCCCCTTCCCCCCCGACCCCAAAACCCACCCCCATCCATCCTGGCCAGATTCTTGAGTAAGAAAGTAGGCTGCATCGTGCATTTTCAGGTTTAGATAAGTAACCCCCCTCCCCTTTTTTAATAGTACATCCAGAGCAATCTTTGGGATAATATCCTAAAATACTCCCATTGTTTATCTGAGCATTGGGCTGAGCACCCTGCCTCCTAGCTGGCAAGGAGATCCCCATCTCCAGATCCCCATCTGCTTACCCCCAGCTCCCACCCTGGTGGGCCAGATTTTGCTGTCTCCTGTGCTTCCTGCGGGCCTCTTCTTGGCCTGTGCATCCTGCCTTTGCATCAGGTGAGTCCCTCTGCCACCAGGCCCACCACAGGGGGGTGAGCCCGGCCGAGTTCAGAGGGTGGCACGCGGGACGAAGGCTGGGGCTCGGCAGCCGCAAGGCCAACTCCCTTGCTCTGCCTGTCTTGGGCATCACTCATTTCCTGCTCAGTGGAGCATTTCCCAGACGGAAACACTCACCTGTCTCATTGTCCAAGGGGCCACCCACTCTCCCAAGGAAGGTGCCTTCACGGAGCCGTGGGTCCTGCCGCCCACCCCGTCCCAGCCCTCGGGGCGCCAGAGGCAACCAGTCACGCGGCTCCATCCCGGGCCTGCCAGTCCTCCTTCCTTCCCTCAGGAATGATGGAAACTCTGGGCCGCACCCCTCGCTGCACAGAAGTTGTCTTCCTCCCGTTTCATCCACCCCAGATGGTCTCATCAATACTGCATGATTATCACAGAGCCACGATCTTTGGATTCTGGGAAGTCACTACACTCCCTTCACTAATTTTGTAAAATGGGAGAATTTTTCTCAATACTAAGCAAAAAGGGACAGCTTTATTTTCAATAATAATGCCATTTCAGAATTTTTTTAAAGCATCCTTTTTCCTTGTGGATCTTTGACATTAGAGTTGCAGATTAACTTAACATTTTCTTAAATTGGAGATTTTCAGTGAATAACTACATCTGAATCCCAATCAAATTTTTCATGTCAACGAAGTGGTTCACATCAAAGTGGAAAGGGCTTTTAGCTCCTCATAATGAATCTTGCTTGTTGCCTCCAAGTGCAATCACTGCGAGGCTACAGATAATTTAATTACCACGATTGGCGCCATCTGCTTTAATTCTCGTTTCCAGGCAAAGCAACCAAGAGAAAACCTGTGACTAGTAGAGTGGGGGGGACGCGGGCCCAGGGGAACGGGACAGAGATGGGGACGGGGACGGAAGCTCTCTCTTTACCTGTCCGTTCTTTTCCCGCATTCACAGGGCGAGGGCCTGTTCTGCGCCCCTGGGGACGGAACAGTGAACAGGTACGTGCTCTCCTCCCTGGGGCTATAGTGTCATTGCCCCATTTATTGTCGTAGGGAGGTCATTCTGATCCCCTCCTATCACCCAGAAGGCAAGATACCACGCAAACCAATCCAGCTCAGCCTGTTTGGGGTTGTTTCTGTGTTTTCTTTTTTTAAGTTCCACAAGTAATCAATACAGTTCTATTTTAGCAAAACCGATTTTAACCGAAAAAGCCCTGCTGTGATGATTAACGCTTCCTCATGGTAGGCCCTATCGTTTTTCTGACCCAAATTCTCCGCTGTACCAAGCACACTCGGGAAGGTGACGGCGTCTCTCTGCCCTAGAACACTGGGCAGGACTGGGAGAGGCAGCGGACAGTCTGGCTTCTGATCTATCATCAGTAAAGTCCCACTTCTAGTTTAGAGGCACTTCGCTCCCACCGGTAGCAAACGTGGCCTGTGACACGGGCGCTTAGGGACCCCACGGCAGCCTTTCCTTCCTCTGAGGGAAGACGCGTGAGAAAGACCTCACCGCTGAAGGACATCTTTGTTTTAGTCTCAACTATATTTTCATCCAAAGAGTTGCAAAAGCTAAACCACAGGACTCACCAGAGTGAGCTAAATATTTTATCTGTTGAGTAAGTTCTGAGCCGTGTCTTTGACCCAGTCTGACCCTCAGGGCCGCCCGAGCGAAAGCAGGAGCTGTTAACTGTCAGCCACGGCTCATGGAACCCACTGGAGCGACGCAGCGTAGATGGTGGATGGACTCTGGAAACGGTTAACCCCGATCCAAGAAAACACGGCTGCCCCTTCGTGGCTTTGTCCGTGTGGGCGTGTACAGCCGTGCACCTCCACAGTGACCCTGCCGGTCATCCCCGAGAGAGGTTCACGGAAATGCACGTCCCGCTCGTGCCTGGTTAGGCAAACGTCCAGACGTCCCAGGTACGAGGGGTCTGAGTTGGAGGATACTACGGTTGGTCCAGAGGAGCCGTGAGGCCTGTCTGTGCCCGCAGTCTCAGTGCCGGCTCCGGACCACCCACCCTCGCCCCTGAAAGAGCAAAGGTGAATCAATACCTACAGATGCTTAAACCAGCCCCGAATTCTAGGGTCGGAAGATAACTTCAGATGCAGTGAATAACACGATGCGCTAAATCCCAGCCTTTCCGGAGCATTAACTGCACGGGCTGGAGCAGGGCTGGCTGCGCGCGCGTGACCTCGCTGGACCCTCATGGCACTTGGAGAGTTCCTGGTATAACCTCTGCGTACGAGGAGGTCTTCAAGAACTTACTTCAGGTCAGCAACCGAAGCAACGATGGAAACCGTGTTCACTTCCAGAACTCTCTGACCCCAAAGACCCTGATCTTAAGAGGCACCTGCCTTTTTATTTCTAAGATGGATACAGACGGTTATTTGTGAACAACTAAAACCTCTTACCTCGTAGAAAAATACAAGCTTTTGGCTCCTGGAGGATGCCTCTGGCAGAAAATCGCATCATTTCTTTCTTAAGCCGTTCCCATGTGATTCATGGCGCACCCAGGGATCCTTGACATGAGAGCACGGGCTAGCCTGCCCACGAAGCCACGCGACGTTGAAAATGCTGTAAGTGGCAGGGGCCTTAGAACATCTGCTCCCTGACCTAATGGGACAAAGGCATTGCATTTCCAAGAAAAGCGATAAAGAAGCTTTCAATGGGGTTTGCCGCAAACACCTACAAGCCCCTGAAGGAAGAAGCCCACGGTGGTGGCAGCTTGCCCTCTGTCTACCAGTGCCCACCTTGGGGCAGGGATACATGACATAGGGGTTGTCCGTCACTCCTCCTTGACGATCAGTCCGCATTTAGATTAATTAGGTAAGAATAACTCAACTACTGAGGATGCCACCCTACCCATCGTGGAGCGCAACAAATACTTTTTAATGGAATCAAGCTCAGCTGAAGAACCATGTCAGCCCCTACAGCAAAAGGGAAAGGCAAGGTGGAAGGACCGGCCCAAAGTCCCCAAGCCGCCAATGGGGCAATGTGGAGAGACACAGGCAGGTCAGCCTCAGGCCACCTGCTGCATTAGCCTCGGGTGCACATCCCTGGCTTACCTAGGCCATCCCCATCTGGACGCTGCCAAGACGTTCTATGGCACAAATGTCCTGGGTACAGTCTACCTGTGCTTGCCAGTGCAACAGAGCCCAAGTCAGGTGGCTCCGACAGCAGCGAGGTCCCAGGAAGACCCTGGTTCCTATGGCATCAGTTCTGGTGCCATTACTCCAGGGAGTCACCAGAACCACTTCTTTCCATGGGCACCTGTGTTGGGATTTCAATTCTTTCTTGAACTGAGCAGACCTTCAAGGTGACGGAGCCAACGTCCTCACCTTCACCTCCTGCGACAACCCCATGGATGCCTCTGGCACTGGGGACCTGTAAGGACCGTCCCAACCCCCTTCTAACTGCCTCCCCAACCCCAGGGCTCACAGCCGGGAGCTCAGCGAGCAGGAGAATGAGTGCCAGGTGACATTAATGCCCCAGGTTGGTGCCCTACATTTCCCATTAAATTTCCTCAGTGGGATGGTTAATCTGACATGTCAATTCACCTACGCCACGGTGCCCAGTTACTCGGTCAAACATTACTGTGGGTATGTCTTTGGGGCTGTTTTTGAATGAGATTAACGTTTACGTTGTTGGATTTTGAGTCAAGCAGAAGGCCCTCCATCGGGCAGGTGGGCCCCACCCGGTCACATGGAGGCCTGAATAGAACAAAAGACTGACCTTTCCAGAGCAAGTAGGTGCTCTGCAGCAGACCGTCTTTGACCTTGATCTTTGCTGGGTCCTGAACCTATAGATTGGACTTGCCAGCTTCTACAATCATGTGAGCCAATTCCTTAAAAAAAAAAAAAAATATATATATATATATATATATACACACACACACACACTTTATATATTGTAAATTTATGTTTGTATATTATATATAAAAATTTATATATATTTATATAAATACATATATTTTTTAATTTTTATTTTTTATATATATTTTAAGATACAGATTTTATATTACATATTAATTATACATTGACATACATATTTTATATATGTTATATATTGCAATATGTGTGATATGTTAGTGTTACATTACCTATTATATATTATATAGAGAGGGAAACCCATATATGTATATATTCACATCCTATTGGTTCTGTCTCTGGAGACCCCTGATGGACACACTCTGAAGTCCACACATCTGGGAAGAGGAGCACTGTGTGCGCGGGACAGAGCGGGCCTGGGGCAGAGCAGGTCTCCCCGGGCTGTCCGGGGCTCCGCCCGCACCCCGGCCTGTGCTCCCCAGGACGGAACGCCTGGTGCGTCACTGAAGCAAGGCAGCTGCCGTCTGCGCCCTAAGACACAGGAAGGGCAGAGGGAGGATTGTGACTGTGCTCTAACCTTTAACCTTTTCTCCCTATAGGGCACCTTGGGGCGAGTCGGCTGTGGAATGTGCTAGGACATCACCCACGGAGCACGTGCCACAGGACGCAGGGCTTCTCAGGGGGACGGAAGGAGCCCCCGGAGGCCGCCAGCTTCCAGGAGGGCAGGGGCCCTGGGCCTCCAGCCTAGTGCAGCCTCACCCTCCGGGCTGAGCACTGGAGCCCAGACAGAAATGAGCCATTTCTCTAGCAAATGACGGGACAACGTGAAGAGAGACGTACTCATCCCCCCCTGCCCCGCGCCCCGCCCAATCCCACCTTGCAACAGCATCTCTAAGTCAGGAGCACGTGAAAAGTGGTGCCCAGCCCCACGGCTGAGTCCCAGCTTCCTCCCAAGTGTGTCCCTGCAGCTCCCCATGCCCGGCCGAGGCCCTGGTCGGCACAGCCAGCGATGTCCTCCTCGGGAGCCCACCGCAAGTCCCGCCAGCCCCTGGTCTCCTCGAGGGTCTCCCTGCTGTGCGTTCCCGAGGTGTGGAAACCTGACTTAGCCCCATCTGTCAGCCTGCCCCCGCGCCGGGCCAGCACCCTCAGAAGCCCTGGGTGAACGAGTGTGGATGGAAGAGCTCCCTAAGGTCAGCTCCCGACGAGGAGCATTTAGTTACGAAGGGCTCCCTACCCTTGCCCGTTGAGGGGAACTGAGAGCACGCCTGGCCCACCGGCGAAGGACTCTTGCTCGGGCTACTTGTAAAGTCACCGACGGTCTCACAGGTGTCTGTGCACACTCACACTCCCCTACACACTCACACCATCACATGCGACTCACACACCCTCGCTCTCAAGCACACTCACACACCCCTACACACACCATCAATGCTCACTCTGACTCACACTCACACACCCGTGCACACTCACACCCCTATTCATACACACTCCTACACATGCTCACTGTCACACAGTCACTCTGACTCACACTCGCTCTCAAGGACACTCGTGCCCCTACACATACACACACACTCCTACACACAACATCACACCCTCCCTCTGACTCACACACACTCGCTCTCAAGCACACTCACACTCCTACAAACACATCCTCACACACACTCACACGTCCAGGTCAGGAACTGCCCAAGCCAGCCAGGTGTCCCTGGGACACAGGAAGGCAGCAGAGCCTCCTGCGGGACGCACGCCCTGTCAGGCTTCACAGGCCAGTGGGAGTCGCTGGGTCCGGCTCCACACACCGCAAGGAAGCAGACGTCACAATACAGAGTCAAACCACCTTCTGGTTTCCCACTGCGTTGGACTGTTGGGCTCACACAATCCAGTCGGCGATTACGTGTGCAACGGCACTACATGTAAGATAACAATGCACGACCTTAATTTAAAAGTACTTCATGGGCCGCCCCGGTGGTGCAATGGTTTAGCGCCGTCTGCAGCCCAGGGCGTGATCCTGGAGACCCGGGATCGAGTCCAGCATCGGGCTCCCTGCATGGAGCCTGCTTCTCCCTCTGCCTGGGTCTCTGCCTCTCTCTCTCTCTCGCTCTCTCTGAATAAATAAATAAAATCTTAAAAAAATAAAATAAAAGTACTTCATTCCTGGGACACCTGGGGCTCAGTGGGTGAAGTGTCTGCCTTCAGCTCAGGTCATGATCCCGGGGTCCGGTCCCGGGATCGAGCCCCATGTCGGGCTCCCTGCTCTGCGGGGCATCTGCTTCTCCCTCTTCCCGCTCCTGTGTGCGTGCTCTCTCTCTGTCTGTCCATCTCTCTTCCTCTCAAATAAATAATAAAATCTTTAAAAATAATAAAACATACTCTTGCTAAAAAAATGCCAACAACCATCCAAGTTTTCAGCGAGTCATATTCACGGATCAAAGTTCAGAATAACAAGTACAATAATCATGAAAAGTTTGAGAGATGCTGTGAGAACTACCAACACATGACACAGAGACACCAGGTGAGCAAACGCATTTGAAAAAAAAAAAAAGGTGCCTTTAGACTTGCCCGACGCAGGGTCGCCCCAAACCTCCCATTTGTAAAACACGTAGTGTCTGTGAAGTGCAGTGAAGCAAAGCTCAGTACAATGAGTGTCCTGCCCGTGGTTAGGCCGCGAGGAGGTGATGGTGGCTAGATGCCCAAATCCGCCACACGGACAGCCCTGTGCGTGCGTCCACTCGGGACCAGGGCCAGCAGACAGGGAGCAGCTCCCCGAGGAGGAGGAGGAGGAAGACAGACACGAGAAGCTGCGACCTGGGACGCCCATATCAGGAGGAGAGCGTCAGAGAGCCCACCCGGCAGGTTGTCTCGTCTTCTTCCCTCTCGGCTGTACAGCTCATCCAGAGTGACGTCACCACTGCGTCCTCTGACCACGCTCATGCCACGATGTACTTTTTTTTTTTTCATTTTAAAGATTTATTTATTTGAGAGAGAGAGAGAGCAAGAGCATTGTGGGAAGGCACAGAGGGAGGAGGAGAATCTCAAGCCGACTCCCTGCTGAGCGTGGAGCCCGACGTGGGGCTCGGTCTCCAGACCCTGAGATCATGACCTGAGCTGAAACCAATCAAGACGCTTGGTTTCAGCGTCTGAACCACCCAGACGCCCCCACAATTCCTCATATACTACTCTGGGTGGGAAAAAAGTCATTAAACAGGTCATTTTTTCCACGTGGTTATTGGGAACAACATACATGTGCGTGCATGCACACACACGCGTGCACACGCCCCTGCTCTGCCTGACATAGGGAGGCTCAAGGAATATTAATTGGTTAACATCCCATGAAATCGCTGGGCTGATTCTAGAAGGGAACAGTTAGACATTTCTGCTGAGAAATGCTATTTCTTCCCTCCCCCGTCCGCGCAGCTGGGCTGGAGGAGCCGTGTGACCGCCGCCGCCGCGTCCTTCGGAGTCAGTGCCCTGCGTCTGTGGATTTCATAAAATCGATCACTCTCCTGCTGGGCTTTGCTGCTCAATTAAACCCACATCTCGTCCTGAAGTGTGGCAGCTCTCGGCGAAGGCAACAGTGATGTCCAACAGCCTGACTGTCGGCTAGGAAACGGGCCTGGGGGCTCCAGGCAAGGAGTCCGGCTCGCCCCTGCCCCCGGCCCTGAGCCAGCGGGCGGCCCCGGACCAGGCTCGCCACCCCACGGGACCAGGGGCAGGGGGCTTTCCTTTCACAAGTCAAATCTTGACACTGTCTTGTCCCTTGAGCCTAGAACGTTGCAGGCCAAGTGGGACGCAGGGTGCATCGAAGTCCCTGGGGAGCAGCAGAGACCAGATGTTGCCAGAAGCATCTCTTAACCCCACAGTTCTTGGGGGGCTGGCGCGGAGGGAGGGCGCAGGGGTCAGGGCGGGGTAATCGGAGGGAACGTACGTAGGGTGGCTGTAACAGCTCGCAGCCACAGAACGCAAGTGGACACAACATAATCGTGTTTCTTTTTTTTTAATTTTTTTAAATTTTTATTTATTTATGATAGTCACACACAGAGAGAGAGAGAGGCAGAGACACAGGCAGAGGGAGAAGCAGGCTCCATGCACCAGGAGCCTGATATGGGATTCGATCCCGGGTCTCCAGGATCGCGCCCTGGGCCAAAGGCAGGCGCCAAACCACTGCGCCACCCAGGGATCCCCATAATCGTATTTCTACCAGAAAATACTCAAGTCTTCAAAGCTTCATTTCCTCGGCAATTTCTGGATCTTTCCAATTTCAAAGTGAATTTTTTTTCCCTTTCCCATTCAATAGCCATTGTCTTCGGACCATCTATGTCATCAGGAGGGTCCTTCTCCCGAGACAACCTGTGTTCTAGGCACCCATGGCCGCCGCCCTGGCATCGGGAGCAGGGCCCAGTCTGCACCACCAGCGGGCACCAGGGAGATAGGGCCTGATGGCCACCGGCTGGTGCCCCTTGCCACCCGTCTGCACCCACGGCCGGGCCCCGTGGCGCCCCTCTCTGGGTCACCCGATGTGCCCCTCCCACCAGCCCCAAGGGCTCTGAGGGCCCCCCCCTCGGCCCTGCTGCACGCCTGTAGTGACACAGAAACTCCTGAGACGCTTCCCCCCCACCCCCCGCCGCCCCGTGAAGCTGTGCCAGGTCCACTGAGCATGTGGCTCCCAGCCAGCTTCTGTGGGAATTCCAGCCTGACGTGGGGCCGGGGACAGCCGGCAGCCGGGGAAGGGTGGCCCAGCCTGCGTCCCCGGGTCCCACCTCCCGGGAGTCCTAACGGCAGGTGACGTTTAGCTGAAGCACCAGGAAACAGCCACGCTCTCCCCTCCTGGTTTTCCAGCCCCTTCCAACAGGAAGCCTCATCTGGTCTGGTGGGAGCCACTGCTCTTTCATCCCCATGCTTCATTACCTCGGGGCTCGCCTTTTAAACCCCAAATACCATCTTGGCTGGCCTTGGCAGCATCGGCCCTCATGGCCACTGTCTGGGCTAGGTGGGCACGGGACGGCCACTCAGACACACGGTGAACGCCCGGGGTCTCGGCTCTGCCCCCCGCCCCGGGGCGGTGCCTGCCAGCAATGGGACGGGGGCACGAGAGCCCCGTCAGGCCCGGGACTGCCTCTCCCTCTGCCCTGGTCACTTCCTTAATGAGGCTGAGCGCCGCCTTCTACCAGAAGTCCTCCCGGCCGGCAGGTACGCGGTGAAGGGGACGTGGGTTAGGGACGGAGACGGGACGGTATTCTCAGCTCCGTAGGTCACCAGGGACACACCGCGACAAGGAGGGGTTCGGAGGGTTTCCTCTGAACGTGGCTTGTGCTCGACCCTATGCAGACAGATGCTGGAGGGCCCTCTCCGGACTCTGGATGGGGACATTCCTAATGTCACCTACTGATGCCAGAAAATCCCCAATTCTCTAGTTTTGTGTCTTTAGATCATCGTCTCTAGTGCAGCCAAATCTGCAACCCTCCAAGCTCCCAACTCCCCCTGTGCATGGCCCAGGTCACGATGCTCCTCCTGTCACCTTGGACCGAGGCTGGGAGCCACAGGCGGGGCGCTCCGAGAGGCCCCCGGGCCCAGAGACCCCGTTACCTGCGGGAAGGTGCACAAGCCGCATGGTAATAAGAGTTTGGGCCAAAGTGCATTCTGCAAGCTAAGCCTCACGTCTGGATTAAATGTCTCTGTCTGATGGGTGCGAGCTGCTGCATGGGATGGCCCCCGCACGGCTGCGGCGCAGCTCAGAGCCCAGGGGTCCTGGGGATCCCTGGCCTGAGAATACGCAGCGCCCCGCGCAGCCCCCGCTGCCCCCGGGTCTGTGAGGCGCCAGGGCCCGGGCTCCCCGACATCGGGTCTGACCGCGGTGCGAGCGCCGGGTCCTGGACTTGCTGCGCGACGGGCCGCCGACCCCGCTGAGGCCGCCTGGCTCCCTCTTCCCAGAGGACGGCACCCTCGGGGGAACACGAACGGACTTCGTTTGGTCTGAGGATGTTGAGATCCCCCCCACCGCCCCCGGCACACAGAGACGACCTAGGGGGTGGCCCCTGGCGGGCACCTCGCAGCGTAAGCCCCCTGCGGGGCCCCGAGCTGCCTTCCGTCACTTCGGCCCTGGGCCAGGCAGGTCCTGCTCGCGGCCCCTCGACCCCCGTGGGAGTGGCCCCAGGGCTGCTATGCCAAGGGACGGGCGAGGCGGTGGGGGCTGGCGCTGCAGGGTGGGGGCCGTGCCCCCCAGCTCGCCCCGCTTGGACACCGGGCAGCCCCCCAGCGAGAGCTGAGCGTAGAGACCCCAGGGGAGCAGGCGAGGACGCATGTGTCGTCAGCAACACGGGGGCACCATGGCCAGGAGGGAACCCAGGAGGTCAGGCTGCTGCTCTCTGAGCGGGGCTGGAACGTGCGACGTGGACCCCGGCCACGGGAAGGGGCTCCTCTTCTCCGACATCCGCTGGGGCTCCTGCGCCCCACCTGCAGCCCCAGCGACGATGGCCTGGGGACACGCCGGGGACCTTCCCCCGACGCAGAGGGGCCGCCCGGACGAAGCAGCGCTGGCGGCCTTGACCGGATCCCAGAGCCGCCGGCGGGGGGGGGGGGGGGGGGGGCGTGCTCCTGGCTCCAACCCCGGGAGCAGCACTGGTCCCTGAGCGGCTCAAACTTGTCACTTTCTCCAGGTCTGGCCCCGGGAGGAGTGTGACGAGCGCTTCCTGGGCGAGTGACCAGGACGAGGGGCAGGACTCCCGGTGGCCGCCCGCCCGGACCGACGGCGGGGGACGCGGACGACCGGCTCGGCGGGGTTTGGCCGCAGGGTTATTTTTGCTTCATAGGCTCCATCAGTCTCCCCGAAGCGTGACGGACACACAGCGAAGTCGCCGACCTTACGTGGGCAGCCCAGTGAGTTTTGACAAGTGCATAGTTTTTGTTTTTAGCAACCAGCACAGTCTCCATACAGAGCACCCCCTTGTCTAGAATCCTCTCCTCTGTGCAGTCAGACTGGCCCCCTAACCCTCCCTGGAGGCCACGACTGTTCTATCACCCTAATTTTGGCTTTTCCAGCATTTTACGGATCTGTAATAACCTGGTACGGATCCCTCGCGTCTGGTTGGTCCGCTCGCCCCGCACACCACGCCGGAGCTCCCCCGTGCTGATGTGCCAATCGGTACCTTGTTCCTTTTGTGGCCCAGGGGTGCTGCCCCCCGCCAGGTATTCCACAGCCTGTTGGTTCTACCCGCAGGTGGACACACTTGGTTTCTCTCCACTCGGGGCTATTTCTAAAATCTCCCCTATGGGGGCACCTGGGGGGCTTCGTCGGTGAAGCATCTGCCCTCGGCTCACGTCAGGATCCTGGGGTCCTGGGATGGAGCCCCGTGTCAGGCCCCCTGCTCCTCCCTGTCCTTTGGGGCTCTCTCTCTCAACTAATAAATAAAAATCTTTATTTTTTGTCTTACTACTGAGCTGTACGATTTCTTTGCATATCGTTGATGCAGCTTCATCAGATGTGTTTTGCAAATATTTTCTTCCTGTGTGGGGCTCACCGTTTTATTTTCTTTACGACATCTTTTGAAAAGCAATTTAAAAAACATTTATGAGGTCAAATTTACGTATTTTTATTCTCTTATCCTTTGTCCTCTCTGTGTGCTAAGAAATAAACCTGTGTTGGGACGCCTGGGTGGCTCAGTGGTGGAGCATCTGCCCTCGGCTCAGGGCGTGATCCCGGGGTCCTGGGATCGAGTCCCACATCAGGCTCCCTGCAGGGAGCCTGCTCCTTCCTCTGCCTGGGTCTCTGCCTCTCTCTCTGTGTCTCCCATGAATAAGTAAAACCTTAAAAAAAAAAAAAGAAACAAAGAAATAGACCTTTGTCTACTTCCAAGGTCACAAAAAATTGTCATCAATGCTTTCTTAGGAACTTTTATATATTTCGTGTTCACACACACACACACACACACACACAGTCTAGCACATTTGCTGAAGAGCCCAACCTTTTCCTGCTTTTTCACTGCTTTGGCAAATTTGCCGAAAATCAACCAACCATATATATAAGCAACCACATTTACATCCCGCCCCTTGGATGCTGGGGTCCGTCTGTATGCCAGCACCACGCTTGGCCTCCGTAGTAAACTTGAAATCAGGTAGCATGATTCCTCTTTCTTTTACGTTTTCCTGAAGTTTTTGGAAGCCCTCTGAATTTCCACAGGAATTTTAGGAAATAAAGCCTGCAGGGGTTTTAACTGAACTTGTGTGAATCTATAGATCAACTGGGGAGAGACCGACATTTTAACAACATGGAACTTTCTGTGATATGAACACAGTATCAGTTCTCCAGGTACCCAGGGCTTCTGTACTTTCTATCAGGAGTATTTTGTTGTTTTCCTCCTACAAATCTCCCATGCATGTTCTTCATTCTTAAGTATTTTCATGTTTGGGGGGTACATGGATGGGTATGCGGGTGTTTAATATAAACATCTTTTTTATTCACTTTATTTCATTTTTTGTTTTCTCTAGAAAATAGTATCCCTAACGTTTAATTCATAATTGTTTATTTCTAAAATATAAAAATGCAATTTTTTTGTGTGTGTGGATCCTGTGACCTTGTTAAATCCACTCATTAATTTTAGTAGCTTTTTTTAAATTTGTAAATGCATTAAGATTTCTTTTTAAAAGTCACATATTCTGTGAATAAAGAGAGTTTTAGTCCTTGGTTTCCAATGTAAATGACTTTTCGTATTTTATTTCTCTCTCTCCCTCCATTATACTAGCAATTTGGGGGCAGGGGTGGAGTTCAGTCTTTTACCATGAAGGATGACACTGGCTGTAGGTTTTTCTACCCACTGCTAATCGAGCCAAAGAGGGCCCCTTCCTATTTCTAGGCTTGTAGGAGTGTCTATTACGCATGGATGTTGAGTTTTGTCAAATGTGTTTTCTGCATCTTTTAAGATGATCATATGGTTTTCATTTTTCCTCTATAATTATGGTGAATTACCTTGATTAATTTTTCAATGCTAAACCATCCTTAAATTCATGGAATAAAATTCACTTGATCAGACTGAAATATCTCTTGATATAAGGCAGGCTTCAACTTACTATTATTTTGTGGAGGGTTTCTGCATATATGTTCACAGGGAAGATTGGTTTGTATCTTTACTTTCTTTTTTTAAATTTTTTTAACATTTTAACTATTTTTTTTAAATTTATGATAGGCACACAGTGAGAGAGAGAGGCAGAGACACAGGCAGAGGGAGAAGCAGGCTCCATGCACCGGGAGCCCGACGTGGGATTCGATCCCGGGTCTCCAGGATCGCGCCCTGGGCCAAAGGCAGGCGCTAAACCGCTGCGTCACCCAGGGATGCCCTAAATTTTTTTATTGGAGTTCAATTTGCCAACATATAGCATAACACCCAGTGCTCATCCCGCCAAGAGCCCCCCTCATTGCCCATCACCAAGTTACCCCAACCCCCTGCCCACTTCCCCTTCCATTACCCCTTGTTCATTTCCCGGAGTTAGGTGTCTCTCATGGTTTGTCTCCCTCACTGATATTTTCACTCATTTTCTCTCCTTTCCCTTTATTCCCTTTCACTAATTTTTATATTCCCCAAATGAATGAGACCATATAATGTTTGTCCTTCTCTGATCGACTTACTTCACTCAGCATCACACCCTCCAGGTCCATCCATGTCAAAGCAAATCGTGGGTATTTGTCGTTTCTAATGGCTGAGGAATATCCCACATAGACCACAGCTTCTTGATCCATCATCTGTCGATGGACACCGAGGCCCCTTCCACAGTTTGGCTATTGTGGACGTTGCTGCTATAAACATCGGGTGCAGGTGTCCGGCGTTTCACTGCATCTGTATCTTTGGGGTATCTTTACTTTCTTAAAAGAAAATTTTGGTAACAGGTAACACCAGCCTCATAAATTGAGTTGGATGTATTTTTTCCAGTTATTTTTATTTCTCCCGTGATTTCTTTCTTGACTTCCCCCCGCCAACACAAGCACACACAAAGAGAATGTTTAAATTCTAAAAATTTTGGGATTTTCCCAGATGTACTTCGATTTTTGATTACTCGTTCAATTTGCTTGTGTTAGAAAACTTACTATGTACTTTTGTAACCCCCTAAAACCTATTGAGAATTTTGCAACCCAGGTATGGTTACTCTTCAGCAGAGTGTGGGCACCAACACTACTGGCTCAAGAGAGTTAACTCAGCACCTCTCCTCCCAACATGGCTTAAGCAACATCATGTTGGTGACTCAAAATTAGCCGCAGTGGGACTATCACACCACGGGGACTGGCCAACCCTACACAGCTGAGCTTCGGGGAGCCAGTTGTCAAAGAGTTACTCACACGTCACAATTTATCTTCTTCTTCTTTTTTTTTTTTTTAAATAATCCAAAATATTTATTACTAAGTAGTAAAGACAGGTCACAGAAAAATAAGCATTGTATTATCTCATTTATGTAAACAAAAATAACATATTTGTATATGTGTTTTTAATGTTTTATGAGCATTTATTCATGTATTGTTGTTACATTCTTGAAGATCATTTAATTATCAAAAAAGTAAAATAATTTTTCTCAAGATTCTGCTACCTAATATTTACATCTGATCAATCTTTTTAAAAAGTGAAATAAACATTTAAAAATAGTCTCTGCTTTGTGATGTCAACATGCCTTCTCTTTGACTCACTCCATTTGGCACAAAGGATGAAAATCAACTCTTTATTGCTTTTCTGTAGACCCTGGAGGCTTCTGGGCAATGTCTTTAAGAGCTCCAATTCCTGCTTCCCATAGAGTGGTAGTTTTTCTTAATTTGGGGGATACCAAAGACAAGGTCTTGGATGCAACCCAGTGAGTGTGGTTTTGCTGACCCACTCAACAGCACACCCTCAAATACTGGTTCTCTAGCAGCCAGGCCAGATGTGGCCCTTATCAAACTGAGTAGATGCATCCTCTGAGGACTGGTTAGCCACACAACTATAATACGATTTATCTTCTTGAGTGGCCCGCGTGCCATCCCTAGCTCTGCGTCTTTCTGCACAAATGTGAAAATAAACACGAGCCCCTGGTACCTCTGACTCTCCCTCAACACCACAGGGGTCGCTGCATGTAGCTTTTCCTCCTACTTACTTGCACTTTCCTTTCTCACACCGAGAAACTTGGCTCCCTTTATCTACAGTTTGCTCACTCACTTGGTCAACCCCAGCAGGCACGTGACGCGGCTCAGGTGGGTGAAACGATGCCATATGAGAAGGGAAGGTGCCTGCCAGACTACGGTGCCTCCGTCTGGTTCTTTCCATCTTGATGCTTACAGTCTCCAGTGCAAACACCAGTTACCGGCGTGCATTGCTTCTCTCCCCACCACCCTCGGTGTGGACACCCAACATGGTTGGGTGGTTAGGGACACTTGTCACAGTCTGTGTTCCATCCTAGGGTCCCCAGGATCTAGGTCAATCATCTAACTTTGCATAATGTTCAGTGTTTGTGGTGCACTTTCTTCAGTTTTGAAATACACCCAGGATAGTTACCATTTCCAATGTTCTTCATTCTTTTTGAAAGATCCAATTTTCTACCCAGTGGCGTTTCCTTTCAGACTGAATAACTTAGGTCAGCATTTCTTCCAGCAAAGGTCTCCTGGCAGCAAATTCTTTTAGTTTCTTTTATCAGAAAATGTCTTTATTTTACCTTAATTTTGAAAAATGTTTTCACCGAACAATGTTTGAAGAACAGAACACTGAATAGAGTCTATTTTTTTGCTTTCAGCATTTTATAAATGCTGCTCTGTCTCCTGGCCCCACATTGTCCATGATGAGAAGCCAGCCGTTAATTGCATCATACCTCCTTTGTAAGTAACATGCAATTTTTCTCTACTCACTTTCAAGATTTTGCTCTTTATCTTCAGTTTTAACAGTTTGATAACGATTCACTTCATCAGGGGCTTCTGTGTTATTTCTTCTTGGCACTCGTTTAGAATCGCTCTGTTTTACATCAGATGTAGAATATTTGGACACTAGATCTTTGAATATTTGTGTCTCATTCTCTCTTTTTCTCTCCTTCTGGCAATCCAACTATATGTACGGGGAAACTTCGGGTTTAATCTAGAAAGGCAGTCAGGCTTTATTCTTTAAAAAGACAGAAAACTATTTGCTCTGCCCTTGCATAATTTCTGTTGAAGTCTTCAAGATCACTTGCTCCATCCTGTCTTATCCATTGGGCTCTTATGCCCATCTTCTGGATATTTCTTTTAGTTACAGTCTTTCTAGTTCTCTACAGAGCTTTTCCTTAATTAAACAAAATTATACTTCAAGAAGAAAAATAAATAGAAATTTTAACATAATAATTACCATGAGGGGATCCCTGGGTGGCTTAGCAGTTTGGCACCTGCCTTTGGCCCAGGGCATGAACCTGGAGTCCCGGGATCGAGTCCCACGTCAGGCTCCTGGCATGGAGCCTGCTTCTCCCTCTGCCTGTGTCTCTGCCTCTCTCTCTCTCTCTCTCTCTCTCTCTCTGTCTATAATAAATAAATAAATCTTTAAAAAAAAATAATTACCATGAAAGAAGCCTCAGTTTTGGGAGGAGCATACTTTTGTGAGTTCTATATCCAGCAAAAAAAGCCCCCGCTGCCTCCCACAGGGGGTAGGCAAAGCTGTCCATTTTGAAGTATGCCCAGTACATTCTATTCTCCTTAAGAGGCTTCCCCTCAAGGAAAACTGCTTTGCCTGAGCCTAACCTAATTCCACTAAAGCCTAACCAACCTGGGGAAAAGAAAATACCCAACTCAGGGCTGGGCCCTAATCACAGGACTACAGAGCACCGGCCTACACCTTTGTAGGCAGCCTCTGCACCATATCTACAACCCTCCTCTGGAACACAGGGGTTATACCTAAAGGAACTGAAAGCTCCAGACCCTGCTTGAAAAATCTCCAGAGAGGGGATACCTGGGTGGCTCAGCGGTTTAGTGCCTGCCTTCAGCCCGGGGAGTGATCCTAGAGTCCCGGGATCAAGTCCGCATTGGTCTCCCTGCAGGGAGTCTGCCTTTCCCTCTGCCTGTGTCTCTGTCTCTGCCCCTCTCTCTCTCTCTCAGTGTCTCTCATGAATGAATAAATAAAATCTTTTTTAAAAGATTTTAAAAGGAAAACTCTCCAGAGAAACTCAAAGCAGCAGAGAAGAAAAGAACAAGGACACCAGAGGAGATCTGGCTTCTGATACCATGGCCGTAGCACACCGTGAACACACTCTGATTCCTAGCCAGGTAAACAGAAACCGTACAATACCTCCATCCCCTTTCTATATGATATTGTGCCTGACTTTCCAAGACACCACAAGGCATACCACGAGGCAAAATACACAGACCAAAGAGACAAACTGAGAATCAGAGCCAGACTTGGGTGTGGCAGTGGTCTGGGGGATTATTAGAAACTTAAAATAACTATTATTAATGTGCTAGGAGCTCTAATGAAAACTGGACAGCACACAGGAACAGGGAGGTGATAGAAGTAGAGCCATAAACTATAATAAAGAGTTGAAAGGAAATGCTGGAAATAGAAAACAATGTCACGGAAATGAAGAATGCCTCTGATGGGCTCATTAGACTGGACACGGCCGAGGAAAGAATCGGCGAGTTTGAAGATCTATCATTAGAAACTTCTAAAACTAAAAGGCAGAGAGGAAAAAGGATTGGAAAAGATTAAACAGAACGTCCAAGAACTGTGAGATAATTACAAAGGGGTAACATTTTTATAATGAGGATACCTGAATACAAAGAAAGAGAGAAAGAACCTATAATTGAAAGACCTATAATTGAAGGGTAATGGTTGAGAATTTCCCAAAATCAATGACAGACACCTAACCACAGATCTGAGAATCTCAGAGAACACCAACCATAGGATAAATACCCAAAATCAACACCTAAAGTGAAGGAGAAATAAAGACTTTCTCAGACAAATGAAAATCGATGGAATTCATGGCCTGCTAGGCCTGCCTGGTGGGAAATATTAAAAGAGGTTCTTTTGAGAGAAGCAAAATTATAGGTCAGAAACTCAGATCTACACAAAGAAAGGAAGAGTGTTACAGAAGGAATAAATGCAGGTAAAACTAAAATGTGTTTTACTTTACTTTTAGGATAATTACGATCTATTCTTGACATCTTGTCCATTCCAGATTCTAGTTAAATTATTTTGTTTTCCCATCTCTTGAGAATATATTCCATTTTCTTACTTTTTCATATGTCACATAATTCTGGATTGCATTTTGGAAATCATGAGGGGAAGATATTGAGATCCGGAACCTGTTATTTTATATGAAAACCATTGTTTTCTTTTTCTCAGCAGGTCATTTCCCTGACTGGGTTTGAACTGCAAACTCTCCCTAGGAGGCAGCTCCTCCGCTCATGTGTATTGCCTTCACCTGAGCTACACGGAGTCTGCTCTGCACCTGTGTGCCTTGAGGCTCAGAGATCTCGGTAGAGTTAGGGGCCCCTCCCCTGCCTCTCCCCTGCGACAGCTCCTCTATCCATCTGTGCGGTGTTTGTAACTTCGCAGGGCCAGAAAGGTCTTAGGTTTTCCAGGTGAGTCTGTGCTGCCACTACACCCATGTGCGGGCTGTGCTGAGCCCTGGCTGAGCCTCAGGGATGGAGACATGCTCGTATGATCCCACGTCTCTACACCTGGAGCAAGCGTCCGCCCTCTGGACTCTGTCGACTTCTGTCTACTTCCCAGCACATTCAGGCATCACCTTTGTATCGTGTCCTGGATCAGAGTTGTTCTCTGAAGGGAAATGCGATCTGCTAGGTTCTAGGGCACATGCTGAGGAGCAGAAGCCCGCCTTCACTTTGGAAAGATGTCTTCACTGGGTATAATATCCCCAGTTGAGACAACTTCTTTGGTATTTAAAGATGTCACTCCAATTTCTCCTAGCTTGCAGTGTTTCTGATCCAAAGTGTGTCACCATTCTTGTCTTTGTATGTCATATGTAATTATGCAGTAGGTACCTGTATTTCTCTTACATAAACAACTTTTAATATTTCTACTTTTCACCAGCTTGTGACCTGGTGTGGTTTTATGTTTCTCCTGCTGGAGATCAGATGAGCTCCCTGAATCTGTGAGTTTATAGTATTCATCAAATTTAAATCTTTTTTCAGCTATTACATCTTCAAATAATTTTCCTTCACCCCTTTCTCTCTATTCTCTGTGGTTCAAATTATAATTATTTTAGACTACTTGATATTCTTTCACATGTTCTGATCCTCTGTGAATTGTTCTATCTTTTCTCTGTGCTTCATTTTGTTTAGTTTCTATGGCTACATCTTCAAGCTCAGCAATGCGTGTGCGTGTGTGTGCACGCGTACTGTTTTAATGCCCTTATCGGCTAATTCCATATCTCTGTCATTTCTGAGAATGTTTCTATCAATAGAATTTTCTCCCAGTTATGGGTTCCATTTTCACGCTTATTTGCATAACTGGTATTTTAGTTGGATGCCAGACATTGCGAATTTTAATGTCATTGGGTGCTGTATTGCCTTAAAGAGTGCTGAATTTTGGTCTGGCATGCAGCAATATTACTTGAAATCAGAGTGATTATTTTTAAGTATACTTTTAAGCTTTTTTGCAGAGAATCCAGAACAGCCTCTCATCTAGAGGCAACTTATCTTAACTTCTAAGGCAATATTCCTCCAGGGGCTCTACCCAATGTCCCATGGACTAGTCGGCCTCTCAAACTGTTGGTGGAACATGAAATTTCTTATAGAAGTTTCAATAATTTTTTTGTCCTAAATGCTTTGCAGTGGCTCTTGGCTCAACCCTGTGAAAAAGTACCCCCACATAGTCGCATACGAGCCTGGAAGCAAAGACCCCAGAAGATCCCCGCAGACTCAGGGGCTCTGTGCGGCTGGTCTGCACCACAAATCCCAGTGGTCTCTGCCACTCGGAGCTACAGGCGCCGCGTCCTCACCTCAGCAAAGCTGCTGGGTGCTGGCAGGTATTCACTACTTCCCTGCATTTCAGCCTGGAAACGTCTAAGCAGTAAGCTATGAACGGTGTGGCTATCTTTGTTTGCTTCCCTTCCTCCAGGTATTTTGTTGGCCCTGTGCTTCTTGCTGCTTGAAGCTAAAAATGATTGATCGTTTTGGACATCTTATTTCATTATCTAGTAATTCGGGGTATGATGTTACAAACTGGAAGAAGCAGTCCTCAGTAGGTTTGTTTTCCCCAGTGGAATAAATTAGCAATTCTGAAAATGCTTTCTGTATTTGTAGGATTGAGCAACTAAGCAAATATCATGATGACACGAGATGCTAGGTTTCTTACTGTTGGCAGAGGAGGACACAAACATGAAATGTAGGAGGCTGGGAAGAACCCCACTCTGTGGGGTTGGAACCCCATGGGGGGGGCACGAGCTCCTGGTCTTAGAGACATCAAAGTAGATACAAGCAGAAACAGATGGAAGATTGACCACGACAAGCGTGTGTTTCCTTGTTTTGGCGGCTGAGAGACACAGAACCAAGGACACCCCATTAGCAGTGAGCCCATCTAGCATACAGATCTTGGCTTCTAAATAGGGTTTCCACTAGCACGATAAGTTACTAAGTAACTGATCCCTAGGCTGGGTCAGGGAAAATATAATCTAAGCCTGCAACATATTTTTGTACAAAAAAAATTTAAAAAAATAAAAATAAATAAAAAAAATAAGGAATGGTCCAAAAGTATTAGGAACCTGTGAGTGCACAGAGGAACTGGCTTGAGGGGCTCCTGCTGAGTACAGGGGAGGCCATTTGAGCATTGAAATCAATAATAATATTAAAGTATTTCAAGCCATTTAATTTTCAAAATATGTGTTAAAATCCATTATTATCTGGGGCACCTGGGTGGCTCAGGGGTTGAGCCTCTGCCTTTGTCTCAGGGCGTGATCCTGGGGTCCTAGGACCAAATCCCGCATCCGGTTCCCCGCAGGGAGCCTGCTTCTCCCTCTACCTGTGTCTCTGCCTCTCTCTGTGTGTCTCATGAATAAATAAATAAAATCTTTAAAATAAATATTATATCAGTTTGGACTTGTAGACTCTTCATAAACTAAGGAGAGGAAAGAGTGATTATGTAAATAGGACAAAATATTAACTATTAGTGAAATTGGGAGTTCTTTTAAAAATTAAGAGACAGGGGGTAATAAAAAAATAAAAATAAATAAAAAAAATTAAGAGACAGGAGTGAGACAGGAGTTCTTTGTACTACCCCAGAAACTGTTTTTTTAAATTTGAAATTACTCCAAAATTAAAAGTTAAAACCATTTTGATCATGAAAACAAAGTCCTCGTAGGTAAACTCATTGAAGGGAGACAAAGGCATTTTTATACAGGGCTGCAGCTGCGCCTAAACTCCGCACCCTTCAGTCCCCACGGGGCGCACCGAGGTCGCCTCTCTCCCACAGGGCAGCCCCCCGTCATCTGGGCCCAGGGACGCCGGAGCCTGGGCAGGATGCCGTCACCTGCAGCAGGGCCGCCGTCCCGCAGTTCCCCGGGCCCAAGGTCCACTGAGCGGAGGTGAAGCGCGCAGGGGGCCCAGGCCTGAGCCCTCCATGGGCGCCGCAATGGCAGGAGGTGTTGGGGGCGGGGGGGGTGGAGTGTGCTTCTGTGGCAGCAGAGTTGACATTTTCAGACGCTCCAACCAGGTCTTTGTAAGGACATCTCATCTCACTGCTGCATTTCTCGTCGTGCCTCTTGAAGGCTTCTCGAGTCTCACGGGCTCGTGAGAGTGTTGACAAGGTTTTATAATCAAACCTATGTTTTGTTCACAGCACTTCGACTACACTTTCCCTCATTTCAAATCTTATTTAAATACAGGACTATCTGTATCAATTGCCAAAGGCCTTCCTGTAAATACAGCTCTTTGATACTTCCAAACTCCAGCTGAACTCGGTGTCGGGGAAGGGAGCCGCGGCCTGCAGAAACGACAGCAGCTGCTTTGACTGTGAGGCCTCTGTGAAAACCCAGTGAGCGCTGCCTCCGTGAAAGGATCAGGTGAGTTGGCATTTGGGTGCTCACACCCGCAAAAAGGGACCAGAGCACGTCGGGCTCCCTCCATCTGTGGCCGGGAAGACACACTCTGGTTTGGGGCACGGGAGAGTCCGGATAAGTCAGGGAATTCGGCAGCCTTTGCCACACCAGCCTAGGCCTGGGAGACACAGGCACTCCATGGCTTTCGGGAGAAAGCCTGATCCTTCTAGAAAGTGCATGCCTGTGAACTGCATGAGGACAGGAGCAAATGGAGTCCAGCAATGTGACAATGACTCGTGTGCACCAGGGAGCAGCTTGTGTGGGAGAAGCCTGAGAGCAGATGGGGTCCTACGGGCTGGGTGCCGCGCATTACAGGATAGCCTCGTGCCTGCCTCTGGGCTTCACACGCCACTGGCGTCCTCGGTCTTAGGACAGCCGAAGGCACCCACTCATTTCCAGCACCCCAGGCAGTGCTACGACCTGAGAGCCCTTGGCCAAGGGTGATTTTAGACGAGCAGTGCCACTGCTGAGCCGCCCGCGAGAGCAGGCTTTCCCTCCACTCACATGCTAACCGCACACCTGGTCATCCCAGGGGCCCCGGTAGCTCTGGGAAGCCCTGGATATGGGAAGTGGGTCTGCAGCGGTGGGGACAGCGCCGTGAGGGACAAGGTACCTGAGGGAGGCACGGCAGGTGACCACACAACCCTGGCTGAAGAAACCCAGCAACTTCATGGAGGCATCTGGGAAGGAGGTGAGAAGACTTAGTCTCCCAAAAACAGTTCCCCACAGAACCCCAAATCCCCCAAATCACTGCAGGAAGCTCAGCCCTGACAGGTCTCAATGAGCGGTGAGACCAAGGATGTTTTGAGCCGCCTCATGTGGACACATTCGCATCAGGGTGGCTCACCACATGGGTCTCTTTCCGTGGGGCCATCTCTGAGGACGAAAGCAGGTGCACAGTGTCAGAGGCTGCTCGGTGGCTCACGGGAGGACAGGGCTGGGGGGGGGCGGTGCTCCAGAGCATCCTACAAACAGAAGAGCATCTCTGTGGCCGACGCCACCAGGGAGCAGAGCTGCTTCATCATCCGGGCACTGGGTGTCACGCCACCCAGCCCCCCCCTGCTGAGCTGCCAGAGACAAGGGGCCGGGTAGTTCAGAGAGAGGACGTGTCATCCAGCAGGTCACTAAACGGGGAGAGGCCGATGCACAGCTGCACATTGGGAGTCTCCTGGTGTGCTAACATGCATCGCCGCTCGTGCAACACCTGATGTGTCACTAACCCACACGGCCCTAAGGTGAGGCCTGCCACAGCCAGCAGCAAGGACACAGCCTGCTTTAGGAAGAAGGAGCCTCACGGAGGCCTCTCCGATGTCTAGACTGGAGCTGGTAGCCTCGGCAAAGACACTAGTGCCCTAAACGGCCGGGAAGGCCTGATTTCCTCCTCAGACCCAGTGCCATGGACAAACGGCGCACGTTCTGAGCAAGGCCAGCCCAGAGCTTGGATCCCAGTCCCCGTGAGAATCAGGAAACTCACAGCAGAGGTCACATTGACATCGTTGTCTGCAGGGCGTCTCCATCCACCCATCGTGTCCCAAGCCAATGGTGAGTGTGCGTGTGCAGGTGTGTGTCTGCACACCTTTAGCTATAAACATCCATACACGCATAGGCCCGTGTATATGTGTAACATGTACCATATAAATATGTATATATTATAGATACATGCAAATGTGTAGAGATTACATATACACAAATACACACAGAAGTATATAGAGATGATATACACACACATAAGTTTATATATGAGCTTACACGTGTGTCTATGATCTATACATATATGCAAATATAGAGAGACATCTACAGAACCATTAATAGGGGATCCCCAGGTGGCTCAGCAGTTTAGCGCCGCCTTCAGTCCAGGGCCTGATCCTGGAGACCTGGGATCGAGTCCCACGTCGGGCTCCCTGCATGGAGCCTGCTTCTCCCTCTGCCCGTGTCTCTGTCTCTGTCTCTCTCTATCTTTGTCTCTGATGAATAAATAAATAAAATCTTTAAAAAAAACATACTTTACAAATGTACATAAAAGTAGAAATATGGGTGTAGGTTCGTGTGTACATATATATATGAGGACTTTATGCACATTTTAAATTAATGGTCATGGCTCGCCTTCCCAAATTCACCATGAAGTAGAGCTGAAATCTCTTTGCTAACGAAGCAGAATGGCCCAATGGCCTTCCAGGTTCCCGGGCTGTAGGAAGGGGCAGCGGGGCCTTCTAGAAATAGTCTTGTAGTGCACTGCCGACAGCTTTCCTCTGCCAGATTTACGGTGTCGACGAGCAAAGCAGCGGCAGAGAACACCCAGACCGTCTCCTCTCACGGCGGAATGATGGGCCTCAGCACAAGTTCATACCAACAAACTAATTGAAGCAATCGGCACCATTGCTCAAACGCTTCACTTAAACTCTTTTCTTGCAGCCTCAATTGATTCAGGGAAAATCCACATTTGGCTCTCTTTTCCCCGGGAGAACGAACGACCTTGTCCCGCTCCTGACCCCGCCAACAGCCAGAAGAGAAATACCGTGGGAGCGGTTTGCAGAGCGGGCTCGGTGGCCGGGATTTCGCGACGAGCCCCACCCGCGTGGGTCTCGGCCTCCCGCCGCAATAACTCTGTTTCATAAATATTTAATATTTCAGCAATGTTTTCTTAAACCAAAAGTTGACCCTTTTTCAAAGTAATCATATAAGTGATCAGTACTTGCACTGCCTGAGGAAATAGGAAATTTGCATCTGGCACGCCTGAGCCAAAATTAAACATTTATACATGTTGTTCACATTGCTTGTCATTAGACCCAACTTGCTACCGCTCTCTGCATTTGGTTCCCTGCTAGAAAAATGTTTCCTCTTTGAAACAAAATCACCCATGAAAATTACACTTGTTCTGGGAATGGTAATGTGCCCCTCTAAGATTTTCCAAATGGTCTTTTGAAGGAGGAAAATGTTTGCTGGGAAAATGCCCTTGACCTCACAAGGAGAATCGCACACGTAAGGGCTCCATTCCAATGATCGGGCTCCAGCACCATTTGTTTGCTTGTTTTGTTTTGGGCATAATTCAGTTCTTGAATAACAACGTTGTATCCAGACCACCACCTCCCCCCCTTCACTAACACCCAGGGAGGAGGGAGAGCCAGACCGCGGGACAAAGAGAGGGTAAGCAACAGGGGATGGCAGATATGGAAATAAGGACAGAGAGAAGTTGCAGGGTTTCCAAAGCCGGAGTTTGGGTTTGAATGGTCTTTCCAAGGCTGGAAGAGGGCTCCTCAGGTCCTTTGCAGCCAGGACTTAAGTAAAATCTTTCACAAAGGGATGGTCTGTTCCCTGGACCTTTCTTTCCGCACTGGGAGTTTTCCTTTCCAGGTCACCGGGTTTGATTTGGCCCATTCCATGTGGCCACCTGCCTCCTCCCCACTGGGGCGCGGACGGCGGGTCTCCACGTGAAGTCCTTGTGAAATGTTCTGATTGGCCATTCACTGTGCCTATGTGGTATTTTTACATTTTATTATTTTTAAAAATTACTTAGATGTCAACGTGAATTTAAGGAATGATTATAAAGTGAACGATGTGTAAGCGCCGAGTCATACAATAGAACATTGTCAGGACCCCAGAAACCTCTTGAGCCCCCTTTCAGGCACAGCCCCCCCCTCCTTCCCCTTGGATAACGGGCTCTATCTGATTTGGTGGGTCGTCGGTTCCTTGCTTTTCCTCTCGTGGGGCCACACAGGTAGGTACCGCCAGACACCGCAGTGCGAGTCTGCATTACTTCTTCTTTATGTAAGTGGAGCCATCCTCTAAGGGACCTGTCCGGCCTCCTTCACACAACACACCACGTTGGTGAGACTCATCCACATGGACAGGTATAAGCTGCACTTTCTCTGTTTACTCATCGATTCTACATTTGCATCCTGCCAGGTTTCAGCCGTTGTAAATGACTGGGGGGCCGGGCAGTCTTAAGTCTATATTCAAGTGCATGAGGGCATGAATTGCCTTTGCGTGTCTACCTAAGGGTGGGATCGTGGGAGCCGGTGTGTGTTCACCTCACACAGATGTGTTGAACGGTTTTCCGAAGCGTTGTCCCAACTGACACCCATATCCATGAGTGCGCTAGAGTCCCCACTGCCTCATCTCCTTGTCAACACTAAGTATTTCCTAGTTTTACATTTCAGCCATTAGGTATCAGCATCCCACTGTGGTTTTAATTAGCATGAGCGCAACACCAAACATTTCTGCAAACACCATTCTTGCCTCGTTTTATAGCGAGGGCCAACTTCACAGTACAGCCTTGTTGCCGATCAAGTGACGACGAAGCTAAATCTTTTATTTCTGGACTCCTATTTCGTAACATTTGTTATATCTCCATCCACCCTTGTGCATACACAGCCTGGACTCTGGAACTGTAGTCCTGACATCTGGAGAAGCAGGGCTTCCACCTTGGTCCTCGTCTTCAAGAATGCTTTGCCCAGCCTGGGCTTCCTCGAGAGCAGAAGAAGGAAGGAAGGAGCTCCCCGCTCCCCGGGGCTGCCTAGTAAGCTTATGGTTTATGTTGACCAGCTACTCAGTTGGCCCACATGCATTACTGCGTCTCCCCGTAGGGACAGCGCTCACGAGGTCCCCCCGTGTGCACCGCTTGCCCACTCTCCATGTCGCTCGTCCCTTACGTGGGGATCGCTATGAGCACCCTGTATACCGCGTTCCCTGTGCACCTGTGGGGTGTGCCTTCAGGAGTGTTTGCCTGGAGTCCGCTCAATCCTTATCCTTGAAGGACACTTTTGCCAGCTTAGCAATTATTTTCACTCTATTGTGTTCTGGTCTTTTGTTTGTCTTTCCATTTGTTTGTCAGTTCACTGAGGAGCTTTATTCCTTTCTTACCTACTTCTCTTGCCATAGTGTCCTGGGTGGGACGGGCCAGGCCAGTGGTGAATAGAGGCACTTACAGCAGGTCCTTCCCCTGTTCCTGACCTTGGGATAGAGCGCTGCCTTTTTTTCTGCATTAAGTGTGATATTCATGATAAGGTTTTTTGAAATCTATTGAAATCTATTGAAATGATTGCAATACTGTCTTCTTTTTCCTGTAAATACGGTGAATTAACATTAATTAATTTACAGATGCTAACTTTGCGTTTTTGGGATGCACTGTGCTTGACCATGATGTATGTGTGCGTGCATGTGTATGATCACGTGCACTGGCGTGTGGTCTTTGCTGTATGTGTAGCACATATGTATGATGTATGTACGTATGTGCCTGGGCCTGCAATGCTGGATTTACTTTGTTAATCTTTTGTAATGAGCGTCTGTGTCTAGACTCACAGGGATATTGCCCTACAGTTTTCTTGTAATGCCTGGTGTGTTTTGGTCTCAGGGCTATCCTAGGCTCTTAGCAAGCCTGGAGAATGTTCTGAAAATGTGCACGTGGTTGCTATTTTTTTTCTTCCTTTTTTATTTGTTAGAACTTGCTGGTGGAGTCCATGCCCCTGCACCTGGGTGGAGACCGTGTGACAATGTGACTTGCCTTCAAGTCATGAGAACACCACCCGTCCGTGTTCAGTGGAGCATCGGTGCTCCCAACATCACTCACTAGCCCGTGCCCGGGGCCGCTGTCACTGCCACCAGCACGGGGGGCACAGACAGGGCCCTTCTGTGTGGAGCTGTGCAAGACCGGCGACCACGGGCTGTGTGTGAGCAGCAGTGATATCCGAGCTCGGCGCTGAGAAGGAGGAGAACCAGGCACCGGTGGAGGAGCAGGAGGGGGGCGGGGAGCCCAGAGACCAACAGGGCCTTTGGGTTTAACTGAGGCTGTGATATGCATCATGTCTCTTACTCTTTTGGAAACTTGGGATCCTGATTTATGATAAGGAGCTCTGAAACTGCATCCTGCACTCTTAGGTTCACTTTCTGGAATTCTCCCTATACTCTTAAATCATTAACCCTCTTTCTGGATGGTTTATTCCAGAGGGAAAAATCACATGCTAAATTATTCTAGAGACAAAAAAAAGTATGTTCTGTTTGGAGACTACAAGAGGGTCTCTCAGCACATGCACAGGGTGGAGGGGGAGCACAAGGGACGGGCTGAGGAGCCGAGCACATCAGACCCTGCAGACGTGACCACGAAGGCTCTGGGAAGTCACCGGAAGGAAGCAGGGCTCCTGGGGCAGGCAGCGGGCAGAAGGAGGCCCTGGGCTGAGACGCCGATGCAGGAGGCTGGCCAGGGCAGCAGGAGGGAGAACCCGTGCTGGTGGCACAAGTGTGTTCACAATGCCCGTGCGGCATCCGAGGGGGAGGCCCCTGGGCAGGTGGAGACAGACCTGAACCCAGGCATGAACACAGAAATGACACGTGTGCTTCATCTGTGCTGTGGGCTGGATGCTTGGCTCCCCACCTCCACCCCTACCCACAGCAGTGCTGTACTGGAGAGAAGGTTTGCACGGAGGTAGTTCATGGTAAATGAGTCGTGAGGGCAGAGCCCTGACATGACAGGATCAGCGTCCTTAAAAGACGAGACGCCAGAGAGCAGCACTCTCTCCTGCGTCCCTGAAGACGGGCCACGTGGCACACAGCAAGGAGGCACCTGCCTAGGAGCCAAGAGGCTCAGAACAAAACCCACCCGCCAGCACCTTGACGTCGGACTCCCTGCCTCCAGGCTGTGAGAAATAAATTCCTGTTGTTCAAGCTGTAGGGGAGGCAAGACTGCCTCCATCCTCTTAGGTCACCAGCTGGGCCTCAGACAGGTTCCCCTTCACATGTCGTGTGGGCTCAGTCCTGGGGACACGGCTCCCTGCGCCATGTGACAAAGGGACCTGAAACCCGGTCATGGGGAGGGTTGGCCTGGATGATGTCTGGAACCTTCCAAGCATCCTCTGAGTGCGGCAGGGCACAGGGTGTTGTGCACAGTCCCCAAGCGGCCCCACGTCTCCCGGGCTGTTGCAGAGCCTGACACACAAGCCAGCAGAGCGGGGCCCATCTCTGGGTTACAGACACAGAAATTGTATTTTTCTGAATGTTGGCACACAGCACGTGGGGAGAAACAGCCACTCCAGTGCAGACTGTCCCCAGGCAGTGAGGCGAATGCCCTGACAACAGGGACCCCGGGCAGGTCCTAAGAGAAAGGTTATTCCCGCTATTCAGGGGGACCCGGAGGCTGAGGCATCCAGGGGCAGCGGACCCCGCGTGGAGAGGCCACAAACCAGCACAAAGCATTCAAACCTCGATGAGGCCCCGCAGCCCACGGTGGCCCTGCCCCCTCCTCAACCGACCCTTGGTTTCAGCAAAATAAAATGAGAGCAAAACCAGCTTCTCCCTCATTCTGAAAGACCTGAATCGGAGCCCCACAAAATCTGCACAAGAACCCGACTCAAATCCAATAAGCATAAGTAAGCATGGACGCGGCTCTCCACGCAGCCGGATGAACAGAGAGAAACCTGCACAATGACTTAGTAACTAGAAGAAAAGCAACGATCCACGCGTGTGCTCAGAAACGTCCTCCTAATGTAGAGAACTCACCACAACATTTAATTTCTCAAATGAAATTTCAGCGCACACTGCAGTGAGGAATACTGCTTTCAGTTGAGAAAACAAGATTGCTGAATTTTTAAAAGGACAGCGGAGGGAGAGAACAGGATGGGACAGGAGAAAAATCTCATCCAGATTTAGATGACCAGCTGGAAAATTTCTCCCTTGGTTGCTGAAAAAAGGGGAGAAAGAGCAATGGAAGTAAAATAAAAACCAAACGAAATGCCAATGTGCTCTAAAAACGGAGTGGTGGGAACGCGAGCTGCGGAGCGGCACAAGTGGCACCGGTGGAGCCCCTGTCCGGGGGGCCGGGCTCAGCCACACCGCGGCCGCCTCCGCGTCCCGCAAGCCCCCACCGCGGGTCTCCGTCTACACCCTCAGCTGCAGAAGAGCCTGCAGGGGACACGATCCGGGACAGGGGAGGTAAGGAGGCCTCGGTACGGCACGCGGCACGTACTAGGCACCTGATGAATAAGAGCTTTTACTAATGTCAGCAATTACCACGGGAAACCGGGGAGGGTGCACACCTGCCTGAAACATAGACAGTTTCTGAAATGTTAAGACTCACGATCAAGCTACTGTGGATATTCTAACCGGACACACAGTAGGACTAGAAAAGAGGAGGAGGAGGTTGGTGTCAGACTCTTCGTCCTCTTCATGGGGGCAGGGCATCCCTTCCCTTGCCCCCCCCTTCCCGAAGTCAACAGGCCACGTGCTTCCCCTGGGCCACGTGCCATTGACGGGCCAAGGCCTAGGGCCATGTCCTTGCTGCCTGTCCTCAGCCACATGCTTCCTCCTGGTCCACGGAAGGACACGGAGGAGGCTCACCATGCTTTCCACCGATTGTTGGGCAGAAGGGCAGGTGAGCGCGTGCCGCCCCAGACAGCTGGGTGACACCTGCCATCAGAAACAAACGCGCTCAACGCCAACACCCCTTCACGGGAGCACACAAGGCCTGAAACACCTTTGTTTTTAAACAACAAAGAAACAAAGTAAATAAACTAGACGTCTAATCTGAGAATTCAGGGAACAAACAGTTAAAGAGAAAAGAGAAATCAATACAATTAAAAAGATAAATGAAGAAATAAGCCCCTTTAAAGCAGTAAAACTCCTAAATTTTGTTTGTGGGCTTTTCACCATCACGACAAGAGCCGATAATAAAGAAAGATACATGAATTAGAAGAACACGTGCATTCTAATCAAGCAGGAAATGAATGAAATGGAAATGAAAAAGGAAATGAATATGAGACAATCTCACACAGGAAGTAAATTTCACAAAAGTGGATAATCATAAGAAAATACCGTATAAAAAAATAAAAAGAAAAAAAGAAAATACCGTATAAAAGTTGCAATAATTATTTTAATGTTTATAATCCTAGTAAATCCAAACCTATAATTTTAAAATATGCATCATAGGGGTTCCTGGATGGCTCAGTTGGCTAAGCATCCAACTCTTGAATTCTTTTGGCTCAGGTCATGATCTCAGGGTCATGAGATCAAGCCCCATGTGGGGCTCCATGCTCAGTGGGGAGTCTGCTTAAGGATTCTCTCTCTCCCTCTGCTCCTGCCCCTCCCTGCCCCCGTTCTCTCTCCCTCTCTTCTCTCAAATAAATAAATAAATCGTTTTTAAGAATTTAAATAAATGAACAAATAACTAAAATATGCATCATGAATAGCAGCATGAGGTCAGGGATTTGGGTCTATTCCATCCACAAATACATGCTAAGCCTCTAGACAAGTGCCGGGCACATAACAACCATTCAACAGATATTTGTTGAATGAATGAATGTACAATTTAGTAAGTGCAGGGAGAAAAGAAGGAAGGAAATCTTGCTGAAATTGAAGCTATCTTAGGAAAGCAAATGTTTCCAAACTCATTTAAGGAAATATTGGAAAACATAAACAAATAATAACCCTGCAAGAGAAGAGAGAGCATGAAAGGCAGTTAAAGGCAGGTTACTTCCATCACATAGCAGCCAGTAGTAAAATACAGAAGTAGATGGAGCTGCCATATATGTTCACATGAAAAGATGTCTAAGATTACTAAAAGGAAGAAACAAGTTATACATTGACAATTATTGAGTTTCTCTGACAATAAAGCAGAAAGGAAAACTGTGTATCTCCGCAAGTGCTTATATATGCCTTTAAATACACAGAAGAAAATTTGGAAAGATCTGCACCCAGATGATGGAGAGGGGAAGAACAAGTGTGGGAATTATTGAAAGAGGCTTTAGCTTTATCTCTATTTGTAAAAATTTATATAACAAAAGTATATCTGCATATGGCTTGTAGTTAGAAATTAAAAGATGAAATGTCTAAAGTTGCCCAAGAACTAACTTCCTAAAATATGCCGGAGCAAAGCATTTGTATGACTAGGTTATTTCAAAACTCAAAAAGGGATCATTCTTGTGCTATTTAAATTCTTCAGCACATAGAAATTTGGAAAACTTCCTAGTTCATTGCATATAACTCTGAGGCCAAAAATCTTTTTAGAAGCACAAAAATAAAACTATATAATAATCTTAGCTGTGAATAAATATTTAAAAATTCCAAGTGAGTTGCAAATCTGTCCAACCTATCAATATACCTAAAATAACAGAAAATGACCAAATATGTTTAATTCTAGAAATAATTCATACATTTATTGATATAATTAACCAGAGTAGGTCCGAGAAAAGAAACTACATGGTTATTGTAATAAATGTCAAAAAGCTATTTGGCCAAATTCAGCATTAATTCCTGATTTTTATAAATTATGTATAAAATAAGGATAGAAGATTATTTCTAAGAATATTTTAAAAGAAGATAAAAAAGGCTTATCACAAATTTGAGCCCTTCTTATTAAAGCAAAAATTCCTGGATAGTATATCTGAAGTCAATGCAAATCTTAAAAATATGATATGATATGACATAAGGAATTTTTATTGTAATTTTTTATAGTTGATCTGACTTAGAAAATCAATCAAAATGTATTAGAACCAAGTGTCTTAATGTTTGCAATTTTAGAAGACTCCAACCCTGGTAACTTTATTATAACCAATAACAACCAAGTATAATGTAAAAATTCAAAAGATCCCATTTATGATAGCAACAAAACTACAAGATTTCTAGGGACAGAAATGTACACATTACGAAGGTCATAAAACTTGAACAAATGACGTTATGCCATGTTTCCATATGAGACCTTCTGACATCTGTAAAGATGTCAGAGTTCCCTCAGTTTATAGACTTGTTGTAATTTTAATAGAAACCACAAATAGGTAGTTGCGCTTGACAAAATATTTCTAAAATTATTTTGTAAAGGAACATGAATAAGAATATGAGAGAAAAAATAAAAAATAAAACAGTAGAGTAATAAGATGTTTGCCCTACAAAATATAAAACATGCATTATTGGCATATTCATTAGAATAATACAGATGTCACACACGCACACACCAAGGCAGAGGGTCACAATAAAACAAGCTTAGAAGCAAGTCCAATTGCAGGCAGCTCCTTAAAATATAACGGTGGGATTTCAAAGTGGGGAAAAGATGACATCCAATAAATGATGTGAGCAAAATGGGAAACTGTGTGGAAATAATATTTAGGTCTCTCTTTTCCAACCTACATCAAACTATATCTCTGGTGAACTGAAATGTAAATGTAGAGTGAGCCAGAACCGCACTGAAAGACAATGCAGATGACTTTAGCGTGCAGAGCAAAGGTCATTTTAAATGTAATGTCAGATGAAAGAAAAAAATGTTATATTTGGCCATATAAAAATATAGAACTCTAGATCTACAAGCACCATAAACAAAATTAGAAAGTAAACACGCTCTGGGGAAGGTCCAGATGCACGTATGGCAAAGCTTTGGAACCCGAATGCATAAGAGTCACAGCAAGTCTGCAGAAAAATATGACTGTGAAATCTGCAAAATCAACTCACAAAAGAGATATTTTGCACAGCTCCTGCACATATGAAAAACGTTCACTCTCAAGAGCAATCGAAGAGATGTAAACTATAACAACAGTACAAAAATCAAGTGACAAAGCAGACTGGGCCCCACATTTTTAATCTACTAATAAAAATAGTAAGTCAAACAATGTCTGTGTAAAAATAAAAAATCAATGTTCACAATGGGTTGGATACAATTGGATGCTCATTTCTGATTTACAAAAAAAAAAAAAGAAATTTGAAAACTAGACATATTCAGATACTTCTATTACATATAGAAGTGTAATTAATGATGAAAGACTAAAAGCATTCTAGTAAAGATAAGGAAAAGCCATATATTCGCTCTTAGTGTAATTACTTAAATTCTTTCAGAAGGGGCGAGGAGCTATGTACTAAATCTTGAAACAGAAAAAGAGAAACAAAGGTATATTTACTTTAAAGGCAGAGGGTTTTTCTAATCACAAAGGGAGGCAAAATCTGTTTTGTTTTGTTTTTTTTCACAGATGACTTGGTTCTATAAGTGGAAAACACTAAGGAATATATCTAAAAGCTACTGGAACTGAATGAATTTAGCACTGATCTTGAAAGGTCAGTAGAGAAAAATCATTGCATTTCTGTATACTGACAACAAAGGACTGGTAATGAAGTGAAAATAAATTTATAATTTAATTTATAATAGGATACACAAATATGAAATAATTAAGGGTGAATTAAATAAAATATGTGTAAGACCCATGCACTGAAAACTATAAAACCTTCCCTAAGGACAATAAGTCATAAGGAAATGGGAGACATAAGGTATTAATCAATTGGAAGACTCAATGTGGGAAAGATACCAATTCTCCTTGATTGGTTTTTCTATTCAGCACAACCCCGGTCAACAGGAATGGGTAGGAAATATCAGAAAGGGAGACAGAACATGAAGACTCCTAACTCTGGGAAACGAACTAGGGGTGATGGGTACTGAGGGGGGCACTTGACGGGATGAGCACTGGGTGATATTCTGTATGTTGGCCAATTGAACACCAATAAAAAATAAATTTATCGTTAAAAAAAATTCCATCAAGTTTTCTAGTATAGAAATTTGCAACATGGTTCAGAAATGTATGTGAAAACATAAAGGATCAAAATAACATTTATAAAAAGGGGAACTAATTTGACAGCAGACTGTCCATGTGCTCTGAGAAGCCATAAGGGTGTTACTGGGGGAAATGCCTGTGGGAGAGAAAACAGGGAAGGACAAAATGGGAGCTTTGGAAGCCAAGCTCGGGGATGCCAGATGTGAAGCAAGAAGAACCCAGGGAAGTGGAAGAAACTTGGTGGAACCACCCAAGGTGGCCCTGACGTCGCAGAAGTTGTGCAAGGCCTGGAGGGGTCCCTGAGACAAGTCCTGGGCCTTCCAGGAGAGAGGTTCTGAGCCACCCAGCATCATCTGGGAGCACGTGGTCGGAGCATCCTCCGGCAAACGCAGCGTGGATCCCAGGGCACAACTGGGGCCCTGGTCGATCGCGCTCCAGTGGATGGAGGCCCATGAGGCGCGTTCCTATGGCTGCCACACTTACACTATCGATTTCAAGACTTACCATAAAGCTACAAAAGTCAGAACAGTGTAGTGTTGGCAGAAGGATAGGTATATAGATCAATGGAATACAATAGACAGCCCAGAGATGGAGCCGCGCGTATATCTACCATTGATTTTTGACAGAGGTGCCCAAGCAATTCAACGGAGAAAGGAACATATTTTCAACAAATGGTGCTGGAACAATTGCTTGTCGATATGGGCGTAAAAAGTCACATCATGCACCAAAATTAGCTTGAAAGTGCTCACAGCACCTAAAAAATAAAAGCTCATGTTCTGAAACTTCTAGAAGATAGTGTAGGAGAACATCTTTGCCATCCTGTGGTGGTCAAAGATTTCTTAGAAGAGATGCAAATATACCGTGCTTCTAACGAAGCCTGTGAAGTAGGTACCTTTACCCATTTAAGTGTGAAGAGTCGGAATTGCAGGGAGGCCAACCACCTGTCCCGGTTCCTGTCCCAGAAGTGGCAAATGTGGGGCTCAAATCCAGGCAGTGTGCATGCAAATAGGACCAAGCCGGATCAATTGAGGCCAAGTTAGGCAAAATCTCAACATGGGTTTTTTGGGGGAGGGATTTCTTTGCCCCAAAATCATTCTTAGGAGTAGAAGAAAAACACATAACAACAAAGAAAATTTAGGGAACACTGCCCTGTGTAATTCTAAAATCATTGAAAAAAATACCAAAATTAAAAGTATCATATAGCCCCTCCACCAAGCATAATCCAATGAAAACGTCCTCAGTTGGGCCTTCGTGTCAATCAGGTTGGTGGCCCAGAGAAGCATCTAATAGGAGATGTAGCGGACATGACTGGGTAGCTGTTGAAAAACAAGTTCGTTTAGAATATGATTTCAAGTCATACCTATAACATTATATATGGATTAGGAATCTGGGAGAGAAAGGGAAGAACCGGCCTTACACCCTGGAGCCCGGGGTCCCTCCACACCGAGTCATGAGGAAGGAAAGAGACAGAGAAAGCTCACTTGACCTGTGGATCCGAGCAGAGCTGGTCCTGACTCAACCTGTCTCCATGTAGCACAGGATGTGCCTCCTTCACCAGCAGGAGAGACAGGGGAGTGGACGTGTGGAGTCGCCTCCAGAGGGCACAGGGCCTGCTGGCCACTCGGCACTGACGGTACAAACCTGGGGTCCCGGACAAGGCAAACTGCACGTGCACCAGGACCCCAACTGGTGCCCTCTGAGTGTGACCTTACATCATAGAAGTGACCCCTCTGCTGGAGTGGCAGGGTCTGTCCTTGATCCCCACTTACACAGGGGCGGGGAGGGGACAGGAGAGCAGAAAGGTGGAAAGACCACGGGGTTTCACACTCTGTTAGCAAAGCCAACTCCAGCAAGGCAGGGCCAACATAATGTGTTCAGAGGACCGTGCTCCATCAGATGCAGCGTGCCCTGGGGTACAGTCTGGCTCAGCGTTACCGGGATGGTGACAGGTGACAACGCTTTTGATGTGCTGCCAAAAATCAGAATAAAATTATCTTAAAAATGCACACAGAGAAGGAAGGGAAGACATGGCAAAGTTCACAGAGCTTCTCTCTGAATGGTGCTCGCAGTCAGTTTTATGACCGCCTGTTTTCCTTACTTTTTGAGACTTTTTCAATAAACACACTCTACAGACACATCCGTGTTCCCGCTGTAATTATGGGTGAACTCGAGTGGGCCGCGTCCATCTGGCTGCACGGGCACAGCCAGCCTGGGCACCTCGGGGGCCTTGGCCCGTCAGTAACTTCTCGGGGGGAAGAGAGGGACCAGTGTCCCCGCCGGGCGAGTGGGAGCGGCTCTCTGGAGGCAAGAAACCCCGTCCCCCACTCTGCTCCACCCGGAGGGCCAGCCTTCGCAGCGGAGACATCTATGGCCGGGACTGGAGCACGTGAGTGTGGGACATGGCAGGTGGCAGTGGACGCAGGGCCACCCCCGATCCCTCCTGTGGGCCGCTGCCGTGCAAAGGGACCCTGGCTTCTCCCCGAGCGATGGGTGCAGGAGGCTGCCTAGCTTCCCCGTGACGATCCACCGGCGCCCTCTGCACAGGAGGCCGGGCCGCATGCGGGGGCCGTGGGGACCGGAGGCTGACGGGTGGCCAGTCTCACCAGAGGATGTAAGGCCCCGGGACAGCAGATGTGCACAGTCCGGCCACAGCTGGCGCCAAGGAGGAGGGGCCCACGGGAAGCAGGTGGGCCTGGTGGAGCCTCCTGGCTCCCGGGGAGACGGGGGCCATGGACTAAATCTTTCCAAAGTGGTTTTGTGTTGTTTCAGCGTCCAGCTGTGCTGGCAAAAGCTTAACGGCCAGTTGTGTTTGGTGGGGGCGGAGGGCGGGAGAGAGCTGGTCCAGCTGTGCTGATTTGCAGGTGTCCGTGCCCCCCCAGGACCACGTCAAGCTGCGGGGTCACTCAGTAAAGCCGGGGCTGGGAAGACGCTGGCTCTGGGGCCCGTGAGGGCAGCACTATCACCGCGTGCACGAAACTGGCCCTTCCATCCATGGATGGCACCTACACAAGTTCCCGCAACCCATTAGGAAAACGATTTGGAGACAGTCATCCAATGCCTCCAATGTCGCCAAAGCGATCGCAACTTTTAACCTAACAGCATGATCCCATTTTTGAACATCTCTGCTAATGACCAAAAAAAAAAAAAAGGAAAAAGTAGTCACTGCCCTGACTCTATAATAGCAGGAATTGGAAATAGACAGAGCTAAGTGACCAGGTATGAAAATCACCATCACGCACTCGATGAAGATATTTGTGGACGGTGTGCAAGGACAAAAGGGATGGGAAGTCTATGCAACAACATGGGCCCCATAGAGGTGGGGATGCCGGCCCTGGAAAGAGCAGGATCACACAGGTGCAGGGATGCTCCTCCTTCCGTCCGAGCCCGCCAGAAGTTACTGACGGGCCAAGGCCCCCAAGGTGTCCGGGCCTGGTCGTGCCCGTGCAGCCGAAGCCCAGATGGACACGGCTGACTCGAGTTCACCCATAATTACAGCAGCTCCAGGGGGAGGGCAAGCGGATGCGGGGGGCGGGGAGGAGCCTGTGGCTGGGGAGCCAGAGCCTGGGGACAGGCAAGGCCCAAGGGCAGCTCCCACTCTTGCCAGCTTGCTGGTGGTGCAGACACTCCAAGCCGCTGGGGTTCTCGCCCGGAAGGCCCCCCTCGCCTGCCCCTCCAGAAAGCATCCTGAGCCGTGGCCGACAAGTACGAGACGCTAAGTGGCCGAGACCTCTCATCTTCTATCCCGCGTCGGGTCGGCAGGGGGATGCCAACGGCCCCCTAAAGATGCAGGTACGGCGGGGAGATGCGGGTTTACATCTTCCTCGTGATTTCAAAGGGGAAAGAAGTGGGGTATCGTAGGACTCGCTGAACAGCAGAGCAGGGGTTCTTTCCTGAAATAACAACGCGGCATTTGTGACGCAGGGTGCCCAAGCCGGGCGTGCGACCCGGTGATACCGCGCCCCGCGGCCCCCGGGGTTCACTCCCTGGGCTACAAGGTCCACCTCCCGTGTGAACAGATGAGAGCGGTAAAACCAAAACGCGACACCCCTCTATTTGGGTGTCCAAGTTTCTTCACTGCCTTCAAAGACAAAAGCACATAACCAAAAAAAAAAAAAAAAAAAAACTTACAAATGAGGGCCCGGAGCCCACGGAGGTGACAGCAATCACAGCAAACAAGCCGGCTCCAAGCGCTCCCTGGCGCCAGCAGCCCGCACTCAGCTGACACGAAGGTGATGGGCAGAAATTGGTCCCTGATGCCCGCGACCTGCACCGAGTGTCAGGATGAAAGGGACTCAGGCAGCGAGAGGACAAGGCATTGCCTGGAGCCCGGCTCAGATCCCTGACAGCTGCCCGAGACACAGCCTGACGAGCAGAAGCGGAAGAAAGAGGCAAAGAAATAGCATTTTAAGGGCTCATGACTTGTAGATGCGACAGCTCGGCGTGGCACCCGCCCACAGTGGTGGCCAAGACCGTGGCCTGCAGGGAGCCGCGCGGGCCCCTGGGAGTGGGCTGGATCCCCCAGGGCAGGTGGCAGACAGACAGAGGGATGGATGACAGAGCGAGTGACCCCACGATGAACGGGAGCCCAAGAGCCGGCTCTGTTCCCAGAGCGACGCCAGGCAGCAGGAGGCCAGCAGGGGCTCATGTGGACCCGCCAGCCCCGTGGGGACCTGGTGCGCCCCACTAGCCCCGCCCGGGGCCCCCACTTGGGAGCACAGCGGGCACAGCTTCACACTGGGGCTCCCTCCGGCCACAGCCAGCTCGCCCGCAGCCCAGCCCTAAGGTAGGAGCCCCGCGGCTCCTGGACCTCCCGGCAGGTGGACAGCGAGGTGGGGTCCCTCGCCCCCACAGGCTACCGCGAGCCCCTAGAGCTCGGGCCCTGGCCCAACTGTGCCCCCCAAAACGGCTGCCTCTCTGGAGAGCATGGAGACCCTTGGAGGCAAACAGCTGGCCGACGGGTCTGCGGGCATGCCGAGGGGTGCCCGACGTGTCCGCGGGGCGAACGCCAGGGCAGCACCCCTCCGCTCCCGAGCCCCCTGGTCCCCCGAGCACAGCGCGGCCCGGACCCTCCCGTCATCTCCCCTAATGCTTCCCACCACCAGTTCCTCCCAACCTGGCCCCGAATGTGCATAAAAGCTGGAAAAGTCGCCGAGCTCCGTTTCACTTGGAGGAAGGCTGGCCTCTTCCGCCCCCTGGTTTCCAGGAACGTTCGCGCTCGGCCGTGGAAGAACCAGGAACTCCGCAGCCCGGAGAGGGGCCCCGCGCCCACGGGAGCCCCAGCCGCCGCCGACCGCGCTCCGACGCTCCCCCCTCAGCCGCCTGCAGACATTTCTTTTTATTCTGTCAACAGCAGCAGTGAAAAGTGCGAGTCATCCTCCTCCCGGGTGATATTTTCATGGAAATTTAAACCACCTCCTGTTGGCCATGTCTTCTTGGAGATAAATAAGCTCTCTATTCTCTTTGGCCCAGTGAAACACGTTCACCTGGATTTTATATCTTATTTTAAAGGGTTGGTTGGGAGCTTCCGACTCCCCTTAAGGTAATTCACATTTTGGACGTGATTGTTTCCGTGCCCCTCCACCCTGCCCCATGCGCACGGGCGTGGGCACACGCGCACACACACCTGCACGCACTCACACGCACACACACTCACACTATCTCAGGGGTCCTCGGGGTCTTACCCACGTCCTACAGTCTCGAAGGCATTCTGCAGGAATGGGGATCTCTGGGAGGCTTCCCTGGCACATTTCCAGCAGTCACGTGTTTCTTTACCTACCGTTACCGCCATCTATTGTTTCGTGTGCCCCGATACTTCAGCGATGTTCTGGGCCGTGCAATGAAACGCTGACCAGGACGAGCCCGGGGCCCTGCTCTCATGGAGTCTGCAGCCCAGCCAAGGAGCCGGAGAGCAAACAGCTAAGTATACAGCTGGTTATTTCACCACGATGGTGGTGAATGCTAAAAAGAAGGATGTTTTCCTCCCTGTCAGCCAGCGAACAGCCTCATTTATAATGAATGTGCTCCATCAATTCGTTCTAATGATGCTATATTTCGCTTATATAATTAAATGGGATTTACTCGGCAATTTATACCCCAGGTTTTCCCAGAAGAACCCACACATCTAATTGGCTTAACAGCATCTCAGGAAAGTCAGAGAGCTCAAACAGTCACCTGAGAAATGGGCTTTTCCATATGTATTTCTGCACGGTGGTGGAAGAGCCAAGCAGGTCAAACTCCTGCTTGGAGTATCATGCCCTGTGAAGCGATGGGAGCAACACCAGCATGAGCACAGCCCCCATAACCACGCCAAGGTCTGCACATGCATCTCCACCTCGTGAACCCCAGGGGCCCACAGACAAGGGCCTCCCTGATCATCCTCGCTCAGACGTCAGACAAGTCAGACACATGATGTCACTACTTCCGCCCCTTCCGCCCAACCCACCTTCACACCCCTGGGGCATACTCGGTGGTTCTCCCCAGTGCAAATATGTCCCCCGGCTCCTACTTTCCAAGGGGTGAAGGTCAGGTTCGTTCATGTGGCATTCGATGCCCTCTAGAAAGTTTTCAAAAGAAAATGGTTGGGAAAGAGGGGTCAGGGACACTTCCCTGAATAGCCCTTCAAATCCCTTGAGCCCTGAATTTTTAATTAATTTATTAAAAATAAATGAGGTTAAACAAAGAAAGAAGAGAAGAATGTGTGAGTGCTTCTAAAGATCTGCCAAAGGAGTTTCGTATAGTCCTAAATGGACACAGGCTTGGGGGGACGATAAAAAGTGGGCTACTAGAAGCAGTGAGAGCCTTTTAGGAAAATCCTCATCCCATATGGGAAGGCCCCCTTCACCTGGCCAACAGGCTTCATGAGGACAGAGGACTTGCCCGCCCTATGAGCTGTGCTCACTTAGTCTTTGGGTTTAAGACTTTGGGTTTAAGTCTTTGGCTGCATCTGGAGAGAAGCCACAGATGCAGTCCACCCTTTGATTCTTCCTGAAATAATCATAAGGACAAAGCAATGAGTCCCTAAAAGGACAGGAAAAGTCAGGATGGAGAATTCCCTGGCTTTCCTATGGGAAGTTGTTCTACAAGAAAAGCTCACCCAACTTTTCATCACAGCCGGAGCAGACTTCAGCCCTGAACCCCGTGGAACGGCTGTAAGGTCACTGCCCCACAATCTGGAAACCCAGAATCTCCCCCACACTGGACACTGGACCGCACAACTCCTGCCAGGCACAGGCTGTCTTCCCAGGTGGCCAAACTTTGTTCTCTGTGACCATCATATGGTCCTCCCTTTTGGTAAATATTTGTAATCTTTAAAAATGCATAAAAAAATGAGTGGGAAATATCAGAAAGGGAGACAGAACATGAAGACTCCTAACTCCGGGAAACGAACTAGGGGTGGTGGAAGGAGAGGTGGGCGGGAGGTGGGCGTGACTGGGTGATGGGCACTGAGGTGGACACTTCCCGGGATGAGCACTGGGTGTTATTGTATATGTTGGCAAGTTGAACACCAATAAAAAATAAATTTATTATTAAAAATGCATAAAGGTTATCAAAAATAATACGACAAAAATATCCATGAAATGCCATCCAGAATTTTAAAATATTCCCTACTTTTCTTCTTTGTTTCTTGTCTTAGGACCATACCCTTTCAGGAATCTGGGATTTATGGTAGAGCTGCTGGAAGACTGTCCTCAGCTCTCAGCTCTGTCGGGGGGATTGCCTCACCTGAAGACAGCCTCCCAGTCCCTGGATCACACCTCCTTCCTGGGAAAGCTCAGTCGATGGCTGATGATGAGCGAATGAAAAGACCCTGCTCAGGGCAACTTGAAGGGCATCCCAGTTCCAGCACTTGCCCCAGGGGGCAGCTGGGGCCTTGCTGGGTTCACAGCAGAGCTCACTTCTCTCTTGGCCATGGTCATTGTGCCGACCCCAGAAGCAGTCCCTGCAGATCCCCCCTCTCTCAGCTTCTCCCTCTCTGATTCCCTGCTACTCTAGAAAATCCAATGTGAGACCAAAAAAAAAAAAAAATTACAGATCTAATTAAACCCCCATGTGACTCTCCCTGGTCCTGTTCCTTTCCCTGTCTTTCCATGGACAACAACAAATAGGAATTTTACGTAGATCCTCTGTGTTTAGGTCTTACTTCTTCACTACACAGAACCGTAAACCTGTGAACAATATAGAGGTTGTGTGTTTTATTAAAGAACACAAAAAATGACAAAGTCTTCTTTCATTCTATAATTTGCTTTTTTATTCGACATTACTTTTATGATCTGCCAAATTAATACACTGTTGATTGGGTTCGATCATTGTTATTTCTGTAGAGTGATCTATATCATAAGTGCACCAATGGACCGTAGTAATTCTGCTGTCAATTCTCCTGTCTGCATTAGTTCTGCTGTCAATGGACATTTAGATTGTTTTCCAAATTTATTATTGCAAACAAGGCTGTAGCCAGAAACACTGTGCACATCTCCTTGGGCTGCAAGTGCTCTGAGAGGGAACGCCAGGTAATGCACTCGTCCATGTTTACTAGAAATCTCCACACTGCTCTGCAAATGGTTGTAAGAGCTCACGCCCCCTCACCATGTCCACACCAACACTTAGACTTACCAAGTACTTCCAGTCTTCTGGGTATAGAATGGATCTCACTGTTTGACCTGAACCTCCAGCATTAGTACCAATAATAAGGCTTAGTGGAATTTCAGATGGAAGGAAGGAAAAATGTAAGTATTCAAGCCACAATATTTACTCACAACTCTTTTATCTTGAGTCTAATATATGCAGTAGCACTAGATCTACTGCAAGAAATGACTTTGTGACATCCTATAAGGTTCCATATTTAATGTTAACATCATTGTTAACCCAACTAATATAGATTCGCTGAGCACCAGCTGTGCACTGGGTATCATTCTGGGTACAAGAGATACAAATCTCTAGATACGTTATAATTACCACAAATTACAGTTTAGCTTCCAATCATAAGTCTTCTTTTTCTTACATCTTTTTATTACCAGATTTCAAATGTATTATCTTGAAAACAGAGAACACTTTATGTGTACTACTGATTCTCTGGAATCAGAACAGGTCTTTTTTTGTTCCATGGCTCCTGACCGATTATTGTATATGTACTTTGGATAAACAAAAGGATACAACTCTCTGTTTGGAGAATGGAAATGTCTTTTGTGTCTGTATCATCAAAAATGTAATTGATTCTCCAAATTTTTGTCTGATTGGTCCAATGTTAAAAGAAGTGTCTTATATCCCATGTACTGTTAGTGAGATGCCAGGTTTGTACCCATTTTCCTCCTAATCCTTCCCATGTGTGCCCTTTTTATTTCAAACCTATGCTGTTAAACTTCATGTAATTCCATCATTACTATATCTCTGTTGATGTCTCCTTTTATTACAGCTCCTCAAAATTAACTAATAATACAATGAGATTCAAATCAAAGATGTAACCAGAGTTTTTAAAGTGAACTTAACAGCAGATTTTAAAATTTGTTTCAACAGGGACGCCCAGGTGGCTCAGTGGCTGAGCGCCTGCCTTCAGCTCAGGGCATGATCCCAGAGTGCCAGAATCAAGTCTCACATCGGGGTCGCCGCATGGAGCCTGCTCCTCCCTCTGCCTGTGTCTCTGCCTCTCTCTCTCTCTCTCTCTCTCTCTCTCTGTCTCATGAATAAATAAATAAAATCTTTTTAAAATATTTGTTTCAACAAATTCAAAAATCTGTTTATTTACTCAAGAAACATATTTCTGTATCCACAATATTCCAGGCGCTGTCCTGGGCTTTGGTCTGTATCAATGACTGACACAGATGCAGTTCCTTCCTTCAAGGTGTTATGAAGAGAGTGGAACATCACTAAAGCAAGCACAGAATACATTTAATACCAAACAACAGGTGTAATGAGAAAGTAGTGAGATGCACAGAATTACACAGGAGGGTCAGGGAAGATTGCTCTGTGGAAATGACAAATAGGCTCTGACCTGAAGAGTATGTACTGAGTTAGTGAGGTAAAGGCTGGAGATGGGGAGAGGTCAAAAACTATTATGTTTTGGAGACAGTATGATTGTGTATATGCAAAATCCCAAACAACTCACACATGAATTATAAAAAATTAGTAGGAGGCTTTTCCAATTCAAGGTTGTATCATATCAATTGTATTTCTCTATTCCAAAAATAAAAAGATGTGCCATGAATATTTGAAAATAGTAGTAGTAGTACTAAAAATTATCAGGTATGGTATCAAGATAAATCCAACAAAGGGTGTGTAAGAACCAATGGAGAAAAATAAAATTTTAAAGATAAATAGAAGTAAGAAAAGTCAATGAAAAGATGTTATAAAGTTGACAGTTCACTCCAAACTAATTTATTAGTTCAGTAAAATGCCAATCAAAACCTCTCTGTGTAGAATTCACAAATACTTCACAAAGAAATCCAGCTAGCAAAGAGACCAATGAAAATGCACCGCATTTCACTGGTGGTCCGGGAAATGCACATGAAAAGCATCCTACAGGATGGCCCAAACTAGAAAGGCTGGTAACACCAAGTATCGGTGAAGACAGGGAGCAACTGGAACTCACAATCATCGCCGATGGGGGCATTCATTGGTTCAACTAATTGGAAGAACATCTGGCAGTATAAAATAAAGCAGAGGATACATAAACCCTATGAATTAGCAAATCCACAGACAGAGGTTTGCGTTGGAGAAAGCTCCACACACACTAAGACATGTGGACAAGAACACACTAGCAATAGCCCAATCCGTAAATGACCCAATGTCCACTGACTGCATAATAAAGAAACCTTCATACTGTGGCATATTTATACCACGTTCTGCTATCTAGCAATAAAAACGAACACACCACGAGTACAGTTAACAGGTGTAAATCTCAAAGACATCATTTTGACTAAGAGAAGTCAGACACAAATGAACACAAGTTACAGCATTTCATTGAGATAATGTTCAAAACCAGGCAAAGTTAAACTCTATTTATCAGAGATGCCTAATTAGCTAGTAAACCTTTAAGAAAATCAATCAAGGAAACACCATAACACTCAAGATAGTAGCTACATGGTAAGAGTATGGATAGGGCTCCTGGAACACTGAGAAAGTTTCAGTCTTGACCTAGGTAGAGACGCTCACCTGACTAAGCCACCCAGGTGCCCCTCATTGTAATTTATTATCTATATTTCCATTTTGTTTCCCACTTTTATGTGTGTCATAGCTCCCAAAACAAAAGAAAACCAACCATCACTATGAACACTCTACAATGGGGAACAGACCCAAGGCAGGAAGGAGCTCGTGCCACAGGGATCGGAAATAAAGCCATGGAGTTGGGACAGCTGCACCAGTGCCCAGTGCGTGAATGCCTGGCAAGGAGGCAGGGCCAGGGCGTAGAGGGCACAGGCATCATAGGAGGAGGCTCCTCCTTATTCTAAGTACAGAGGGAGCATAAGAATATATATATTTTTAATTTTTAAATATTACAATCACACTGAGAGAGAATCTACACTGCTGGATGGTAAGATGTATCCTAAAAGCACAATAATTAAAACCATTCGAGTTCATTATTGAACATTAATTATTTGGCAGCTACCATATGCAGGACACTGTTCTGATTTCTGAGGATGAAGCCACAAAGCTTACAGGTGAAAATGGTGATAGGCAATGTGGTGGTGAATTTCAGGTCAGTTTGACTGGGCCACAGGTGCCCAGACATTCAGTCAAGCAATATTCTGGGTGGGTCTGTGAGGGTGCTTCTGGATGAGATTAACATTTGAAGCCAGAGATGGACTAAAGCAGATAGCCTTCCCTACTGTGGTGGGCCTCATCTAATCAAAGGTCTGAGCAGATTATAGAGTTGGCCTTCCCTCGAAACTTCAGCTCTTTCTGGGTCTTGAACCTGTAGCTCTGGACTGGAACTACACCATAAGCTCTGTGGGCTCAGGCTTTTGGGCTCACACTGGAACTAAACCATCTGTTCTCCTGGGTCTCCAGCTTGCTGATTTCAGATCTTGGAACTGGTCAGTCTCCAAAATTGTGGGGCCCAATTCTTTATAAGAAATATTTGTGTTTCTCTGGAGAACCCTAATATAAGCAATAAATAAATACATACATACTAATAAATGAGTAAGATAATTTCAGAGTGTGAGTAGTAACACAAGAAAGATGAAGCCGAAATCAAGAGTGATTGAGAGAACCCACTGCCTTTTCTAGGGCAGCATGGGTAGGTTCTCTGTGGAGCCGACACCCAGGTGATGTCAAAACGTGCTCTGATGCAGAAGAAACCATAGGCCAATGACACATAATGAGGAGCTCAAAATATGCACGAATTTAGAACATGGTAAAGGTGGCATTTAGAGTATCAGGGATAGATGGTTTCCTTGGTAAATAGCTCTGGGGAAATTGGCAGGTAATTGAATAAATAATGTCTCTCTTTCGAGCAAAACACAGTATTAATCACTTATAAGTCAAAGATTTAAGTGCAAAATGTAATAACAAGAGTGTCTGGAAAGTGCTGGGGACACCATCTTCTCTCACGGCAGAAAATGTTCCCCAAGAGGCTCAGAAGAGGCAGTGTGCACAGTGGTCAAGGCAGATGTCCAGCATCAGGAAAACGCTAGTAACTCAACTTCGGGCAAGTTACTCAACATTTCAAAGTCTCTGGGACAGTGGGATGGCGGAGGCAACATGCCAGGGAGAATGGATATCTCCCTACTGGGACTTCCAGCCCATCCTTCTTGCTGGGTGAGACTGCCACGTACCCCCAACCTGCAACGTGAAGATGAATTATCGAATGGAATAAAATAAACCTCAGCATGACAATCCCTCCCAATTTACAACAAGGACATGATAGTAAAGCTCACCTCATGGGGCTGGGGACAACTTGCTTGACCAGCTAACTCACAGAAGCCATTAGCAGAGTAAATTGGTTACTATATTTAATGCATGACACGTTCCCCAAATCAGGGAGTAAAAGCTACAGAAAAGTGATCATGAACCGTGAACAGATAAAGGAATACAAATGGAACTGAGAGCATGAACAGGTGCCACTGTTGGTTAAGATTTGGAGAAGCCGCCATGGATTAGTCAAACTTCTAGAATTCACTGGAAACATCACACACACACACACAGAGTTGGGCTGGGAATCACAACGGTGGGTGGAAGCGCGTCTTGCTTTGGTGGTGTTATCACAGGCTACGGTTCACAGGTGTGCAGAAGGGCCTAAAAAGGAGACCCGGGGCCTCGGTCCTGGGGGACTGGCATGGGCTTGGAAGTCCCCTAAGAGCTCCCTTGACAAGAGGTAAGTGGTTTTGTTTGTATTTTTTTAAGCCACCCTGTGCTTTAGACCCAGATCCTTTAAAAAAAGAAATATTGTTGCTAAGATCTGAAGTATCGGCAAGAGCTTGGTGTCTCTTCATTCTAAAAGGATCACCTCCAGAAATATCTTTGTATTAGGGGCATTGATTTTTCTGAGTCTCTCATATCTTTGCTGAAAGGCTTTCCTCCAGGAGCTGATATTTCCGCACTGATGTCCTGACACGAGATCAACAGGTACCTTGCCGGGCACTGACTCTATCAGGTGCAATAAACTGCAGGCACATCCCCAGCTAATAGAATTTGCCTCCCGGCTCCGAGCCCAGATTGTGATTCCAGACACCTCTCAGCCGAGCCTCTGCAGGGCCATAGCACTCAGCTCCATGCCTGGTGAAGACTTATTTCCACAAAATACGTTGCAAGGCCACCTCCTGCTCCCTGACCCTTATTAGCATCCCGACTGACCAAGATCCGGCTGCCCATGTATGTTGGGCTCCGTATCATCACCCTGTGTGCCTGTTCATTTCTTTCTTTCTTTACTAAGGAAATTGCTTGCGGTTCTACAGGATCATAAAAGTTCTAACAGTGGGAAAAAAAAACCAAGCTGAGGATTTCTTGTGTGACCTCACACTGTTGACACATATATTAAGATCACAAAATTAAAACCACATGCCTAGAAAGTCCTCAAGAACATAGCAAAGGACGCCATGGTACTACCTTCATGATAGAAAGCCATTCCATCATGCCTACGTCACGTCACATAAAAATAAGCTCCTTTGTGAACTAAGTCATCAGAGTTTATCAATCACTTATTGTGTGTGAGGCATTGTCTGGGGACTATAATAGCAGCTGGAGACACGGGGGATTAACATGCAAGCTCGTGTCCCACGGCAATCACAGGCCAGCGAGAGAGGCCCAGGAATCATTAAAACTCAGTCAACTCCAGTACCAGGTAAAATGCCTTAAGGATTATATGGAAAATCATGGAAGCCAAGGAAATGCAGTGGTTAACTATACAGGAGAAGGAAGACCTGGGCAGAGGGAGCAGATAGCCTTTCTCTCCAACCCTGTTCTTCACAATCTCCCTGCACTGTGTCCACCTGCAGCCTGAGCAGGGCCCAGGGCTCCATCTCGGGTGTCTCCCCCCCACTACAGCCTGAGCAGGGCCCAGGGCTCTATCCCGGGCATCCCCTCCCCACCAGCCTCACATTTGATTTGTCACTGGACCTCGCTTCCCCACAACACGTCTCTCCACCCTATCGCCTCTGGTCTACTTAAGGTTCCCATCACCTCCCACATGGACTGGCCCCCGTCTCCACTCTTACTGCCCTGACCACACCGAAGTTGGAATCCATTTTAAAAACACAAGTTTGGCCATGTCAGTATCTGGTCTAAAGCCATCAATGGCTCCATATTGTCCTGACATTAAGTCCAAAGCCTCTTAAGAAGCTCTAGGGTCTCTCTCTCTCTCTCTCTCTCTCTCTCTTGTCCTTGTTCATGTCCAAATCTTCACCATCACTCAGCTCCTTGCATGAGCCCAGCTGTGCTCTAGAACACCCTGCTCTACCTCACCCCTGCTCCGCTCCATCCCACAGCATCTCCTTCCTGTCTCAGCATGGAGAGCGCTTCCTTTGTGACCCAGGATCTGGGTTGTGTGGCTTCTTGCTTCTGTCCACCATGGCCTCTGCACTCATCATGTGACTCCCCACATCATGTTATAAGTGCCTGTCAGCTAGACTGGGGCTCTAAGAGGGCACACACAGTGTCTGCTTGGGCCACCATTGCACCTCCAGCACCTAGCACAGTCTGACCCACAGCAGGGGCTCAGTACATAGAAGGGAAGTCTTCACACTGTTTTATCTGTAAAGCATCAATAACCAACAACTGGAAAATAGTGGGAAGGGCATCAACAGCCCACCCAGGCTGCTATAATAAATGACCACAGACCTGGTGGCTCACAAACAGCAGAAATGTATTGCTCGCAGTTCTGGAGGCTGCAAAACCCCAGCTCAAGCCTCCTGGGTGGTCCTGCCTCCTGGTTCACAGGCACCTTCTCACTGTGTCCTCAGTAGTGGAAGGGATGGTGATCTCTCTGGAGCCTCTTGTAGAAAGCACCGATTCCACTCACGAGGGCTCCACCCTTACGACTTAAGCATCTCTGAAAAGTCTTACCTGCTAAAATCACCACATTACGCATTAGGATCTCAACATATGAACTCAGGAGGGAACACAACATTCACACCCTAGCAGAAAAAATGTGCCTTCATTGGGAATTTCAAAAGAGAGGCCCATAATGAGAAATTCAGTTGGAAAGGCAGGTTGAGACCAGATCCTAGAAGGCCTTGAACATCAGGCTAGGGTGTTGGAAGGCAAGATGTCTGCTACCATCCCAGGAGAGTGACAGGGACAGGATTTACTGTCCTACCTGAAACAATCAAAATAGAAAAGTAGACAAAACTTAGGAAACAGCAATTCTCAAGATGCTGGGCATCAAGCAGTGAAGAACAGTGATCTGTGAGAGAAAGGAAACAAACCACATGAGCTATATCATTGTCCCCTCACTGCTTTGAGTGTCACAGCTGGGGAACAGGAACCCAAGAGAGAGGACAGAGACTCCAGGACACCAAGCTGGCAGGAGTTTGCACAGCAGAAGGGTGATGGAGGGACCTGCACATAGGTGGATCCCTTTTCTGTAAAGGATATCCTATGATACTCAGTAAGGTAGAGCAAAGTCTGTGCTAGCATATGTCACAGGTGGGAGGATCTGCATGAGAACAGGAAAAACTACCTAAGAGGGTTTGAATGCTGTGCCCCACATAGGATCAGAAATAGTACTTGTTCCCACCAACCATATTGCAAAATTCCATAACTCAGGGTGCACTGGGTAAATATGCATGAAGATCTTGCCTCAACAGTAGGCATAGTTAGTTCTAGATGGTGTAGGCTTATTGACCCACCTAATGAATCAGAAGAATAAGACCTGAAAAAATCAAACTGCCTCCTATTAACCTATGTCCCAGAACAAAGTCCAATAACATTTATGGGATTACAAAAATATCCAGCACCTAAGTAAAATGTATGATGTCTGACATTCAATCAGAAATGAACAGATAAACAAATGGACAAAGAAACACAGCCCATAATGAGGAGATTTGATTAATCAATTGAAGCCAACCCAGAACTGACACAGATGTTAGAACCAGCCAACAAAAACATTAAAATTTATTACAAATGCATCCCGTATGTTCAAGACATGAAAGATACAAAATAAAGAACAAAACAGAAATTCTAAAGACAAAACTACAAATCTGAAATGAAAATTATACTAGATAGGCAAAGTAGACACTGCAGAAGAAAAAAAAAACAGTGAGGCTGAAGACATAGCAAAAGAAACTATCTAAAATAAAACACAAGAGATAAAATAATAAAGGAAAATAAGCCAACCATTGGTCACCTGTGGGACAACCTCAAGAGCTACAATACATGTGTGACCTGAGTACCTGAAGGAATAGAAGAGGGAGCAGAGAAAGAATTGAGAAAATAGTAGCAGAAAAGTCTTCAATTTTATAAAACAATAAATCCATATATTGAAGAAACTTAATTAATCCCACAGCATAGTTAAGAATGATGAAATCCTGTAATAAAGAGAAATCTTAAAAAGAGAAAAAACACATTACACACACAAAAAAAGATAAAGATGACAGTATATTGCTCATCAGAAACAATGTGACAATACAGTGGAGCAACCTCTATCAGTAACTCCACAAAAACCCACCAAGTTGGAATTCGACACCCAAACAAAAGCTTTCAAAAACAAAGGCAAAATGAAGATGTTTTCAGAAATGACAAAGCTGGGAGAATTTATAACAAGAAGTCCTTCACTACAAGAAAATGAAAGGAAGTCCTCTGTATAGAAATGAAGTGATACTACTCTCCAGGTGGGAATGAAGAGCACTGGAAATGGTACTTACATTGGTAAATATATATGATTTTTCCCTGTTACTTAAATCTCATTAAAATAGAATTGCTTAAAAATAATGATAACAATGTATTGTGGAATTTAGGGTATACACATTAGTAAAATGTATGAATGACAACAGCCTAAAAGTCAGGAGCAGAGAAGTGGTGGTATGCTGTTGTATGGTTCTTAAACTATATGTGAAGTAGTGTAGTATCCTGTAAAGACTGGCTGTGATAAGCTTAAGATGTATGTCATATATCCTAAAGTCATCACTAGTTCTTATAAAAGAAAGCATTGTAGCTAATAAGCAAAAAAAAAAAAAAAAAGAGAGAGAGAGAGAGAGAGAGAGAGAGAGAGATAAATAGCATAATAAAACATATACATCAGTTCAAAAGAAAGCAGAAAAACAGGGAAAAGGAGCAAGGAAGAGATGGATAAGTAGAAGACAAAGAGCAAGCTTATGGACTTAAATATAATCAAACCAATAGCTCCATTAAGTGTAATTTGACTAATGCTCCAATTAAAATGAAGAGATTATTAGATTGGGCAAGAAAGTAAGATCTAACTACTTGCTACCTATGTGAAAAGTACCTTAAAAATAAGCATAAAAATTAGTTAAAACAAAAGCATAGGGAGGATACATACGCACTAACACTAGTCAAAAGAATATTGGCTATTTTATCTCAGACAAAAATTATTAACAGAGATTTAGAAAGCAACTTCATAAGAAGAAGGGGCTCAACTGATCAAGAAGCTCAAATTATTGTAAACCTTATAAACCCATAACATAGCTTCTCAATATGGTAAGTAAAACAGATACAATTGCAAAGTAAAGCTGAGAAAATCAAATCATGGTGGCTTTCCCCAGGACCTTGTTGAAAAAGGAGAGAGAGAGAGAGACCCAGCAAGGTTATGCTGGACTTCAACAACACTATCAACAGTCTTCACTGACATAGAACACTCACTCCACCCAAAAAAGCAGAATGTGCATTCTCTTGAGTATACACATAAAATTTACCAAGATAGATAATGTCCTGGACCATCATTTAAGTCTAAATGAACTTCAAAGGATTCAAGTCATAAAAGTGTATGCTCTGACCAAAATGGAATTTAATTACAAATTAATAACAGAAAGATATCTTGACCATGCCCAGATATTTGAAAACAAAAATGATGTATTTCTAAATAAAACAAAAATGATGTATTTCTAAATCTAAATAATTTAGATTATTTCTAAATAATGATGTATTTGGTTTATTTAGAAACCAAAAGAGAAATTAGAAAGAATTTTAAACTTAATGAAAAACACATCATATCAGAATGTGTAAGACACAGAAAATGCAGTAATTAGGGAGGAATTTATAGTACCAAATGCCTACATTAGAAAAGAAGAAAATTTTCAGATAAGGACATCAGTTTCCTCTTAGAACAACTAGAAAAACAATAGCATATTAAAGCCAAAGTAAGCAGAATAAAGAAAATAATAAAGCTCAAACTGGAAGCCAACAAAAAAAGAAAATGGAAATGAATAAAATAAAAAAATTGGTTATTTGAATAGATCAACATAATTGATCAAGAATGATCAAGAAACAAAGAGAGAAAACACAAATTATCAACATTAGGAATGAGAAAAGTGACATCATTATAGATTCAAAAGTTATTACAAAGATAACAAGGGAATATTATGAACAATTTGAAGCCTACTTTAAAAAACATAGATGCTATGAAAGATTTCTAGAAAGATCCAAACTACCAGAAAAATTATGTTATTAGCCTTAAATCTATTAAACAAATGGAATTTATAGTCACAAGTCTTCACCCATACCTAATGTCTACCACCTTCCCACCCTGCCAAAGAAAAAATAAACTCTAGAACTAGATGGCTTTATTTGTGAACTCTACCAAACATTTAATGAAGAAACATGAATTCACCACAAATACATCCATAGATTGAATCGGAAGAAACAGTTCCCAATCCATTTTTGAGACCAGCATTATTCAGATTCCAAAATCAAAGACATTATCAGAAAGAACGACTAGAGACCAATGTCCCTCATAAACATAGACCAAAAAAATCTAAACAGAATTTTATTTTAGCAAATTATCCACCAATATATTAAAAGAATAATGTAGTATGATCAAGTAAGCTTTATTCCAGAAAAGTAAAGTTTGTCTAATATTTGAAAATCAACCAATATAACTCACCGTATTACTAAACTAAAAAATAAAAACTATATGATCTTCTCAACTGAACAGAAAAGGCATTTCACCAAACCTGACATCCGTTCCCCATCAAACAAGAAATAAATGTGGACTCTCTCAACTTGATAAGAAGCATCAATGAGAAACTACAGCTGATGTCATACATAATGACAAATGTTTTCCCCTAAGATCAGGAACAAGACAAGGGTGTCTACCCTCTATGTCTATCAATATTGTAGCGAAGTCTCTGTCCAGTTCACTCACGCCAGAAAAAGAAATAAAAAGCACACTGATGGGCAAGAAAAAAGTAAAACTGTCTTTATTCTGAGATGATACGATCATTAATGACAAAAATTCAATAAAATCTACAAAAGCTACTAGGACAAGTAAGTGAGTTTAACAAGGTTGCAGTGTAGGAATAACACCAGTATCCAAAATTCAATTTTACTTCTGTATCAGAAAACAATTAAAAATTGAAAAGCTATTTACAATAGCATTAAAACTATGGAAATGGATACATTCAGCAAAATGTGTGTGTAAACTAAAGTCTCCAGAATATTGCTAGGAGAAATTAAAGACTTCGTGACTGGAGATACAGCTTTGTTCACAGGTCAGGAGCCCTGGTAGCACTGACACCATTTCCTCCAAACTGATGTAGAGATCCAGCACTACCCAAACAGAAGCTGGTGAAAGTTTTTGGTTGAAATTGAGAAAGTGATTCTAAAGCTCACATGGAATTGCAAAAGGCCCTAGAATAATGAAATGAGATTTGAAAAAGAAGCACAACATTGGACAGCACCACCTTGCTTGATGGCTTATTGTGACACTGGACTAATCAAACAGTGCTCCATAATTCTCAAAATGAACAAATAGGCTGAAGGAAGAAGGCAGAGATTCCACAGCAGACACACAGGTGTGTGCTCTGACTTTTGACAAAGGAGCAGAGACAATTCAGTCTCAAAAAATGTGCTGAGAAAATCAACTATCTATGTGCAAACATGACCCTCTACAAACATACCATATACATAATAAATTCTCAGACCACACATAAAATTTAACTCAAAATGTTTCACAGACCTCAAAGTGAAACCTAACAAGCTTCTAGAAGAAAATAAAAGTGAAAGGAAATATTTGTGATCATAACTGAGGAGCAGAGTCCTTGGGTAAATACCCAAAGCACCACCCATAGAAGAAAACACTGATAATAATCTGGAGTTCATGAAAACTGCCAAGTTTTCACCCTTCAAAAGACCCTCTAAGAGCATAGACAGAGGTGGGAGAAAATATTTGCAAATCATATATGATCAAGGACTTGTATCCAGAATCTATAGAGAACTCTCGAAATGCAATTAAACATAATAACCCAATTTTAAAAATAGGGAAAAGATTTGAACACTTTGCCAAAGAAACTGTATGCACAACAAGTGATCTAATAAAATATCCTCGATAGCATGTTAGTAAGGAAATGCAGATTAAAACCATAGTGAGATGTTACTACATATCTATCTAGTAGGGTTGCAAAAAAATAATTTCATAAAAAAAAACAAAAAACAAAAACAAAACTTGGCAATTCAAAAGACACCAAAAATAAAATGAAAATGCAAACAACAGTTTGGGAGAAAATATTTGCAAAAAACAAATCTTATAAAGGACTTGTGTCTGAAATATACCAGAAACAAAACAAAACAAAACAGAAACAAAACACTAAAAACCTCTTACAACTCAATAATAAAATACAAGCAACCCAATCAAAATATTAGCACAAAATGTATTTTTTATATAATAAATTTATTTTTTATTGGTGTTCAATTTGCCAACTTACAGAATAACACCCAGTGCTCATCCTGTCAAGTGCCCCCCTCAGTGCCCGTCACCCATTCCCCCCCACCCCCCGCCCTCCTCCCCTTCCACCACCCCTAGTTCGTTTCCCAGAGTTAGGAGTCTTCATGTTCTGTCTCCCTTTCTGATATTTCCTACCCATTTCTTCTCCCTTCCCTTCTATTCCCTTTCACTATTATTTATATTCCCCAAAAGAATGAGAACATACACTGTTTGTCCTTCTCCGTTTGACTTACTTCACTCAGCATAATACCCTCCAGTTCCATCCACATTGAAGCTAATGGTGGGTATTTGTCGTTTCTAATGGCTGAGGAATATTCCATTGGATACATAGACCACAGCTTCTTGATCCATCATCTGTCGATGGACACCGAGGCTCCTTCCACAGTTTGGCTATTGTGGACATTGCTGCTAGAAACATCGGGGTGCAGGTGTCCCAGCATTTCATTGCATCTGAATCTTTGGGGTAAATCCCCAGCAGTGCAATTGCTGGGTCATAGGGCAGGTCTATTTTTAGCTCTTTGAGGAACCTCCACACAGTTTTCCAGTGTGGCTGCACCAGGTCACATTCCCACCAACAGTGTAAGAGGGTTCCCCTTTCTCCACATCCTCTCCAACATTTGTGGTTTCCTGCCTTGTTAATTTTCCCCATTCTCACTGGTGTGAGGTGGTATCTCATTGTGGTTTTGATTTGTATTTCCCTGATGGCAAGTGATGCAGAGTATTTTCTCATGTGCATGTTGGCCATGGCCATGTCTTCCTCTGTGAGATTTCTCTTCATGTCTCCTGCCCATTTCATGATTGGATTGTTTGTTTCTTTGGTGTTGAGTTTAATAAGTTCTTTATAGATCTTGGAAACTAGCCCTTTATCTGATACAATGACATGATACTCTACATAGAAAACCCAAAAGCCTCCACCCCAAGATTGCTAGAACTCATACAGCAATTTGGTAGCGTGGCAGGATTCAAAATCAATGCCAGAAATCAATGGCATTTCTATACACTAACAATGAGACTGAAGAAAGAGAAATTAAGGAGTCAATCCCATTTACAATTGCACCCAAAAGCATAAGATACCTAGGAATAAACCTAACCAAAGAGGTAAAGGATCTATACCCTAAAACTATAGAACACTTCTGAAAGAAATTGAGGAAGACACAAAGAGATGCAAAAATATTCCATGCTCATGGATTGGCAGAATTAATATTGTGAAAATGTCAATGTTACCCAGGGCAATTTACACGTTTAATGCAATCCCTATCAAAATACCATGGACTTTCTTCAGAGAGTTAGAACAAATTATTTTAATATTTGTGTGGAATCAGAAAAGACCCCGAATAGCCGGGGGAATTTTAAAAAAGAAAACCATATCTGGGGGCATCACAATGCCAGATTTCAGGTTGTACTACAAAGCTGTGGTCATCAAGACAGTGTGGTACTGGCACAAAAACAGACACATAGATCAATGGAACAGAATAGAGAACCCAGAAGTGGACCCTGAACTTTATGGTCAACTAATATTCGATAAAGGAGGAAAGACTATCTATTGGAAGAAAGACAGTCTCTTCAATAAATGGTGCCGGGAAAATTGGACATCCACATGCAGAAGAATGAAACCAGACCACTCTCTTGCACCATACACAAAGATAAACTCAAAATGGATGAAAGATCTAAATGTGAAACAAGATTCCATCAAAATCCTAGAGGAGAACGCAGGCAACACCCTTTCTGAACTCAGCCACAGTAACTTCTTGCAAGATACATCCACGAAGGCAAAAGAAACAAAAGCAAAAATTAACTATTGGGATTTCATCAAGATAAGAAGTTTTTGCACAGCAAAGGATACAGTCAACAAAACTAAAAGACAACCTACAGAATGGGAGAAGATATTAGCACAAAATTTAAGTAGATATTTTCCCATAGAGAACAAGCACATGAAAAGAATGCTCAACACATTAGTCATTAGAAACATGGTAATTAAAACTAGAGTGAAGTGTCATTGCACACGTAATGTGATGGGCGTAATATAAAAAAGCAGAAAACAACCAATGCTGGTGAGGATGTAGAGAAACTGGATCCTGTGTGCGCTGTTGGTGGGAATGTAAAATGGTACAGCCACTTGCATAATGTTTGACAGTTTCTTAAAAAGTAAATAATAAATTTACCATATAACCTAGCAATTCTACTCTTAAGTATCCACCTAAGAGAAGTCAAAATACATGCTCACACAATAACTTTTGCATATTTCTTTCTTGCATATTATGAATATTTATTCATAATATCCTCAATTTGGTAACAACCTAAATGTCCATCAGTTGGTAAGTAGACTTTGCAGTAAAAAGGAAAACCCACAGGTACATTCTCTAGCCTGGAGGAACCTCAAAAACATTATTTCATGAAAGAACCCAGACACAAGAAACCACATACTGCATAGGTTGATTTTTAAGAAATATCCAGAAAAGGCAAACCTACAAAGTAGCTTTAATCTACAAAAGTAGATGAGTGGTTGGATAGGGCAGATAAATTTTCACAAGGAATCATATTGGAGGGTGATAGGTGTCCAATTTGGTCAGTGTACTAAAATAAATCAAAATAATAAATTTACATTAAAGAATCACACTTAAAAATACATATATTCATGATATATAAAAAATATGCCTCAATCAAGAAAAAAAAAATACCAAAGTGTTTTTTTTTTAAAAAAAAAAGCATTAAAACTGTCACTGAAAGTTTTTGAGAATTCATGATCAAAACTACATTTTAAGATGATCCAACCTGGATTCTCGGGAGAGAGTGCCTATAGTTACAGGATTCAGTGAGACACATATTATGGTTTCAATATCTGAGGGGAACCAAGGCCCATTTCAAAAGCTCGTGCAATAGAGAAGATAAAAGACTCTCCTCACTTCTTAAACACCTCCCTCCTTCCAAGGAAAATAACTGCACCAAATCAGTTAGAATCAGAGTCCAGGAAAGCTGTCAGGTGACGCCTGACTCCCAGCAATTTCTGCTGTGACACTTGACAAATGCCGATATAGATTTCCGAATTATACTCCTTATGCAGTAAAGTTCTGTTTCCTATCACAGCATCTCCTACTAATGTGACAAGTTGGAAATATGACAGTGCTGATGTTCTGTGCCAAAAACCATTCAGCAGGTGACTGAACTCACTTCACTGTTTGAAAACCAGAGCCATCTGCCAATTGTAGGTGAGTGACACCTGAACACTCCGACACGGAGTTTAAGAGAAGATGATGCCTACGCCAATTCTGTATCTGATTTTGACAAAATGTCTTGTTCCCATGCAAATACACTGTATGAGTCAAATGTAAAATTTTTTTACGATATTAAAGCCTATACTAGCTTAAGTGAAGGGAATTTGCCTTCCTGACAATTTCTTGCTTAGATCTCTAGAAAGGAATTTGCCACTTCAACTTCCTTTTAAATTTCCCCTTAATCATGCCCTAATGCAACCCTTCCTCAGAAACTTGCTTGAGATCATTAACATTTGGATTTTGTCCTTCATTGTCTCGGAATCACACTGGGTTTTAAGCAATATGATTTAGCCAGGCAGAAACGGCTTTTTCAGTTTTCATTCATCAATGGTCATTCGCAGGGCTGGGGAGAGACCATTCCCTTACATTTGTCTGAAATGCAGCCAATACCAATGTCATCATTTGAGGTCATGTTTAAGGTTAACATGAGTAAGTAATGGAACTTGGGTGTAGACCACACACTGTGCAGGGTTGCCCACAATCAGGAAGCAGTAGATTATACAGGGTGAAGGTGCTAGAACCCTCTAGGAGGCAGGCAGGTGTGGATGGAAAATGTTGATGAGGAAGGATGGGGATTTATTTGGAACTTAAAATATAAAGACACTACTTTAAGTATAGGAATGATCCTCAAAGAAATTGCAAAAATACTCAAAAGCTACAAATAAGATTAACATACAAAATTAGATGAGTACCAAATGTCGTGTTTACCTGGGGTCCCAGACTGATCTGCAGTGAGCTAGGGCTTCCTTTGAACATCTCTGCAGAGTGACATCATATGAAGCCAGAACTTCTACAGGGCACCCTCCCAGAACACAAACACAAATTCTAACTTGCACACAAGATTACCAAGGACACTTGGGTCTCATGCCTTGACTCTGGGTGCAATGAGAAGTGTCTCCTTGTGACCGTGACATGTTGGCCCACACTCATGGGTTTGTGAACCACCAACCCACCATCTGCAAGATCCACACAACACAAGCTAAGGATTTAGATTAAAATGATTCAAGATACTAAGTCAAGAGATTCTTGGTTTCCTGGAAGAACCAAATCCAAATACCTCCCCCAAAACTCTCACACATCAGAAAACAAACTAACCAAACAAAAACAACAAAGGAAACAAGGCGCATGAGCAACAGATGTAATCAGCAGCAGAAACAGATTCAAAAAGACTCCGGATATTAGAATATTTGATTGAAAGTAATTATGTTCAGGGATGCCTGGGTGGTTCAGCAGTTGAGCACCTCCCTTTGGCCCAGGGCATGATCCTGGAGTCCAGGGATTGAGTCCCATATCAGGCTCCCTGCATGGAGCCTGCTTCTCTCTCTATGTCTCTGCCTCTCTCTGTGTGTGTGTCTCTCGTGAATAAATAAATAAAATATTTAAAAAATAATAATAATTATGTGCATGATGAGCAAAGGAGAAACACAAAATATTAGCAAAGAACAAGAAATGAATGATTATGCAGATTTAAAAATAGGAAGACCATTAAATCAAAAGGCTATATTAAAATTAAAAAGCATGAGATTAAAGAAAAGATTAAACCAGATGCAGAGAGAACTGGTGAAAGGGGAAGCAGATCTGAAGGAAGCACCAGGAGCGTGACAGAGGGGCAAAGGAAGGGAAGACACAAATAAAGAGGTAAGACAGATGGGAAAGGTGACATACATCTAGTGGAAGTTTCAGAAAGGAATCAAAAGATTGGGGCAGAAGCAATAGCTGGGGATAATGTGGGAGATGCTTCCATTCCTGGGAAAGACATAAATCCTCAGAATCATAAGACAATGAATGCACCCATCCAAATTTCAAGGAGGGAGAAACCAAGATATGTTACACAAACAGATCTCGAATTTACTGACAACAAATCTTCACAACAGGGATGTCTCATGAATAAATTTGGGGAAGAAAAGGAAAATTATTCCAACAGGGAATTTCTGAGATTGAAAAAGAAAAATGGTAAATATGAATAAATTTAAATAAGCATTAATTGTATTCATAAAAATGATGTTAATAAAAAATGATGTTAATATTAATTTGTAAATCTGGGATTCCACTGTTGGAGATGGCAGGTTAGGAAATCTGAACCAACACTTCACTGAGGATAGAATATATTTTATTTTATTTTATTTTATTTTATTTTATTTTATTTTATTTTATTTTTTTTTAGAATATATTTTAAAAATCCATTCAAGACACTGGATATCCAATAAGACAGAGGAAGAAGGGGACCCAAGGAGGTGAGTCCTGCTTCAGTACCCTCTTTCCATCGAGCTCATATCCCAGTCCACAGAAGGAGACTAAGAAGATGAGCAACTCCTTTGACAGCATGCACAACAATGGCAAAAATAAATCTTAGCAAACTAGAAAGAGCAGGAAACTACCTTAACTTGATACAATTTTTCTGCTTTGATAAAATGTTTATGGCAAAACTGAAAGTAAGAAATTTAACTGTTATTATCCACAGATGACATGATTGTGTATGCATGAAATCCAAAGGAGTGTACAGATAAATCATCAGAGTTAGAGAGTTTTGAAAAGTTGCTGCATGCAAATTTGATCCATGGAAATCAATTATCCTCCTATGCACCATCAAAATTAAAAAGTACAGTTTATAAAGATGCCATTTACAATAGTGTCAAATATAACAAGTACCTATGAATAAATCTAACAATATTGCAAGATCTCTATGCAGAGGGGAAAATATTATTAAGAACAGTTAAGGCAACCCTCAATAAGTGAAGGAATAAACCTTGTGCATTTGATTTAAAGACTTAATATTATAAAATGTCAATTTCTGCAAATTGATTCAAAACAATACCAATCAAAATCCCAATCTGTTGAGCTTCACAAACTTAGTCTAAAATTAAATGGAAATGCAAAAGACCCAAAATAGGCAAGATGTTCTTGAAGAAGAACACATTGGGACAGCTTGCTCTACTTTTATCAAGATTGATTATGAAGCTAAAGTAAGTAACTCCGACTGGAACTGACACAAGTATGCACATACCAATGGGACAGAGAAGAAAGCCCAGAAATAGACCTACACCTGCAGATACTGGTTTATGGCAAAATGGCACTGCAGAGCAGTGAGGAAAAATTATATTCTCTATAAATGATGCAGGGTTGGTTGCAATGTAGACCTCAGTGTGAAAGGAAGGACAGTAAAACTTCTAGAAAATAAAATGATTTCTTAATTTCTCTTTCTGCTACTTCATTACTAGTATATAGAAACGCACTAGATTTCTGCATATTGATTTTGTATCCTGAAACCTTACTGAATTCATCTGTCAGGTCTAATAGTTTTTGGCGGTGTCTTTAGGGTTTCCTATATACAGCGTCATGTCATCTGAGAAAAGTGAAATTTTTACTTCTTCCTTACCAATCTGGATGCCTTTTATTTCTTTTTCGTGTCTAATTGCAGTGGCTAGTACTGTGTTGAATAAATGTGATGAGAGTAGACATCCTTGTCTTGTTCCTGATCTTAGAGGAAAAGCTCTCAGCTTTTCACCATTGAGAATGGTGTTAACTGTGGGTTTTCCATATATGGATGCCCTTTATCAAATTGTCCTAAACCTACTTTGTTGAGAGTTTTTTATCACAAATGGATGTTATACTTTGTCAAGTGCTTTTTTTGCATCTATTGAGAGGATCATGTGGTTCTTAACCTTTCTCTTGTTGATGTGATGTATCATGTTAATTGATTTACAGATATTGAACCACCCTTGCATCCCAGGAATAAATTCCACTTATGACTTAAAATAAGGAAAACTTATTTAAACGGGAAATAGAAATTATAAACAAAAAAAGACAAGACTGATATGCTTGTGTTAAAATTATTAATTTGTGTTTATTAAAATTCATCATTAAGGTAGTGGAAAAGCAAGCTAACTGTGTAGGAGAAGATATTTACATATGCATAATGCTATCGACTGAATGTGTTCCCTCAAAATTCATATATTAAAATCCTAACCCCCAAGTTGATGGTATTTGGAGGTGGACCTTTGGGAGGTGATTATATCATGAGAATAGAGCCCCTGTGATGGGATTTGTGCCCTTATAACAGAGATACGAGGGAGCCACCTCAATCCTCTCTCCACTGTGTGAGGACCCTGAGAAAAGGCTGCTATCTCTCAGCCAGACAGTGTGTCCTCACCAGACACCAAAGGTACTGCTTGCACCTTGATCTTTGACTTCCCGGCCTCCAATAGATACGCATGCACACGAAACACACTCACAGTGTAAGGATGTTCACGGGTACATTGTTCAACATAAGCCAAAGCTAGAAAAACATTCAACTGTCTTTCAACAGAATGAGTAAAGAAATGGTGGCTTATCTATATAATGAAATACTATACAGTATAAAATGAACAAATTATACTCTAGTTACACTCTACAAACCGAATCACACTGACCTTTATCAAAAGGTAGTTCCTGATGATTATATGTGAAAGGCAAAATGTAAATGTGACAGGCAAAACTGTAAACCTCAAGAAGAAAATGGAGAAAACATATTCTTGCATTTCAAGTAGGAGATGATTTTTAAGCATGGGAAGGGAGCACAAACATAAAGGAAGGATGGATAAATTTGATTATGTTAAAATAAAAAATATCTATTCATAAAACACATCATAAAGCATGTGATGATCTGTATTTACAACAGTTTTTTTTTTAAAAAAAAAAAAAAACAACAACAACAACACGACATTAGTATCTAGAATGGATAAAGAACTTTTGGAATCCATTTTTTTAAAAAGCACACAATTAACCAAGAGAAAAATAGGCAAAAATCTCAAACAGAAGTTTCATAAACATAGGGAAAGATTACTAGCTTCACTAATAATCATGGAAATTGTAGCTAGAACCACAGTGAGACACTTTTTCATCCCTACCAGTTGAGGAAAAACTGAAAAATCTTAAAGGAGCATCATCTCACCAGAAGGAGAAGAACTGAGTTTTTGGTGGGAACGTAAAATGGTGTCATTGGTTTCAAAGCAGAATAAGTTCTGGTGATCTAATGCTCAGCACGTGATTACAGCTCTTAGCTGTAGTACACACTTGAAAATTGCTCAGAAAGTACATCTTAAAGATTCTCACCAGTAGAAAGAAATGGCACTTTGTGACATGATGGAGGTCTTAACCTAACACCATGTCACCACCACTATGGTGGTGATCACTGTGCGATACACAAGCGCATCAAACCAGCATGTCATGCACCTTAAACTTACACAATGTTAAGTGTCAAACATAGTTCGATCAAGTCGAAACAAAGCAAACTAGCGTGACCTCATTAAGTGGAAAGACGCGCCTAACCTACGCCCTGAACGGTATGTACGGATATGACCTGTGGGCTCCATGTACCAGGAGACAAGCCAAGCGTATTTATAGCAGTAAAACCTGAACCTAATCCACTGACAGCAGAATAGAGAAAGAATTCCATCTTCTGTTAACAGAATGCCAAAAAGCAGTAAAAATGGACGAACTATGGCTCCTTCCATTCATCATCATGGATGAATCTTACAAACATAATATTAAACAAGAAAGCAAACTTCAGAAGAATCCACGCAGTTTATACAGTATTAAAATTATGCAAAGTCCACAATTTTGTGAAGCTAAGCAAAATATTATTTATGACACGCACGTCATAAAAAAATCAAGAGATGCAAGGATGGCTTCTGGGTTGGTGATGCTCTCGGTAGGAAGGGAGGATGATACAATGAGTGAGAGGCCCATGGTGGGTTTCTCCTCCTAATCCGAATTAACCCCATGTCTTTCCTCTGCTACCGCTCTTCCCTGGGAGGACCTCGGGCACCATGGGTGTGCCCAGCCCGCGGCTCTCTGGCACCTGGTTGCTTCTCCTGCTCACCCGTGGGCACCTCACAGTTACCTTCAGCCAACACGGCGCTGTCACACCCCCTCCCCGGTGGTGTGGGTCCCACAGGCTGCCGAAGCTGATAATGGAAGGTCATGAATATGAAATGATGCATAGAGTAGCGTTAGGAACCTCTGGTTATGGGTCCCTCTGGGTGTCGTTTGCTCCCATTTCACTCTTCCATTTAGCTAATAGCGATATACCAGAGCCCTAGAAAGATCTCAAGACTGACCTTTGATAATACACTTCGCATCCTCTGCGGCTCTCCCTTCCGACTCAGCCCTGGACGCTTCCGTCAACAAAGGTCAGAAGCATCTGCAGCCAGAAGGCAGAGGACAGGAATCGACTCGCTGCTCCATGGGGTGCATGAGCCTCAACTGCCCCGATGCTCTCAGAAGCTCAGGGACCACCGTGGGGCGCTACCCTTAGGGATAAAAATCGCCAAGGATCCAAGATCGCATAAGCCCCGGCCAGCACACAGGCCTGCACGTTTCAGTCCTGTCGCTGTAACAGCTCTGGGCTCCGGGGAAAGAGGGACAGACAAGGGGAGCGTCACAGGGACAAGGCAGGGGAGCGGCCCAGGGCCGGGGCGGCAGGGAGGACCCTTCACAGGTGTCACTCGCTGAGCTCGGGAGGACGGCGGCCGGGGGCGGGACATGTCCGCGTGGGATGGGCCGGCTCGCAGAGCACCTGCGCCCCTAAGGCACCGTGGGCCTCGGTGGAAGCGACGAGACCACCACCACCAGTGCCGGGCACGCACAGCCCACTCAACGCAGTGAGCACCTGAAGCAGCCGGGGCGTTCCCGGAGGCACTTGCAGGGCGCGTGCAAGGGCCAGCGTCTTGTGTGAAGCAGGCAGGAGATCGGTGCTACCACGGACGGGGATTACACATACGGCCGCACCGACGGGCAGGGGCAGGCTCGTCCACAGGTGCCCTCCCCTCGGCCGCCACGCGGAGCCCCATCTCCCACCACCTGCCCCACTCTCCCACCGGGGCCTTGGAGCCAAGTCGGGAAGGGAGACGGGAAGATGGGAGATGCGCTGGGCAGGCTTCAGGGAGGAGATTTTCCAGGGTGTGAGAGGTCTGGAAGCAAGCGGGCACGTAAAGAAACCCCTGAGAGAGAAGGGGATTCTGTGCCTCCTCTATGTTTTCTGAAAAAAGGCAAGTTAAGGAATTGAAATATTTGGAAATATATTTTCGAAAGGGATCTGGAACTGCTGCGTGGACAGGACATCGGGAGGCAACTAGTTTTATAAGACTGTGCACCTAGTGTTGTAAAAATAATTCTAACAGAAGATTAAACTAAGTTACCTGGAAATTAAGTTAGGGGACTGGATCACAAGTTTCTGGACAAATAGGGTATCAAATGCCCCCTTGTTCCCCTCCTTTTGAATCTGACCAAGCTCTGAAGCCTCCTTGAGTGTCACCCCCTCTTCCCCAGCAGCGTCCAGCTGCATCTGTGGCTGGGGGACCCCCGAATGTCAGGGTGAGCGGCAGGCCGTAAGGGTGAAATAACTGACCGCTATCATCATCATCATCATCATCATCATCATCATCGCAATGAATGCTTCAAGTGGCTCTAAAAGCCTGCTCATGACCCTTGCCCGTAGGCATGATTATTATAATTAGCATTGCTATTTATCACACGAGAAAATCAAAAGTCACAAAGTTTATGAAATGTCCTCAGATCTGCCAGCAATTAAAAGAAGCAGGAACTCAAACCCAGGACTGTCTGACTTGGGAGTCCTCTGCGCCAACCCCAGGACTTGGTGATTGTGATACAGGCTCTGGGGAGTCAGCTTCTCTTTGCCAACTGGACGGCAGGCTCCGGAGGGCAACATTGGACTCTGCCGGTGACCAATCCCATGTACTTAGCAAAGAATCTGCAAAAAGATGACACTAACTATTTGCTGATTAATGTAAGATATTATTAGACATGTGGGGATTTTAAAGCATAGGGAACAGTGTTTGTTTGCTCATTACACTGACTTCATCACAAATTGATTGGTGGCACTCCTGCAAGAAGATAGATATACTTCATTAAATGCATGTATTAGCCACTCCAATTATACACACTATATTACTCAACCTGAAAATTGCAATAATTTATTTTTTATTTAAGCACTTTCTTGATGGAGCTATTACTCTTGAAAGGTTTGCAAATGGCTCTGGTTTGTAATCACTTAAATATATCCTCACTTTAAATATACAAATGTGGTGACTTTTTTGTTTTTTAGAAGAAACAAATCACTAAAAAGCCAATCTTTCTAAGAATTTAGAGGGCGTGTGAGGGTTTTCATTCTTCCCACAAGTGTTCTTTCCTTAGAGTTCTGTAGAATACAATATTTCAGCTCACTGAAGCGTGGTGCTTGAACACAAAGCTGATCCTTTCCAGCTTCTGAAAGGACAAGACTGAATCCAAGCACCAAAGCCAAGCGCTCGGCAAGAGAGCCTCAACGGCTGAGTCCAGGTCCACAGAGTCCAACAACACGTCACCAAAAATCCATGAAAAGTTCTGCTCAGGGAGTATGGAGGGCAAAATAGCCTCCAAAAATCAGATAGTCCAATAACTAGAGAATATTTTCAATAATCACCTTTCAGAAACTCTCCAGTCTCTGGTTATACTCAAGTCTTTTGTGCTTTCAGCTACCAAGATCCATCAGCTTCTCAGACTTGAAAAATACGGACAACTTTCCAATCATTAAAGTAGCATCCTCTGACGGAACAGTCTAATGAATCACAGTGACGATTCTGGGTGCAGAGGAAGAGAAAGTGCAGATGGAAGAGGGACCCCGAGGAGACGGAAAGGCAAAGCAGCACCCAGGAGGGGAAGAGGTTGGGCCACCTTTCTTGCAGCCGAAGGGCAGAAAGACATGGAGCAGGGGTCCCCACTGGAGAGGATGTGGAAGTAGTGGCTGAGAGGGGCCAGGTGGCCCAGGATGAGGGTCGCCTCCCCCGCTGTACTGAATCCAGCTCTCTCCGAACCAGCCCAACGCTGAGGAGGAAGAGCATCAAAACTCCGGATACTTCACCTTCTATGAGCAGATGGAAGGGATCGCAGCGGCTCTGCTCCTCCTCCCCTCCCGGCCTCCCCTGCCCAGGCCCACTGATGCTGCAAGCCAGAGACGCAGGTGGAGGACAGCTAGGACCTCAAGGCTTGTGTCCTCTGCCTCCCGGGGAGGGTGGGGTGCCCTGCCCGCCCCCAGAGCAAAAGAGTGAAGGAGAGCCTGGCTCTGGACTGGGAATGTAAGCGAGGGTTCGACCCGGCTCTTCTAAAGGCCGCTCACTGCCTCCCGCTCTTTGAGCACGGAGGGGAGTGTGGCGGTCAGTGATCCCCTTGCACTGCCACCCTCAGGTCAAGTGGACACTGTGCAGTGGTGCTAGGCTTGAGCGGTCTTGCTACCCCACTCAAGCAGGTGGCACAGCAGGCAAGGGGACCCAAGGAGCAAGGGGCTCAGGGGCAGGTGGGAGGCATAGTAAGAAGGGGAGCTGAGTGGTCCTCCCCCAACACGGAAGAAGCATGGAGGGTCCCCACTGTGGTGCTTCCAGAAAGTCCACGAAGGCCCCTGCCAGAGCACGGCATTGGCCATCTGCCATTCAGAGAGCATGAGCTGGAGAAACAGCCATAACCAACAAAGCACTTCGGCCGCAGTCAGGCGACTGAGGACACATGTCCCTTTCCATCCTGATATACTGTGGAGACAGGGACCCAGGAAGAGAAGGGACTGGATCACACCTCCTTCCTACTACAGGTTGTTGGAGCCTCGGAAGAGGAGTAGAGAAGACTGGAGCTCGAGTTGGACACACTTGGGCTTTTCAATAAACAAAGGTGACCAGAACTCTGTGGAATCCTGCCAAGATGACAGCAGGAGACACAGACAGGCTGCAACGCACAGGTGAGGAGAGCTCTTACAAAATAGTAGAATCACTTCATGTCCATATCCTACTGACCTGGAAAGTCAAATATTAGCATTTGGATCATTGGTGAATGGGAATGGAAAAGAATGAAGCCGGACAAGGAGAGGAAAGTCTACCTGTATCAAGGAGCCCATGAAACGGTAGGAGCACCAGTCACAGAACTGTAGGGCTTTCTCCAGCAGAGTCTGAAGCCCAGGTGGGCACCAAGACTGCAAGTGTAAAATTTCCTTATAGACAATAAACTATCATATAAGCAGCATAAAATTAAGTCTATTTTTCTTAAGTATAATGCCTTGAAGTTGGTTACACACCAAAGCCCGGTTTTGACGTTCCAGGGATATGACAAAGGACTGATTTAACACCATTCACCAGTCTCACAGATGAGTAAGGATCTCCTGGCTACTCTCTGGATTATCTAAGGGTTTGGAGGCAAAATAATACAAAGAATAAGGCACGTTTCTAGAGCCACACTGCAGCATTTCAAATCACATCCATTATGGACTCGGGGGGTCTTAGGCAGGTTACATGTCAACACTCCTCCATCTGTGTTCTCTGATCATGAAGCACTGGTTGGTATTTTCTCAACCTCAAATGAAGTACGATGCAAGCACGGCTTCAAGCCCCGACTCCCAACTGGAATGCGACCCAGATCCTACAGGGAAATCGTGGAGCTGCTACTCATCCCAAAGCCCATGTACACTGTGGGAGATCCCCGTTTATAGAAAGGATTAAGGTATGGGATGGGAGATGTTTTAGCCACCTCCTTTGCATTCAGAGCAGAATCCGTTGGCCTCTCCCTGATGTCCATCTCTGTGTCTCTCTCAGTGTCTGTGCAAGCAGTTAAAGTGTGATGCCTCTTGATGGGGCATCATAATACACTCAACACTCCAGCACCAACTAACTTGGAGCATCTCAATGTACCCGATATTCCAGCACTGACTAATGCAGTGGGGTCCAGAACCCAGCTGGAATGATCTAAGTTGGGTAAATGAGCACATTTCTCAAAATCTACATGTTCCGATGCCGCAATTGAGTCAGGCAACCCTGGCATCCATTTGTCAGCTAAAACCTGCAACTGAGAGGAAAGACGGAGAATGTTTTGCTCAATTTACAGTCTACTTGAAATTAATGGAGAATAAATGTTCCAAATTCAAACCTTTCAAGGGACAATTTCCATTACGCCCAAGCTCAGCTTCATTTCTGATCCACTGTTGCAAGGAGTAACAGCTGTTAGGGGCACTGTAACTGCAAGCAAACCACTGAGGCCATAAACTTTAAAAAGAAAACTCTCTTTCTGATGGTCACCGGGAGAAAAGGGAAGTGAATGGCACATTTGATGAAATCTGATCACACTGCAAAGGCCTGCCAAATCCTCGAAGCTGTACTAAAGGTCATTGTGTGGAGATGCCAATCCATCAGACTCTCCCCTTCACTCCCCTTCCGTGGGCGAGGCAAGCTTGATGAAGCAGAGGAGCAGTGAGGGAGTGGGAAGCAGAACACTCTCCCAGCATGTCTGGTGTGTAGCAGAATGCGATGGGCACCGTGAGGAGGGATCCGGGGGAACTCCCTCTGCCAGCCGACCTTTCAGTTGTCTGTCTCCTATGTCCAGCAAAGCTCCGGACTTTTGGGTGGGATACCCCGGTTCTCCCCTACTCCTACACACACCCCCTTTGGAGCTGTGACCATCAAGCACATGAGTCATCAAGCTCACACACCCCTCACACAAGTATACAACACAGAAAGTGAGGCAAGAGGGGGCTGAAATACTTGTGCAAAAGAGTTCCCCAAGCAAATTCTGCATCAACGTATCCTAGGGAATGTCTGCATCATTAGAGACCACTCTCTGTGGTGCCCACAGGCCAGGGTGGACAGGAGGACAGCAGACAGGAAATGGTGCAGGGTGGGAGTTGGGGTGGGGTGGAGTGGGTAGACTCCCAGGACCTGGAAATAGATCATCAGAGGTGGGGAGATGGGTTCAGATCTCAGTGGTCGTGGTCCATGGTGCATCAGTAAAGACTGATGTGGGCTTTCTACAGGAGGAAGAGAGAAGGACTCTCCTAATCTTCTCCCTCCACAGGTCCCTCCCAGACCAATAGACTCAAATGTGACCTGTTGGTCTCCTAACAACACATGCCACGTTACCATGCATAGGTTAGTGTAGTGTCACAGGGGAGACAGCAGTCAGCTGTGTCCAAGGTGATGAAAGTCAAGAAAGATAAAGACTAAAATTTTCTATTGGATGTAGCCACATGGAGGACATTGGCTGCCTTAGGAAGGAGTAGTTTTAGTGAAGTGATGGAAATACAACAGGGTTAGAGGCCAGAGAGATAGAAGCTAGAAGCACAATAGAGAGGATGAGAGGAAAGAGAGGATGGGAAATATTGGTTATTCCTTCAAAAAGTTTGGCATCAATGAACCCTCCTGGGGACAGGGACCATAACTTTTCATTTCTATATTTCTATCAAAGTACCACGTACATGATATGAGGCATATAAATGTTTGATGGACCAACGGATGAATGAACGCCTTTCTGGGGAAGCTCCGAATAGGAAGAGATCGAAACCAGGTGTGCAGGCTGAAAGGGCATGAGACTGAGCAGGAGTGTGTGCCTCAAGGAGAAAGCCCTGGAGATGGTCACAGCTCCAAAGGCGGTGTGTGTAGGCGTAGGGGAGAAACGGGGCATCCCACACAAAGAAACAGCAAGCCTGTGTCACTACACGGGGGACAAGGCCAGATGTGCTGATAGAGTCTAGACTGGAGAGCCTCACTGCCACGCTGAAACTCTTCCACTTACCTCAGGAGGCCGTGGGGAAATATCCAAGTCCTGTGAGCAGAAAACATCATGGTGGGTTGAACACAGACCACACCAATGAGAATATGGAGCGCAAGACGGGGAACTGCAGAGAGGACCCGGTGTTTCTTGGAGTTGAGGCAGAAGGGCTCAGCCAAGGATGTGCAGATGGGGGTTGGGTGGGGTGGGCCATGCTTCATCAACCAACAGCTTTCTGGAGGAGGTTCATTCTGTTAAGTTCGCCTCAGAAACTCACAAATATTTAACATCCAGTGTCTTGCTGGATGATAAGGGGAAGAGTTAAGGCCTAAGATCCTGTTGAAAATCTGAATATAGTCTCCTCCAAAATTCAGCACCGAGAGAGAAACAGCACATGTGTAGGGTGAGTATGGGTTGAAAAATGCAAAGAACAGACATTGCTGCCCAGGGAAAGTAGGTTTTACTGCTCATTAAATGAGATCTAGGGGGACACAGGCCTGGGAGAGGGGATGGGACTGTCCCCAGGAACATCTAGAAGACATCTCTGGCAGCTCCTGCATGAGCAGCCCAAGAGAATAGGAAGAACCGGCATTTCTACAGAGAACCCCCCATTAAGGGAGAGGGTCATATGCTTCAAATGTGGGAATTTAGCCTTGAAAAGAGAAAGAGGTCATCATTTCCAACTTTGAGAGAAAATAAAGTTTTAGGGTAGGAGAATTAACCAGGTAATGGGACAACCATATTCCTTAGCATTGTCCACTTACAAGGCAGAAAGTGTGGGCACAGAAGCACTTGATATAAGTTGGATGGAAGAGAAATCAATATTAGTTTTTTTTAATTAATTAATTTATTTATTTTTCTTTTTTTGAGAGAGAGAGAGAGAGAGAGAGAGGCAGAGACACAGGCAGAGGGAGAAGGCAGGCTCCATGCACGAGGAGCCTGATGTGGGATTCGATCCGGGGTCTCCAGGATCGCGCCCTGGGCCAAAGGCCGGCACCAAACCGCTGCGCCACCCAGGGATCCCAGTTTTTTTTTAATTTAAATTGGATACATGGATGAAGGACCAACCCCACCCAACATCCCATATAGCTCAGAAGCTTTATGAGGCGATCCTGTCATTAGGTCATGCGATGCCTGCCTCGTGATGATCCAGTTGGCTGAGTCCACTGGTCAGCAGTGCTAAAGCCCCTCTCCTGGCCAAGAATCACTTCTGGACCTCAGGGCTACATGTGTGTCTTGACCCTCTGCTCCATGGGACTTCCTCTGCTCCCAGGTCCCATTTGGGCTCACAGTCAACACACAAGATATTACCCAAATGGAATGGTGGCCCAAGGAGCGTAAAATAGATTTTTAAGTCCACCTCATTTTCTATCACATATTCAATTAAAAAGAGCAAACAAGGGATCCCTGGGTGGCGCAGCGGTTTAGCGCCTGTCTTTGGCCCAGGGCACGATCCTGGAGACCCGGGATCGAATCCCACATCGGGCTCCCGGTGCATGGAGCCTGCTTCTCCCTCTGCCTATGTCTCTGCCTCTCTCTCTCTCTGTGTGTGATATCATAAATAAATAAAAAAAAATTAAAAAAAAAAAGAGCAAACAATGTACAGTTGTAACCATCTGATTTTGCAGGATTGTGGGTCCCACTGGGCGGTGGGGCCCTGAAGAAGAACCACCCCAGTGACGAAGTAGAAAGAGCCTTATTTTCAGAGCCTGTTTAGAAATGCATCTCCATTGGGTGTCCCCTGTCTGTCCACTGCACAATATTTTTTTGAAGATTTTATTTATTTATTCATGAGAGATGCACACAGAGAGAGGGAGGGTGCGGCAGAGACGCAGGCAGAGGGAGAAGCAGGCTCCATGCAGGGAGCCCGATGTGGGACTCGATCCTGGGACCCCAGGGTCATGACCTGGGCTAAAGGTGGCGCTAAACAGCTGAGCCACCCAGGCTGCCCAACTGCACAATATTTTAAAGTGTGAGTTAATATCTACTGAGATTCTGACTTCAGTATCATTAACTGAGTCAGCAGGTGGAAATTCGAGGAGAGTTCTTATCTTTTCCAGAGCTTTTTCCACATACATTCAGGGGGAAGGTGCAGACTTGGGGAAAAATGAGCCCCTCGTGGGCACAAGCAGTGGGGAGGGGCCCGGGGGTTGCCATCTGACCCTGCGCCTGAACCGCCACCTGCAGGTGACAGTGACACATACAGAAGTCTTGCTGTCTGCTCACAACGCTCCGTGTACCCTCCCAGGAAACCTCCCTCTGGGTCGGCGGACAAAACAGCCCCTAAGGGCCACTTGGCCCCTGGACTCTTGGTGTCCCCGCAGAGTAACAGGTGTGCCCCAGGAGGGGTCGTCGGAGGTGCGGTGGGGACCCAGATCTGTGCCTCACACCAGCCTGCTTGTCCCTGTAGAAACTCACATTAAACTTCACTTGTAAAAAGAAAAGCGTCTTCAGAAGGGAGCGACAAAAGGTGCTGAGCGCTGTGGGAGGGGTGGAAAGCCAAGGAGCCCCAACAGCCGCCCTCAGCCCCTCACAAGCCTCTTCCCCCCACACTCTCAGCTCAGACGTGCTGCGGAGGAGAGACGCAGTGATGCTCTCCATCCTTTCCAGCTTTCAAACGTTCCCCACAACCGCGCTCCTCTCTGAAATGGAGACACTCATTCCTTTGTCAACTGCAAGTGTGCTCATTTACAAGGCACCATGTTTTTTCCAGAAAAAGCAGTTCTCCATCACTTTGGAGGCGCGGCTCCAGCTCCAAGGCCACTTCCCCTTCCACGAAGCCTCGGCTTCTCCATCAGGGGAGGGGTCAGCAGCCCTCAGGGCCCCGTTGCCGTGCGTCCTCCGCGGGGACAAACCAACGCGTCCACAGCTTCCGGGCTTCGGGGACCAGCAGCCCTTTCCCACTGATGTGCTCGTCTAACAAGTTCAGAGTCTTATTTTTCATAAAGATTTATAGGATCAAGATCTTCCCAATTTATTTTCCAAAAGGAATTAGTATGGAAATAGATGCTCCTCTTGCTGTAACTTTATCAACTTTGATTTTGAAGCAGGTGGCAATCAGTTTGTATTTATTTTGAGCGAACAGCTTGGACCGGATGCTATTTTCTAAGTACCTGGTACCCTCCGAGGAGACCTGTTCAAGCTCGCCGTGGTGATGATGGGATTCACCTAGAAGAGCCACCCCTCCTAATTAGCCTGATTGGAAATTCAACGAAGCCTGGTGGGCGCCCGCTTGGAAAACCCCCAAGCACGGTGTTTGCAAGCTCGCGAAACACAGTCCGGGTGACGACGTGCAGAGAAAGCCCAGAGCCCCCCACCCACCCCAAGTCAGACCCTCCCCGGGCCTGGCTCCTGGCCGCTGTGCATGGGGACAAGCAGAGGCGGTCCCTGCACGCCGGGTGGACCTACCGTCCCGCTGGGGACCAGTGCCTGGCACTCGGCTCTCCTCCTCCGGGGAAGTCAGATGACAGGCCGGGCTCCCCACTCCATCTTCATGGTATTTTCCTCTGTCACACCTCTCACAACTATAATTAAACTATGACTTATATAATTATTTGATTAATGTCTGTCTCCCCCACCATGGAAGCTCTACTGCGCCAGGGACCCGTCTCTCCTTGATCCATTATCCTCGCGCCAGTGAGTGCAGAGTCCGACAGAGGGGAGACGGTCGGCGAATGAATGGATGGATAAATCAACGAATCGATGTTCTATGGTGACATCTATTTTCTGTTTGGGGCATTCGGTTTTGAAGAAAACAGCTGGAGTCCCTGGAAAGTACTGGAAGTGACAGCGGCTCCCCTCTTTGGGGTGGGTCACGCACAGCAGAAGAGGATCCCGGTGGGTTCCTCTTTAGTCCCAAGGTGTTCGGGCCCCACGGCCAACGGACCCGCCGAGGCCCAAGACAGTGAGCCCCAGCCTCCGACCTGCTGCTTGGTCCTCCGTGTGGGGTGCGAGGCCTGGGCCAGCACCCGACCACCAACTCGGAAGTGCCCCGGCCCCCGGGCCGCCCGTCTCCACGGAGAGCGCGCAGCACCGACACGTGCACATGCACATGCACACACGCACGCGCACACACACTGCAGCTGTGTGCTTCCTCCTGGTCACAGAGCACTGAGGGGTCACGGGCTGGCGTGGGGACTAGGAGACGTACAGCCCAGCAACCGAAACTTGCAGAAAGACCTTCTGTTCCCAAAATAGGAAACAAAATGCCAAATTCTTCCCTCAAAAGAGAAAAGGTGGCTTCCCAGAGGTCCCAGGACCAGGGACAGTCTCACCTTTAAATGAGTCGGACGTGGCGCCCGGTGCCAGGAGTAGTGGCAGGTAACTTGCCCACACGGGACGCCTGCGTCTTGTGAGGCAAGCGAGCGCCGCTCCTCAGCTCTGGCGCAGGCGGGGATCCTGCAGACGTGAGCTGCTGCCCCGATGCCTCTCGTGGGCCTGGGGGTGCGGGAAGGACTCGAGGGGAGGGGCGAGGCTCAGAGGAGGCCCCACACTGCAGGACCCGGGAGCGGGCAGGTCCTCCCCACATCGCCGCGCACCCGCCCTCACGCTTCCTTCTGTCCCCGTCCCGCTCCCTGTGCTTGCACCCCGCCTCCCGGTGACCCCGCAGCCCAGCCCCTGGGGACCCACAGGGAGGGAACAAGGCCTCTGGGCTGCGCTCACCCCTCTGCGGACCTGATGCCCGTCCCTCCTCCTCGGGAGGGAGCCCCACACGCCACCGGACCTGATGCCCGTCCCTCCTCCTCGGGAGGGAGCCCCACAAGCCACCGGCTGCTGAAGGCGTGAGATTCCAGGACGCTCGTAAAGAGGGAAATATGCCCTCAGTGAGAACAACACTTAATATTCCCACGTAAGAAATCACAGAGCTCGTAGCACAAGAGTACTGAGAACTTAATAACGGGAGGTTAATAACCATAAAATACCGTGATCCCTTTTCCTTCGGGACCACGGAAACAATTCCAGCTACTCACCAGCAAGAGCCTGTTTTCTGGAAGAAACCTGGGCGGAGCCAAGACGTCACAGTCCCCGCACTGGCAGGAGCGCGCGTCACCAGGCACAGGCGTCCAGCTGAGCTGTGCACAGGGCGCGTATTTGGGGGTTTTCGAGTCTGATTCGCAGCACAGCACAGACAGGACACAAATGCGCAACAGAAAAAAGACAGGAAAATGGTAATAACTTCTCAGAAAGTCAACGCCAACGATGGAGTTTTGCTGGGTTACCTCCTTTCCAGGCCTCTAAGTATTTTCACCAAGCCCAAGAAAGCACCCCGGGGACGGCCTGGGCCCCTTGCCAGCCCTCCCTCCGCTCCACCCCTGACCTCCGCGTGCCGGGGTGGCTCGTTCCCTTCTCACCAGGGACAAGCCTTTCCGGCCCATAGCCGAGAGTCCACTCTGCGCGCCCACACATGGAAAACCGCCGTCACAATTAGGGTGAAATACGGCGCCGGAGATGACTGATTCTTGGCAAACCTGGTCGGACGCTCCTTCCCAAAGGATTGATGTGGCCGTCGGGGGAGCCATGGTCCTGCCCTTGCTGCAGGGGGCTGGTGGCCCTCGGAGGGAGGCCTGCGCTCCCGAGTGGAGGAGGGCTGGGCGCGAGGGAGAGCGATGCTCGTGTCAACAGTGCATGCACGTGAGTTATGGAGGCCGAGCTGGCCAGGCTTTAAATCCCGCTGAAGGTCATTCCAGAAAGACATTTGTAGAATGAGCTGCTTGTTCAAAATTCAAAACCCTCTTAGCTGTGAGGGCTCCCGGACATTTGATGAATATAGTCTTGTTTCGTACAGGGTCAGGAGGAAGCGGTGGGCTGCAGCCTCGTCGGCACACACACACACACACGCTCCCTCTCTCTCATGCACACACACACCCCAAAGAGAGTCCGAATGAAGTTGCTCCCCAAGTGCATTCCCACAACACTCTGGGTGAGAGTGTGTAGCAATTCTAGGGGACGGTGACCAGCAGCTCCCTACCTGGCACATCCTCACCCTCTGTCAGGAGTCTCTGTTCCTACAAGTCAAGGTAGGTTGACGGGGCACGGCCTTCAGCAGCGGGAGCCTCACGGTGGCTTAGGGGACATTCCTCATCACACCAAACAAACCCTAGGGTGACCAGGTCCTTTGAAAAGGACTTTGTCGGAAATCCCTCAATCCCAGGCACGGGTGGCGCACAGGACCACCAGCTGCCCCCAGAGGCCACGGCCACGGGAGGAGGGCTTGAGGCCCAGCCCACCCCACTGACCGCGGCAGTGCTGGTAGGCACCTCTGCCCTTGCCCCAGGAGCCCCATCCAGGAGGAGGCACAGCCGTCCCAATACAGCATGGAAGCAGATCCCACAAAACCACAAGGTGAGCGGATGTTATTTGATGAATTCCTGGTACGGTGGCCGGAGTAGCCACAGAGCCAAGTGCCAGGGGGATGAGGAGACAGGGCGGCCCACAGGCCTTCAACGCGGCCTGGTCTACCGCTTCACAGCTTCACGCACCTCGGGGCACCTGTGGCCCTGGGGGGAGTGGGGGCAGGAGCCAGGTTCCCAGAGCAGTCGGGGTCTCAGGGTCAGGGAGAGCAGAGGTCTGAGGCTGCAGCAGGGGAGACGCATACACAACACCTGCTCCCAGAGCTGCAGCAGGTGCAGGAAGGCTGGGATGCAGCGAGCGGGGGCCCCACGAGGTCACGGGCCCCTGGTAACCACATGGAGCCAGCCAACTTCTCCCCGCTTGCTGCTGGTGGGGTGCGGCAGGCAGGAGGCCAGGAGGAGCGGGGTGGGGTGCAGGGGGGGCAGGGAGCCCAGCTGAGCTGCAGGGCAGCCGTCCGGCCCCTTCCCAGGAGGCAGCAGGGACGAGGACAGGGGCTGCTCTGCTCATGCCCCGGCACCCCAGAGTCTTTACGTCTTTAGGGCAACAAAACACCATCTGTCTGATTCCTCCCCCTGAGAATTTCTTTTCCAGGAAGAGGTTGACCAGTGTGCTGGGTACATGCAGTTAACGCGGCGAGGCCTCCGAGGGGAAGCCAGGGCCCTGAGGTCCACCCCACGTGCACGTGTGTGCACACACACAACACATAACGCAACATCCACACGCATACACACAACACGCACACAGCACACACCATATACACACACGACACATACAGCACATACGTGTACACACAAGCACATACATATGCGCACAACATACCTGCGACACAAACAACAGAGAATGCAACATCCACATACGTACAATACACACAATACAAAATACATCTACATGCACACATATATACACAGGACGTACACATGTGTACACACGTGTACACACGTCATACACACAGCACACAAACACACAATACAGCGTGCACACACACATGACGGTGTTCCGGAACCATGAGGAAACTCAAACAGCATTCCCAGGGACATCCACCCTCCCCTTCCCCGGGAGGAGCACAACCCCAGCCCCATGCGTGGGCTGCACGGAGTGGGGCGGGGAGCGACCCGGGAGGCCTGGGCCGGCGCAGCCCCAGCCAGGGGACGGGGTCAGCAGCGGAGTGGCCAGGTGCGCGGACCGAGCGGCCGTGGCCCTGATGTGCTGGGAGCGCGCTGCCCTCTGCTCGTCCATCTATAACCGTCGTCCCAGCTCGACCGTGGACGGCCTTTGTCCAAAGAGCCCGTTCTGAACCCTTCAAACTGCCAAGGTCATCACGGATGAGGGAGGACGGGATCTGTCAGGGCCGAGAGGAGCCCGCGGACGTGCACCTCAGCGAGGGGGCCGCCGGGGCCGTATCCCAGGACGGGAAACAGACACGAGGGGAAGTCAGGAAGGAAGCGCGCACGCTCGCTAGTCCTAACACGCCCGTGCCAGCGCCCGTCGTGACCTGGGTGCCTTAGCAGCGTCGGGGACACGGGGCGTGCTTGTGCTGGAACACGCCATGCATCTTTGCGACTTGCCTGGCAACCTGAAACGGTGCCGAAATAAAAAGCTCATTACAAAACCTCCAAAAATTAAAATAACAATGATGTCAATTTGCCGTGGACGCTGTTGGAAGGGCTGCGTTCCTCCCGCCTCCTGCAGCCAACATCCGCTTGCTCACACACCCCTGGGCATTTGCACATCGAGGTGTTCGTGCGAAGTGCACCTAGTGGAATAGGCTGTCCAGTCTGGCATATTGTAAATATTAGCCTGTAAGGTAAAACCATGTCATCGTTATGCATCAGGTGGGATCTAAATAGCGACCATCCTGCACCCACGGTCACCACGGCAGACGTTCACGGACGGGGCCTTTAATAGCTGAAAATCCTCATCTTTCTCTCTTCTTCTGCTTAAACCTGTATATCCGAGCCCCTTCATCCACAGAATTTTCTCCCAAAGGGATCAGTGTTTACGCTTGAGATTGTGTTATTCATCCTCCTATCACACTTCTCCGCTCAGGAATATTGATAGAAAATATACACCCACTCTTGACTGCCAGTGACCACCGACTCTACGTGTTAGAAATAATCTTCTTCTGGATTGGATTTCTCTACGCGATGGCTAGCATAACAAATCAAAGCAACATAAACGTTATCTGTATTTCGATAGACACATTAAGCGTAAAAATAAAATGTTAGTACAAGTGCATCATTTGATGAAATGGATGGGCTGGTCTTTCCACACGGTTCATCTATCCTGCAGTGATTCCATTACTTATTGCTGGACTGGGACTGGGGTCAAGGATGGTTTCTGTTTCCATTTATTTCTTGTAGATGTCTGAACAGAGGAAACTTCACCTCAAGTGTGTAGACGAAGATGGAGTTTTGTGACGGCTCTGGCACGCAAAGCTGTGAACTTCCTCCGGGGAACACGCAGAGTCATCGTGTGGGGGAGTCGTAATTACCCACCAGGTTAACTACTAGACCAGGCCTTTGTTCAATTTTGTCCTGACACCCAGGTTTTGGGACCATCGACTTGCACGATGAACCCGGCTCGCTCCTTAGGAGCATTTCTTGCCCGACACAGTCAGCAGCATCCCTAGCTGCCCTGACTGTCGCTGGTCTTTGGACCTGGGCGTGCACGGAGGTACGACCAGAGGGCAAGGGTCTTTCCTTACCTTTACTGTGCCAGCAGGTGTGGTGGGGAACGGCAGGGCATCAGACACAGGTCAGGCTGGTCCCGTTTAAGAAGCACAGGAAGTAGAGCATACGCACGCGAGTTCCCCAGAGCGGCCCATGTTCATAGACACACTCCTGAACGGTCTGCCGAGCCCCAGAAACACGCAGACGCTAAGAATTCATGGACCTCAGGGGCAAAATGCCGTCAGGAGAACATGCACAACAGGGGCACAAGGCCCCAGGAGCCCGTGGACCCCGGGAGCGCAGGGACCCAGGAATACATGTCAGTGCAGTGAGGGAGCAAACACCTCCCAAGGCCCTCAGGGAGCTTTCCTGCCGCACTGTTTGTGGGCTGAACCCCCAGGAGCTGACACCTATGCCACTGAGAAGAAAAACAACTGGCTCTTCCATTCTGACCGGGGGTGTGTCTCTCCAGTGGCTGGACGCTCCCAGACAAGTCCTGGCGGCTACGGCTGGCCAGTGGTGGGAAGCAGGCCTGAGACCACGCGTGGAGGAGGATGCTCGCCGGGCAGATGTGACACCCTTTAGCGCCCAGTGTCCCAGTCAGGGTGTCCACGGGCACGGCATCCCCTGGCCTGCCCACCTCTGCACAAAGCGAAGCTGGGGGGCGCCCCCAAGCAGACGCAGCCACCAGAACCACACTGCCTTGGGCGCTGCCTTGCAGCGGTGAGCCCTCCAGGGACTCCAGCCCGTTTCTCGGCCCATGTTGGGGCACCAACCCTCCCGGCTCTCAGGCGTCACAAGCACCTGTGACCTCTCCGGGCACATGTGGAGCTGCAGAGGTCAGAGAGGAAGCACCTAGCATCCCTGGATCTCCAGAACATTCTCCCACAGGCCCTATGCTGCAGGCAAGGCCAAGGCTCAGGGTGGCCTGGGACCCACAGCCCAGGGGCCACATGAGGAGGTGGGAATAGCAAGAGGGGCCTGGGTGCAGGGTGTGAGGCTGGTGCCGAGTCCCAGGCCCAGTGGGGGCAAAGCGGCACCCATAGCCACCCTGGGTGCAGGACTCGGAGCCCAACTCTGAGCCCCCTGAAAGCAAATCACTCACCCCCCACCCTGAGCCTAGCGTGATGTGTGAGTGACGGCGTGAAATCCCCCAGATGCGTGTGCCGAGGGGCAGTCAGAGCCGCACACCCCCCCCAGCCCTGCCAGGGGTCCCTGAGGGCTACCAGGCCAGCACCAGGGCCCCGGGCCTCACCGGGAGCTGGCACTGGTCAGCCTGGGAGGCCCTGCTGGGAGGAGCACAGCAGAGACCCAAATGCAGTTTGATAAACAGTCCCCGACACCTGCCCTGGGCCCGGGTTGTAACCTTGACTCCGGACCTCCCAGGTGCCGGTGCAAACGCCTTCCGGAGCCCCTGAGGCCGCGGCCAGATGCGGCCACACAGTGAGCTGCTGCAGCGCCCAGACCCAGGGGACAGGACGGGCTCCCCGCAGACCTAGGGGACAGGATGGGCTCCCCAAGCCCCAGGGGACAGGACCACCTCCCCACAGCCCCAGGGGAGAGGACGGGCTCCCCAAGTCCCAGGGGACAGGACGGCACTACCCACACCTGCCCTGGAGGAGGCCACAGTTGGGCCTCCAGGACACGCCCGAGGGACAAGCCTGGGATGTCAGCCGGGCCAGGCAGACGCTCCACGGCAAGTGGTGTGAGCCCCTAGCACCCGGCTCCCCCCACTCGGTGGCCGTGAAACAATGAGCACAGAATTCCAGGTACAGTCAGTAGCTTTGCTTCTGAGAGAAAATGCAGGCTGGGCGCTGGCTTCATGTGACAGAGAACAGACACGGTCTCGTCTGCCTGGAGTGTGCCCGGCACAGGCAGGACGCGTGGCCCGTGTCCAGCAGAGGACGGTCCCCTCCCAGGCCCCGGGAGCGACGCGGGACCCAGGGCGATGGGCCCTGGAGGATCACGCCCTGAGCGTCTCGGAACCACCACCCAGCACCACCGTGACTACACGGAACTCGGAACTGGCGCGTGCATAGGGCCCTGGGTGCTGCACCATCTTCCCAGGCGGGGAAGTAATAGCAGCCCAGGGTTTATTACGTCCTATAAGCTCATTTGCACAATTTGAAGCAGCAGAACACCGAATTGCATTTTCCATTTTCATCGAGCCACAAATCCCATAACTGCTGCTTTAAAAGCGGCAGAGGCTTTGTGATACCGCCTCCAAGAACCAAAGAACAATTATCAGCAGAAACAACAACAACAAGAAAACAAAAAATAATGTTACGCGTTATTGGCCCCTTGCCCCAGAGTCTCTGGGAAGGGGGGGCGGGCGGTGCGGGAGGCGAAGCGCTGGGTCCTATTTCCTTTGTCTGGCGTCCGCGTCTCCTGACACACTTTGCAGCCTCCGTCTGTGCCGTAAACATGGGTCTAGACTGCTAAGCACGCTGGCTGCCTTGCGAGGCTCCCTTGGAGTCGAACATCATAATTAAAATTCACGGCAGATGCTACTGAAAACATGTAATCTGTGTGCAGAGGAAAAACAGTGAAACAAAGACGTATACCAGGCCTGGTAAATTGCTAAAGAAAATTTCAAATAACCGAACGCGGCGCACACAAAGGAACGCGGGCACGGAGTCGCTCCCCGGACGGGATGGGAGCTCCGGGCTCGGCGGCGACGCGGGGCCCCTCCCCACGCACCCCCCCAGCCCCCACCCCGCTCCGCCTGGCAGGAGGCCGAGGTGGCTGTATGCACCCCCCGCCCCCTCCTGCGAGGCCGGTGTGCCCTGAGAGCCTCCCTTGCTCTTTTGCCACCATCAGTCTGAATTCGAGAGGCAAATGCTAAGGTCTGGAGTCTTCCCCTTCTGGTCTCCGCCGTCCAGCTGGCAGTGGACACGGCACTTGCCCGAGCCCCGGGAACGTGAGCCCTGCATTCACGGGGAGGACAGCCGGGCGGGTGGTGCCCCAAGGCCCTTCTGCACGAAGACTCTGCTCACGGGCACCCTCCCCCCCCCCCCACAGCCCTGCCCCCTTCCCCCCTAGGTCCTCACCGCTCGGCAACAACATCTGATAAATGGGCTCAGGCAGCTGGTGGTAGAGACAAGGGTAGGGGGTGGCGGCAGGGGGCTCAGCCCCGGAGGACCCCTTGCAGGTGGCTGCACGGAGCTCCGACCATCAGCAGGGGCTGATCCGGCCCTGGGGCTCCCATCTTCCACGTGGGACTGTCCTCAGGGCGGCGCCCCGACCTGCGGGAGCGCTGGTGCTGCCCCACTTTGGGCCTCCACCTCCACTCACCAGGTAAGCAGAGTTTGACGCCTTGTGTGTGGCCTGAGGCTGGAGGCATAAAAACCAGGGATGCCGGCAGCCTGGGGGGCTCAGCGGTTTAGCACCGCCTTCGGCCCAGGGCCTGACCCTGGAGTCCCGGGATCGAGTCCCGCATCGGGCTCCCTATGTGGGGCCTGCTTCTCCCTCTGCCTGTGTCTCTGCCTCTCTCTCTCTTTCTCTGTCTCTGTGTGTGTTTCTCATGAATTAATAAATAAAAACTAAAAAAAAAAAAAAAAAAAACTGGGGACACCAAAGACGTGCTCCAGTCCTGGAAACACGCCCCGACTATTCTAACAGCTTTGCAAGTGTTCAGGTAAGTGCACCTATTTGGCCGAAGGGTAACCCCGAACATCCGCAAACATTGATTCAACGAGGTGCTCCGAGATCGCTTCACCAGGGGGCCTCCCCGTCCACTCCGAAGACGAAAGAGCAGCTCCCCACCCCCGGCACCCACCCCCCGCCCGCCCCGCCGCAGCCCCCCACCATCACCGGGCACCGGGTACACGGCGGCCAGGAGTGGTACGTCCACGTCCAGCAGAAGGTGAGCTCTACGGCTCCCGCAGGCCTGTCGCTGGGCCCTCAGCCCCCCAGACACGGAGCGAAGGTCCAGGTCCCCACGCCACTCGGCATTTCAAGACAGGTGCGTGCTTTCTCGACTATGACGGCGCCCGGGGCGCGATTCCACAGACGCAGTGGGCCGCTGGCACCCCCTGGCCCGGCTCAGAGGACCCAGCCCCCTCAGGCTCCCCGGGCCGGGCTGCCCACGGGCTCGTCCGTCCCGGGCTCCCGGGGCTCTCCGAACACCCAAGACCGAGCACAGGCTCATGTCCACAGCCGGGCTGGTGGCCCCGGCGTCCGCCGACCTCCTCCGGCTTGCTCCGAGAAAAGCTTCTCCTCCCGCAAATCACGGCATCGGCTCTGGCCGCGGCTTCAGACGGTCTCCTCCCCTCCGACCGCACGGTTGTTCCGCCCCAGCTCCTCCCGCCTGCAAGTGCGGCTGTAAATAGAGATACCGTCACAGGGGATAATTGAAATTTCAAAATATTAAGAACTTAGAGTTTTAGGGATTTGGTTTTATAATAGAAATAAATAAAGGCTTGCCATGTTGGCAAATAAGAGCTGACAGTTGAGAAATTAGATTTGCATACCAAATATTTTATATTATGAATTAATTGGCAGCAAACCCTGCTCTCAGCCGGCCCGTAATTGGAGGGGCAGGTTCTGACCCGCAAGACTTTCTACGCACAGCGGCCCCCGGGTTTGAGAGCCAGCCCCTGAGAGCCGCCGGTGGGCCGCCAGCCTCTGCTGCGAGGAGGAGGAGGAGGGGGAGGAGGGGGAGGAGGGGGAGGAGGGGGAGGAGGGGGAGGAGGGGGAGGAGGGGGAGGAGGGGGAGGGAGAGGAGGAGGAAGAGCGGGAGGAAGGCGGAGGAGGGGGAGGCGTTCTGCTGTGGCTTTTCACCCAAGCAGCTCTGGTGATGGTGGCAGGTGAGGACCGCAGGGGTGAGGGTCCCCCCCCCCCGCCGGGAGGCACCACGGAGAACCTGGCCACACGGTGCATAAACTGAGCACTCGGAAAGCACCACAGGCCCTGAGAGCCGTTTCAGAGCCTGAACAAAGCGAGGAGAACACAGCCCAGGAAACTGGCGTGATTTAAAACACCCGAGGGCCTGCTTATGTCTTGAAGACCCAAGGGGACGGGGGTCTTCGCGACAGCTTCCCCCTCCCCTGGTCCCTCACCCTGGCACTGCTCCTGGCTCTCGGTCACTGCAGGAAGCTCTCCGAGGTCCCTGCCACTCTAGGACACCATGGTGGCCCTGACACCAGCATCGGTCAAGTGACAAGTGACAAACCAGCCTGTCCCCACCTCCCCCCATTCTTCTCAAGCAGGCTTGAGGCTTGAGTAGAGGCTTCCAGGAACCACCTGGGGGGACGCCGCCGACAGAGGACCCAGCACGAAGCCCCCCTGCCCCCCCGAACTGGAAGGTCCCACCTGGCGGTGGACAGGGTTCGGATGGAGAAACCGGGCAGGTCCACATCACCAAATGTGGTGTTTTCAGGGAAGGGGAAGTTTCTCAAATGACCCCGCACCTCGCGGTGGGTCACCTGCTGTCTGCACATCATGGTGACAGACAGCTCTGCGGGCGAGGGGCGACTCCAGAGGGCTCCCCTGTTCAGACCACACGACAGGTGCTCTGTGGCCCTGCTCCCACCGGGCCCGGGCTTCCCCATGGGCTCTCGAGGTTTGGGGAGTGTAGACGGAGCTCCCGAGCAGAGGACGGGGTGGCTGCGTCGGGCACGCGGGTGCTCACGGGTCATCCAGCCGGGCGCTCCTGCCCTGGGCCAGCTGGGCCACCTGAGTCTGGGAGGCAAGAGGGTGCCCTGCACAAAGTAGGGCCGCGCCGGGCTCGTGGGCGCTCCGACGGCCTTCTCCGCAGCGTGGCCACCTAGACGCTGCCTCCCCAGGGGCCTGAGGCGGCGAGGAGGAGCCTGGAAGGAGCCCAGCCGGACGGGGCGGTGCAACAGAAGCCTTGGGCTCCGTCTTATCAAATGACACTTTATATAAGGAATAACACTTTGAGGGATCCCTGGGTGGTGCAGCGGTTTGGCACCTGCCTTTGGCCCAGGGCGCGATCCTGGAGACCCGGGATCGAATCCCACGTCAGGCTCCCGGTGCATGGAGCCTGCTTCTCCCTCCGCCTGTGTCTCTGCCTCTCTCTCTCTCTCTGTGACTATCATAAATAAATTAAAAAAAAAAAAAAGGAATAACACTTTGAGAGGCAAGAATAACGAAAAACGAAAGGGAGCCTCTGAGGGCACCCGGGGGGGCTCAGTCGGTTGGGCGTCTGCCTTCGGCTCAGGTCATGACCTTGGGGTCCTGGGATTGAGCCCCGTGTCGGGCTCCCTGCTCAGCGGGGAGCCTGTTTCTCCCTGTCCCCCTCCCCCTCCCTCTGCTCATGCTCATGCTCTGTTTCTCTCTCTCAAATAAATAAATAAAATATTTTTTAAAAAATCATAATAATAAAAAGAGGCTCCGAGAGCAGTTATTTTAGGCTCCTCCGGCCTGACTCAGAATCTCTTAAATTCTCATTATCCCAATCCTTCACCAACCAAAACTTTATATTCATAATATTAATCACCTGTTAACTTACCACGAGGCAATTAAGATAAAGTTGATTATCACTGTTTAACACACTTCCAAAATATTTGGCCGACACCAGAACAGCCTGGGCAATTTCTCTCCGTCTAATTACCTGTGAACGCGGCCTGAGACTCGCCCCCGTTAACACGGAAGCTCTCAGGCCTCCCCGTAGAGCTGAGGCATCACGGAGGCACTTTGTGCCGACGGCGCAGGAAGCCGGCACTGGCTCCCTTAGCCCCACGCCCTCAGATGGAGAACCTACTGCACCTCTCACGCCCTGAGAAGTTGTCAGGTGTCTTCAATTAAAGCATATGCCCTGAAATCGTCTTAAAATAAATCCTATTTTAAGAAACAAACTTGAGCCAGGATCTAGTCCTGATATCTCGGAGGGAAGCCAGACTCTCGAGCCTTCTAGAGCGGGGTGAAGACATGTAAACCAATCTCAGAGGGCACTTCCTCCAGGAAGCCTTCCCGGCCCTCCCCAGGCACAAGCAGCCTCCTTAGCCCCATCTTCCTGAGAGTGCTGCCTCCCCCATGAGAGAATAATGCTTTGGGAAATATCCGGGCTTGATTCAGAGACATCGTAAGTTTGGTTCCAGACCACGGCAGCCAAGCAGATATTGCCATAAAGCCCGGCATGTAACAGTCACTACACTAGTCCAGGCTGCTCGGGTGCCGCAGCATCCCGTCTCCCTACATACCTTAGGTAAATACCCCCCCGCCCCGCCAAAACCCCAACCATCATCTGAGCTTTCAACAAGATGCAATGACGGATTACAGACCAGAATAACGGACGTAATAACAGTGAAAAAGTCCGAAACGTTCTGAGAATTATCAAAGTGTGGCGCAGAGACGCAAGTGCACAAATGCTGTCGGGAAGAGGGCCCCGGCAGACTGGCCGGACGTGGGGCCCTGGGTCACCACAACCGTCAACAGCAGGTGCAGTGGGCCAAGGCGCAGCCCCCAAAGCGCGGTGTGAACTTCCTGTACGGTTCCCGCAGCAGCGCCCGCCACCCCTTAGCCGTGAGCGCGAGGAGGGCAGGTGTGGTGACCCGCGGATCTCGATGTTCTCGGCCTGTTAGCACATGATCGTGCGGTCAGGTAACAGAAGCTGTTAGCCAAGAAGAATACAACCTGCCAAGCAGGGACCCGGGCCTCAGGAGAGTAGACGGGCCCCGGGGAGAGAGAGCAGGTGCACAGCCCAGCAGGTCTGGGGGGTCCTGCCTCCGCCGTGACTGGTCCCGCAACGGGGATGAGACCGACCACGCAGGAGCCTCCGCCAGTGGGGAGAGAGCCGCCAACTGCAGTCAGGCTGGGACATTGCGGTGCAGGCTCCCCCGGACCAGGACGCTCTTATCTTTGGGGTCCTGCCCGCGGCCAGCAGACAACATGCTCCTTCCTCCAGCCACCACTTCTGCAAGCAGAGGCTCATGTCTTGGTTTTATTTTTTATTACTTTTAAAGTATTTATTTTATTATTTATTTGAGAGAGAGAGAGAGAGAGAACAAGAGCAAGAGAGAGCATGTGGGCACATGGGGGGCCGAGAGGGAACAGAGGGAGAGGGAGAGAGAAACTTTAGCAGACACGGGGCTCGATCTCATGATCCTGAGATCACAACCTGGGCGGAAACCGAGAGTCGGCTGCTCAACCAGCCAGGCGCCAACACCTCTTGGTTTTAAAGACAGAAAGGGGGCCCCGGGCGGTGCCCTGCTGCTTGCGGATGAGCCTCGTGTGTCAGGATGCAGGAGAGAGGCTGGCGTGGGAGGCAGGACACTAGTCCCCACCTGAGCCACCGCGCACTGTGACCCTGGACAAGTCACTGTAGCCACCGTGAGGGGCTGCAGGAGACCCCCCCCCCATGGCCCGTCCTCTCTGGGCAGCAGTGGATCAAAGCAGAGCCCACAGAAGGCATCTGCTACTCTCACGTGGGCCGTGTTTCCTTTAAGGCAAAGAATAAAGATAATACCGTACTCCAGAGACAGGGTGCCAGATGCGGGCGGGGGGGGGGGCGCTTATGAATATTTACTACTCCTTATGCTATTTTTAAAATTAAGTTTTATGCTATTTTCCACAATAAGCATATACTAGTTTTATGATCCTAAGCCAACAATTTTTAAAATTCATTCATTCAGGCACAAGACCAGTGACTTCTCTTTAATTTGTAACCATATTAGCCACAATTTACCCATAAAACGACGCGGATGTCCAGTACGCCCGTGCCACCTTCTGCCCGCGGCTGGAGGCAGGCAGTGGATGGGTGGACAGTGGCGCACAAGGCGGAGGCAGCCCTGGCAGGTGCGGCTTCTGAAAAAGAAAAGCCCGTAAGCTTTGTGCCTGAATCAGCCCATTACGCACCAGCATCCACATCTCGACCTGAAACCTGTTGACTGGTTCGGTGAATGCCTCACGCTCTGCTACATCCCGGGAGGTGACAGGTCATCGGTGGCACTTCAGAGGCAGAAGAGCAAGCTCCCAGGACCCCCAAGAGTAGCCCCAGGGCTCTCTGTCCAAGCACGGGAGCCACTGAGCCACCTGTGACCTCACCGCCCACCTGCCCACCAACAGGTGGCAGGATCATGAGACAAATGGCATCAAACCCACTCACCCCATTTGAAAGGGTCCTTTCTGAGTCCCATGGTCGTGTCACCTGTGCAGGAACGTGCTGCGTCCATCGGCACTCTGCCCATGCCACACACTCAGAGTTTTGAGCAAAAATGTTGGCAACACGAGCTGCCAGGCTCTCGCGATGCCCATTTCATGGGACCTGGGTGTTGACTCATGTGTTATGTGTAAGTGTTATGAAGACTTGCGGTTGTTTGTTTCACATTCCGGGTCAGATCTGCGGCAATTGAGAGATTTCGGTCAAAAACATGTTAGCGATGAAAACATTGTGTTCAGACCAGAAAGCACAACACACCCTCGGGCAACCACATCAGCAATTCTCTCCCTCTTACTTAGGTGAAAAATGGGGCTACGTGCCACTTAGTTTTCATTTTATCTAATATATTCTGACTTTACGTAAACCGTTTTTGCAAATATGATCATGTAATTGAAGCATCTGTCTTGTTCATTATTTGGCAAATGTGTCCTTTTAGCACCCGTCCAAATGAAATTTGGGAAATTTGGCTAATCACAATTTAACAGATGTTTTGTCCAGTTCTATGCAATCTTAATTTCAACAGACACACATCCCTCCGCTCGCTGAAGCTCTAATTGGCGTCTCTCTCTGCCTATACAGAACTGTAAAGGTAAGAGCATCATAATTTTATCACATCCAGCCTTGTTCCTGTAGCTTTAATTAATTTAAGCGAAATCCCATTTGACCTTGACAACAGCAATTATTTAAAGCAAAGCCTTGACAATATATTTCACATAGCGCACATTTTTTTTCGACAATATAGCTCAATAGCCTGCCAGAGCTGACATCTTAAATACTCCACAGCAGAAGTGCAAGGCTTTTGCACGCGGGCTCTGACATAAAAGTGCACGTATGCACAGAAAGAACCAGAGTTTATCTCCGCATGTGCACGAGGCAAAAGGCAACGACTCCTTCAGTAAGACGGTGTCCTAACCCTTAGCGCGGGCAGCAGGGGACCCTTCGACATCGGGCCGCTGGTGCAAAGACTGGAGGGAAAAAGCTTGACGCCCCAGTTCCCCCTTGTAGGGGAGGATTGGTTCTCTCCCCTTGGGGATATAATTCCCCAGAGGCTGGGTTTGGCTCCTCCGTGTTCTGGCTTTTGACCTCAGGTGGTTAAACAAAGTACACGTCTTGTTTTACTTTGAGTAGAAGCAAGAGCTTTTCAAAAGGACAAAAGTATGAGAGAGAAATCACCTGCGGTCCTAGCACTACCGTGTCGAGAAATGAATGGAGGAGACGCATTTTGGCGAAGAAATGAGATGATTTTAGCTACAAGGGTAGCCTCAGGCCGACACTGTCCCTGCTTAGAACAGAATTGTGCCTCTGCTCATGCACACACTGGAAGGGTTTCCATCGTTTTTCTTGAGGAAAAAAAAAAAATACATGCCGTCTTGGTTTCCTGATTTTCAATAGTCAAAGTGTCTGCGTGGTCCCTCCCTGGTCCCCGGGCAGTCACAGCAACCAGGAGCTGGACTGAGAACCCCATCCACAGATCACCCCCACTGACCAGCGTCTGCTGACCTCAAGAACCTCCTGCATCCTCAGCTTCTTTATCCCAAAGGTGAGGACAGGATGGCACCCACCCGCCAGGGTGCTGGGAGAGCCCCAGATGATGGCACGTAGCGTCCTGGTATTTCTGCAGGAGCCCCCCCCCCCCCCCCGAAGAGCCAACAGATGTGTTACTGGACCTCGGGGTCCCTGCCGCTCCCGCGGCCCCAGGTCTCCCTCCTCCACATCTTCTGCAGCCACACAGCCCCTCATGGTCCCCTTGCCCCCCACCCCACAACTCCCCTGCCACCCGAACAGAGGACACTGAAGCACCCACGGTCTCCCAGCCCAGAAGAGCCACGGCATCACAAGGATTCCTGGCGGGCTTTGCTGCGTGGAGCCCATCGCCTCTGCACAGGCGTCCTGCTGGCCACGAGTGGGTCCACGTCTCTCCAGAATCGAGCACAGGTGAGACACTCAGCCACGGGCGTGACCTTGAAGCCAGCCTCATAGACAACGGCTGACCTCCCAGCCCAAGACAGACGCGTGTGAGCACATCTCCATCCCGAGCCATAGCAAAGACGCTTTAAAAAGTCTAAACCAGGGGCAGCCCAGGTGGCTCAGTGGTTTAGCGCCCCCTTTGGCCCAGGCCCTGATCCTGGAGACCCGGGATCAAGTCCCACGTCGGGCTCCCTGCATCGAGCCTGCTTCTCCCTCTGCCTGTGTCTCTGCCTCTCTCTCTCTGTGTCTCTCATGAATAAATAAATAAAATCTTTATTAAAAAAAAGTCCAAACCACATTAAATTCATTGAGTTTGTAAAAATCCATGTGAAAAATATCGAGCAAATGTATCAAAATGAGATTTCTTAATTGCCCTTAAGTAACCGTGAAAATGCACAAATGGACAAACAACAAGCTTCTACTCTAGAACTAAGGACGCATTTAGAGAAAAGAACCCAGGCCTCGGAGGCCAGAACCGCGTCCCAGCCGGAGCCCTGGGCCCCTCAGAAGCACGTCGGACACAATGACTGACTGTGTGGACATGACCCCAGGACCCACCCCAATTCCAGAGAGCTGTTAACGTGTGGATGTCATTTGTATGATCCACGTAAGTCACCACCCAAGGATCGTGCGGAGGGAATGCCGGTGGACACGTTAAGAAGGGACGCAGTGTCCTCCTGGATGCCACTGTCTGAGTCCAAACATCAGAAAGCAGGACAAGGAGGCAGCAGCCTCCGCGCCTGCAGCACACCCACCACCAGGGAAGGAGCGCCCCTCGCAGAACTGGGGGGCCGGAGGATTTGCCTCCGGGGTGCCCTCTGTCTGCCTTTCACCCCCAGCTGCACCTGTTAGCTCCCCAGAAGCAGGGGGAACATCCGTCAGAGGAGCCGTGCTCACCAGGATGGGGACACCAGGGTGACCTCCCAGACACAGCGGCGTCACGGGAGCTCTGTTGCTGGCCAGCTGTGTGAGGGACACAGTGACGTCCCCCGCATCCAGCCCAAGGAGTCCGCAGCACTGGGTCACAAGCATGCCACGTGAGGCTCTAAATAAGGGCTTCTCCACCTCAGGGACTGCTGGGGGGGGGGGGGATGAAAATGACAGGTGTCCCCCGAAGGCTCTATTCCAGTTAGAGCTGCACCCTGGGAGGGAGCCGGGGCGTGGGGGTTGCACAATTGCCGCGGGCTGCTAGGGACGGGGGCTTGCACCCCGGGGCCTCACCTCTCAGGCGCAGCTGGGTTGGTCTCTCCCCAGGAAACCAGAGCACGCTGTTAACAGGTGCCTCACGATGAAATCCGGAAAGAGCAAGAATAATAATATCCTAGGGATTTGGAGGGAAAGTCTGCTGAACTGCGTTTATGGCAATGAAAGAGTATTTCATAAGACATCAGACTCAGGCCTACCAATAAGAGTCAAGACGGTGTTACGACAAAGAGTGGAGAACAGGCAAAAAACAAAAACAGTGAATCAAAATCCACACCAGAGGCGGCTCAGAGCACACACAATGTGCAGCAGAAGGCGGGATGGGAGGAAGAGAAGTGTAAACCACTCACAGTGGGCCTAAGGACAAGGAGGAGAGAAAAATGAGTATAAGGGGAAGCAGAAACTGACCAGACCTCCACACGGACAGCACTGGGGTTTCCAGAAAGACAAGAGAAGAAGCAAAATGCAGCCGGGATACACTGGTGCCCTCTTGGTGGCACCAGGCGACCCTGAGAGGACAGAGGGGCTGGTCACTCACACCACACCTGCCCATGTTGTTCCCAGAATCACTCTGCTGTCCACAGGGGGGCAAATGGAACCGTATTCTCAATGTACAGGACCCCCAGAGAACGCACAACCCTTGCACCATGACTGGGAACCTTATCCCATCATGCTCCTTACCAAGAGAGAAGTCAAAATTAAGGACATTAAAATGGAGAAATTAAAGAACACATGGTGAGCATCAAAATTAAGTAATTCTAACTATAAAGTGATGACATAGTTTTGTAGTTATTTAATGAGTGTATGGGAAAAAAAGGCTTTTGTTAAGTATGGAATATTATAAAGACTAACAATATTATATTAAATTAATAAAAATTGGTAAGTAAATTAGGCAAAGCAAAAGTGCTAAATGTTTTGCTTTGCACATAAGGTCTGAGCAATTCTATCAACTATCAATTTGTAATATGTATAAATTAGCTTTTTCTCTGTCCATGCTGTATAAGTAACAAACACAAAATCTCAGTGGATTACAACATCATTTATTTCCTACTCATGTCTATAGCACACAAAAATCTGAGAAAGTGCTAGATTTGTTGAAGAAAGTGGATATAACCCTAACACCAAACACTGACAAAGAGAAGGGGAAACCGCATTATTTAAAGATAAAAGTAAAGGGGCACTTGGATGATACAGTCAGATAAGTGTCCAACTCTTGATTTTGGCTCAAGTCATGATCTCACCATCATGAGATCGAGCCCTACGTTGGGCTCCAAACTAGGTGTGGAGTCTGCTTGAGATTCTCTCTCTCCCTCTCCCTGAGCCCCTCCCCTGCTCAAGTACATACTCTCTTCTTCTCTTAAAAAAAAAATAATAAAATGAAAAAAATTCACTGGCAGGCACTGAGGTGGGCACCTGATGGGATGAGCACTGGGTGTTATTCTGTACACTGGAAAATTGAACACCAATAAAAAATAAATTTATTAAAAAAAGAAAAAGAAAAAGAAAATATTAGCAAAGCAAACAAAATAATCAACAGAATGTTAATCAAATAATCTTGCAAAACTAAAGTTTTCCTGGAAAATACAGACATTTTACCTTTGCTGATAAACAAAATCTCATAATTTTTCAGTAGCACGAGAAATGTGCTTATGGGTATAGTGGACTTTATAAGTGAATTTTTCTAATTTAATGCTTATTAATATTTTATCTAAAATATTACATTTTTATATCCCAAAACAGTGTCACCCAGGTGTTATTAAAATGGCAGTGCAAGTGTCAAATAACGCAAGTCAAAAATCAGTAAACTTGGGAGAAAAGTAAGCTGTGATAAAATGCTATGGTTTCAAATATCTCATCATATTTATTGTGCTTAAATTGGAGTTTTAAAATTAAAAATAAGCAAAGAACTTTTCATTTTGATAACATGCACATTCATTCCTACACCAGAAAACACACACAAACACACACACACACACACACACACACACACACACACAAACTCACATTTATTCCTATGGGGAAGTTATTTTTGAATAACATAACTTTTAAAATCCCTAATGCTATTAAAGGTTACAAGAGATGGACATTTTCATACAATATATGGGAGGGTAAATAAGCAAGCTCTTTCATAAAATAATCTGTGTGTATGTAAAGGGAACTTTAATACTGTTATCTCATTTAATACAGTTATCTCATGATTTCTACCTTCAGAAAATTGGAAAATTCTTCTCAGCCATATTAATAGTAGAAAAATAAAGCATAAGCACAAACTATATGTCTGATTAAGAAGAAAAGTATTTAACCAAATTAGAAAACATATATAGGATATAACATTATGTAATTCTTAGAAATGATGCTGGTAAAAAAGTAGACTGGGGTGAGGAATAGCAAAAAAAAAGATTGAAGAAATAATGGCTGAAAACTTTCCAAATTTGGTGAAAACTATAACCCTATTAATCAAAATGGCTTAACGAAACCACCATCAAAAGGAACATGAAGAAAAGTACACCAAGATACATGATAATTATATTGCTCAAAACCAATAATTAAGAGGAAATCTTAAAAGCAACCAGAGGGAAAGGACACAGTATGCACTGAAAAAAGAAATGTAAGGACATTGGCAGATTTCTTGTCAAAAGGAACGCAAGAGAGAAGGCAGCACAGCAACACCTATAAAAGGCATAAAGGGAGAAAATAAAGCTGTCAACCCAGAATTCTATGCCCAGCAAAAACAGAAGTGGAATCCAAAGCAAAATTAGAAGGTTTCAGACAGACAGAAGTTGAAAGAATTCATCACCAGCAAACTCATGCTACAACAAATGCAGACAGAAAGAAATTGACAGCAGAAATACAGACCCATAGAAAGGGATGAGGAATGCTGGAAGTGGTAACCAGCTCAGGAAGTACAGGAGAGTTTTTCTTGTTACTTAAATTTCTTTGATGCCCATCACCCAGTGATGTGATGAGCACTGGGTGTTCTTTGCAACTGATGAATTATTGAAAACTACATCTGAAACTAATGATGCAACATATGTTGGATAATTGAATCTAAATAAAAAAAAATAAATCTCTTTGAAAGATAATTAACTATTTTGACAAAAGAGTGTATTATGGGGTTTATAACATATGTGTCATTCACACATAAGACAGAACAGCATAAAAGCCAAGAGTGAAGAAATGGAAGTGTGCTATGGTAAGGCTCCCACGCTCTATGATGTGGTACGGCTTCACTTGAAGAGCGACAGTGGTAAGTTAATGAGACACACTACAAACCTTAGGGCAACCACTAACAAAACAACACAGACTTACAGCTAATTAGCCAATAAATGATATAAAATGGAACTGGTAAAACAAAACAAAACTCTTCAACCCAAACAAAAAGGCAGATAAAGAGAATAAAGAGAGAGGATACAGACAGAAATAAAAATAGCAATATGATAGCCTAAAGTCTAACTATATCAGTACTCACATTAAAGGTGTAAATATCTAATTTAAAAGATTTTGACAGAATGGATTAAAAAGGCAAGATCCAAGTGTATGAAGAGGACAAGAAATACACTTTAAATATAAAGACACATGTTAAAAATAAAAGGATGAAAAAATTATAACAAAGAAAAAAATTGGACGGCTATCACTACCTGATTTCATGACAGTGTAAAGTTATAAGTAAAATAGCGTAATAAAGTAAAATGGCATAAAGATAAACAATTAGATCAATTGAACCAACTAAACTCTGGAAACAGATCCACATATATATGGACAACACAAATGAGTTCTGACAAAGATACAAAAAGCAATAAAGTAAAAAAAGAGTAGTCTTTCAAAAAAAAATGGTTCTAAAACAACTAGATATCCACACACAAAAAAATTTAAAGAAACTACCAGCCATCCATCATCATGTATATAAAAATTAACCCAAAGTGGATAACAGATATAAATATAAAACCTAAAATTACCAAACTGCAAAAGAAAATATAAGATAAAAATCCTTGTGAATTTGAATTGGACAGTTTCACAGACACAACACTTCAAGCACAGTTCGTGAAAGAATAAATTAAAAAAATAGGACCTCATCAAAATTTAATTCTGCTATTCAATAAACACTTCTAAAAAAAATGAAAAGACAGACTTGGAGAAAATGTTTGCAAAGTAAATATCTTAAAAAGAACTCACATTTTGAATACATAAAGAACTCTCTAACAATCAAAAGATAGAGAACAGTGGGCAAAAATATACAGACTCAAAGAGGATAACACAGATGGCAAATTAACACGCTAAAAGATATTCGACATCACAAGTTACTAGAAATACAAATGAAAACCATAGTGAGAAGCTGCTCTGCACCTAATAGAATGGCTAAAATTAATGACCGACAAATTAATGACTGGCCAAGTTCTGGAGAGACTGGAGAAATGGAAACTCTTATACATCGCTGCTGGGAATGAAAAATGGGATAACGACTTCAGAAAACAGTTCAGCAGTCTCTTAAAACGTTAAAGGTATAGAACGGTAGGACCCAGCTATTCCAGTCACAGGTAATTCTCATAAGAAATGAAAGTGCACATCCATACAAAGACTTGTACGTTAATTATCCGAGCAGTTTTATTCACAAAAGTAGCCAAATATTAGAAACAACCCAAATATTCCTCAGCAGGTGAGTGGATGAATTAGCTGTGATATATCTATTCCATGGAACACTACTCAGCAATAAAAAGAATGAACCACTCAACTCCAAAAAACCCCAAATAATCCAATTAAAAATGGCAGAAGACATGAACAGACATTTCTCCAAAGAAGACATACAGGGGGACCTGGGTGGCTCAGGTGGTTAAGCACCTGACTCTTGGTTTCAGCTCAGGTCATGATCTCAAGGTCGCGAGACAAAGCCAAATGCAGGACTCTGCACTCAGCGAGGAGCCTGCCTGTCCCTCTCCCTCCCCTCATTCTCTCTCATAAATAAATAAATAAATGAATAAATAAATGAATAAATAAATAAATAAAGTTTTCTTTTTTTAAAAAAAGAAGACATTCAGATGGCCAACAGACACATGAGAAGATGCTCAACACCACTCATCATGAGGGAAATGCAAATCAAAACCACAATGAGATACTGCCTCACACCTGTCAGATGGCTAAAATCAAAGATAAGAAACAATAAGTGTTGGTGAGGATGTCAGGCAAAGGAACCCTCCTGCCCCATTGGTGGGAATGCAAACTATGGAAAATAATATGGAGATTCCTCAAAAAATTAAAAATAGGATTACCACATGACCTAGTAATTCCACTACTGGGCATTTGCCCAAAGAAAATGAAAACACTATTTCAAAAAGATCCGTGCACCCCTGTGTTTATTGCAGTATTATCTACAACAGCCAAGATCTGGGAGCAGCCCAAGGGTCCATCCACAGATGAACGGATAAAGGTGATGAGGTGTGTACACAATGGACTATTACTCAGCCATAGGAAAGGATGCGCTCTTGCCATTCACAACAACAAATGGATCTAGAGGGTGTTACACTAAGTGACATAAGTCCAGACTGAGAAAGAGAAATACCGTATAATTTCACTCATAGGTGGGATTTCAGAAACAAAACAAATGCAGGAAAAAAGGAAAGAAACAACAGGAAAACAGCAGAGACATTCTTAACTACAGAGAACAAAGTGGCGGTTGCCAGAGGGACGTAGTGGGAGGTGAAATGGTAAAGGAGATGGAGAGTACAGGCCGTGCTGAGAACCTGCGGAACTGCTGAACCCCTGCCTCGTACACCTGAAACAGAACACTGCATGGCATGTAGACGTCAATAAAAAACGTTTTAAAGAATGAAGTACTGAGGGACCCCTCAATGGGGTCCGCTTCTCCTTCTCCACCACTTGTGCTTTCTCTTGCATACTCTTTCTCAAATAAATAAATAAAACCTTTAAAATAGATAAATAAAATAAAAAATGGAGAACTGGTACACTCAACAGCATGAATGAATCTGAAAACAGTTATTCTGAGTGAAGGAAGCCTGACAAGCAAGAGTGTGCACCCTAGAGTTCCATGTATAGAAAATTCTAGAAAATGCAAACTGTTCTATGGCACAAAGCAGGTAAAGCTGCAGAGGAGCAAGGTGGGACTTCAGAGGAGGAGAAGGGAGGGAAGAAGGAAGGGGTAAGGAGGTTGGGGGAGGCGGAGTGAGGAGAAAGAAGGGAGGGGAAGAGGAGGGGGAGGAGGGGGGAGGGACAATTAGCAAGTGGGCAAGGGGACGCTTTCCACAGTGCTGGCCTTGCTCAGGGCCCTGGCCATGGTGATGGTCGCGCCAGTGCCCGCCCGCACCGGCCTACAGCAGCCACACTGTGACTGCATCAGGGGAGGGCACCTGCCGGGCCTCAATAAAGCTGTTCCATGAGGCTCACGGAAGTAATCGATGTTGTTTTATAAGCAAGGCCTTGCAAACTCTGCCCCGGCCGGCCATAAAATGCCGGCAACAGAATGCTAGGAGATGGAAACAGGAATCTATGTGTTAAAGTTTGGAGATTTCATGTAATTTTTTTTTTTTAAGAGCAGATTGATGCAGGAAAAGAAATGGCTGAAAAATCAGACAAGGTGGACAGTGCTGGTGTCTGCGTGGTGAGGCTGAGGACGGCATCTCCTCACAGGCAGGTGAGGCCCCCAGACCCGCCAGGGCACTTCTCAGGAGGGAGGAGGTCTGGGAAGCCAGAAAGGTGGAACCGCGGTCCTGAGCAGCGGGTATGCGGATGCGCGGATGCCTGGACGCGGGGAGGCTTGATGTCGGATGCCCAGATGCGCCGACGCTCGGGTGTGGGGATGCTCAGATATGGGATGCCCAGATGCTCAGATGCATGAATGAGCGGATGCCCGGATGCAGAGAAGCTCAGATGTCAGATGCCCGGATGTGGATGAGTGGATGCCCCTATCCCCAGATGAGGGGATGCTGGGATACCCAGATGCGGGGATGCTCAGATGTCAGATGCGTGGATGAGTGGGTGCTCGGATGCTCGGATGCCAGGATGCCCAGATGCACGGATGAATGGATGCTGGGATGCCCAGCTGCTTGGATGCCTGGATGCCTGGATGAGCAGATGCCTGGATGCATGGATGAGTGGATGCTGGGATCCCCAGATGCGTGGATGCTTGGATGCTCAGATGCTCAGATGCGCAGATGCCCAGATGCGTGGATGCTCAGATGCGTGGATGCCCAGATGCATGGATGCCCGGATGCCTGGATGCCCAGATGCTTGAATGCCTGGATGCTTGGATGCGTGGATGCCCAGATGCTGAGATCCCCAGATGCGTGGATGCTCAGATGCCGGGATTCTGGGATGCTTGGATGCTTGGATGCCTGTATGCCCTGATGCAGGGATCCCCAGATGCGTGGATGCTGGAGCGCACGGAAGCCCAGGGGGCTGCTGAGAAGACCCGCCCAGTCACCTCCCCTGGCCGCGGCCCCCGCGCCTGGCCTCCGGCGGGTCTGCTTCTCTGTGCTGCAGCCGCACACATCGGTCTGCAGGCGGCCGGGCTCAGCAGGGGCTGTGGCGCATGGCTGCAGACTCCCCGTGGGGTCTCCCCAGAGCCATGGGGGCCGCCAAGGTGCCTAGAGGGCGCAGGTGCCAGGAAAAAGCCAAAACAAAACATCTCTTGTTCCCCACCCAGCCACGCCCTTGAATAAGAAAACACACCGATTCTCCACCAATAAAAAGAAAAAAAGAGAGAGCGACAAGAGCTCGGTGATGAAGACGCCACGTGGAGTGTCTCCCATGTGTCAGCTCGGCCAGCCCCCACTCGCAGGGGGTGGGGGGCTCTGGAACACACAGGGAAACTGAGGCATGGAAATGCGGAGCCAGCGGCAGCAGGTGGAGTCAGTCTGGACCACTGGGGGCCCGGCCCCAGCTGTGCCCTTGCACGCGCTCTGCTGCCACCGGGCGACCCCGGCCATCGCCAGGCTGACCAGCGCCTCCCCGGGTCGCCGTAGGGTTGCAGGGGGTTGGGGGGGATATGGGGCAGCATGCCCCTCCGCTCCTCTCTGCGACTCTGCTGCGCCCTCCACTCTGGGGTCCCCGGCACTTCCACTCATCTGCTTGACCCTCAAATTCAAAAAGAGAAAAAAAAAAGTTTTAGAATTGCTGATTTACACTTCCGTGAGAAATGAGCCCAAAATCAGAGTTGAAATGTGCTTGGAGCCCTTTTGGTCTGCAGCCCGAGGATGCAGAGTCCCGAGTCCGTGGGCAGAAATACTTGGGGCCACCCCCCGGCCCTTCAGGGTGGTTGTGTCCTTCATCTGGGAAGGAAAGTGGCTTTATTTATTTTCTTTCTGTGTCTCATGGTCCCCCCCTCCATCATGGCAGGACGGGAGCAGACCCCCACACCCCGATCCCTCTGCACAACCCTACTCACCAGCGTGGGCACCAGTTCCATCGGTCCCCGGTTATCCGGGGCCTGGCTTGCTTCACAAACAAATGCACATATATGTCCTTATTCTCCCATTTACCCACACAAAATAGCACAGTGCATTCTTCTTCACTCTGCTTTTTTTTTTTTATTATTTATTTAATAACACACCCGGGAAATAGCTCCTATCAATCCCTTCCTAGGTAACTTCCTCACCGATTTCTGTTCTTGAAGCATAAGCAACCCCCAGTGCAGGTGTATATACTTGATGATCCGGATGTGTCAGGGCCTATTCAGCTGCTCTCCCACAGGTGAGCACACAGATTGTCTCCTATGTTTTATGATCATACACAGCATCACAATAATGACTTTATAAATGTGCACTTTTTATATTCTTGGAAGTGCATCATCAGGGCAAATTTCTAGAATTGAAATCCGAAAGGAGGACACAAATTGGATTCTCTAGCCACAGCCACACCCCCCCTTCCACAAGGGTCACAATGATTCTCCTTCCCAACCCAGGGGGAGGTGCCCATCTCTCCAAAGCCTCACCTGCAGAGTGTGGAATCAAACACCTCTGTCAGCCGGGAAAGTGAGAGGTATCAGGTCAGCGCACTTTTCTTTTGCATTTATTTCAGGTCAGCGCACTTTTCTTGTGCATTTATTTCAGGTCGGCACACTTTTCTTTTGTATTTATTTCATGACAAGGTTGAGTCCTTTCATACATTGATGGGCAGCACTGGGCACCCCTCTCTGCAGCGAGGTGAGGAGAGGTGCCCATGGGCTGCGGCGTCTTGGGCTGGCTCCTGACTATCTCCAAAAACATCTCCAGGGTCAGTATGTGACCGGCTTTAGGACTGAAGCATACAAACGTCATCCTGTTCATAAAATGTCTATCAAGAACTATTTTCTAGAGTATTTTTGCAACTAATTATTAAATTCTGTAAGAGACCCCCTCCTGCAAAAGAGAAAAACCACTTTGATCTATTAATACATATTGTATTGTGTTCATGGATTCCATAATATTAAACCAAAATGCATCAACAGAAAAAAAATCTCACTTCATGAAGTGGGAATGCCATTTTCTTAAAGTGGTATTAGACTGCCTGTTTCTGCTTCTGACTTTATTACTTCCATCCTCATGAATCCTTTTGGTTTGCTTCCTAGTTCTTTTTCTAACTTTTTGAGAAAGAGAATTCGTTCATTCTTTTTTTAAAAACTACTTTCCTTTTATTTATAAAGATATTTAAGGCTTTAAATTTTCCTCTGACCACAGTTTTAAATACACGCCACGGCCTCTAATGTGTGGTTGCAGGGGCCCAGGGTGGGCAGCCCCGGGACAGGCCACCTTGGTGGGAAGACCACCCTGCAGCCCCAGGAAAAGCCCCCTATGAGGAATCGAGACAGAGGACCTGCTGCAGGAAGAGCGCAGCTGGCCTGGGTGACCGCTGTGTGACAGGAACCAGGTCGGGGGGACGAGGGCACCTGACAGGGCACCGTGTGTGGACCAGACCCCGATCTCCTTGCCCTCTGGGGATTCTCACTCCTTCTCCCAACATCCCAGACCCTCAGCTCCTCCTCCTGAGGTCATGCTGACACCTGGACCCCCTGAGACCCAAGCGGCTCTGAAATTTCCACTTATGTGTGGATTACCCATCCGTGGGCCCTCAAACCTGGTTTCCTCCTATTCACCTGTCTCGTGTCAGCGTCCTTCCAGCCAGAAGGACCTAGAAGGGGACGGGGATCCTTGCTCCCTGACATAGAGCTTTTACTGTCATTATTTTCTGTGATTTCTGTAATTTGGGCTTGTATTTTCCCTTCATTCAGGAGTTTACCAAGTTTTAAACCTTTTTGATGGAAAGGATTTTTTTATTTCATTAATACTTTCTATTTTCATTGCACTTTGATCAGAAAGTGTTCTCTGTAACGTTCCTACCCCATTAAACTTAATATTCTTTTCTTTCCAACCTAACAAGGGATCCATTTTTGTTAACATTTCCTGTGTGTTTCATGAGAATACTGCTAATCATTATAGAGAGTAAATTGTAACATTTCCAAAAAAAAAAAAATCTACCTTATTATGTCTCTTATGTCCTCTATATTCTCACTGATTTTTGAGCCCTTTGTCTTGTACAAGCGTGAAGTCCTGAAGACTTCACGTCCACATAAGTCTCACTGAATCCCTTGTCATCTCTGCCTTTCAGAGTTGGTTCTCTTGCCATCTGGTATATGAGTAGTCATAATTATTAGGGCCTCCTTGTGAATTGTGCCTTTTAGCCATCCTTCTCTGTTGCACGTATTATTGCTTTGTGTTTGGAGTTTACTAGGTCCAGTGAAAGCACCGCTGTCCTGATCTTTGTTTCAATATATAGCCCACCTCTGCGTGCAGGTTTACTTTTATTGTAGGTGAGTCTGCTGCGTGAAGAATACTTCTGGGACTTCTCTTCTGAAACAAATTGGCAATCATTTTCTCTTACGCAGTGAGCTAAACCCATTCGTCTGTACTGATAAGACTGATACTTGTGGTTTCAACCCTGTCATTATTTTTTAACAGCTTTACTGAGGTATAATTTACGCATCATAAAATTCATCTACTGTAAGTGTAAAACTCAACAATTTTTTTGGTAAATTTATAGAGCCGTATAATCACCACCACAATCCAATTCTAGAACATCTCCATCACCCCTAAAAAATAACAGTGGGGCCTTCTGAAGTTGACCCCTCTTCCTAGCCTCAACACAGGCAAACACTAACTCTACTTTGTGTCTCTACAGATCTGCCTTTTCTGGATATCTCATATAAATGGGATCACGCAATATGTGGTATTCTTTGCCTGGTGTCTTTCACTCAGAATAATGTTTTTGAGTTCCTCATGTTGTAGCAAATAGTATTATATCTTTTGTCTCTTTTTGTGAATAGTATTACATTGTATATACCACATTTTATTCATTAATTCACTAGCTGGTGGAAATGTGGTTGTTTCCACTTTCTGGCTGTTATGAGTCCTGCTGCTGTAAGCATTCACAGGAAAGACTCTGTACAAACATGTCTTCATTTCTCATGGGTACCTAAGAGTAAACTTGGGGGTCTTATAGTGAATATGTGTTCTGCGTTTTAAGCAACTGCCAAACCACTTCCCAAAGTAATGTACGCCCTTGACATTCCCACCAGCAGGGTGAAGGCTTCTCGTGTCTCCAGAGACACCTCACCAGCTCTTGTTACTACCATCTTTTGGATTAGAAGCCACTGCAGTGAGGTGTGTTAAAGTGGTACCCCTCTATGATCTTAATTTGCATTTCACTAATGACTAACACTGTTCATTATCTTTTTTATGTGCCTATTGGACATTCCTATGTCTAGCTTGGAGAAATTATTCAAGCCTTTTACTCACTTTTAATTTTTTTGGCCTAATTATCACTGAGTTGTAGGAATTCTTTAGACATTCTGTATATAAAGCTTTTCTCAAATATATGAGTTGCAAATATTGTCTTCCTCTTTGTGGATTGTCTTTTTGTTTTCTTAATGGTGTGTTTTGACATGCTAACATTTTTAATTTTAATGAAGTCCTATTTATTATTTTTTTTGTTCCTTCATGATTCATGTACATGGTGTTTTTACCTATGAAATCTCTGCCTAACCCAAAGTCATGAAGATGTTTCCCTTTAAAATTTCTTTTAAAGATTTTATGGTTTGGGACACCCAAGTGGCTCAGTCCGTTAAGCATCTAACCATTAATTTCAGCTCCGGTCCTGGGATTGAGCCCCAAGTCAAACTGTGCTCAGCAGGGTGTCTGCACTGGATTTTCTCTCTCCCTCTGCTCCTCCCCCTGCTCGCACACTCTCTCTCTTTAATAAATAAATAAATCTTTTAAAAAAGATTTTATAGTTTTAGATCTTACATTTAGATCTATGATCCATTTTGAATTAATTTTTATGAATGGTGTGACAAAAGGGTCTAAATTTGTCTTTGTGCACATCTGAGCATCATTTGTTGAAATGATATAGTATTTGAGCATCATAATTATTGTGTGGATACATTTATTGTTCTGTTGTTTAATTGATGCATTTGCTTTTTAAGTTCAATTATATTTATTTGATATTGAGGACAGTTTGTACTTTTGTTCTGGATGTTCTGCTTGTACTTACACCTTTTAAAATTGTCTTATTCTCACTGAAATGTTTGAAGTCCTGTTCTGCTTGTACTTACACCTTTTTAAATTGTCTTATTCTCACTGAAATGTTTGAAGTCCTGTTTTTAAGTTTCCTTTTTATAGTAGTTTTGTGTGAATAAGAAGTGTCTGTGCTTCTGCGTTTATGCAGACAGAGCTGAAGACTTGGTGGGGTTATGGGATACTTAGTTCAAACTCCCCCTAGAAGCTCTGTGCAGTGAGGTATGATTCTCTACTGAGAGGATCAGCACCTCACATGGAGTGGCATGAAGGTGGGGAGGGCATGTCCCTTGATTTTGCCTTCCTTCTGGGACCCCACATCCCCTTGCTTCTTTTTCTCTTCACTGTAGAGCATTCACAGGACACCTCTCCTTACCGTTGCCCTGAATCCTCCCAGAGCATCACCTTCTCAAGGTGGCTTCCTCACATCCCAAGCTCACTTTTAAGTATCTTCTCTATAGCAGGTACTTTGATCAACCAGAGAATTTTGAATTTTCATACCAAGGGTGACTTTCTCCTTCCAGCGGTGACTTCAGGTCAATTTCAGACCCACCACAAGGTCCCCTCTGCCCTTGTGAACTGCACTTTTGCAGTCTCTGCAGAGACTGGAGCATGGGAGTCCACTTCTTGCCTTTGGAGCTTCTGTTCCTAATTACACAGATTTTTTTATATATATATTGGATCATTCTCTGTCTTCCAGTTATGCTGAGGATGTTGCTTTTGCAAGGTTTTACTGTTTTCCTTATTCCTCTTTATTTTACTTAGGGGATGCACTGTATGTTTCAGATTTATGCAGTCACCAGTGCCTCAGCTACCCAGAATTCCCAATAAATGTACTTATTTTTTAAAACTCCAGCTTATACTGGAAAAGAAATACATTCATGTATCCAATATATAGAAATATATCCGAGACTATTAAAATAATGAATGTTGTCTTGTGTATCACTTAAAAACATCCCTCCAACTCCATGTAGGGAAATCCCATCCACACTTAAATTGTTTTCCTTCCCTTAACACCCTCCTCCCATCCCATCCACGCGTCTTAAAGTCAAGTTTGCCTTTCTAGGCCCTCCTTCATGGCCACATCCTCTGTGAAGCCTCTCCTGAGAGCCCGCTGCGATGTCCTCTACTAATGAATCCCCTTTGCAACTTCCAGTGTTATTTCTTAGAGGGCTTATTTCACCTCTTTCTTGATTACAATCATTTGTCTTACAACCACAGTGTTTTATCTACTTTCATTCCCATGCACTTGGCACACAATCAGTACTCAACATGTGCTCCTAAAACAGGCTCACTTCCCACTGTCCCCACAGAGCGAGGAAAGAACAAACACTGGTAAACATTCAGGATGACCGCTCTATGTGATGCCACCATCCTAAATGATGTCCCCACTTCCACCAGGGATTGTGGGTCTTTCTAAACCGCCTTCCCTGCTGTCCAAGAGTACAGGGCATGAATTTTAGTACAAAAGCAATTACTGTTTCTGAGGTAAGGGAAGGACGAACAAAGGAAGGAGACAGTGAGCTGGTTGCACAACTAAAAAGGGCAGCCACATGGTAAGCAAGGGCACTGCCACGAGTTGTGCCAAATGTCCAAGCTGGCCCATGTCTCCCAACCAAGAGCAGTCCAGAAATGAAGGCATCTTTGATTCAGAGCTGGCTGACCGTATATATGTTGTATATGTAAGAATATGACTAGGAGACATGCTGAGCAAAAACAGTATATGACTGTTAGACAGGTAAGTATATGACTAGGAGACGTGCTGAGCAAAAGCAGTATCCTTTGAATAAAAGTTCTCCTCTTGGTTTCCTTTGATGGCCAGAAGTTCTTCATTTTTTTTTAAACCTGCTCCTTTTTAAAAAGATTTTATTTATTTATTCATGAGAGACACACAGAGAGGCAGAGACACAAGCAGAGGGAGAAGCAGGCTCCTCCCACCAGATGCAGAACTTGATCCCAGGACCCCAGGATCAGGGCCCAAGCCCAAGGCAGACACTCATCCTACCAGATGCCTCAAGAAGTTCTTCATTTTAACACAGTCTGATTCCTAAATCTTACTCTTGATGGATAGAACTTCTGCTTTCATTTTTCCATTTACATGATATCAGTAGTTTGGCTGTCATTTGTTTTGTTTAAGAGGTGAGGCAATACTAAATTTATTTTTGGCCCACATGGATAGCCAGTTGACCTGGTATCATTTATCGAAAAAAGCGAGCTTTCTGTCTGCCTGCAGTGCCACCATTAAATTAAATCAAGTGTCCCTTTGTGCTTAATTCTGCGTTGAAACTCTGTTATTCTTGTAGTCCAACTAATACTCTTATTAATAGCAATGTTTTTCGATTTTATTTTCTGATATAGGTTAGTAGTGTATAGAAATGCAGTTGAGGGCACCTGGCTGGCTCAGATGGTTAAGCTTCTGCCTTTGGCTCAGGTCATGATCGTGGGGTCACAGAATTGAGCCCCACATTGGGCCCTGGGATCTGCTTCTCCCTCTCTCTCTCTCCCCCTTCCTTCTGCTTGTGCTCTCTCTCTCTCTAAATAATAAATAAAATCTTTAAAAAAATAAAAAGACACTTGACACTGAATTCAGTGTGTTTGCTGAATGAGTATATTAAATCCAATAATTTCTATATATAGGCTTTAAGATTTTTTTGTGTGCACATAAATACAACAACTCCAAATAGTGGATGCTTTATTTCTTACTTTCTAATTATTTTAAGTTTTATTTCTTCTTCCTTCCTATTGCACTGGTTAGGAACTCTAGCACACTCCAGAAGTGGTGAGAGCGCACTCTGGTCTGTTCCGACACTTAAGTGAAGAATTGGATATTTCACCCTCTGATACGATGGTGTGGGTGGGGTGTTGGTTTCTGGCCCCTTCATTGGGTTAGCCTGTATGCCTTTATTTCCTTATTTCCTAAGATTTATCAAGTGCTTTTTCCCCCCAATCTGGTAAACCATCATGAGTTTTCTCTTTTATTCTGATAATATGCTGAATTACATCAGTTGCCTTTCAAATGTAAAATCAATCTTGTGTTTTAAAATAAACATCACCTGGACAGGACACATTGCCTTTCCTATGCATCACTGGACTCGGTCTGCTAATACTTTGCTTAGGGTTTTAAAATCAACTTTTGTGAATGAGGTTGAACTCAATTTTTCTGTTCTTGTAATGTCTCTGTCAAATTTCAACTTTTCACATTACTTGACTTGTGAAAGAAATTGGGAAGTGTTTCTTCTTTTTTTAGTCTCTGGAAGATTTCATGTACAGTTTGTGTGACTTGGTCCAGAAGAGTTTAATTGAATTTACTGGTAAAACTCTGAACATAGAGCATATCCTGTGTGCCTGTGTATAAAAATATAATTATAAATTTGACATTTAATTCTGATAAGAATATTTAACTCTGGTAAGAATATTCAGATTTACTGCTTTTTCTTGGATCCACTTTTTTAACTTGTGTTTCTAGAATTTTTCTAATTTCAACCTAAATGTTCAAATTTATTTCCATAAAATTGACCATAATGGTTTTCCTCTTAGGATCTTTGTAACAATTGCATTAACTTTGGCAATACCCCCTCTTGGGTCCTCATATTTTCCTGGTACCATCAAGCATTTATCAATTTTCAAAGATTTTTTTTTTAATTTATCTATTTATTTGAAAGAGAGAGTGTGTATGCTTGTGAGAAGCGGGTAGGGGCAGAGTGAGAGGGGGAGAATCTCAAGCAGACTCCCCACTGAGTACAGAGCCTGACAACATGGGGGCTTGATCTCATGACCCTGAAATCATGACCAGAGTCAAAACCAAGAGTCAGGCATTTAACCAACTGAGCCACCCCTCAAAAATTCTTTTCAAAGAACCAGCTTTGGCTTTGTTAGCTCTCCATATTGTATATTTAGTTTGTATTTCATTACTTTATATTCTTATATTTCCATCATCTTACTTTCTTTGCATTTAATTTGCTTTTTGAGGTCAGATTCTTTGATGATTCATTATTAGCTTTCTTCCTAGTATATACATTTAAGGCTACATTTATTTCTAATTAGAACAATTTGGGTCCAGGGGTACCCACGGGGCTGTTAGGTGTCTGTCCAACTCTTGGTTTCAGCTCAGGTCATGATCTCAGGGTCATGAGATCGAGCCCTGCATTGGGCTCCATGCTCAGCATGGAGTCTGCTTGAGAGTCTTCCTTGCCCCTTCCCCACTCATGCATGCTGTCTCTCTCTCTCAAATAAATAAATATTTCTTTAAAAAAGAACAATTTAGCTCCTTTAACCACCTCCCAACTTGTATGCTATTGAATTTATGTATTTTGAGACTTTCTCTATATTAAAAACTCATAAAACATTATTATTACAAATAAGCTTTTAAATACATCCTTCTATTTACCCTTTTCTCTGCTCTTAATTCTTTTCTGTTTCCCTAAACTTCCATCTGGAGTCATTTTTCTTCTGCTTGTATAAAAATCATTGGTATTTGTTTTGCTGTTCTCTTTGTTGATTCTTGTTTGTCTTTATCGGGCCTCCCTCCTGTCTGAGAGCTACCGTCGCAGCACGCGGGGGTCCTGGCGGGCAGCTGTCTTCCCTCGTGCTTCAGGCCTGCGTGGGGCCACCGGCTGAATCTCATCGTTCTGTTGAAATGTCAGTAGGCAGATTTATCATTGCTTCTCTCAAAGTAATATGTGGGCTTTCTCTCTCTCTCTCTCTCTCTCTCTCTCTCTCTTTTTCTGCCTGCTTTTTGGCTCCTTTTAAGATTTTCTCTTCACCTGTGGTTTCTGCATTTTGCTATGATACGGTTAAATAGGCTTAAATATGTTCTAAATTTTAAAGTGCTCCTGCTCCTAACTTGTCACTTAGGGTCACATGATTCTCACCTCTCTCCCCCCAAAGCCCCAACTCTGTGCAGTGAATTCCACTAGGAGGAACTGACATAGTCATTTCTCCCCCATGCATCTCATATGCTCATCCTAACATTGGAGCACTTTGGGGGCTTTTCCCCCATCCTTGCGTCTCTTGGTGACTCCATTTCAATTTGCTCTTCTAGCCTGTCTTCGGGGTTACTGATTCTCCCTTCATCTGTCAGGTGTGTTAGTAAACAACCCTGAACAGTTCAGTTTAGTTATGGAAAGTTCTAGAATTACTGTTCCCTTATTTGTATGGTTCCTGACACTTTGTCAATGTTTTCGATCTCATCTTGCCTTCACACAAGCATATTAAGCACGGCTATCTTAGATTTTGTGTCTGATAACTCTACAACTTCACCTCTGACAAATTCTATTTCCTGCAAATCGTGTATATCTGTTTCATTTGCTTATTGTTTTTCTGATTTTTCAGTACATCTCATCTTACATGCTAGCTATTCCGTGTGGGGGTGTGGGGGCACTTCAGGGAATGGAACACTTTGCATATGGAAAATAGTATATTTGGGGGATCCCTGGGTGGCTCAGTGGTTGAGCGCCTCCCTTCAGTCCAGGGCATGATCCTGGAGACCCAGGATCGAGTCCCACCTTGGGCTTCCTGCATGGAGCCTGCTTCTCCCTCTGCCTGTGTCTCTGCCTCTCTCTGTGTCTTTCATGAATAAATAAATAAAATCTTTTTTAAAAAGTGTACATTTGGGGAAAAAAGTGTACATTTGGGAATTTCAGTGGTATATTCTCCTTCAGAAAGCATGTCCTTTTATTGTTCTTTGTGGCTAAACGAAGATCACTAGTAGTCACAAGTCACCTTCATCCAATCAGGATTGAGGGATTGAAAGCTAGCCTGTGTGGACTCCTCTACTTCTGCTTTATCCTCTTTCTAGACTTGTAAACTTTTGAGGTCCCAAACCAAAGCCTAGGGGTTATTGCCAAATTTGGGATGAATGCACAATCTTACAATTTGCTTTCCATCCGTCCTTCCTCTTTAATTTTCCTATCTCTTTCTTGCCAAGTCTCAGATTCATTAAATACTTTCATTATTCTATTTGTTATCTCTGTTAGCTTGATGTTTACATATTCTTTTGCAACCTTTTCAATGCTTGTCCTGGAGATCACAGTTGGCACCCTCCAGTTACCAGAGTCGGCTTCCATACTTAGCTTCTCAGCCCCAAGCACCCACTGACAACTTACTTGTCTCCTCTGAGCTACCACTTTCAGAAACCACAGACATGGCTAGGGTGAGAGCTGTCCTGAGGACAGACTCAGCCTTCCCCATCTCTCTCCTCCCCCAAAACGCCACATTTCTCCAGTGCTTTCAAAGAGAACTTTCTGATTCTTTCTCCAGATCCTCTGGCTGTTCTGTGGGAAGGTTGGTCCAGACCCAGTCTGCCATCACCAGGTGTGGAAACTAGGTAGTCGTCATTTCAACTGACACTTAGTTGACCTCCAGTTTTTTGAGTTTTCAGATGCCAATATGGAGAATATGCATCATGGAGGACTTTGGGCCTACTTCCAAGATTTATTACCAAATTCTTACTACGTTTGACACTGGCCTAAATAACTTAGTCCCCACAGTAAGGCTTCGAGTTGGAAGTATTGTTATCAGCTCACTATGTAAGTCCCAAATACGGTCCGCAGACAAGAACCTGCCACGGCCATATGACCCAGCTGGAAAGTGGTGGAGAGGAACCTGCGGGATCTGACTCTGAGTCTCCTCCCTACCACTATACTGCATTGGTTGACTGGGAAACAATTAAACATTTTTGAAAAACCATGGCCCCCCCAAATGGTAAGGTAGGCGGCAGCATGAAGTTAACAGACTTGAACATATGCACCTGCCAGACAAAAAGACCAGAACGTGGGGAGGGAAGGTGTTTGATGAGCAGCCTCTAACCAGAACAGCACAGTAATAAGAAGGGTAGTTTTCAAAACATGCTGAAATTCTGAATTATAGAAATGCCACTGAGGAGTTATTTGGGTTCAATTCTAATAACATTCTCCGAAGTTTGATACAAACCCTTCCAGTTACCAAACTGCACGCCCTTGGGGGCTGGATTCACAGAGCGTCCTTCTCATCTGCATCCACAACGGAGGAAGAGGAGCCACGGAAGGAGGGAGGGGATCCAGCAGGGAGAGAGCCAGCAGAGAGTCACCACTGTCACCCGACATCCTGGCTGGCTCTGTTCCCCAGGCTTCCAGCAGCAGCAGCAGCAGGTGTCCTAGTGGGCAGGTACCCCAGACCTCTTCTCACCCTGACTGCAAACCCAGGTGCTGAGGAGCTGTGCCAGCAGGAACTGGTTTGGCACACAAGGGCCTGCTCCCACCCTCCAAGCCAGGACATAACTAGAACGAATCAGGTCCCAAAAGAGGGTAAGCCCAATGAACAGGAAAAATGACATTAGCAAGGAAATCATCACAGCTATCTTGAAAATCCCATTTCAGATTTTCCCAAAAACTGTCATAAACTGAGATGGAGTTAAGTACATTTTTACCAAATGAACAATTAGGAAATGAGTTCTATCAAATTTCCACGTACATAAAACATGGGTGGCTGATCACCTTGACAACACTTGGGTGTCCCAGCTCCTGTGACAGCGGTATGGCAATAGGACAGCCTCCTGCAGGAAGCCTGCAGGCCATGGGGGACTTGGAATGGAGAGCCAGGTCCCGCCTCCCACCCCAGCAGAGTCAGCTGCTCACAACATGCAAATGAGCTCACCTTCAGGAAGGATCCAGAACCCGCCAGGGCCTGGGGACTTGGAACCTGTGGCATTTGCTTTCCCGTACTATCTTGCCATTGTCTACACAGCCCCTCTGTTCTCGTATCCCTGCCCCCGTAGTAGCTGGAGTGATTGCCTGGGAAATGACACCCCAGTCTGCATCTTGGCTTCTGTGCAAAATGTCCACAGTCACGCAGACACACATGTGAAGCTTGGGGCTCAAGGGAGCCCTGCTATTTGAATTGCTGATCCTTCTCATGCAGCTGCGTCCAGTGTGGGCCCCGAGCGACCGCCACCCGCCACGTGCCACCTCGGCTGAGAGCACGGGGCAGCGCTGCTGCTCCAGTTAAAAAATAAACGCTGCGCTGAAACTGCAAATTGAAATCATCGACATAGGAGCCTTGATTTAACCAAGCGCTTGCATGTTTTTCATTTTCTAATACCAGTAAACGGCATGACCGATACGATTACACAGCCTTTTACGAGAAGAGCAACAGTTTTCCATATTTGATTCTTATCGTAATGGTCCATTCTTGAAAAGCTCTTAGAAAACTCTAGTAGAAGGTGACGCTCAACTTCATAGGAGTGGGGCTGTGAGGTGCCCCTGAGTGTCTGAAGTCCAGGTCCTCAGGAAGAGAAGCCAGATGCCTTGGGACTGTAAATAGGCTGATTCTGTAGACTCAGGGGCCACCGCAGTGACACTCGCAGAGCTGAGCTCACAGACTTGCCAAAGAAAGCCAACAGGCTGTGGTCTGGAGAGCCCTCCCTCTTACATCATCCCTCCCTATTTCTCCCAGCTCTGTCCTCTGGGATCCCCCACCACATCTTCCCCCCCAGCAGGAGGAAGGAGAACCACAGGGGAAGGTTCAGCTCCCTCCCCAACTGGAGTGGATCTGCTCCCTCACCCTTGGATACTAGACCCCACCGGACCATTAGCCCAAAGCAAGGCACCAGCGAGTCGGCGTACTTTCATTCGCACACGAGTACAAACCCCCATGGATCAGCTACGCCCGCAGCTGCCACGAGGCTGCCAGCAGCTCAAAGCAGCCACAATGAGCATGACCCAGGAGCAAGGTAGGGTTTCATCGGAGTCTCCCAGGACCCGGAGATTCCAAATGGCCCCATGAGGCCAAGGTGGCCCAGTCACGGGGAGCCAGCCAGGGGGAGTCCACATCCTCAACTTGGCTCCAGCCTCTCCCAGAACGAGCATCTGACCAGTTCTTTCCTCTCACACACAACATACCCTCTCCTAGAGAGCGTGGTCCCGGGAGGGAGAGAGGCAGGCAGCCCGACAGGAGTTTCCAGATGGCTATGCCCAGTCTAGCATCCACCACGCAAACCTGCTCCCAAGGAAGTCAGTGTCCTGCGTAAATGCGCAAGCACATCCTTACAACAGTGGTGGTTTGAAAAATCACAACTTTGGGGAGGCTGGTGGCTCAGTCGGTGAAGCATCTGCTTTTGGCTCAGGTCATGACCCTAGGGTCCTAGGATCGACCCCACATCAGGGTTCCACGCTCGGTGGAAGTCTGCTTCTCCCTCTCCCTCTTGCCTCTCCAACGGCCTCCACTGTGTGTGCTCGCTCTCTTTCTCTCTCTTTCTTTCTCTCTCAAATAAATAAATAAAAGCTTTCTTAAAAAAAAAAAATAAAAATCACACCCTCATAGACGCAACTTTATGTCCTTGTGAGCATCATTCCAGGAATCTTATCAAAAATATCTCTGAGCACTGGGTGTTATGCTATATGTTGGCAAATTGAACTCCAATAAAAAGAAATTTAAAAAAATATCTCTGACTCTTGATCATAGGAGACTAACTTAGGGTTGCTGGAGGGAAGGTGGTAGGGAATGGGGTAACTGGGTGATGGGCAAGAAGGAGGGCACGTGATGGAACGAGCACTGGGTGTGATATAAGACTGATGAATCAGTGACTCTACCTCTGAAAGCAGTAATACATGATATGTTAATTAGCTGACTTTAAATAAAAATGTAAAAACTTTAAAAAAAATATCTCTCTCTGCTTTTCAAGCTTTCTCAAGAATGCAGCCAGCTGCAGGACCGTGCCAGACAATATGCAAACATACGGGACCAGAGCTCCATGCACCCCACTCCCTTCTCACTCTGCCCCAGATCTCGAAGATCCTTCTAGAATAGCATATTCCAATGCTTCTCTTAGTGCTGCTACAGGAAGGTTAAGTCATTATCAGCATTCTCTCTTTCTATATTCTCAGAGATTTTGGGTATCTACAAGATTCTTACCTTCATATAAAATATTTCAGAAAAATCAAATTGCCCCTTATCAACTGAAATTTGGCTTTTGAAAAACAGTCGTATGATAATTCAACCCCAAATAGCAGTTCAGAGCTTGAAAAATAACTTTAAAGTATGTATTGAATTTTTCTAAAGGCTGCTTACTTTTACTAGTATATTAAAATTATTTCTCCCTGAAGCATGAACAGAAATTTCACAAAATGCAAATGTCAGGACACTTGAACTCAATAAATTCACTTCTATTATCCTTCTATTCCTTCCCTAAGCCTGGCCATCACTCTGCTCAAGAATTAAATCAAGCAAGAACCACCGCTCGCTTAATGCAAGCTCTCACCTTGGCAGAAAGCTTATGGTAGTCTAATGTATTATACATTGAAAAAAATATATATCTGACAAAAACGCAGCATAACCATCACGGCCACTAAATTTTCCCCTGGAAAAAAATGCATTTTAAAGTAAGTGGTGTATTTCCTTCCTTCTCTCTAACTTGAGATTTCCCTTGGTAAAAGTCAAGAGAACAGAGCTCCAGCATGCATATCACTCAAAGATCAATCAATTTTCTGGAGGCATTTTCCTCCGTGAGAAAAGACCACCACTCGCTCTAATCATCTTGGATTTTTTGCCTGACATCACACTCATTTCCTAGGGACAAACTAAATAAGCAAGTTCCATGAACTGAATACGTTTTACCGCGCACGGCCTTGACAAAGCAATGGAAAACATTTTAGCATCCAAGGCCGGCTTCATCTATCAGTGAGTGACATTTTCCAAACAAAACAGGAGGAGAAGCTGGGAAAAGAAAACCCAGTGTACCTGTCCTATTAAGGTAATGAAGACGGCATTTATGGTACAGAACTCGTGTTACTTTTAGTACTTTTTTATAATGTTCTACAGAGACGTGTCTATCCGGAGAAGCTAGGACATAATCCAGATGCAAAGGAGCTCAGACGCTCGGGGGGTGCAAACAGCAACACGGTCTTTCTCACTCACACTGCACGCCCAGTGTGGTCACGGAGCAGCACGAGCTGCTCACACCTGCACCTGAACCCACCCCCCTGACCCCCCACCTGGAAGTGACATCACGTCCGTCAACCCATCGGCCAGAACTGGCCACACGGCCAAGCCTAATGTCAAGGGGACGGGGATATTTCTCAACCCGAAGGCACCCCAAAGGACAGTGAATCCTGTGATGTCGGCGACACCGTAATACCAAACACACCATTGCCTCTGTCTTTACCCAGGGATGGACCCCAAAGACCCGAGGCGGAGGAGACATGCAGTTCTCCACACCAGCCAACCTATAAAGCTTTACAGGGCCCATCCCAGATCGACAGACCTCGCATCCCTGGGGTGGGGCCCAGGCCCCAGTGGCCTTTCAAAGTTCCGCAGGTGATTTCAGTAGGTGGCCCTCTCTGACGTGGCTCGTTGGCAGCACCGCACCTGCCTGGAGCCCAGCCACACTCAGCATCAGCCCCACTTCAGCCTCCCCGAGGCCGGGAGCAGGATGGAAGGGACGGATGCCGACGGCTCGGGACCTCAGCCTTCAGTGTGACAGTCACCTGAGTGCTGGCGAGCACTATATATTCGAGTACACGTCTGCCAGAGCCGGGATTCTGCAGGAGCCAGGGGGGGCCTGGGAAGCTGCATTTGATCAATGACTACACACAAACACAATTTTTTTACGTTTTTAATTTAAATTCAATTTGCCAACATGTAGTATAACACCCAGGGCTCATCCTGTCAAGTGTCCCCCTCAGTTCATCCAATCACCCCATCCCCCCCACCCACCTCCCCTTCCACCACCCCTTGTTCGTTTCCCAGAGTTAGGGGTCGCTCATGTGCTATCTCCCTCACTGATATTTTCACTCATTTTCTCTCTTTTCCCTTTATTCTCTTTCACTAATTTTTATATTCCCCAAATGAATGTGACCATATAATGTTTGTCCTTCTCCAACTGACTGACTTCACTCAGCATCACACCCTCCAGGTCCCTCCACGTCGAAGCACATGGTGGGTATTTGTCGTGTCTAACGGCTGAGGAATATCCCACTGTCCACACAGACCACAGCTTCTTGATCCATCATCTGTCGATGGACACCGAGGCCCCTTCCACAGTTTGGCTGTTGTGGACATTGCTACTGTGAACATCAGGGTGCAGGGGTCCCAGCGTTTCCCTGCATCTGTATCTTTGGGGTAAATCCCCAGCAGTGCAATTGCTGGGTCTTAGGGCAGGTCTATTTTTACCTCTTTGAGGAACCTCCCCCCAGTTTCCCAGAGTGGCTGCACCAGGTCACATTCCCACCAGCAGTGCAGGAGGCTCCCCTGTCCCCGCATCCTCGCCAACATGTGTGGTTTCCTGCCTTGTTAATTGTCCCCGTTCTCACTGGGGTGAGGTGGGATCTCAGTGTGGTTTTGATTTTTATTTCCCTGATGGCAAGTGATGCAGAGCATTTTCTCAAGTGCTTGTTGGCCGTGTGTGTGTGTCTTCTTTGGTGAAATGTCTGTTCGTGTCTTCTGCCCATTTCTTGACTGGACTGTTTGTTTCTTGGCTGTTGAGTTTGATAAGTACTTTATAGATCTTGGATCCTAGCCCTTGATCTGATGTGTCATTTCCAAATAAATATCTTCTCCCATTCTCTAGGTTGTCTTTTAGTTTTGTTGACTGTATCCTTTGCTGTGCAGAAGCTTTTTTATCTTGATGATTCCCAATACTTCATTTTTGCTTTTGTTTCCCTGCCTTCATGGATGTATCTTGCAAGAAGTCACTGCGGCCAAGTTTGAAAAGGTTGCTATCTGTGTTTTCCTCTAGGATTTTGATAGATTCTTGTCTCACATTTAGATCTTTCAACCATTTTGAGTTTATCTTTGCACACACACACACACACACACACACTTAAAAATACTCTGCTAAGGAGGTTTCTATCTGTGATGGTTAATTTTGTGTGTCAACTTGATTGAGCCAAGGGACGCCCAGATTGCTGGTAAAACATCATTTCAGGGTGTGTCTTATGAGGGTGCTTCTGGAAGAGATTAGCATTTGATTGATTGGACCAAGTAAAAAATATGCTTTCACCAAGACAGATGGCATCATCCAATGCACTGAGGGTCTTTTCTAGAATAAAGAGGAAGAGGGCGTGCAAATGTGCTCCTTTCACTTGACCTGGGACATCCAGTCTTCTGCACTCAGATGTCAGTGCCCCTGACTCTCTGGCCTTCGGACTTGGACCAGGACCCCCAGCACTGGCTCTGCTGGTTCTCTGGCCTCCACACCAAGACGGCACTCCCCCACCAGCCTTGCTGGGTCTCCAGTTTGCAGACGGTGCACCAGGGGCCTTCTCGGCCTCCACTTTAGGGTGAGCCACTTCCTGCCCTGGACCAGCTCTGGGGGCATCTGTGCCTCTACCGAGTCGCACTCACTAACAGCCAACCCAGCCGTCCCGAGAGGGCAACAGCTGCACCTATGGCCAATCAAACCATCCGCTTGCTTTGCCTCCCACGTTCTCTGCAGAAAACTCCCCCCAGCTCTCATCGGGGGAGAGCTCCCAACTACGTTCAGTTCAGCACCCCGCAATTTGAATCAATGTTTGCTCAAATAAACCCTTGAAAAGCCACACTGGCCTCATGTTACCTTTCAACAGCATGAGGCCAGCAGCAGAGGGGATTAGAGAGCCCAGGAGGGCATGGGACTGACAGACAAGGAGGAAGCATGTGGGGGGGCCCGGGGCTCATACTGGGGAGTCATGCATTCCCACCCCATGTGAGTATTTCTCAGCACTAAATAAGCACAATAGTGGAAAAGAGAAAACGTGATCCCTACTCCCCCGCCTCCCCCTGCGAGGGCGAGACTCTGGGACATAGAAGAAGCAGCTCCGTGCTGAGGCTCTAGGAACACAGACAAAGCCGCTTCTTCTCTCAGACAGTAAATGCCGTTTGTTTTTTTTTTTTGCCACAGGATCCAAGTCATTTTTCCACCATTTCTGGGTGGAGAGCTGGAAGCCCTTTCATCACCGACTCTGGAAATAATCCTTTATCATGAAATGTCACCCCAACTCCCAAGACACTCACATCGCAGAGAACAGAGTGGCCGTGGCCGGTGGCCTGGACACGGGCAGCTGGGCCCTCCCCGCATACACGCCCACATGGCCCCGCCGGACAGGCCCACGCGGACCATCGGGGTGATGGGCTGCGGCCGCCGCCAGGATGTGCCCATCCCAGGAGGCCATTGGTGCTCTTGGGGAGCGGCGGCCCTCCCCGCGGGGACGGGACATGTGTCCGGTGCTGACCAAGGCTTCCCGGTGCAACAGCGTGTCGGGCACTGAGGAAACAGGGGGAAGCCCGCCCCCGTCCGAGGCCCAGCAATGAGACCCGCAGCGGGGACGCCCTGCCCGGTCCCGCTCCACATCGTGTTCCCTGTGGCAGCAGCACACGTCCCGTCCCACGAGCACCAGGCCCTGCTCCTGCAGGACACGGCCCCTTCCTGCCCACCAGAGCCTCTGGGCCTCCTGGCCCCTTGCAGAGGCAGGAGAACTCAGGTGTCAGCGTGGGGGGCTCTCCCATGACGGGGACAGGAAAGGTGGCCCGAGCTCCCACGGAGCATGTCGGGGGCACCCGGGCCACCTCTCAGGCCTGCACCGACCTCACATGGGCCTCGTGGGCCAGCAGGTGCAGAATGGGTATGCAGTCGCGTCCTCCCACCGAGCCAGAGGTCAGAGAGGTGATGTCCGGAGCTGCGTCCTCCGGCCCAGCCCCGTCGCTTCACGGGCGTGGGAGATCCCGACACGACGCTCAGGTCGGGACCCCACCATTGGCTCCCCTGGCCCTGGAACACCCCGCCTGCCCATGAGACCACCAGGGCGCATCCTAAAGGATGCCTGTCACTTGCCACACCCGGGTCCCCTCCAGCCCCCTCCTCCCGGGGACCTACTCTGCCCCTGGACACCCCCCCTGAGGGCACCATCACCCTGTCATTCGGAGTCTGCACAGTGCCACTGCCTGTTCCCACAGCGCTGCACCTTCTCCCACCCGAGTCGCCCTCCCATCGTCCGCATTCCCCGTACTCGTCTGGCCAACCCACACCCACAGGATCCTCCAGTGTCTACAAACATCAGTTCCCGTGAACAGGCTCCGGACGCCCCAGCCTCGCCCCCCAGGCTCTCAGAACAACCCCAAGGACGTCTCCTCCGCGCTCTCAGCTCCTGACTGGCCCGCCCGGCCTTCCCTCCACGGCCGTCTGCCTGAAGGCCTGCCTCTGATGCCCGCTGGCAAGGGTCCCAGCCACCGTCCCCATCCCGGCAGGACCCATACCTGAATGGAACGCAAGTAAGATAAGAGCAGAAGTTCGGTGCCGCTTGAGCACGGGCCCCAAGGACGGCTCCAGGTAGGGATGGAAAGGGGGTCTCCTGGTAAAGGTGGGGCTGCAGAGGGCTCACCTTGTCTCACCCCCACACGGGGAGGGGTCCACTCGCCCTGGACACCACAAGTCCGTCCCCGTGTGGGTCCGCTCTCAGAACTCACCCTGTCCTTCATCCGCAAACATCAAGCAGGAAATCCAAATTAAGCAGGTGCCTGGTGGAGATGCGCGGGACAGAAGGAGGGGTAGATGTGGCACTTCTCTGCAGGAAATCAATCTTGATGCACCTCCCAGAGGATCCCACGAAGTTACCGGAGAGGGAGCAGCTCATCTCCCAGTGAAGGAAATAAATCGCCATGAGGGAGAAGTGGCAAAAGCAATAGAAACAGGCAGGAAAAGCTTATTATGATCGGTACTTTGGAGAAACAGAAGGGAAAGAGCAGTGAAGAGCAGAGCTGAGAAACAGAGTTTCTAGATATGAAAAATATGATGATTAAAATTAAGCACTCCTCGATCCCCACATCCAGAAAGAGGGAGATGTGCCGGTCCTCTGGCTCAGTGTCCCACAGGCCCCTGTCAGCATCCAGAAACCAGTGTAGGAAGATTCTGGAGGGTGGAGGGAAGGGCCCTGGAGATGCAAAGGTGACCTCTGGGTTCCCTTCTTCCCAGGTGCGAAGCCGAGTTCGCCGGCCGCCAGGCAACAGCAGCAGGAGCAGGCCGGAAGCCCAACAAAAGCCGTCGTCTCCAGTCAAAGGACCAGGACGGAGGCCGCCATCAAAACAGAAAGCTTCTAGGCAACGGCTTTCCTCCAGCCACGGAAACTGCGGTCCCACCGCCACCCAACCAGCAGGCCCGGGGGGACCCTGGGCTCCTACCCACTGGGGGTCAGAGCTGACCTGCTAGAGAGGCCCCTGACCTGCATCCAGCGGGAACGAGGCCACCCGTCCTCTCCTGGGGACCACACAGGAGGTGCAGAGGAGCTCCAGGCCCCACACCCCACACCCCACACCCCACACCCCAGCTTCGACGGGTCAGCAGACATGTAGTGGGGACCTGGAGCCCGTCCCCTGCAGTAACAACACAGCGCACCCCCTGGAGCCGCACACCCCCTCCAGCTCCGACCTAGCCATCGAAGCAAAGGAGACGTCCAGCTGCTCTCAACGGGAAGAGAATCGAGCTCCACCTCTCCCAGGGACGAGCATCAAACAATCCAGACCTGTCCTAGGACCACCACAATGTCACCTATTGTGCAGGAAATTAGAAAATTTATGGAGAAATAGTAAAGAGGATCCAGAGAAGCAGAGATGCCAAGAAGCCTCAACATCCCCAGGTAATTGTCTGGACTAACCAGGTGAGCTCTAAAGGCAAGGCCAAGTGTCCCTAGCAGAGACAGACACAGAGAAGGGAAGGAGAAGGCTTGCAGAGGCGGGGCAGGGGCCAGGCGCCCCCAGACCTCGGGGACCCCCTGAGCAGCAGAGGCTGATTCCTCACCTCCCCGGGGACCCCCAAGCGGGAAGAGGCCGGAAGAGTCCTGCCCTGGAGCCTCAGGGAGGGCGGCCCTGCCGACACCTTGACCTGTGTCGTTTTCAAGCTTTTCCTAGTTTGTGGTCCTGGTTGCAGCAGCCAGGGAATCCCATACACGGGGCCTCTGCTCGCAGACTCTGCTGTGTGCGCATACTTTAATCTAAAATAAAAAGAAACTGTCCCTCTCTCCCGTCCTTCCTTCCCGGCAGCAGCTTACGTGCCGACCCTCCCCGCGTGGCCCTCACCCTGCAACAAGCTCTCAGCACATGTTCGCGAGTCCGTATTCTGGCTTCACCCGCACATATGAGTAAATGCACCTGATCCTCCCTGCTAGATGTAAACACCCCAGAAGACACCGAGCAAGACTCGTGGGACATCTGACAGCCCACACACTGTCCAGAACGGTGTCTGGCACACGGTGGTGTTGAATGAATGAATGAATGAATGAATGAATGAATGAACGAACGAACATCCCTGGTCTCAGGAAACAGGCAGGCCGGTAACCAAAATTTCTTTCTGCCCCAAAATTGGCGGCACATTTCCCGGGCCCAAAGTCACAGCTGGTTGACAGAGGTCCGACGGTGTGTTCCATTTCATGGGGACGAGTTCCGGGGGGCCGCGACTTCCCTTCACAAAGGAGAACACGTCGCAGAGAGGAGTGTCGCATCCCCTCTTACGAGTGAAGCAGACGTGCGGGGCCCCTCGGGCGGCTCCTCTGAAGGCCCCCGTGCACGCCCGAAGCCGGAGTGCTAACCGTGCACGGGGGCAGTGAGCCCTTGACAGGGATGGGACTGCGGCCGCAGCCTCCTGGACGGTCTGGAAGCACGACGACCCGCTGCCCACAACCGCGTGCTGCGACCATTCGTTAAACTCTGGTGGTTCCGCTTCCTGAGTGCTCTGATTCTGACCTGCTTAAAGAAAAAAGTAGCAAAGGGAGATACGACCGCTTACAAACACAGAGATTACGTCCTCCGAGATTATCCCTGCGTCACAGATGATTACTTCATCAGGTAAAACAGATCGGAAAGAGCATAAGGGCAGCGGCAGCAACAATTCACTGGGCGCTTACCATGCGGCCGGCAAGGGCTTAAGCGTGTTGTGTAATTTATCTCAAGTGACGCTCATGAAAAATCCATGGGGCAGACATCACGGACATTCCCATTTTACAGTGGGGGAAACTGAGGCAGAGTGCCGTGCAGCAGCTGCACAAGGTGGCAGAGCCAAGTTTTGAGCCGTGCCCGCTGGTCCTGATCACTCGCTCTGTGTGGCCCAGACCCTGAAATACACAGCCCGCTCCCGGGTGAGGCCCGGTGCTTGGCCCCCGGGGGCCCCATGGAGGGGCAGTCAGGCCCGGCGCCAGGGCCATCGGTGCCCGCGAAGCCTCAACACCAGTGGCGCCTGCGTCTCAGACTGAACCGTCCCTCCCACCCCGGAGTCTGCATCTTGACCAGACTCAGCGGCTTCCCCACCCAGCCCAAGGCTGCCAGCACGTCCTGGGCCCTCCGCGAACGGAATGCTCCCCCCCCCCCAGGCACACGGCATCTGTGACCCTCCAGGGAAGGGGACCCCGGGTGTCCGGGGCCGGTGCCTGGGCCTCTGGGTGCATCCAGGCCCCTCCTCGCCATGTTCCCACTACCGTGGCTCCATCTCCCTTACCACATGGGCCCCGTCCACAGCAAGAACTGCCCCCCGCTCACTCACGACCTTCCAGAGCCTGGACCGAGTCTCGGCACGGAGAAGGCACGAGTGTGTCCTCTTGGGCCGATAACGGGATCCGGTTTTAAACTCTGCTGTACGAGAAAACGGCTCTGTGCTTCTCAAAACCTAAACTTTTCTTCATTAGAATGAACGAACATCGGATGGACAAACGCGTGGATGACAATGGAAATATTCTCCGTGTTCTCAAGGTAAATTGAGACCAAAGCCTCCGCCTGGCTATGGCCCAGGCTGTCCACCAGGCCCGTGGCAGACACGCCGGGGTCCTTCCAGCTGCAGCCTGACCCGCGCGGGGCTCTGGAGGCAATGACTCTGCACAGCCCCCAGCGTGTCCACAGGCACGTCACGCCGCCCAAGCACAGCCCACCCTTATGCTGTACCGGGAGATTCTAGATGCTTCTACTCAGAAAACCCAGGTCCCAGGAAACCCCTCCCACCGCACCTGTTCCCTGAGAGCTCTCACCAGCTGGACGCCCACCTGTGGCCTCACTCCCTCCATGCCCTCCACACCCTGTGCACACCCCCTGCAGCCTTGCTTCGCCCTGGCCACAAGCCACCGCCTTCCAGACACCTGCCCCTGGGCCAGTCTGAGCCGCAAGGGAGGTGGAGGCAGCTCAGGGTGAGCGGTGTAGAGGGAGGGAAAGCCTCTGGCTCTGCAGCCCCAGTCCCACGGCTGCCACATGCCCCCCCTCCCCGCGCAGCCTTTTGAAGTGGACAGGCGTCCCTCCGTCTTCAGAAAACATTCTATATATCGCTCACCCAGGAAGAGCAGACACTTGGGATGAGTTCTCCACACTCCCAATGCTGCGTGTCCCTGCAACGTGCTGTGAGATCCACGGGGGACATCAAAGAGCTCTGCAAAAGGAAAGAGGAAATCATCTTCCCGTCCAAGGGAACCGCTATCATAAACAAATTGTAACGATTTAATATGTTTATTGAAAGCTAAATTTCCTGCATTTTCAGCACACTGTCCTGCCCTTTGGGATCTATCATATAGTTCAAACAGCCAGCAAGCTGTCCCCGCCAGCTATAAAATGTTAATAGCCTGACACTGTAGGATTGCGTGATATGTGAGTGATGCACTTTACTTTTATAGGATGCCATCAATAATACACAAAAGGCATCGTGCACCACAACGTGATTGTTTTAAGTCCTGAACCCGAGTCTAAGGAAACACTGCAGGAGATCCTGGAAGGAAACCTCCCTGCGTGGGGGTCTCTGTTCCCGTGGAACACGCACTGGAATGGTGCAAATCAGTCCTTCAAGTACATCTCCTCCATCAGTGTCCTTGTGAAGCCACAAGTCAAAAAGTTATTTTCCAAATGAACCTGCGGAAGATACTCTCCTCCATCTTCACCCTCCTTTGAGCACAGATTGTGCACGGGGAAGGGGCTCGACACCTGCCAACAGGCTGGCCCAGAAAGCAGCCTCTGGAGACAGTCCGCAGGCCCAGGCTGTAGGTGGCAAATGTGTGTCCTGCCAGCTGAGGCTGGGGCTGCCACACGGGTCAGTGCCTACAAGGTCCTCAGCAAGGCCTGTGGCTCTGCCGTCTGCTCCGAGCACCAGAGAAGGGGCACCACTGTCCCTGGCCTAGGTGGCCAGCGTGCCAGGAAGCAGCTCTCGGAGGCACAACTGAGAATCTCTTGGAAATCGGTGATGTCGGGCAAGAGGACCAGCAGAACCGGATGGTTAGTGGTGATCCCGTGTCATCGCGAAACCTTCAGGTTCAGTACGATAAATTATTTATGGCGCAGCAGACAGCCCTACAGGGCTCACGTGCATCATTTCAAGGGCAAGATGGGAGGTTTCGCTCGACGTTTCCAGCGTCTTTGGGTCAGAGTGGGGCTGTGTGCACGGTCTTGGTGAGGCTTTCCCGAGGGGCTGCTCTTCAGCGCTGGGATGGGCCTCCTCCGAGCTAACCCCCATCCCAGCCCCCTCACCCGGGCCTGTGGGCGTCCCGCATCTGCTCTGACCCGCGGGTTGAGGAAGGCCCACACTCAGCGGGGTCAGTCCTTCCCCACCCCACACCCCTAGCAGACCTCGCCCCCCCAATACTGCTCCCTCTAGCTGGGCGTGCCTCGAATGCACCTTCCCACCCTGTGCCCATAGGATTCCTGACGGCTGATGATCTGGACTCGGAATCCTGAAGATGAAGAAAAGGCACCCCCAGTGCCACTTTCTGGAAGGTCCTGCTACAAAACGCTGGCAGCTCAAGCGCTTTCCCCAGACAACCACGCTGGGGGACCCAGGCGCTCGCTCTCCCGTGGGACAGGGCGCTGGGAGACACGGCAGCTGGGAGGACGCGCCTGAATGCAGGCACCAGGAGAAAAGGCTCAGCAGGAGCCCCGCCCCCGGCCAGGGGCTGCTCTAAGACCAAAGCCCGGCCAGCTCTGTCCCTGTCGCGGGGTCCCCCCGACCCCCAGCCACTTGCACGGGATCCGGTGTCTGACTTACTCTCCTGGCAAACCTGCCTCCCCTGGTCCTGATGGGAGAAGCCGTGTGTTTCCCGCAGCACGGCCCCTGGTGCCACACGGGAAGGGGGCCTTGCGGGCAGGTGGCCCGCGCCCCAAGTATCACAGCTTGGTCTTCGCGATGCTTTAGTTTGCCCTTCGCAGCCAGGCTGCTGCGGTGCGGCTGGCCCACTCCTGGCCTCCTAGCAGACGCGCAAGAAACAGGAACAGCCGCACACCCCCCACCCCAGGCTGCGGCAGCGTCAGGGGCTCGGGCTCGGCTCGCTGTGTTTAACGTAACAAGGGGATGAAACGTGAGGACATGGATGATCATCACAAACCATCATCGACGATGCTTAAATGTTCAGCCACTGTTTTTCAGGAAAACACCTTCATTCAATGTTCTAATTACATATTATACACTTACCGAGGGGGCACCGTCACATACCACAGAAGTGCGAGTTCTTGGCTATGCATCGAAGAGAAATTATCGTTCCACACAGACACACACATATGCACATTCGCACACACGTTCACAGGCACACACATATGAACACATGTGTACAAATACACATATACATGTGCAACACGTGTATATGCACAAATGCACAGGCATCCACATACATGCTCGTGTGCACATGCACCACAAATTCACATATGCATGGACACAACGCATACCTGTGTGCACATGTGAATACACCTACACAAATGCACGTGGGCACACGTATACTTGCAAGTTCAGACACACACGTGCACACGCACACGAGACCCCCGTCAAAGTGCCCGCTCGTGGCATGATGGCTAAGACTGCTCCAGCTCCGCGTCGCCACTGCTTCCCAGGACAGCAAAGGCCGGTCCCCACGACCAGACGGTGACCCTGTGGAAGCTCAGAGCCTCTACCGTGCAGCAGAGCCCGGAGGCCAGCCCCGACCACCCCCCACATGCCGGAAAGGGAAGTGGCCCGAGTTTTGATTCAAACTAGAAAATGCACTTGTTTGTTATCTGTGGGCCACCTTTTATTTCTCCATCTATATGGTAATATATCTCAACTTTGCTTCTTATAGAAATGTTCAAACACGCGTGAAAGAGAGAAAGCAATCTAACGATCCCCCTGGACCCATCACCCAGGGCCCCGCCCGCCCCACGTCTTCCCTGCATGTCCTCCCCCACCGGGCCGGGTGCGCAGCGTGGAGGCCCGAACAGCATCTGGCGCCTCAGAGGCATTTAATTAGCGGTAATTATTAACCGGTAATAACCCTGACTGTATTTTACATACTTTCGAACAGCAAAGGCAGAGGAGGAGCCGCCCCAGGTCATGGGTGCACGGAGGCCAGTGGGCCGACCCCTTGGGGCCAGACGAGGCGGCCTCATGGGCCTTGAGGACCCTCCCACCGCTCGGCGCCAAGGAAGCCCAGACGCGGAGTCCTTGGTACCTGAACCCCAAAACATCACGCCGAACACCAGAGAAACCCTCCTGAGGCCTCATTTTATGAGTCTCAGCAGCAAATGTCTGAGAAGCACCTCAGGTCTGAAAGTCTCCTTGTTCAAACCTTTTTTTTTTTTTTTAACTCTGCCTTTAACTCTACAGCCCAGGCCTTGGTTCCTCAGTTTGAAGCAAGAAGGTTGCCTTAGGCTCGCCAGCCGCCCCCACGCCGTGGCTCTTGCCACCGTGAAGCCCGCCTGACTCCGAGGGCTGTGGGAGGGGGACAGGCCACCTGCTTCGGCGCTGGAACACGCCGGTGTCACCTGGGGCCACAGCCAGCAGGTGTGCCCACGTGCTTCCTGCTCAGAGCCACCGCCAGCAGCGCAGGTGCACCCGGAGCAGGAGGAGGTGCAGGACAGGCCCCTGCGACACCTGCACACAGCACGGCACCCTGGAACTCTCCAGGGAGGGGCTGGGCACAGGTCCCCAGGGTCCCCAGGGTCCCCTGGCCGCCGCCCCCCCACCCAGCGCTGGTGGCGGAGCAGGGGGTGGCTTCCACTTTATGGCTCAGGACCAGAGCTGGGAGGGGGCCACACAGCCAGGAACAGAGGAAGGAGGGATTGGAACCTCATGTCCACGTGCCCCTGTGTCCCACACCCTCTGTCCCACACCCCACCCTGTCCCACAATCTCTGTCCCATGTCCCCCATACCCATGTCCCACATCCCTCTGTCCCATGCCTTACCCCGTCCCACAACCCCATCCCATACCCTCTGTCCCATGCCCCGCATATCCCACATCGCACGCCCCTCTGTCCCACACCCCATCCTGTCCCACACCCCATCCCATCCCCTCCCGCACCCCACGTCCCACACCCTCTGTCCCATGTCCCTCGTACCCACGTCCTATGCCCCTCTGTCCCACACGCCATCCTGTCCCACGCCCCCCGCCCCACCCCTCACGTCCCATGCCCTGTCCCCGCACACCATCCAGAGCCAGGTCTCAGGGCAGACGTGGCGTATTTCCCACAGGCTGCGCCCCAACCCCGGCTGCCCTTCCTGCCCCGAGCTCAGGCCGTCACTCCTTGGGGGATGGCTACGGAGCGGCCGGGCGGGGGGCGAGAGGAGAGGCGGGGAGGCGGGCGCCCCGGTTAGACCAAAGGAGCCAACACCTGCGTCTCCAGCTGCGGAGGAGCGTCCGTCCAGGCCTCCTGCCCTCGGAAGGTGCTTGGGCTCCGCGTGGGCCCGCCCCCCCCCCCCCAGCAGGTGCCTGGCGCTCAGCACGCTTCCCCGCCCGCCGCATCATAATGCGCAGCCCTTGCAGCTCATGGGCCCGAAAATCCAGCCGTGGGCCGCGCGGCTCAGGTCCCACGCGCCTTCCTCAGGGGCGACCGTGGCCCCGACTCACGGGGCTCTAAGAAATGGCAGCTGATTAAAGTTGAGTGGTCATTTGGTCCCAGCTTATCTTTTTACAGCTTTCAAAGAGTGTTTAAAATTCCTTCAGCTGAGCCTTAGGCTACATGTGAATTTTTTAAGTAAGTAAACAAAAATTGTGATTTCCATGTGGGAATTAGTGAAGAATGAGCAATTCACAGCTTGGTTTTAAAGTAATGGCTCAGGAGCTGGCTGTGGTAGATGCTGGAAAATGCACCCCAGGCCGACTTGGGAAAAGACCTTTCTCTCCAGATGAATAACCCTTGGAAAGCAAAGTGAGGTGTGGTGCAAAGCCAGTGCCTCCTGCGCCCAGCGGAACTGCCCTCAGGAAGATCCCAGCAGGCCAAGCTGGGGTGAATTAGGGCTGCTGAGAGGGAGCAGGAGCCCCAGGCCACCGCCTCACCTCGCACAGGACGCTATGCGCCCCTCTAGGCAATGCCCCGCTGGTTCCTATACTGGTTCTTATATGGTTATCCCCTTTCTGCAGCAGGTCAAACTCCTGTGATTGGTTCTTTTTTTTTCTTTATATATATATAATACATGTATTATAAATGTATATACAATATATATTTATAATATGTATTAATATATAATTGTTTATTAATTTATAATAATTTATTAATATATAATAAATGTATATACACATATTATATATTATATATAATACATAAATATGCATATGTATAAATGTATACACATATATGTATTTTTTAGTGGAGATTGATTTGCCAACATATAGTATAACACCCAGTGCTCCTCCCGTCAAGTGCCCCCCTCAGTGCTCATCACCCAGTCACCCCATCCCCCCACCCTCCTCCCCTCCCACTACCCCTTGTTCATTTCCCGGAGTTAGGGGTCGCTCATGGTTTGTCACCCTCTCTAATTTTTCCCACTCATTTTCTCTCCTTTCTTCTATAATCTTTATACGGTTTCTTTTCTTATTTTCTTAGATAATTTGAGACATTGGAGCAATAGTTCTCAGTCTTAGCTGCACGTTGGAATCGGCTGGAGAGATTTGGAAATACAGAAGCCTGGGTCTCAGCCCCAGAGGTTCTGACTTAGATGGTCCTGGGCATGGCTGGTTTCAGCCTTGCAGCCAAGGTGCGAAGTCCTTTGTTAGGGGTGGCCCTGGGACACCAAGTCAGCCAAAGGGAAGAGCCTGGTGGTAAAGGAGGTGGAGGGACAGCGGTGGAGAGACAGAAGGAAGCAGGAGAAGGAAGGAGGGAAGGAGGGAATGGCTTGTGAGGACAGATAAACAGCCTAGACCACAGAACACATCCCCTGAGGAACAGAAGAAAATGCCCTGTGTGTGCTTCATGCCTGAGAAAGACATGATAGGAACAGAAACTCAATAAAAATAGTCATTCAAAGGCAAGATTATAAAACAAAATAAGATGAGAATGGAAATTGCAGACTCCAGGAAACAAATTGACCAAAACACCATCATTACAGAAATGCCGTGCGAAGTTAAAACATCAAGAGAGAAGCTCCGCACAACTCACAAGGGCGGCGTGGAGGAAAGGCCGTGAGCGCCAGGGAGGCAGAGGAGGCACGGACAGGGCGAAGGACGAGAGGCAGGTCGTGGGCAGCGGTAATCAAACGCAGGGAAAACTGGCTCCCCCGAAACAGAGAGCCCAACCAATGTGTGGAGCCCACGGGGTCCAAGATAGAAGCAAAGGTTTCAAAGAAACAGTTTGTGAATCTACAGATCAAAATCTCATACCATGTTTCAGGATAAAATTATACAGAACAATCAGCAAAAAGCCATCCTGGTTAAGGCACCAATTTAAGTTTAAAGAAATGATTCTTGGGCCACGCAGGTAAATAAAGAATCTACCTGTCAAAGTCAGCGCCGTGTTAACTACGGGGCACTCGGCCCCAAGTTCCGAGGAAGAGAACCGTGGCTCCTGTCATCCTGTCCTTCAGCTGTGAAGACAAGGGGCAGATGCTCACAAACATGAAAGATCTCAGGACTGCACAAGCCATTCGGTCACAAAACCCAGCCAACGGGAGAGGAGGTCTTGACACTGCTCCCACGGGACACCAGAAGGCAGGAGGGGAACTCCACGGTGTCATCATCAGGAGAAGAAAGGAGTGCAGAGTATAGAAAGGGATAGACACTCCCAAGCTCCCACAGCTTCCGGGAATATGGTAACTGGGTTTGTCTAGGGAAAAATCACCAGCAACAAATCCAGCCAACTAGGAAGTGAATAGAAACAATCTAGAAACAAAGCAGCCTTCACTAGAAGGACTAGAGGTCAGTATGGAACCAAGACCAAACACGTGTGGGAATTAGCTACAAGGTGAACGCCTGTGTTGGCAGCTGTGACATATTAAAATCACAACTGACGAAAGCTTGAAGGGAAGGGGGAGGCGTATCTCCGTATCTGTTCTAACAGAGATGCAACCAATAACTGGGAAATGAAAACCTGTAGGTCAGACAACACGACTCCACTCCAACCTGACCACTCTGCACAACTATCTTCCTAACCTTGGAGGCGTCGGTGTGTCACCGATATCTCTTTTACTTAGAAATATCTGAAAGCAGCAGTCTCTTTGGGTTTACTTGCATTTCTTTTATCTTCATGCAAAAAATAAATTTCATACACGTTCTCAGAGATGGGACATACAGTATAGTCTCACCTTAACTTACAGCGCTCCCTGCACCAGCCACTTGAGTGCACGTGCGTCCCCCTTCCTTCCATGTGTACCTATGCAGAGAGAGGCCTCAGATCCCGTTCACCAAATGTCAGCCAAGTACCCTCATGGGCAACTGAGTCAATACCCTTTTTTCACTTTCTTACATATTTCTCTTTCTAGAAGACTATATATCATTGTTCCAAAACCAGAGAGGTAAAAATAATAATAGCCTTAAAGGCTTTACACAAGACAAAAACTACAAAATCCCAACTGCCAAGCATGGTTCCTTTTGTCTCCAAGCTGAGCCCCTTCCCTTGACTCCCTGAGGCCCCCCTGAACCCACTCTTTCTCAATCTGCACCTCCCTTCCTCTACCCTCGAGCACTGAGTCCTGGGCCAGATGAGCTATGGAACCCGGACAGCGCCCAGACTCAAGAAACAAAGGCTGGTGGGTGGAATGTGACACCCTTTCCTCCACACTCCCCAACAATGGAGGGGCTCGCTCTCTATCCCAGATACCGAGAAAAGCCATCGGCACATACTAGATGCTTCAGTGAAGGTTGATTTAAAAATTAAAAAAAAAAAAAAAAAACGCAAGCTGATATTATGAAAACCTTACGCCCATAAATGTGACAGGATAGCTGAAATTATTTTCTAGTCAAATTCAAAACACAAAATTGACGTGGTAAATATTTATTAAGGTCTTAAGGGGGGGGGGCTTTTGGGTTTTTTTAATAGAGGAAAAGCTTCCAACAGAAAACAATGTGCACGTGAGCACAGGGATCTGCAATCGCTCAGCATGGACAGACCGTGAGGAGCAGGAACGGGATGGCCCGGGATCCACAGGGCTCCGAGCAAACCCTCTTCCGGTCCATGGTATGACCACTGTTTCCCCAAGCAGTATTTGGTACACCCCAGTTCCAGAAAGACACCCAGGGGCCGTCACAGGCATGGGATGCCTCCTGGGATGATCTGCCTCTGTCTGGATCCAAGTCCAGGCTCTGAACACAGTTCTGGGAGGACTTCGGGCTAAGGGAGGTACCACGGTGTCCTGGAAATTAGAGACCAAGAGTTGGGGGCGGGGGCTTGGGGAGTGGCTTCAAGTTTGGGGTCCCCTCCTAGAGGGCCATCCCGTGCTGAGGGAGGGGGCACTCTGTCCTACTGAGAACTGTTCTCCCCTCCGCCCAGCCGGCAGGGTGCTCTCAGACACAGGGAAGGGCCTGGGGAGCAGGACAGCACCTCCAAGGGCTGTCTGCGGTGCACGTGGAAGCACGTTGGCCTAGGACACTGGGATGGGGTAGGAGGGCAGAGTCTCACAAGTTCTGGAATATTTCCTCTGTACTGGGTTGGACTGTGCCCTCCCCAAAGTTCGTGTCCACCCAGAACCTCAGAATGTGACCTTATTTGGAAATATGCTCTCTGCAGACGTGCTGTGATGAGCTGTGGGGGAGGTCACCCTGCACTAGGGTGGTCCCTAAATCTGAACACTAGGGTCCTTGGAAGAAGAAGAGAGCAGGACACACACGGAGGGAAAGGCCATGCGACACCACAGGCCCAGGCGGGAGGGCTGCAGAAGCCTCCAGAAAGACACGGAGGAGGCAAGAAGGACCCCCTGCAGCCTTGTGAGGGAACCCCGGCTCCTGACACCAGGATCTCAGACTTCCGACCTCCAGGACGTGAGAGAGTCAGTGTTGATTGTTCTGAGCCCCCCAGTTTGTGATGCTTGGCAAGGTGGCCCCATGACTCTCCTCTAAGGGGAGGTGCACGGAGAGAAGGACCTGCAGGGTCCCCTGAGGGTGGGGACAGAGGGAGTCTGAATGTGGCAGATGACTGATGTGGACCATCTCCTGACCCTCCTGTCACTACTGTGCCTTCAGCTCCTTTCTCACTCAGCTCACCCTCCTGGACAAGTTCTAGAACGTTCCCGGCATGTTCAGCTATCACAGTCCATCACAGCCCAGACTCCTTCAGAACTCCCATCATCTCCCTCTGACCTGAACCCCATGCGCACCCCAGGTGCCGGCCTGGCTCCCTGGTGGGGCCTGGGCCTGGCCTCCCACCTCCCTCCCCGGGGCACTCAGAAGCAGCAGATCCTCTCCAGGACCCTCAGCCCGGCAGCCTGACTGTCCCTTTCCCGGCACTCAGTGCCTTCCTGAACATTGTCATCCACCGACAAGTCTCTGCTGAGCTGCCGAGCACCCGATTTCCTCAGCTCTGCGCCCCAGGGCACAGCTCTGGGCAGACGGGCCCACGGGGGGCGCTCCTGGAGCTGCCCTTCTGGTGGATCCCGCCGCTTCCCAGCACTTGCTGGTGAACATGCCTGGACCAGCCCGAAGCTCCCATCTCCCCACCCTGCTGAGTTGCCCTCGTGTCACAGGTCGGGCTGGGGGCCCACGGACGGGGTCGCGGGGGGCATGCCCCTTCTAACGGAGGGAAGGAGGAAGTGAGGGTCCACGCTGATGCCCCCTGCTCATGCGGGGCTGGAGGGAAGAGGGCACAGGGAAGTCTGACCTCTGGACTCACCTGGGGGAGACAGGCTACCTCTGTTGCCTGCGGTCTCCTGTCCAGAGGGCGTGGGCCTTCTAGGGGCGGCTGCCTGGCCCCCTGTGGCCAAGTTGAAGTGTGTCCCCAGAAAAGGTATGTTGAATTCTAACCCCAAGCACCTCAGAATGTGACCTGATTTGAAAATAGGGTCTTTACTGAAGTCACCACATTAAGACGAGGGTCCCTAATCCAGCGCGCCATACGGGATGGGGCCCCTGCCCACCTGGAGCTTCTGAACCAATACCCAGCGAGACACCAAGTCCACCCGGACTCGCGCAGGTCTTGGGGTGCCAGCTCAAGTGCACATTCTTCCTACCAGCTCATGGTGTTTAGTAAACGTGCATCCACTTGTGGGCTCCGCGTGGCCTGCCTCCCGCCCTGCGTGTATCAGGGCTTCACCCGGCTCTCCCGGACAAGCCGACTGGAGCGAGGCCAGTCAGATTCCCCACCCGGGATCTGGAGCTGGGATGTGGAAAGGCCCAAGAGAGGCAGGGGGAGGCAGGGGGAGGCAGAGGGAGGCAGGGGGAGGCATGGGGAGGCACGGGGAGCCACGGGCATGGTGAGGGTCGGAGCCCGCTGGCTTGCCAGCCCCACAGTGAGCCCACGGGTGTGTCTGCCGAGGCCCTTCCTTCGGAGCAGAGCCAGCCCCGACCGACTGGGCCCTGATGGGTCTGCTCCTGCTAGGATGGCGGAGTGTCTGCAGCCTTACCATGGACCTCCTCTCCACGGCTGCCTCAGTGGGCTTCTGGCCCTGGCAACCAAGTAACTCTGGGCACCAGATGTCACCCGTGTCAGGCTCTTTCTCGGCCGGTGACACCCCTGGCTCTGCCCGTCTCTGCAGCTGTCCTTCTACCTTTCTGAGGGAGGAGGTGGCAGGCCTCAGCCCAGGGCACACCATCCTGCTTTGACAGACAGATGCCAAACCCGAGGCGGTCAGGGACGGTGGCGCACAGGAAGCCAGGAGGAAGTAAGGACTGAGCCTCTGGAGGGGAGCGAACACAGATCCGGGCCCTGTGGACAGCCAGGCCCAGAGCTTCCGTCCCTGTGTGGGCCGGGCCTCCACTCAGGGCTGGAATCTGCTTGCTGGATCCCCAGTTTCTCAGGACAACCTCCTACAGCCCGTGTCAACAGCCCCCCCATCAACGGGGACCTCCAGAAGAAATGAGCCTGTTCGGAGTACACACAGGCTTAAGTGACAAAAGCAGCTCCAGCACATGGGGGGCCTGCAGATGGGGGGTGAGGCTGCAGATGGGGGGTGCAGATGGGGAGCCTGTCTTCCAGCAGATGAGGGCCAGTCGATGGGGGGCCTGCAGGTATGGGGGCCTGTCTTCCAGCAGATGGGGGCCTGCGGGCAGGGGCGAGGCTGCAGACTGGGGGGCTGTCTTCAGCACACAGGGGCAGCATCAGCTGATCCCTACTCTAGCAGGAGTTGGAAAGTGGGGTCCCCTTTGAGCATTTCAAAGCACTCTCCCTCGGGCCCCCGGACAGGGCGCCCCCGCCGGCCCCATGCCCCGGCAGTACTGAACCCACAGGGTGCACGCAGAGCAGCTGTGCACGCTCAGCAAAGCCTCCGGAGGAGAGACGGACTGAGTCTGGATGCAGAAACCCCCGGCGGGGCTGCGAAGGCGGCACGGCGACCCTCCAGGAAGGCGTCGCGAGAGGAGCCGTGGCCGCCAGCCTGGCACCGCCGGCCCGAGAGTGGCCGGTCATGCTGATTAATCTGTTCTGAAGACACAGATTTGTCACCATCGCGCCTTCCGAGGCCTGCGCTGGCAGCATGCTTTCGGCCACACTTTACAGCTCTTCCTCTTTTCTCCCTAAATACTCTATTTCTTTTGACTTCAGTCACTTTTTTTTTTTTTTAAGCAGGCTCCATGCACAGCGTGGAGCACAATGTGGGGCCTGAAGTCGCGGCCCTGAGGTCAGGACCTGAGCGGAGATCAAGAGTACGACTGAGCCCCCAGGCGCCCGCCCATCACTATTTCTAAGAGACCAACGCCTAATTCTATCAAGCGTGATCAGCTGCTCTTGAAGCACAAATCATATCACCGGGGTGTGTCCGGGCTCTAACCCTCCTCATCGCTGGGCTCACTCCTTAAAGGATGATGTGGGGACAATTCATACAAAGGTCTTTGGGAAAGAAAAAAGGCCCAGAATGTATTTGTCTGCACCAGACAGGGGAGCCACGTGGGGACAGGCCAGACCCAGAGGCAGAGACTTTGGGCCCCTCCCTGCCTGGTGACGAGGTCACCTGCGGTGAGGTCACTTTTCCTGCCTGACTTCCAATCTGCAAACACAAATGAGGCCACCAGACAACTGGGTGATTCTGCAGTTTTCCTCTACAAGCATCCAGACATGAGGGCAACCCTGTCTCCCTACTCAGCCCTGTGGGAATTCAAGACACCAGACAGGTGTCAGGGACCTCGTTGTGGGTTGAGGTGTTCAATCAGCGATGGGATCTGCAGCGTCTCGCCGCTACCATCCAGGGAGCGTCCTCTCTGTGGAGCACATTGTCGGGGGACCCTGGACCAGCCGCTGGCTAACCATCGTACCCCTTCAAGGATCCATTTCTCGAGACACTCCGGGGATGAAGATGCTGGGGCTCTAAGTGCATCAGTGATTTGTCGGGGTCACACAGGTAGTAGGCACCACAGCCAGAACCCAAGTCAAGGCCACTCCAGGGTCAAGCCCTGCTCCTTTTGCCACATCAGGTTAAGTCCACGTGGGTTTATCCTTATGATCATGAGCATAATTATGATAGGTTGTTATTCTAAGCATGATGAGAGCACACAGAAGAAGCATGCCGGACGCACACGGCGAGCTTGTAGAGTTAGAGGGCACGGACCCGCACGAGGTTTGCTCTAAATCTGGCATCAGGAGGAGAGACGCCCGATAACACTAACTTCATCTGCTATTTACCCCGGCCCTTCCCGGCCAAAGTGCCTTCACTCAGAGTTTTTCTTTTTGTCTTTTTTTTTTTTTTTTTTTGGTCTTTTGCAAATATTTTATTTTTTTATTTATTTATATTTTTTTTATTGGAGTTCAATTTGCCAACATTAAGCATAACACCCAGTGCTCATCCCGCCAAGTGCCCCCCTCAGTGCCCGTCACCCAGTCACCCCAGCCCCCCGCCCACCTCCCTTTCCACTACCCCTTGTTCATTTCCCAGAGTTAGGGTCTGAATGAGATCTCGAGGTGGTGATAAAACAAAAGAGCCACGTTCGGCAGCAAAACTAGTCGTGAGAGCTTGGTGGGCCAAGAGAGTTGGAGGCTTCCTGTGTCCCTCCCAAAGAACACATCAGCCTTAGTAGGTATTCATTGAAGGAAAGGACAAACAGTGTATGTTCTCATTCATTTGGTGAATATAAATAATAATGAAAGGGAATAGAAGGAAGGGAGAAGAAATGGGTAGGAAATATCAGGAAGGGAGACAGAACATGAAGACTCCTAACTCTGGGAAACGAACTAGGGGTGGTGGAAGGGGAGGAGGGCGGGGGGTGGGGGTGACTGGGTGACGGGCACTGAGGGGGACACTTGACGGGATGAGCACTGGGTGTTATTCTGTATGTTGGTAAATTGAACACCAATAAAAATTAATTTATTAAAAAAAATGTAAAAAAAAAAAAAAAGAAAGAAGGCAGGGAGGGAGGGAGAGGGATGGAGGGGGACGGGGAGGGACGGAGGAGGGGGAGGAGGAGAGAGGAGCCATTGAACTGACTGAACAGTCTCACCTCCTTCATCAGGACGCCACCGTCCGTCGGAGACTCTCCGTGAACTAAGTCAGAACCCCAGGCCCACAGGACCCCGTCTCCTCCCACCTGTACCCTTGCTCCCAGGAGTTGAGGTTCACATCCAGGGATCCCATGAAAACGGTCTCAATCAATCAACCACCAAACATCATTTCTTTCCAGCCCCCTTCCAATACTAATAAAAATGCAAAGTGTTGCCATAATTAAAGTTTTAAAATTAAACCAAAATAAGTTAAATAGTTCCCATTACTCATATTATCGCTCAGGCTGATATAAAAGATAATATTTACTAACTAACAGTCATAATGAAAATTAATCTTTTATGTCCTTAATGGGTTTTCTGATACAACTCAGCTCACACGCACACACACACACACACACACACACACACCGATTATTCTCAAGCAATTAAAATTTTAAGCAGCGGTCTTACTGGAGTTCATGCCCGGAACCAAGAGGATTTCAGGACACTGAGGAATGGCAGCCCAGAGAGCCACCTGTGACAGGTGCTCCTCAAGCAGCCAATGATGCCACCCCCGAGGCTGTGATCCAGCCAGGGCCAGGGTCCCACAGCCAGCCCTCCCCGCCTCCTTCACATCCTCCAGGGCACTGACTCCTCTAACCCTCCTCTGGTGCTTCCAGCATCCCCCAAAGGCCCTGCACCCCAGATCCCCCCTTAACAAGTAGAGCACCAGGGAAGGAGAATGCAAAGTCACTCTCGGATTTTATTTTATATAATTATAATAAATTTATTTTTTATTGGTGTTCAATTTGCCAACATACAGAATAACACCCAGAGCTCACCCATCAAGTGCCCCCCTCAGTGCCCGTCACCCAGTCACCCCCACCCCCTGCCCACCTCCCCTTCCTCCACCTCTAGTTCGTTTCCCAGAGTTAGGAGTCTTCATGTTCCGTCTCCCTTTCTGATATTTCCTACCCATTTCTTCTCCCTTCCCCTCTATTCCTTTTCACTATTATTTATATTCCCCAAATGAATGAGACCATATGATGTTTGTCCTTCTCTGATTGACTTATTTCACTCAGCATCACACCCTCCAGGTCCATCCACGTCGAAGCACATGGTGGGTATTTGTTGTTTCTAACGGCTGAGGAATATCCCACTGTCCACAGAGACCACAGCTTCTTGATCCATCATCTGTCGATGGACACCGAGGCTCCTTCCACAGTTTGGCTATTGTGGCCATTGCTGCTAGAAACATCGGGGTGCAGGTGTCCCGGCGTTTCATTGCATCTGAACCTTTGGGGTAAATCCCCAGCAGTGCAATTGCTGGGTCGTAGGGCAGGTCTATTTTTAACTCTTTGAGGAACCTCCACACAGTTTTCCTCACTCTCAGATTTTAAAAGCCCACCAACCCCCACTCCGCCACCCCCAATGTTAAATGGAAATAGTGTTGTAGGGGAAACAAGAGTCCCAGCTTGAAAGGTCCTCTGGAAACTGGGGGGTGGCTGGGCCGCGGACACAGGACACAGGGGGGTCAGGCCAGCGGCCCCGGCCACACCCTCCCCACCCAGCTCCCCCCCCCCCCCGGGACCCGGCTCACTCACAGCCCTGATTCTCAGGAGCCCCGTGGCGAAGCCCGCACCCCCTCTCAAGCTCGGCTGCCATCGGAGGGTCTGAGATGTCTCCAAAACGTCCCCAGGGTCATGCCTGGCGGCCCCAACCTGCCCCATGAGGAGTGACGCGCGCTGGGGACCGTGCGGTCCCTGACGGCCTCGCTGGAGGCTCAGACCCGAGCCCGAAGGTGGCGGGGACGTGACCCACGCCGCAGCCTTTGAGCCGGATCCTCTCCGATTATGTACTTCAGGGAAAAGCAGTCAGCGCAGCGCATGTATTTTTAAATTTGGGTTCTCCTTAGAACAGTCAACACACCGCTAACCTCGAGCGTTGTAACTACCCTGACTCGGCGCCAAATCAATTGCATTGTTCAGTTTTATTGTTTTTCTCTCAATTAAACGTTGCTGACTAGGGGCCAGTTTCCCTTCTGAGGGGAGAAGGGCCTGATGCCCTCCAAGCCCCGGGTTACAGGTTGTTAAAGGCTCAACTGTGCAGAGGCCCAACCACATCCAACGCCCCGACGCTTTTCAAGTTCGAGAACTCGCAAGCGCCGAAAGCGATCATCACCATCCGTCATCTCACTATAACTGTATTGATTCCAGGGGCGAGGGATTAAATTTTGAGTTCGAAGGCTCTATAGTTTTACTGCTGCATTTGAATAAAATTTCAGGATCCGCACTGGAATTTCATGCCCCGTTCAGATATCTGCTATTTCCAGCTCATCACGGAGCCAGTCACATGCTTATTAGGTTAGAAATCGAGAGAGAGCTGCTGGGGACAGTTTAGAGCCAACCATCAATCTGTAGAAAGACAAAGATGCTGGCCACATTTTTTTTTTTGTAAGAAGCTGTTTTCCAAGGCGATGAAGCTCCCTGGGAAACAACGCATGTCCCGGTGCAGGAAAGGGCTGAGTGACACTCGGGTTCGGGGAGGGCCCCCATCCCTGATCTGCTTGTTTGCACCAACAGTGTGGTTTATGCAGCTTCCTCGGGAGCCGGCCTGCGCCGGGCACCCCCTCTGATCCCACCACGGAGGAGAACCATCTGGTCAGGGGGCCCGGCAAAGCCAGCCCTCCCAAGGCCCCAAGGGAAAAGGCACGGCCCCCTCCCTCCAGGAGCTGACATGCAGCCCCCACCTCGGGGGAAGGCCGTGGCTTCGTCCCCGGAGGCCAGCGGGGCCCGCACACCGTTTTTGCCTTTGAGCACGTGACAGGCTGCAGAAAAAGAGAACCTGAGGCAAGAGTCGGGATCGGAGCAACAGAAGGCGCCGGAGCAGTCACGGGGTGTGGTGGCTTGTTCCCCTCCAAAGGGCGACCTCAGTAGGATGGCGCTGGGGCCTCGGGCGGAGCTGGGTCACAGAGCGGAGCCTGGGGAGCGGGTGGGTGCCCCCAGCAGAAGGATCGCAGGGAGCCCGGGCGCTCCCACCACGTGGGACACGGAGAGAAGGCGGCCACCCGCACCCGGCAGAGAGTCTGCCCCGACCTCACACTCCCGGCCTCCAGACCCGCAGGAAAGAGGGGCTCGTGCTCCCGGGGCGCACAGTCTGGGTCACAGGTCCCAGTGCCCACAGGTCCCCGACAGGCCGGGCCTCGGCACCTTAGTGACAGACGCTGAAGAGGCCAGGGGCTGGCAGCAGGTGGCCCAGGAGGACACGGGAGCCGGGGCCAGGAGAGGCGGGCGGGGGGCAGCGGGGGGTCGCGGGTGGTGGGGCCTGAACAAGGGCTGTCGGGACCCAGAGCCCAGGAACATGACACGCGTGGGATTCTCGTTCACCAGTGAGCCGGTCGGGAAACTCGAGATCACATGTGCCCACAGGCCGGCTGCGTTATGTCGCTCCTTTCCCCTGAGCCCCGGGACGCCAGCGGCCTGCCCCAGCCTGAGGCCCGCCCGCCCTGCCCACTGGCCCCCAGGGAGACTGCAGGCCCGAGCCGCCACCCGGCACCACCCGGCACCGAGAACGCTTCCCCAACGCCTGCCCAGGACCCCCGGCGTCGTCAGAAACTGCACGTGGGCCGTGCACCCCGAGTTCCCACGGGATGCCGATACCCCGTCCCTCGGGCTCCTCCCTCCTGGCAGCGCGGGGTTACCAGGACATCCTACATTCCCATGAGAATCCCCATTCTCACAGTGTCAGAGAAGAGTTTTCCGTGACATTTAGTGAAATTCTTGATAACGATGCAGATCCTCTCCTAAAACCTCTGAAGCAAGTCAATCATAAAAAAAAAAAAAAATTAACGTGGACAGAGACCCCACTCACGGAATGGGGATCCTACCTCCAATTAGCCCACAGTGAAAGTATCAGCCGGAGAAAAGTATCCATCAAGCGTATAGAATATTCCATCTCGTGACTCCAGAAGACACAGGGGAAAGGGTCAAGCCGCAGCCGAACGTAATATTAACAGCTCCCATATGGATGACCTCCAAAGGGGGTTTCGGGGATTGGATGGGGGGGCACCTCCAGCATCCAATTTCTACTCACCAAAGTGGGGATTTCAAAGCAAATACAATAGGACCTATACCCTTAAGTTTCTTTGTGTTCTGTTCACATTTGAAGAAAACCCAGCAGATGAAAAGAGGGGAGCCCCATGATCCTTCCAGAAGGGGCACGCCAAGGCCTGCTCTCTAGGTGATTCACCAAGATGAGCGCAATGATGCCAGGGGTTCTGGACCAGCTGGGGATGGGCACTGTGTGGAAGCTCATTTGCAAGGCAAGAGCTTCAAAGCATTTCTGCCTGGAGAAGCCCGGAGAGAGAGAGGATCACCTTTCCAAAGGCAGTGGGACTTTGCTCGGAGACTGTAGGATCGAAATGTAGAGCAAACGAGCTAGCTGCGGTCTCCAGACAGGGGTTTTGCAAGCTGCATTCCCCATGCTCTGCAAGGCTGTCTTCTCCGTCGTCCATCTCACTGCTTGTTAGCAGGGACAGAAGGAAGAGCAGGAGAAAAAGGTGAAATGCAAAACCAACCAAATCGATTACCCCTCCGCACCTGCTGTAAAAATTGGGCGGAGGAACTTGAAAGAGTGGCTTTAATGAGGTGCGGGGTCACAGGCGAGTCCGTTCTCCCCCCCCCCCCCCCCCAGAACGATAACCAAGAGTTAATCAAGTTTCCTAAACCACAGAGAAGCTAACAGCCACAACAGTGATAAGGGGGAAGATAATGACCGTTTCCATGAAGTAGCGATTTCAATCTTACAATGTAAGTATCCGGCGTTCATGAATCTCAGAATTCACAACGCGGTTATTTATGATCTCTGACAGGTCCAGAGACAGAGGTGGAACCGTAATGAATTAGGATGACACGTTTACCGACTCTGGTGCCGAGAGCAGATGTATTTTGAAATAGCTGTTATTGTGTCTACCGTGATTTAGGAGGGAAAGGTCAATTGAGCCTTCACTACGTGAGGTCATTTTATTATTTCACTAAAAGTCACATTTTTAGATTGGAAAGTATTTATAAATATTAAACAGCACAAAATAATCAAGCGATTATTCCCTTAGGACGAAATGTCTGTTTCCCCCTCAAAGCCGCTTAAGAGACGCATAAAGTTTCAACATAGAAGCCGTTAATGAGAAAATACTGTGTCTCCAGGTAGAGACTTGGATGCAGACCCAGACCCCACCACTGTATTGGGAGCTGTGTCCCTGGCTGAGCCGGCCTCAGCCACCTCTGCGGTAGGAGAGGGACAGGTCCCCACTGCAGGGTCACCTCAGGTGGAGGATTTAAAGCATTTAGCACAGAGCGGGCACAGAGTAGATGCTCAATTAACAAGGAGGAGATGTTATCTTCAATTTAAGACAAAACGATCACCCTTATATTTGAGATCTCGTGCTAACGTCCGAATTTCTATGATGAGAAGACCCCTTCTTTGATCCCATCCACCACCGAGGCGCTGTCCCCATGCTCCGAGGTAACCATTGATCTAAAGGGAAACTGGCTGGCAAGGCCTGTCCTGCAGGCTGGCCCTCATGAACATTTGCTAATAATTCCCAAGTTTGGTCTCCCCTGCTGCCCCTAAGAAATACCCAAGGCCCGGACCCCGCCATTCCCCAGCAGGCCGGCCCTGGGACGGGAGACGGCCCCCTGCCTCAGCTGTATTTACATCACAGTTTCTCTGCTGGACTCTCCTTGGCTGCTCAGGCAGGGACGGTGCCCAATGCACAAACGTGCCCAATGCACAGAAGGGCAAGTGCGCTCCACGAGACGTGCCCTCCCAGATGGTAGAAAGGTACACGCGTGTGCCTATCACATAACGTGGGTCCTATGTATCTGCTGCTCTGTGAAGCGTGTGCGTGCATGCACGTGCTCCAGACTCTGATATAAAATGCATTGTTTGCTTTGGGTCAGGTCCAAACACTTTGAAGAACTTTGGTCTAGAAGGAAGGGATTAAGTCCAGCGGGTTGGCTCTCTCTTCCAGACAATGGGGATAATTTGCATTCCTGAAACGCCACGGCTGTCTCCACATATGGCTGCTGTGTGTGACCCCCTGAGGTCAGCGGATGTTCAACATCCCCTCCCATTTCCTCGTCATGAGGACACGCAGCCTCCCCTGTGGACTGGTCCCCGTCGGCTGGATGGTCCTGACCTGACCCAGGCCTGCCGGGCTCTCACGCATTCCTGCGCTCCTTCCTTCCTGCCTCCTCAAGAACAAGCGCATCCCCGTCCTTCAGCGACAGGAAGATAATCACGAGAAGACTCTCAACACCCTACCAGCTACACTATTTTATTCTTGTCTGCTTTGAGGTCTACCTTTGCATCCTGTTAGCTTTTCTCTCAAGCATCATTACGAGCTTGAGGCCTGTTGCAGGCTCCACACATCTCCACTGACCACAAGGATTCTCCTTCAGGCTTTTTTTTTTTATATTTTATTTGTTTATTCATGAGAGACACAGAGAGAGAGGCAGAGACACAGGCAGAGGGAGAGGCAGGCTCCATGCAGGGAGCCCGACGCAGGACTCGATCCTGGGACCCCGGGATCACAACCTGAGCCGAAGGCAGACACTCAACCACTGAGCCACCCAGGTGCCCCGCCCCTTTGGACTTTTCATTTGAGCTCCCGGCCAGCGATGTCCCTGCTGGCTGGATCCTCTGTCCTGCCGACTCCGCAACCACCTCTCAGGAGAGGAGCCTCTCTCTGGTACCATAGCATGTTCCAGAGCCACCCTGATCTTTTCCTGCTTCAACATTGAAATAAAATCAGCTGCACCCAGGGAGTCCTGGTCGCCTCCACTGGACAACTCATGGGACAAGGGATATGTGTGGCCCTGCGACTAGCAAACGGGCAGATAGATACTGCTGCTCGTTGATGAGACTATAGCAGACCTTCCTTTTCAAGCATTTGAATTCACCTGGATGTTTCCAAATTTTACCCCTCGTCAGCCCCGTATTTTGTATAGTATGAGATGTCATCAGTGACCAAGCATTGCGGTGTGCTGATGGTATAAAGAAAATAAAAAAGGAGCGTCGGTGGGGCGGACCCTGTAGGCTGTGCCCGCAGGGGCGCCACCCGAGGACAGGAAGATAATGGAGGCCAAAGCAAGCGTGTGCATTCCTCACCTGTCACCTGCTGGGCCACCACCTCATTTGTTCATCTCATTCAATAAAACCCAGTTGTTGTAAAACAGGCACAGGCCAGAGTGAGAAGCAGGCCTGGCTGCCAGAAAGGGGGGTGTTCAGTGCCCCCTCACTGATCACGCTGGCTCTGCTCTCTCTTCTTTGGCTTTCGTGTATGAGACGTTTAATGAGTCATTCGATCCAGTCTAATTCTCCCCATTTAGGTGACTATCTCCTTGGGGAGGCTGCTTTGCTCCTGGAAACATCCAGAGAAGGCTCTGGCACTCACGCTGGGACCCGGGCCTTCAGAGCCATCACACCAGCTGCCAGTTAGTCTCGCTTCCCCAACTGAGGCCGGAGGACAGAAGAGCCTCACCGGTTCCCTGGGTGACAGCTGCTCTTGGAGAGGCCTGGGCACCTCGGTGACCACTCCACAGAGAGGGGATGGGCCCCAACCATTACTGCTTCCAGAAGAAACTCCAACCCCCTCAGTCACACGCAGCTCAAGTACTTTATGCACATGGGCAGGTCAACCTGATGAAAAGTTACCCCAGATTCTACAGAGCTTGAGCCTGACTCTCCATTTACTAGTTTCTTGTGGGAGCACAAACCAAATGAGACAAGGCCCATGCATCGTGGGAGCAAATTCACACTGGATTCCTCGGCTTCACCACAGGTGAGCAAGGGCAGCTCTGTGCTCCTGAGAGCCCAGAGAGCATCAAGCTCAGAAACAGTCCTCCTCGGTGGGCCACAGGACCCTCCCCGTCCACACGCACGCACATGCCCAGGCACACACACAGGGATGCAGAACAATGACCTGTCCATGGGCTTGTCATGCATGAAGGGACATCACGATCGCTCCCTGATCTGGGATAATGCATATAAAACGCCTGCTGCCAAACCAGACATAATGTCTCTTTTTCTACATTGTTCACTTAGAAACAGGTTAGAAAGTCCACATCTGTTGTAGAGTTAAATGCTGCAATCCGAGTATCCAAGTGGACCAAAGGCTGTCCTCCCCGTGTCGGTCTCCCTAGAGCACCAGGACAAGGCTGGTCTCTCGGCACTCGGCCCGGTCCTCAGACGGCGTCTCTGCCGAACCCAAGACAGCTGACAACACACCTGATCCAACTGCTCCCGGAAGGAGCGGCCCTCACATTCTCTGCACTCCTGTCCCAGGCCTTGCAATGCAGCCACTCGTGTTCTGCAACAATGAACAAACTGTCTACTCCTTTACAGGCTCCTCTATCCTCAGAGAGAGTCACCCAGGGGCACAAGTGATGGAAACCTGACAAATGGCCAAATCAAGAAATCAAGAGCACTTTGGGGAGCCGGCACTGATTTTCTGCACACGGGTCAGCACAGCAGCAGGGCTGAGCGGCCGCCAGATGGAATGTTCTGTCGCTGTTAATATGACATGACAAGGCTATTTTCTTCTCCAAATAAGCTGCTAGGCAAATGCAAGAGACTTGACTCCACAGAGTGAGTCAGTCCACTGGAAAATAAGTATTAAACGGGGCAAAACAAACAACGTCTTCTGTGTTTGAGATTCATTTTCAGAAGGAAGGACAGCACTTGTAGCGAAGTAGCCTCACTGCAACACTGCGGTTCAAACCCCACTGTGGCTCTGTGGTGACCAAACGCTTGTCCTACTTCCTTAACATTTATTTGTTCGCATTCCTTTTCCAAATTGAGATTAAGGTAAATAACACAGAGGTAGGCCCACTAAAGAGCTCCTGACAGCCACAGGCCCCTCATGAATTTCTCGTTTCTTATTTCAGACGTCACCATCATTTTTTTGGAGTAACTGTGTCCCTGACTTTAGGGAGGAAAAAAAAAATCACCATTTCCAGTGAGACTCTCCCCACCAGAGTGAGCTGAGAGGCTCTGAACAAAAGACCTGCTCAGTGTAAGCATTTACTGAACTATTGTGCACAGGCACTGGGGTTAGAAGGAAGGATGGGAGGGGGGGCCCTGCCCACAAAGAGGTCTGATGCCAAGAGAGGAGCCAGGTGCAGTGCAACATGAGGCAGCGTGGGTATATGTTGACATGAGCTTCCATTAACGCTGGAGGAGGCCACAAGAGAGAAGGATGGAAGCAGGACGTGGGAATGATGGAGCAGACCATGGCCATCTAGCATAAGTCAGAGGGAAGGCTGAGCAGGGTGCCCAGGGGCCCAGAGAGAATGGACAGTGCAGCAGATTAATTTGGGCAGTTGGTGTGGGTAAGGAAGGGGTCCCACAGGCACAGAGGGTTCAGGTACAGGCCACTGTTCCAGTGCCAGAGACAGCTGTCGATGGTGGTAGAGACACAACAGAAGAGAAAGTTGGGGGGACAGGATCCGACAACCAGTTGGATGGATGGGAAGGGAACACATGAGAGAGGAGGATGTTGAAGCTGGGTCTTACGTGGAAGTGAGTCTTTCATCCAAGACAGAAAGGTTGGAATAGGAGACACGGAGTTTGGGGTTTGGGCAGGGTACAGACGGGAATGTGAGCCAGGACATGGGAAACAAATTTCTGTGGGAGCTCAGTCTGGGGTGGCATAACTGACTAGGATCATGAGAGGAGAGTGTGCAATGGTGGGAGTGGACCGTGGATGGAGAACCATGGAGCACTGACAGGGAAGGGCAGGGAAGAGCTGAGAAACTGAGAAAGCTGGAAAGATTTCATCACAGGTACCAAGGGGGAATTGAGGGCTTTAGCTGAAAAGAGATAATGTGGCTGGATGTCACGCACTTGTATGGCAACCACCTGATTTCCCTCCAGTACATTCAGCATCTTCAGTGAGTGAAGAAACCAAATGACCAGGTGACCCTGGCTAGGTAATAAGCTCCTTCCGGAGACTCCCATTCTGCTAGATGCTGGGAGGAACATAGAAGATATAAAGGTATGGTCTCTCGGCTTGAGGACTCACCATCAGAGTGGAGATAAGACTTGCACACATTAAACATATTCACGAGTGCACGGAGCATATTCTAGAGCATGCTAAGAATAAGTTCTCTGGAGGTGCCTGGGGGGCTCAGTCAGTGAAGCACCTGCCTTTGGTTCAGGTCATGATCTCAGGGTCCTGGGATTGAGCCCTGCGTTGGGCTTCCTGCTCAGCAGGGAGTCTGCTTCTCTCTCTCTCCCTCTGCCCCTCCACCTGCTTTTGCTGTCTCTATCACATTCTCTCCCCTTTTCTCTCAAATAAATAAATAAAATCTTAAAAAAAAAATTCTTTGGAGAAAAAAAACACACACAGTAGGTTGGAATTGGGAAGAATTTATAAAGGAAGAGAGGTAAAGCCTTTAAGAAAATAGCACACTAAAGTAATCAGAGGAAAAAAAAGAAACAAGCGGCAATATAGTTGTTTTAAATTCAACATGATGGATAATTGTATTAAATGTAAATGGTCTTTTAAAAATCAATTAGAAGACAAAGATGATCAGATTGAATGAAGAAGCATGACCAACATATACGCTGTCTACAAGAAACACATTTTTTAAAAGATTTATTTATTTATTTATTTATTTATTTATTTATTATGATAGACACGGAGAGAGAGAGAGGCAGAGACACAGGAGGCGGGAGAAGCAGGCTCCATGCTGGGAGCCCGACGCAGGACTCGATCCCGGGACTCCAGGATCGCACCCTGGGCCAAAGGCAGGCACCAAACTGCTGAGCCACCCAGGGATCCCCAAATATAAACATAACTATCTATATCTCATCTCTCTATGTAATATGGGTCACATAGTAAACGAGTTTATACTCACATGCTAAAAGCAAAAGTATGGAAAAATATATAATGTGTAAACACTACCCGTTTCTTCTCCCTTCCTTTCTATTCCCTTTCATTATTATTTATATTCCCCAAATTAATGAGAACATATAATGTTTGTCCTTCTCCGATTGACTCATTTCACTCAGCATAATACCCTCCAGTTCCATCCACGTTAAAGCAAATGGGTAGGAAATATCAGAAAGGGAGACAGAACATGAAGACTCCTAACTCTGGGAAATGAACTAGGGGTGATGGAAGGGGAGGAGAAAAAAAAAAAAATAAAAATAAAAATAAAAAAAACAAAAAAAAAAAAAAAGGAAGGGGAGGAGGACGGGGGGTGGGGGTGACTGGGTGATGGGAACTGAGGGGGGCACTTGATGGGATGAGCACTGGGTGTTATTCTGTATGTTGGCAAATTGAACACCAATAAAAAATAAATTTATTATTTAAAAAAAGAAAATAATAATAATGTGTAAACACTTATGAAAAGAAAGCAAGCTGGAGTGGCTATATTAACACCAGAGAGGGCAGACTACAGAACGAGGGACACTACCTGAGATACAGAGGGACATGACGTAAGTCACCAAGAAGATATAACAGCGCCAAATGCCCGTGCGCCCAACAGAGCTTCAAAACACATGAAGCCACATACAAAGGGGGCTAAAGGCAGAAATGGACAAATCTATAAATACAGTCAGGAACTTCGACAGTCGTCTCTGAAACTGAAAGAATGAGCAGAGAGTCAGGAAGGATATGGGAGATGCAAACAACACTTGAACCGCTGAGACCTAACTGATATTTATAGGAGCCTCCATACACGGGCACATGCTTTTCAAGAGTAAATTAAATATTCACTAGGATAGGCCACAATCTGGATCCTGTAACAAACCTCAACAAATACAAGACAATTTCAGCTTTACAAAGTAGGTTCTCTGACCCAAATGGAGTTAAACAGAAAATCAATAACAGAAAGAGATCTGAAAAATGCCCCCAAATGCCGAGTTAAACCACGCATTTCTAAAGAATTCATAGGTCAAAGGGGAGGTAACAAGGGAAATTAGGAAATATTTCTAATTGAATGAAAATGAAAACATGACAGATCAAAATGTGTGGGATGCAGCAAAGGCAGTGCTTATGGGATGATTTCTACCATTAGGCTCTCATATCAGAAAGGAAGAAAGGGCTCCAAATAGGAAAAGAACAGCTGGACACAAGGAAAAGGAATGAAGCATCAAAGGTCAGAGGGAAAATGAAAAAAATTGAGAGCAGAAGAACCATGGGGCAAGATCACTGCCCTCTTCCCTCTATACCTCGTGACTTGAAGACACAAAGCTGTGTCTGCAGCCCCGCTGTCTCCCCTGAACTGCCCCTGGAGGCCCTCCAGGCCCTCAAACCCAACCTGCCCAGACGTGTGCTCGTCACCTTCCTCCCCAGCCTCTCCCTGGGCTCCCAGCACCCTCCATCCATCCACTCAAACTCGAATCCTGGAAGGTCCCTTTTCATCTCTCCCCCCACCACCCGCCTCCAAACAGGCATCAAGCCAACCAAAGCTCCCCTGAATCCATCCCTTGCTCTCCATCCCTGTGAGTTCTGCTCTGTGTCACACCCTCACGTCCCGTCTCCCGACACTGAAACAGCCTAAGTGGCACCCTAGCCAGCCACCAGCTCACACTGCAGCCCTAGTGACCTTCACGATGAGACTCGGTGTTGGAGAAGGCAGGGCCGGAGCCCTGATGCAGGGACAGGGCACCAGCAACACCTAAACCGGGCCCCCAAGTGATACTGCAGAGAGCTTTCATCCCCGCACTTGGCAGAACCGCGCCTGTAAATAATCATTTACGTATCTTCGTAAATCCAATCCACAGTGCCCATAAGGAAGCCACAGTGCCGCGATTCCTGTTAAGGAAACCAAGGCAGCGGCTTTCAGTAATTCACCTCACACCATATCAAGGCCTTCGGGTCAAAGGAAAGCATCCATAACGGCATCACATTTGAAAACTGAGCCCCAGCAGCCCCAGGACGTGCTGGCGTGGGGTGCTGGGCAGGAGCACAGGGAGGCGCAGGGCCTGTTTGCACCCGCAGCGCCCGCCGACTTTTGTGTATGTCTGTGTGCGTGTGCTTCCCCCAGCCAACCCCATATTTACCTGAAAGATCCAAGGCTTTTCTCCGACTGCTTATTTGGGTGGTGGAGGAAGTTGGACGGAGCAGCACTTGACACACACGCAGAAATGCAGCCCCTGGGCCCTGCAGTGAGTTCCCCACAACGGGAGACGGTGCCATTCTCGGAGGCACTGGTTGGAATGCGTCGCTGTGCCTCATGTGCCCTGGACAGGAACCCCACATGGGACTTTTGCTTTTTTTTTAAAGAGAGAGAGAGAGAGAATGCACGCCGGGGTGGGGAAAGAGAATGTCAAACAGACTCCAAGCCAGCGTGGAGCCCAATGTGGGGCTCCATCTTGTGACCCTAAGACCATGACCTGAGCTGAAATCAAGAATTGGATGCTTAACCCATCACCCTGGTGCCTCTGCCAAACATCTTAACGACCAAAAGCAGTTCACGGAGAAAAGACACTAAAAGCTAAAGGGAAAGGAAGAAAAGAGCCGTTGAATTATAAAGAAAACTTCACTTAGTCAAAAGTTAGTTGTTCTCACCTTCCACGAGCTTGTACTCAGGAGTCTGCCCTCAATGGGACCAATTTGTTGAAAATAAAACCACTTAGCTCAGAGCCACAGTTACCGAGTCCACGGTGACCTTCATTTTATTCAATTTCAAGGGACGCACCTTTGAAGAAAAGCCAAGGTTGGAGGAGTCAGACTTCCAGAGGTGCCTCTTGCTCCACCAGGACACCCACGCCCTTGGCAGGATCCCCTCCACCGGGCCACCGCAGGCTCCCCCAGCCCTCTGCCCCCCGACTGGCCCTTTGCCTCTGCAGCAAGGGCACCACTTCAGAATCCAGGGACCCACCGCCAGGTCCAGGGCAGGAGGAAGAAGCAGAGCCCGACTGGTTTATCTGTTTATCTGTCTCCAGCCCTCTCTGAGACCCAATGTGTTCTCTTCCTTCTAATGGGCTGGAAGAGGTATGGGCTGGAAGAGGTGCGGGCTGGAAGAGGTATGGGCTGGAAGAGGTGCGGGCTGGAAGAGGTGCGGGCTGGAAGAGGTGTGGACTGGAAGAGGTGTGGACCGGAAGAGGTGCGGGCTGGAAGAGGTGCGGGCTGGAAGAGGTGCGGACTGGAAGAGGTATGGGCTGGAAGAGGTGCGGACTGGAAGAGGTATGGGCTGGAAGAGGTGTGGGCTGGAAGAGGTGTGGGCTGGAAGAGGTGCGGGCTGGAAGAGGTATGGGCTGGAAGAGGTATGGGCTGGAAGAGGTGCGGGCTGGAAGAGGTGCGGGCTGGAAGAGGTGTGTTTTCATTTGCATTCCTGCAGCACAAGCAGGAGTCAAAGCAATGTCTCAGGGTTTAGAGAGAAATGTCAACCAAGACGTTTTACATCTCCTGGGGTCTATCTGGACCAGGATGGAAACTGAAAACCATATATTTGAACTACAGCCCCACTGTTAGAAAACACACATACCGCCAAGAACACAGATCCCTGGTGGACGTAGTACCTTGCAAGGAATAAATGGAAGCCAGACATTCTGGAGACACTGAGGTGCCAGAGACAGAGGTATAAATTCCTCCAAGCCCACCTAGGCCTCAAACCCGAGCTCTCTGCTTTCCCAGTCCCTGGAAAACTGCCACCGCACGGTTCGCTGGGACCCTCCACCCCGGGCCTCCCCCAGCCACCCTGCCCATCTTGAACCGCAGGCTCTGCAGGCTGGGGTCCGGCAGGGGTGGCGGGGTGTGTGGAAGAGGGAGCACAGGCGCTGCCCTGGTAGGCGGCCCTCCCGGGATTCAGCTGGACTCGGAGAGGGTTCAATACAAACCCCCCCCCACAGCACCCGCTCGCGGTGCCAGGGCCGCAGGAATGGCGTCTTGAGAAGAGGGGCAGAAAGGAAGGACAGTGTGCTTTCACGCGAAATCATAAGGACTGCAACTTTAATTTAAAGGGGATATCATAAATAAATAAGTTAATTAATTAATTAATTAATTAATAAAATAAAATAAAATAAATAAAGGGGATATTACAAAAAAATTTTTAAAAAATAAAGGGGATATTCCCAATTCCTGAATAACAAAGTGCTGACTGGTCTTAGCTAACGAAGGGTATTGATCGTTTTGACATGTACAAAATACTAGATTGTACCTTTCAAAGACCCATGTATTGCAAATATTTGCTATATTATCTTGTCCGGGTGTTAATATATGTCCCAGATCAGTGGCTCTCCTTGCATTATTTCATTATTATTTTATAAATCTATGCCCAAAAACAACTCAAACCAGATTTTACTTAGACTTCAAGATTAAGCTCAACACATCTTTTTCCTAAGAACTTTAGAACCAGAAGGGAGGTCTTTAGCCGCTTGGCAGGTGGCCCCGTAAACTTGTGGTGTCTGCTGGCCCAGACCCACCTGATGTGGGGTTATCGACACAGATGGAGAGCAGATGGAACATTTTATTCGAAATAAATAAAAATCCGTCACTCCCTTTCTCTCTGGGCGCCCCCCACGCACACCACAGGGAAGCCCCCTGCCCCTCCATCACTGCAGAGGAGAAGCGAGCAGGTGAGTGTCACATTCCAAGGGCTCCAGAAAGACACGGACACTTCTCCCCCCAGAAGCAGACAGGCAGCAAGGATACCTTAACTCTCCGCTTGGCTCAGCTGCTGACAGTGTGAGGAGCCCACCAGAGGGATTATCGAGGCTAAGTCCATCTGTCATGGATTGTCCACAAAGTAGTTGGAAGGCATCCTGATTAATACGAACCATAAGAACTTCTGAGTGCTTACTGCGTGCCAGTCAGTGTCCTGGCACTTTACACACGTCACCTCCGAGCCTCCCGCTCTGGGAGGAGGGCACCTCTGTGCTCTTCATAGACAAGGAGAATGAGGCGTAGGGTCAGCCCCTTGCCTGATGTCACGCAGCTGGCATCTATCAGAGCCAGGGCCCTGACCAGGTGACTTAAGGTCCCCTCTAAAACCCAGAGTCTCATGTATGGAACCATCCCCAGGGGAGCTGGAGGAGGCTGGCACCACTCCTAGCTCCCCCTACCCAAGGAGGGGAGGACCTGGGTGCATGACTTGGCCTCTCTGAAGTTCCCATCCAAGGCCACTGGGATCGCACAGAGCCTTGACCTTCACCCTGTTCTATCAGCCGCGTCCAGGTGACCTCATCTACCCACCCCTACACCAGTACCTCCCAGAGAGCAATTTTTAATCCTGACCTTTCCACAGTTCCAGACCCATATTCCCAGTTGCCTTCTGGATATTGCACAGGTGCCTCAAATTCACCTTGTCTAAATATACCCTGGGCATCCTCAGCATCCTCAGCATCCTCAGCATCCTCATCCATCATCCCACCGAGACCAGAACTCACACCTTCACACACGCTCATACTCACTCACCCATACACACATCACAGATCAAGCTCCTGATTAAAAAACAGTGCTGCAGAGCATGAGCAGACTGAGAGCCTTTCCAGAATGCTGAGGCCCCTAATTGGGAACTCTAGGGGGCAGCAGCTGGTGTTGGTGCCATCTCCACAAATTAGCAAATTAGAGTCTTAACAGATGGAGAAGCTAATTCTTCTTGTACCAAGATTCTTTTATGCTGGGGGGTTTACATCATTAATCATGATGGACTTATGCAAATCACATTTGCCCTTCATGGGGTGTCCCTACAAATATCAACATCACCATGTTCTCAAGGTTCAAGTGTGTCATCTCTTGGGGACCAGGCAGCAGTGTCAGCTCCCAGGCCTCTTTAAAGAGCACCTCCAGCTTTCCAGCATCTCAGAAAGCCCATTGGGCCCCATATTCCTTGGCCAGTGATTTCATATTGAGTTGTCAGCAAGACCACGTTCACAGGTGGGTGGACTCCCATGGGTGGTCACACGTCAAGGGACTGTGGGTCATATGTGTATAAGTTTCCCTGATGCAGAACTGATCAGTGACCCCCACTGGTTTCTAGGAACTTATTCTAACACATGTCCTATGTTTTGCTCCTTTGGAGGATCATCCTAGATCAACAGCCCTTTACAAATATTGCGACAGTCCCTGGAGGGGTCATCACTGACTTGCTTCTGAAGCTCAAACTGTAGCCAGGGATGTCCCCTCTAATCCGGCTCCACTGTCACCGCCTCCCCCAATACTCAGACGTCTTTGTTTTCTCATGACAAGACATTCCGGATCCCTTTAGGGTTCTCACTCCAAATGCGGAACCCGCTGCACTCCAAGCAGCTGGCTCCTTGTGGTAGAGAACAGCTCGAGAAGCCCAGGCCTGAGGTCCAGGGGATGCAGCACACATCAGAGGGTTAGGCTCACAGGGACATCTTCAGCTTCCCCTGCCCTCCCTGAGCCCACATAAGGGCATGCTCACCTCTCCCCTCTGCTTGGACTGTGCAGTCTTTGTCTCGGTCACTGGTTTGATTGGATTTCGGATGACCTATCCCACTGGAGGCCACAAACCATACAAGGCTTCCATGTCTTCTCTCTCTCGGATGCTTGGGCCAAAAATCCTAAACCAAATTTCGGAGACAAGCCCCCATAACCATAACCGCAGCTCCAACAGAAAGTGGAAGGATGTTCCCAGCTCTCCAGGGACAGTCTTCCATGCAACTGGGAGGCGAAGGGAGAGGCAGAAACACCACAGCCCAGTATTTCCTGCCGACTCCCCGTTGTCACGAGCAGCAATACCGTTATGTTCCTTGCATCTCGCGCAGGCTGCTGTGGACTCCGGTTGCTTTCAACTGTTGGATAAGTACAAACAATTGGCAAGTCCATCATCTCAAAAGAAAATGACACTTGGATGAACCTTGGGGACCTCGGGCTCAGTGAAATAAGCCAGTCAGTGAAAGACAAATACGGATTCCACCTACGTGAGGCCCTTAAAGTGGTCCGAACCACAGAGACAGAGAGTAGAAGGGTGGTTGCCAGGGGCTGCGGAGAATTAGGGCCACTTTTACAAGATGAGGAGCTCTGGAGATGGGCGGTGGTGTTGGAGACAACATTATCCATGAGCTTTATGCCACTGGCTGTGCCCTTACAAAGGGCTAAGGGGATTAATTTTGTTACATGTCTTTTACCACAATGTTAAAAACTGAGAAAAAAATACAGTGAAGGTAAAGAAGGACATTTTTTTGGATAAACAAAATTCATACCACAAGGTAATGCCATGAATCTACCAGAGATATTTTAAACTTTACCAAAAATGTGCAAGAGGAACTATCTCCATGGGACCATATCATTTGCAGTTATTGGGGTTCCATAAGGACCAGTTCATAGAAGAGGCCCCAACATATTCTTTGTCACACCTTTAGTCTTTGTTCATACAACACTTACACAGTTCCCAACAACCCCACAGAGATCTATTATTTTTCTTACAGAAACCCGTAGAGCAACTTCAGAATGTTACATCCCTTTAAAAAGGTCGTGCAAGATACCCAAATAATTACGTGGAATAAAATACGCTTTCTGTACCCCTAACTTGCCATTCTCTAATAACTGAACAATGAGAGAGATCAAATCCAACAGGGTAAATTAGCAGGTCGGATGCAATAAGACACCAAGTGTGGGTACTTTTGCCGAAGTCCAACCTAGCCAAGCAGGCCTGTGATGCCCTCTTGGATGGGAACCTGCCACTAGGGGCTTCCTAACTCCCAGTGTTAGGCTCTCAGGGGCCCTCCCAGCCCCTCCCAGGATGGAAGTGCTTCCTGTTTGCCATGTGCTTGGGAGCTGGTAACGAAAACACCACCTCGTATGTCACAGGAGCACCCGATGAAGGGCTCCTCCTGGGGGCCTGACCACCTGCTCAGCATGTTCACACCCAAGATGCACTAACGTCCGGAAGCCAGCACCACTTCTACATACCAAAGACTCGAGGATGTCCCAGCTCTCAGGCCATCCCACCATCAATGCTGCAAAGAGCTGGAAGTCCTGAGACAGAAGGCCAAGAGGACTTGCCCTCTCTCCACCTACTTAGAGACGGGGCCCCTGGCTTCCCCTTGAGGGGATCAGCTTCCTTTGTAGCCTGCACTCGACTTGGGTGGGGGGAACCCCCCTTGGCGCTGGAGAACAATCTCCCTTCTTTCGTGTCTCACCAGCCTCTGTCCCCACCCTCTGACTGCCCCTGAGCTTGGCTGGTCTGCCTGTGTTCGGGTGGGAGCTGCGTGCTCCTCTTGTTGGAGGACACAGAGATAGGCACTAGGTCTGCTCGTTGGGCTTGCCCAGCTGCCCCAACCCCAAGAGTGCGCGTGCCCCCTCCCACGGGCCCCCCACCTGCCTGGAGCTTGACGGCATCAGCAACAGGAAGTTCCCAACCCCAGCACCTAGAGTGGCTCCTTGCACCTTCTCGGCTACCCTCTGTCTTAAGTCTCTTTATTTTTGAGATTGAAATTCCTCCTCCTTGGGTGATATCCCCCCACATGGCGAAACGTTGTCAATTTCTAAGTGCAAGTGTCTTTTCAACCATTTTCTATCCTAGAAAAGGAAAGGGAGAGAGCCAGCCCCCTTTTTAAGCTCAGAAACCACAGAAACTGAGAGAAGCTTCAGAGCAAATTTCCAAGGTGAGCAGAAGAGGAAGTGAGGGACCAAGGGAGATATCCCCAGTTCCCCAAGTTCCCCAGCACCCAGGGAAACCTTCCGTGACCTTCACCAAGTACATGCTGGCCTCCTCTTTCATCCTGCTTGGTTCCAGGCCAACAGGGATGGCTTTTCTAAATAACACTGTTCTGAAAACACAGAAGTTGGTTAATATGCTCATTATGTCTTCTCTAGACCATTTCAATTTGGTATTTGGGGAAAAACGTGCATTATTCTAGAAATAACAAAATATCCATTTTTAATAGCACATATAACTAGGCAACATTCAAATGTCCTGCTCGGACAAGCTGCACATCCATACTTAGCTTTTAAACAAGTTTCAAAATGGAAAACAGAGAATTAACACCCCTTTCCCCAAAAACAAACAGGGTTGCATGTCATGATGGAACGTTTTTAATTTTTTCCCTTAGAAGGAAACGTTTCCAAAGAGAAAATTATTCCTGGGGCTCTTTGCTCTGATCAGTACTGAAAGAAAAACACATTCAATCAGCTCAGACATGTCCCTGAGATGCAAAAGGGAGGCTCTGTCACAGGAAAACAAACTAACCGGCTCATGTGAAACTCTCTTTTTTCCCTTAAGATGCACTTCTAGGAAGAGTCAGACAGCGAGAGGTCAGTCTGTGCACAGGAGCAGTCTTTGCCCTAGCTACTGCCTTCGCCAATTCCCATTTCCAGAACCTTGGCAGGTCTCTGGTTTGTGCCGGATTACCGAGTATCTCTCCCGAAAGCTCTCCCCACCCCAGTGATGCCACCAGGTGTGGGCTTGGCCGCACCTGCTGAGAACAGCTGAATCTCTGTCCTACCCTGATGACACTCCAAGCTACTAACTTCAAGACCTCCTTGCTGCCCTCTTGTTACAAAGTTACCAACCCAACCCAACACCCTCAGCCCTACTAATGCCTCGGTCATACTTTCCATCTGACTTTTTGAAATGGTGGATAAGTGGTTTTATCTATCTTTTGCTTTTGATTTATTTTTTACTTGCAGTTCGTGATGCTACAGAATGGCCCTGATTTTACTTGCACAGAAAACCACAAAAAGCAATGTCACCAGAAAGCACATGCTAATCCCATAATGTGCAAATTTATTTCTTGAAGCTGCAGAAAATATATACCATCCTCCTCCCAACAGCTGGTATTTTAAATAGAGCTCTACAGTCTGCAGTGACCTACTTATCTGTGAGTTTACACTTGGCCTGGAGTCTACTGCCCTGTTTTTCCCAAAACAACCCATGATTCTCAAATATCCAACCAGTAGGCTTCTATCTCATAGATTAGAGATTTGTTTTTCATCTGGGGCAAATGAGTGGCTTTCAGCTGGTACATGACCCCCTGTAATCATTCTTGACATGTGTATAAAATATGCATATTTCCAGGGACGGAGGTCCCAAACATCCATCAGATTCTCGTGTAGGAACATCTGCTAACAATGATCATTCTTGCTCATGTTGGCCCAATCAGTCTCTAGAGCACAGAGCATTTCCGGAGGCAAGAGTGACAGTGTAACTCTTAAATCCACTGTGCTGAACCTTCATACTTGATCCCTGGGAATCTAGTCCAAGGTGGACAAGCCCCACCCAGGAGGTCACCATGGAGCAGCCACCGTGACGGAGAGGCATGGTTTAGCTTGAACGGTCTCTGTCTCTTCCCCACCATCACCACGGGACGAAGTAACTTTCACTTGGACACGCTCGAACAACAAAAATTTTAAGGCATCAACAACATGACAAACCCTATGGCGTTTCAGCAAACATCTTAGAGTTTAACACGGCTTTGTTCTTTTGCCACTGCACAAAAATATCAACTCGACACTTGGGAAACCCCACGGAGATGTGAATATTAAGGATCGCGCAAAAGCTCGCAGTGTTCCATTATTTAGCTTCTCCGGGAGGGAAGCACAGCTTCATGCGGAAGAGAAAATACAAAGCACCACGCACCCAGGGTACTTGAGAAACCACAGCTGGTTGTGCCGCACGGCCTGGCTCGGCAGCGGGCTGCTGACGAGGCGCCTACGATGGGGCTTCCGTGAGAAGTGCTGCGGATGGGGCTTCAGGGGCGCTGCGTCGTAATATATTATTATCTAACTTAAACCCTGGGAACAAACTCGTATTTCTCATCCACAGTCTGTGCAGGCAGAACCAGGAACTCTAAGAGGGGGGCGCCCTGCGGGCCGCTCCTCGGCAGGACACGGCAAGGGGAGGCCAGGAGGGGAGGCCGGGAGGCCAGAGGCGCTGGACTCTGGCTGCCCCTCTGGCCGCTCCCACCTCGGGGCCCTGACCAAGGGCCTCTCTCCAGGCAGTGGCAGGAACCACGCGTGTTTTGGCTCAAGGAGGAGCAGGAGGGAAGGGGGTTGGCCAGGAGCCCCTTCCTCAGGTGCTGCTGTGTGAACAGAACTTGGCGGCCAGACACCCGAGCTGGGTGCCCGGCCCCTACCTGGAGGATTCCCCAACGCTACAAGGCTTCCCAGCCACCCCTGAACTTGGGTCCCTGGTCCCCTCACAAAAGTCCTAGAGTGCCCCGGGTTCCCAGGCAGCCCAATGAGCCCCGTCCACCTGGGCATTCACGTGAGCCAGTACCCCAGTTTGGCTTCCCCAAGAAGGACAACGGTGGGGGAACACCTAGGAACCAATCCTAGGTAAGGAGAGGGTGGCGGGAATGGGACAGGGAAGGGGGACGCGCCCGCAGGGACAGGAGGACCCAGAGGATGGGTGCAGCCACCAGCACCCGGCGGCCCCCCTCTCCTGCAGTTCTGGGCCCGGCTATAGCCCTGCGAGCAGCACATGAGGCCCTGAACCCGGGGCCTGCCTGTCACCCCATGCAGCCCTTGGGCTCCCGCGAAGCCCCAGGGCAGTGACCCCACCTGCAGGAGCCGGGCCCACCGGCCCCTGGGCTCAGGAGCAGCAGGGCAGCACCCAGGGCAGCACCCAGGACAGCGCCCAGGACAGCGCCCAGGATAGCACAGAAGGCAGCACCCAGGGCAGCACCCAGGACAGCACCCTGCCACCTGACGGTGCGGCGCCCCTCCAAGGAACAAGCCCCTCACGTTCCGCACGTTTAGGGCGACCCCACAAGCCAAGCCCTGCTCTCTGAAGTGAAAACGTCCCACGGCCCAAGCTGCTGGGCCGGGAGGTCGGACCCGGGCTTGGAACCTGCCCGCCGGGCTTGGGAAGGAGACAGAACCCGGGGCGGTGAAAGCAGGCTCTGAGCACCCGGCCCGCCCCTCACCGGGGTCCCGGGCGACGTGCCCCAGGGCTGCCTGGGGGATGTGGCCGTGCTGCTACTCCAGAGCACAAGAAATGTTTAAAACAGATTTCAAAGCCCAGGTAGGTCTGGCTGTGCTTGGCGTGTGGGGACCGTGTGCTGGGAAGCCTCCTGCGCCTTGGGTGGACGCCAAATGCTTTCCAAGAGGATGCAGGTCCCTCCTCCTGGGGGCAGCGCTGAGGTGCCGTCTCCCTGGGGCAGACGGGCTCTGGTGAGAGAGGACGCGGGGGACCTAGAGCTCCAGCAGGAGGAGGGGAGTCTGGAGCAGCCGCAAGGACAAGTGGCAGATGAAGAGGGACTCCCTGAGGAAGTGGGAGGAACTCCCAGGCCGGCCCCCAAGGAAGACGAGCACTGCAGATTCTGGAGTCAGCCCTGCAAACGGGATTCATTGGATGTGTCTCTTTGGGAATATATGCACATCTGAATGAAACCCGAGCAGATGGAGCTGGGGGGCCCGAGGGGGCTGGCAAAGCCACGGTCGTCCCTGTGGCTGTGCGGGCTGAGCTCCGGCGGCACAGGGGCCAGGCAGCCTGGGTCACAGCAGTCCTCTGCGGGGCAGGCAGCTCGGGCACCAACGTCCGGGGAGTGTGGCCGGCCACCAACCCAGGAGGCACGGCCTCTGCTGCACTAACCACCCACCACCTGCCACCCACCTGGGGCTTGTGGAGCAGGGGGCAGCAACACAAGCCCGCTGGGGGGCTGCGGGCACCCGGGCTCACCTCTCGCCCCGATCGGCACAGAGACTGCAACCACCAAGAACAGACCAAGATGATGTGCTGGGAGGGAGCAGCTGCTGCTTAGAACATACCTGATGGCAGCGGCGTCAGCCCAGGTGACAAAGGTGGGGATCACCCCCACCTTGGGGAGGGCAGCTTTGTGCCTGATGCAGCGCTCACTGCTTTAGTGCCTTCTCTTTTACTGCTCACAGCAGCCCCGTGGTGAGGACGCCACCAGTCAGGTTACCATTCTACAGTTAAGGAGGTCAAGGCTTGGAGAGGTGAGCTGGCGGTCTATCCTCGGCCAGCGTGCACCAGCTATGCTGGGATGTGCCCAAGTTGTCCAGCCCCAGAGCTCACTGTGCTGCTGGTCACTGTGCAGTGCAGCCTCCATAAAAGCTGGAAGCCCATATGGCCCCCTCGGGTGAAGACTCCCATTCACTGGTGACCGCGTAGGAGCAGAGGGTAGATGGATGTGGGCTGAGCAGCTCAGTGAGGGAAAGAAGCACAGAACTTGTGCAAGAAATCTGACAGTGATGATGAAGCAGGAATTGGGTGAAATGGGGAGGATCTTCCATTTCAGTGCTGTGTGACTAGGCACATTTAAATGCTGAGGGCAAGGACAGGGAAGGGAAGGGAGGCAAAGTTGTGGGACAGAATGCAGACCCCTCTGGGACACCTGCCTCCTGTATTCTGACGGCAAGGAAAGAGAAGGCATGCATGTGGAAGCAGACACATTTGTAGGAAAAGAGGGAGTTCCAGATGGCAGCTTCTATTTTCTGTGATTAGTGAGGAGTGATAATTCAGCTAAGAGTTAAACGTGGAAGCTGGACAAGTCAGAGATATGAGGGGGCTGGAAAGGATTTGAAAAAGCCATTGCAGAGGATAAGAGAATAAACTGGCTGGAGAATTGCAAAGTCATTAGACAGCACTGATGGCTTGGCTGCAGTTAGAGATCATGAATTTATAATGAATGTGTTATTTACACCACCAACAAAGGCCCTAGAAGGTTTGAAACAGTTCACAATAAGGGGCCCACATACAGTCAAAATTTACCACAAGAATAAGAATGTGAGGAGTGGAGAAGGATGGACGGGGTTGTAGCAACACAAAGAGCAAAATGGAGCAGGTCATCTAATTCTAAGCTTCCCAGACACTAAGACAACAACAAAAACTTCATTGTCTGCTAGATACCTATCTGCTTGAGAACACCTCCCTTAGCCTTGAATGCTGAGAACAGCCCATTGCATGTATACTGCTTTATTAAGATTTTCGTTATGAGGTTTAAATATCAATACTAAAAGAAATGAGTGGGAAATATCAGAAAGGGAGACAGAACATGAGAGACTCCTATCTCTGGGAAACGAACTAGGGGTGGTAGAAAGGGAGGTGGGTGGGGGGTGGGGGTGACTGGGTGACGGGCACTGAGGGGGACATTTGATGGGATGGGCACTGGGTGTTATTCTATATGTTGGCAAATTGAACACCAATAAAAAATAAGTTAAAAAATATAAAAATACTACAGAGACACTGGATAATGAGAGAGGAAAAGAACACACCCCAAATTCCAATATATACAGTCCTTTATGTGAGGTCCAAGGAACATGTGAGCAGGGCCATTATTAACAGTTTTCCAAATGATTCAGGAATATTCTTTCCATGGCCATTCACACCTCAACCTTTGTATGATGAGGGGAACATAGCAATAAACTGTTTCAGGGCATTCCTCTATGAAACAAACTTGAAATATAGGCCTGTCTTCTGGGAAATCAGATGAATCAAAAGTAGGAATCAACTAATACAAAAGGAAGATATGATTAAAACATTTTGTAGACCAATGGTCATTCGCAAATACTAATTAAGGACCAGTGCCAATGTGAGAACAGCTTGGGGCATAAATTCAAAATACAGACTTTCAGCCTCATCCTTGAAGATTCTGATTCCATAGTAGAGGTACTGGTGATAGTTATGGCAATAGTCATGGTATAGATGATGGTAATGATGACAGTGATGGTGATGATGATGATCATCATCATCATCATGGTCATGGTCATGATCATGGCCATGGTGATAATGATGATGGTAACGATGATGGTAGTGATGATGATGGTGATGATGGTGATACCGAGGTGACGTCAATGGTCGTCATGGTGGGGATGATGGTGATGATGATAGTGATGGTGATGATGATGACCATCGTGATCATGGTGATGATCCTGATGATGGTAATGGCCATGTTGATGAATATGATGGTGATGGTAATGATGATGGTGATGATAATGGCAATGATGATAGTGATGATCATGGTGATGGTAATGATGATACTGACAATGGAAACAACCAAAACAATGACAGCAGCCAGCACTGCTTACTAATTTTCTATGTGCCAGGCACTGTTCTAAATCCTTTACATGCCACATTTTTAAAAAAATTTTATTTATTCATTTATGAGAGACAGAAAGAGAGGGGGTAGAGAGATAGGCAGAGGGAGAAGTAGGCTCCCTGTAGGAAGCCTGATGTGGGACTCGATCCTGGAACTCCAGGATCACACCCCGAGCTGAAGGCAGATGCTCAATCACTGAGCCACCCAGGTGTCCCTACATACCACATTTTACTGGCGAAGAGATTGAGGAAATCATTATTTGAAACAAGCTATCCTAGGAGCAATCATCTAGGTTTGAAAATAACCTGCCCTCCTCTATCTCTCTCTTTCTCCCTCTCCTCAGCCCTTTAAGTCTTACCTACCAGTGAAAGTGGGAGAGGCAAGAGTAAGGATAGGCGGGACAAAATATCTAAGGATTGCTCAAGTATTGCTTCATAGGGCAAAGAAAGCATCCAGCCAACCAACAAAAAATAGAAATGCATCTTCCACTGTACAAATGCAGTGGCCACAGCAGCCTCTGTAGAAAATGAAAGGATTGTTGGGTATTGATGCCGATGTTAACTATATTTACCCACATAGGCATTGTTCTTAATCATTAGTGGTATCAACATTTTACAAGATAGGAAAACAAGCCTGTCCTAAAGAAGGAAAAATCTGGGGTGCCTGAGAGGCTCAGGTGGTTAAACATCTGCCTTCAGCTCAGGTAATGATCCCAGGATCCTGGGATCAAGCCCTGCCTTGGGCTCCCTGGTCAGTGGGGAGTCTGCTTCTCCTTCTCCCTCTCCCCCTGCTTGTCCTCTCACTTGTTCTTTCTCAAATAAATAAATAAAATATTTTTTTAAAAAAATAGAATATGTAAGACTTGTTTTTTAAAGATTTTATTTATTTATTCATGAGAGACACAGAAATAGAGGCAGAGACACAGGCAGAGGGAGAAGCAGACTCCCTGCAGGGATCCCAATGCAGAACTCGATCCCAGGACCCCAGGATCATGACTTGAGCCAAAGGCAGCCACTCAACCACTGAGCAACCCAGGTGCCCCTCAAGTCTTATTTTATAAATTAAGGCAAAGGGCTTTAGGACAGCGTGACCTAGCCTAAACACTTTCTTAGAAGAAAAGATGATGAAAAAGCACTTCAAATTGCTATTTTCTTATTCCATGTCTAAGGATTAGTCATAAGGACTAAGATTAGCTAAAACATGCTTAATAAATAATCTATTCAACCACAGGGGATTAGTGCAAATAAAGTTAGAGAAATATACTTAGCGATACACATTTATTAAAAGGAAATTAGTTCATAATATATTAATAGGAAAAAAACAGATTACAAGCAAGATGTAGAACTTTTGTGCCAAGTAGCTGGTAATAGGTTGTAGCCAGCTGATGGTCCTACTACAACAAATAGCATAAAAGTATATAATCACTGAAAGCCATATTTTTAAAATGTCAAAAAGTTGTGGTAGCAATAGTGTCTATATAAGTAAATATCCCAGGGAGGGAAGGGTTCTTGGAGCAGACAATTGCCTGATACTTTCTCTTGTGAGGACATTTGGACATTTTGGGTACAATAGGAGGATTTGGCTTGGCCAACACAGAATTCTAGTGGGAGAAAGAACCACCAGCAGAGCTTCTGACAGTCACATAAGCTGGCATGATGGATTGAAAACCAGAAACAAAACAACAAACACCAAAACAAAAACAAAAACAAGACACCAATTTAAATCCTCAGGGCATTTGCTAAGTTCTAGGGTAATGCTGGAGGTTGGTGGGGGGTGGGGGGTGGAGCTAGAGTCAGAAACCTCTACTGGGCAGATGGAAATATCCTGCTATTAAAAGCATTTAAAAGACAAATTTCCAGGAGGAAACGGGGCTGCCTAAAACACAGAGCCAGTATCCTGCTCAGCAAAATTGAACTGGAAGCTGCAGGAAGTGAGAAGAGAAAGACCCAAGATCAAACCTTTAAATTTCCCACAGCATTTCAGAGCTGCAAGGCAAGTGCCTGTCAGTCTCCAGATGAGTCACCAAGGAGGACCAGGCCCAAGAAAGAGAGAGGGAACTGAGTTAGGCTGAATTTTACTAAAATGGCAACCCAGCTTAACTCTCAACTGCTCAAGTTAAATTTGAACTTCTCATCATCGGCAGCCTCTGTCACTCTTTCATCCACAATGTCTGGCACATTCATAAAAAATTTTGAGACAAATGAAGAGTCAGAATAAGGTGACCCATAATTGAGAAAATAAAACCTAGCCTGTATAAGCAGATTCACTGCTCCCTGTGTTGGAGTTAGCGCACAAAGACCCCGAAATAACTATGTATAATATGTTAAACAAAAATTTTTAAGTGGATAAAAGGATGAAAAGATTAAGAATGCTTAAACCAAAAAAAGAATCAAATCGAACAGACATTCAAAAACTAAAAATACAATATTTGAAACTAAAATGGAGCAGAGGCATTGAAAACAGGCTGTACGCAGAAGACAATGATGAACTCCCAGAAATACCAGTTGGGAAGTGTCTACACCAAAGCACAGAACGGAAGGTGTGAGAACGGCAGAGCAGAGCACATGCGGCGTGTAGACCAGCACACATGCAGGGAGAGTCCCAAATGATAGAAGACAGGTAATGAGGCAGAAACAATATTTGAACAGAGAATAACTAAGAATTACACAGAACTGATAAAGGCCTGTAACCCACAGATTCAAGAACCTCAGTGGAGCCCCAGAAGGGTACATACAAAGAAGACTATACCTAAAATCATTACAGGCAAACTTCTGCAAACTAAAAATAAAGAGAAAAATCCAGCTAGAGGGAAAAAGTCATACTAACTTCAAAAGAATAATAACAGAACTAACAGATGGCTTTTTAAAGGAAAATGCGAAAACCTGGAGACAAGGGGAATGACACTGGTAAATGCTGAAAGAAAAATGAATCCCAGCTAAAAAATGTTATACCCAGGAAAAAAAATCCTTCAAAAATAAATGGCAAAGATAGATGCTTTCAAACCAGTGAAAGCAGCATTTTTTTGCTGGAAGGCCCACACCACAAGACATACCAAAGGAAGTTCATAACTGCAGAGAGATTTTCCCTGATGCAAGCATAGAAATGCATTAAGGAATGAAGGGCACCATCCAAGGTAAATATGTGAGTGAGTGCACAGAATATTTACTATTAATACAATAGTCATGATAATGACTGGGTTTACTGGGTTTTAATGACTGGTATGTAGAAGTAAAATATGTGACAATAATAGCAGAAAGCATGGGGAAATGGTAAGTGGAGCTAAAGCACTGTAAGGCTCCTGCATCAGTAGGGAAGCGGTGAAATTACCGAGCCGGGCTGCTATCACTGATTCATGCATACTGCAGTCTCTACAGTAACCACTAAAAAAGTACCAACAAAAATAACAATGTAGAAAGACAACACGGAGTAATAGAAAATACTTCATTAATCCCAAACGCAAGAAAGAAAGAACAAACAAAAGTAGAACAAATTAGAAACAAATCATAAAATGATAGGCTTAAACCCAACGAAATCAGTACTTACTTTAAACATAAATAGAATAAACACTTCAATTAAGACAAATATCATTAGGCTACATAAGAAGATTAAACCCAATTACGTGCTTTTTGCAAGAGACACACTTTAAATTTAAGGGCACAAGGCGAAAGTAAAAACATTGGGAAATGGGCAGCCCAGGTGGCTCAGTGGTTTAGCGCTGCCTCCAGCCCAGGGTGTAATCCTGGAGACCTGGGATCGAGTCCCACATCGGGCTCCCTGCATGGGGCCTGTTTCTCCCTCTGCCTGGGTCTCTGCCTCTCTCTCTCTCTCTCTCTCTGTCTCTCATGAATAAATAAATAAAATCTTTAAAATATATATATTGGGAAACGCATACTATGCAAACACTAACCTAAAGAAATTGATTTCATTTTATTGATGTCAGATTACATAACACTTTCTGTATTATGGGAGGAAATTGGGAATAGCTGGTGATGATAAAAGGCCTTCAAACAGGATAACAGTTTCACCCTAGAGAGAGCAAATGGGAGGAGGTCCGCACCTAACCTGGTCTTTCAAGATCAAGAAGTGGCATACGTACAATCTTACGTAGAATTCCTCATCCCCCACAAGAAGGAATAAAAAAATGTGGAGCAGAAATGTTCAGAAAACTAGGAATAGAAAGGATCTTCCTAAATCTGATAAAGAGTAGCTATTGGGGGGGGGGAACCTACAGTCAATAGCATACTTGATATTAAAATAAGGAACATCTTGTCTATGGCCTCAGGATGCTTATTATCATCACTTCTATTAGATACTGTGCTAGAGATATTGTACCAGAATTATGAGGCAAAGAAAGATAGATGATAGATAGATGATGGAGGAATGGACAGATGGACGGATGGATGGATGGATGAATGATAGACAATGAGTAGATAGACAATGGATGGATGAATGGATAAATGATAGAAGATAGATGGAAGGATGGATAGTTAGATGACAGAAAAACAAAAATGTCATGATTCACACATGATATAATTGCATATATAGAAATTTAAAATAATCTACAAACTTAGAATAGATTAATTTAGAAACATCACTGGAAATATGATCACTATAAAAAGCCCATTTTGTTTCTACATACTAGCACAAAAACACAGCAAAAAATTTTCAAAAACTGTTTAATACAGCATCAAAAAAACATCAAATGCCTACAAATGATTTTTTTTTCCAGTGCAAGACCTCTACATGAAAAACTGTAAGACATTACTAAAATAAATTAAAGCGGACCTAAGTAAAGGGAGAGATATTCTTTACTTATGGATTACAAAAATCATTATTTAAAAAAATGTCAGTTCTTCTCAGATTGATCTCCTGATTCAGTGAAAGCCCAATCCAAATCCCAGCAGGCATTTTTGTGCAAGTTGACAGCTGATTCTAAAATTCATACAAAATACAAAAAAATAAATAAATAAACGTAGAATACTCAAGACAGTCTCAAGGAAGAACAAAAGAGCTGTGAGACAAACTATCAGCCAACAGGACTTAGCAGAAGGAATCAGGGCAATGTGATATCTCCGCATGATGGATAAACAAACCGACCACAGAGAATAGAAAATACGGAAATAACACATGTGTATATGGTCACTCGCTTTGTGAAAAAGAGGCACCAAAATTCAGTGGCGATAGGACAGGCTCCTTGAGAGAGGCTAACGAAGCCACCGAACATCTCTAGGAGAAAACCATCGGCTTTTATCCAACTTCAAGCCACATCCAAAAATTAATTCAAGATTTATTATTAATCTAAATGCAAATGGTAAAACAACAAAGCTTAAAAAAAAACAGGACATATTCTCATCATCTTAAGTAGTGAAATTTTATTTTAGGTAGGCTCCATACCCAGCATGGAGCCCAGCACAGAGCTTGAACTCATGACCCTGAGATCAACACCTGAGCTGAAATCAAGAGTCAGGGGCTCAACTGACGCAGGTGCCACCCACGTGCTCCAGGTAGAGAAATATTTTTTAACCTGACAAAAAGCATTAAAAGAAAAAAAAAACTCGATAGATTAAATGTGTCAACATTAGGAAAAAGCTCCTTTTAAAAGAATGTGAAGTGCAACCCCTTATAAGAGTAGGTTACACGCATGTAGACCTGTATAAAAAGTCTGGAAGACGTGTGCATTAAGACATCAGAGTTACGCTGACTCCCGGGGTGAGGTATGTGAGCCATCTTTATTCAATTTTAAAATAGCTGGAATAGTATGTTCTTGTTCTTGTAAGAATAGTATGTTCTTGTTTTCTCGAGTTCTAAGACGAACTAGGATTATTTGCATGATTCTTCATGAAAATTTCTAAAAGGAGACTCATAAAGATCTGGAATTCTCTCTTTTTTTTTTTTTTTTTTTAACGATCTGGAATTTTCCATTCGATCCACATCCTGCTCACTCTGAGAACAGGGTTCCGGGTGCAAGGAGCCACCCGGGTCCTCGGCAGATGTGGGAAAACTGACACCAGAATTAATGCCCAAAGGCTCCTTGAAACCAGAGCTCGTTCTTAGCAACCTGGGGGTAACGGGCTGGCTTCTGGCTTCGAGGTCACGTTGTGAAGCAAGGATGTCGGTTTTATGGCAAAGAACAAAGAAAGCGCCTTTACTGCGACCCACGCTGGCTGGCGGCTGGCGGCCCGTCCCCCCCTCCTCCGTGTGGCTCCGGGTTTACTCCCCACGCAGGGGAAGCGAGCGCACCGCCGAGCCGCGGCCACTTGGTGTTTACCAGAGCAGCTCATGCTTAGATCCCATAACCTACTTATCTCATTTGGATCAGCGTGACTTCGTAGGCTTCTCAAAGCCGTAAGCAATTATTTCTACATCTTCCCCTTTACCACTTCGCGTAGAGGGACTAAAAACAATTTTTTGACCTGTGGAACTGGAAACAATGTTCTCAGGCTGGGACTTCAAACCGGTGACATACGGTTCACATGGGGGTGGGGGGATTATCCCAAAGACTTCCAGTTCGGGTTTTTTTTTTAAATTTTTATTTATTTATGATAGTCACACAGAGAGAGAGAGAGAGAGAGAGAGAGGCAGAGACACAGGCAGAGGGAGAAGCAGGCTCCATGCAGGGAGCCCGACGTGGGACTCGATCCCGGGTCTCCAGGATCGCGCCCTGGGCCAAAGGCAGGCGCCAAACCGCTGCGCCACGCAGGGATCCCCGGGTTTTTGAATTATACACTTTTCTGAGTCACTTCCACAAGAAGCCTTGCCCTGTGACGTTCAGGTAAGCTCGAGCGGAGGGCAGGCCGAAACACCGCCATCCCCCCAGAGTCTGAGAGCTGTATTTATCGACTTTCCATAAAGTACCAAAAAGCCAATGAATCTGTCCCTCTGATCTTATTAAAACATAAAATGTAGGATCCATACTTTCTTAATACAAAATCTAGTTACAGAACCTCGTAAATCTTTAAAGAAGCCATATATTAACTCTTTTTTTTTTTAATGTGCATGTACGGGGCTATGGATTACACGGGGAAGCAGGGCCAGCTCTGCGGGCTCCACACCCTGAGCCCTCCCATGGGTCGGAAAGGGAGGGGCATGGGTTGCCACAGTTAAAGAGAAAATATGTATTTCTCCCCCATTGGCTTCTTTCGGATGACATGAAGGAGGTGGTCACGGTCACCTCTACGGCACCACGACCATCCTATCCAATTCACTCCTCATACGGAGTTAAGATAAATTTAAAACAACGGCAAGAGAAAAAAAAAAAATGCGGACACTTAAAGACAAATGCATCACACGCTGTCAGGCCTGTAGTTAATCATTGTTGCCCCAACCGCACTTCATTAAGGTAACTGAGAAAAACAGAGCACAATTATGCAGCTTAAAAGGTTTCAATCAGAATGATGAATGGTATCTTTGCTGAGCTTATTAACATGTTTAGGGACGGATTTGTCTCTGTTTCTGTGTTTCTCAAGAGAAGCCCGGAAGGTCAGCACACCTGTAAAGACTTTTTGGTTGGAAATCTCCAGCTGAGCAGAACCGATGTGTGTCCCCTTCCATTAGCTCTCAAAGTGGCCTGGGCGGGGCCAGGATCGCAGGGACGTGTGCCTAGGGACTCGCTCAGCAGACCTGTCGCCCCGCCGAAGAGGAAACCAAAACCCACTTCCCCTGGTAGCTCACCCGGGTCACAGGCCACTCGCCGCGGGGCCAGGACACCTCCCTCCGGCCCCTCGAGACCTGCGGTCCCTCACCTGCTCTCTCGGAAACCTTCCTGAAGGCATCTGGTTAACTGAAATGGGGGCAGCACGCTGACCATAAATAAGGAAACGTGCTCAGATATGAAATAAAAAAGGACAAAAGAAACAGAACACCACAAAGTATCCTTTCAAGCCAAAGGTATGTGTTCCCGCCTCCACCGGGAATTTGAGCGCCCTGGAAAACGGTGCTTTCAAAAGTTCAAACTACTGCTCTGCTTCTCTTTTTTTCTTACCCTTTTCCCGCAGCTTTGAAAAAGATGACAGGGTGACATGCTCACAATTTTGACTTTAAACGCATCGCGGAAACCTCCTGAAAGGAAGCTAAGTGGAAGCCTCCAAGCTCCCGTTTGGTGGGTGTCGCGCACGGCGCCGCGTGGCTAGCGGCCGGGGGCTCGCCCAGCAGCGCTCGGGCAGGTGGCCCCGAGCCTCGGGAGTGCAAAGGCAAGGCCTGCTCTCCAGCTCAGCAGGCGAGGGCACGGGCAGGGCCGCGGACGAGCACATGGCCTGACACGTCACAGCGGAGCCACATTTCTCCGGACCCGGCTCTGCACCAGTCTCCCCATGCGGCGGTGAAAAACATTTCCACAAACGCAGCGGCGAGCAGAACGCACAGGTGTATCCTCCTCCAGTTCTGGAGGCCACATCTCAACTCCGGGTATCGCCTGGGTCGCCACCTTCAGGAGGTCCCGGGTCACTCTAGCCTCTTCCAGCCTGATGCGCCCACCTCCACCTGCTAGGGACCCATCGTCCACCTGCTGGGGACCCCGTCCTCCACCTGCTAGGGACCCATCCTCCGCCTGCTGGGGACCCCATCCTCCACCTGCTGGGGACCCATCGTCCACCTGCTGGGGACCCCGTCCTCCACCTGCTAGGGACCCATCCTCCGCCTGCTGGGGACCCCATCCTCCACCTGCTGGGGACCCATCGTCCACCTGCTGGGGACCCCATCCTCCACCTGCTGGGGACCCATCCTCTGCCTGCTGGGAACCCCATCCTCCACCTTCTGGGGACCCAGTCGTCTACCTGCTGGGGACCCAATCCTCCACCTGCTAGGGACCCATCCTCTGCCTGCTGGGGACCCCATCCTCCACCTGCTGGGGACCCAGTCGTCCACCTGCTGGGGACCCATCCTCCACCTGCTAGGTACCCATCATCCACCTGCTGGGGACCCTGTCCTCTACCTGCTGGGGACCCCACCTTCCACCTGCTGGGGCCCCCATCCTCTACCTCCTAGGACCCAGTCATCAACCTGCTAGGGACCCTCTCTTCCACCTGCTGGGTACCCATCCTCCACCTGCTGGGTACCCCATCCTCCACCTGCACAGCACATCACTCCAACCTGAAGCAGTTTGGGCTCAATCACTGTGTCTCCCTTCACTGCTCCGACCTTGCCGTCGTCATAAAGGACCCTTGTGATTACACTGGGCCGGCCCAGGTGAGTCCGGATCATCTCCCCATTTCAAGATACGTCGTGTAATCACATCTGCAAAGGCCCGTTCACCACGCAAGGTGACATATGCACATTTTGGGGGTTAGGACATGGGTATGTTTGGGGACCATTATTCCGTCTACCACAGGTGAGGCCTGGTGCTAGGGATTCCTGTCGTGCTAGCAGGTGCTGACAGGCAGGCGCCCTGACCCATGCCGGAAACCACGTGTAAGCCATGCGGCCGTCAGTACATGTGCTCAAGGAACCCCGAAGAGAGGGAGGGTCCTGAGGGTGGGAGCCGAGGGGAGACTCAAACCCAGTTTCAAACAGACCCTCTGCCAACACCCCCCACCACCACCACGTATTTGGGCTCCGCCCAGCCCCCGGGCTTGCTGCGCTTTCGTTTTTCAAAGGGTAGAAGCACCAGGTTAAGTCGAGCCCAGCAAAATCCAGACACAGGCAGCCGTCGTGCTCCTTGTAGGAGAGCAGACGCAGCCTGAAGGCCACAACCCCAGCTGTCCGTGAACCTAAGACGGCATCTGAGGCCGCCGGCCGCCTGCGTGTGCACGGCAGCTGGGAGAGCGGTGTTGGGGTTCGGTGGAGGTCGGGCAAGGCCTCTTCATTCCCACAACAGCCTCACTCGCACTCCCGTCATGAACGACGGTGCCGAACAGACGAAAATCCAATTCAGAGATCTGCCCAACCCTGGGGCCTCACGCTCCTGGGGACCAAACGTGCAACTGGAGCTAACAATTAATTAGCAGGCTGCAGGCAATTACACAATTGTGTCAGTGGAAAATCAGGACGGAGACGTGAGAAAACGCAGTCGATAGTGAGCTGAGCCGTTGGGTACAAGGGCCCGTGGAACAAGCGAACCATCGGGTTGCGTGGCAAAGCCTTCGTTCTCGGAGGGACTCTGGACTTCTGGGGGGCACAGCCGAGCCAAGGCCAGGACCCCGGAACCCCGGTGTGGCCGGGACAGCCAGGACTCGGCACCGAGACGGCACACACACTCCCAAGGAGGCTCCCTTGGGGAAACTAGGACGGACTCTGTTGGAAAATTCTAATTCAGGTCACGAATATAATCAGCAGCACCTGTTGTGAGGAGTCGCGGGGGCACTGGCAGGCGTGGGGGGCCCTTGGACGCAAAGTCAGGACTCCCTACTTCAGAACCCCGACACCAGCCGCCCCACCTCTCTCCATACGTAGTCTCCGATCTGCCGGAGTTTGAAAGCTCTTGGTTCAGAGGCCTGGGCGCTCGCTCCGTGTACAGGCTGGGACGTGTCTAAAGAAAATATCCAGCCAAGCAGCAAGCCACGCTTCTTGGTTTCTTTTCATTAAGCAAAGTAAATTGCAGTTCAGAATTGTTTCTACAAGTGATTTTGTGAAGCTATGATTCTTGTCTCAAAATTCACAAGCTCAGAAGACGCCTTGAATGTCTCTTCATTAAGTACTGTCACCGGGAGAGGCATGAACAAGATAAATTCATCCCTGCCCAAATCCGAGCCGGCGAGGCACACACGGGGTGTCAGTGCCAGAGGGCCTCCGCCAGCCGAGAGGGCCAGGCCCTGCGGTCCCGGGGAGGCCACCGCAGCCACCACTTCACCCCGGTGCTCGGGGCAAGGAAGCTCCCTCAAGGCCTCACGAGCAGGCTCGAAGCAAATGGACTGAGACGGGAACCGTCCCTCCGCCCGTTGCCTCCACAAAACAGGCATGAGAGTCACCGTACGAACGGCCACTAGTGGGATTTCCAGGGGCGTCAGCCCAACACGGGAGAAGGAGCTCTGCGCCCCGCGGAGGAAACAGGTCTCGCCTCGTAAGGATGGCAATAAGGAACTTTACCCCAAATCCGGCTCCTCCTGGCACTGTCCTCTACGCCGCGCTGGTGACAGCTTTCCAGGGGTCGCTGCAGAGATGACGGCGGGTGGTGCAGGGGGCCAGCTCGGGGCGCAGGGAGCTGGGCAGCAGGAGGCCGTGGGCAGGTGCGCAGAGGAGCCCCAGGAGACTGAAAGGGGTGCACTGCCCAGGAAAGAATCAAGCACCACACTAGCTTGAGGGAGGAAGGAAACAAAGGGGGACAAACATCCAGCCAAAGCAGATCAGATGCGCGAAGTCCAAGTGCAGGTGCAGCCCGAGTATCCCCCACGGACACTGCTCCCCCCGCCCCCATTGGAACTTCCACCTCCGGTGGTTTCTGGGGCTCTTTTCTTCCTCCAAACACTAGTGTTGGGGTTCGGGGAGCTTCATCAGCACCCGGCATGGCAGGGCTGCCGTCACAAAGTACCCAACCCGCCGGCTTGAAAGGACAGACACTTCCTCTCTGACCGTCGAGGAGGCCAGGGGTCTGGAACCGGGCTCCCCCTGAAGTCTGTGGGGAGGGGGCCTCCGGCCTCTTCCGGGTCCTTGTGGTTGCAGGCCCTCCTTGGCTCGTGGCTGCCTCACTCCCACCCCCGCCTGACTTCACCTGGGTGCTTCTGCCGGCCATCTGTTTCTCTGGTGTCTCCTCTCTTCTTACAAGGACACCAGTCACTGGATTCAAGGCTCACCTTAATGCAGATGACCTCTTTGCAACTAATTACACCTACAAAGACCCTATTTCCAAATGAGGTCTCATTCGGGCTCTTGGGGTTTGGGATGTGAACGGTTTGGAGGACACACTTGAGGCCACCGCCCAGTAGAGCAAGAGCTCCGGTCCCTGTGCCAGGGCATCACTGACCCACTGTCCCTGTCAAGATCCGTGCGAGGTGGGTGGCTCCTGCTGCTCCCGTCTGACATGGAATACAGGAATCTTCCGCCAGGCCGGGGACAGCAGCCCTCTCCATCATCCAAGAAGTGCCCGGAGCCGTCCCTCTCTGTGCTTCTCTGATCCCATGATCCAGAGGCCACAGCCAGGCCACCCTTCCTCAGGCCACAGTGTCTCCCTCGAGCCCTGGGGCCTCCTGCCTGGTGTAGGAGATGCTGCTCTTCCTCCCACAGACCCTCTGCTCCATTTGGTCTGAAGCAAAACCAAACATAAGAGAGCTTCCAGGGCACTGGGGGGGGGGGGGGGGGGCGCTTGATGGAATGAGCACTGGGTGTTATTCTATATGTTGGCAAATTGAACACCAATAAAAAATAAATTTAAAAAATAAAATAAAATAAAAATTTAAAAAAAGAGAGAGAGCTTCCAGGCTCCCTGGCCTTGCTTCCCACCACTCTCCTCCCCACCGTGGCCAAGCAAGAAGCCAGAGTCCTGTGTGTCTGGAGGCGCCGGCCAGGGAGGCAGGACCAGGGGGCCGGGGGTCAACACACAGACCACCACTGAGCTTCACGTCCTCTGGGGTGCCTGGGTCCCCGGGACCTGCACACGACAGAGGCGCCAGGTGGGGGGATCGTGCACACGCTTCTGCTGACTCAGTACTGACTGTGCCTTTGAGTCCCCGTGCGTCCTCAGCCGGCTTTGCCCCAGATGGGGGACCACATGGCTTGGTCATTGGCTGGCGAAAGCCGCATTTTGGTTCGACACATGGAAATTAATTCCCAAGCTTAAAGAAAGTGTTGTTTTGATACGCTTCCTGAGGACCTCAGAAGCTCCGGGTTCTCTTTTCTTTTGTCAAACATCAGGTACTCTTCTCACCCAAATGGTGCTAAGAAGACTCTTAAAAACTAAAAATATATTGAACATATTAAGTTAATCTAGAATGTCCCTGCTCTTTATAAAGAAAACATAAGTATCCCTGGGTGGCTCAGTGGTTTAGCGCCTGCCTTCGGCCCAGAGCGTAATCCTGGAGACCCAGGATCGAGCCCCGCATTGGGCTCCCTGCATGGAGCCTGCTTCTCCCTCTGCCTGTGTGTGTGTGTGTGTTTCTCTCTGTGTCTCTCATGAATAAATAAATAATATTTTTAAAAAATAAAAAAATAAAACATAAAATTTACTAACAAAAAGATTTTAGAGGTATTTCACCAGAATTGCATTGGTTTTGACAGGCCCTCCAGATAACTGAAGACACATGTGTGTACACACGTACATGGACAGGTACGTGGACATACACATGCACATGCACATGTATGCACCCATGGGGCACACAATACACGTGCACAGACACAGGCATATATACATGCATGTGCGCACACATGGTCACAGGTGCATATACACATGTACCTGCACACCGACACGTGGACACATGCACACTTGTATGCACGTGCACACATATGTACATGGAAACACACACATATCAACTGAAAAAATGAAGCGATGATCCAGGGATTCAGGCCCAAAGATTAAACAAGCAACAAGTTCCCTCCATTCCCTTCATGCAGGGTCATTACTTCCCTTCGGGCCTGAACCATCAGAATAATCTCAGCTTTCGAATTCTGTTTGAAACTGGAAAGGCTTGAATCAGCAAACATGGGTATTTCCAAATACCCACCCCCAGTTCTCCGCAGGGTTTGGTGCTCAGAGTACAAGGCTTTGCCTCACTCACACCTGCCTCCACGGGACACAGACCAGGAGCAGGGCTTGGGAGGCCTCCCTCAGGCCCCTGACCCTCCACTGGCCTGGCATCCAGCTGTGGCCCCTCCGGTGGACACCTGCTTCCCCAGCCGATGGCTGCTGTGCCCTGGCAGAGTAGCAGGAAGCGCCCACTGGTGCTGGATGCTGCTCACATCCCTGCACATGTCCTCAGACCCCCACCAAAACCATAGCTCCGCAGTCCTGCAAGCTCCGCTGAGGGCACCTGCCATCCAGGGGAGTCGCCATTCATGTGTCAAACCAGTAAAAGGCTTCTAGAACAGTCCCTCCTTTGAAGTCGGCCCCTCCAGCCAGTGAACGCTCAGAAGATGGTGGATATTGTCATTTGGACCAATTTTTTTTTTATGTTGTTTAAAAACCATCGTGAGTGAGGCGGTACCAGCCTCCCAACACCCGTCATGTCAGAGGCAATAAGGTAGATTCAATCTGCTTTAATAATGTGGATAATTACTAGCATTTCAAATTTAATTAAGAAAGATGCTTCTGGCTTTAGTTGTATTGAGCCTCATATCTCTGCTCATCTAACATCCAGGGATTAACAAGAGAAGAAACTCTTCACACAGAATCTTTAGGGCATCCAAAGAGCAGGATGCCCGAGTCTCTAGACATCAGACAGCCTCTCTCCCCCTGCAGCACAGACCCTGGGCAGGGCCCGGTGCCCAGGGGCTGTGGATCCAAAGGTGAGTGTGGCACTTCGCTGCCTGGGCAGGTGGGGAGACCAGGCTCCAAGTGTGACGGGCAACCTTGTGCCTGGAGAAGGGTGGGGAGGGCTGCTGGGGTTCTGGGGGCAGGTGCCCCGAGCTGGGCTTCCAAGGAGGGCAGGATGGCAACCAGATGGGAGGTAAAGGACATAGATTCCAGATAGAGGAGAAATTCTCTGTAGAAACCTAGAAAATCATGGAGCGCCTGGGTGCTCAGTTGGTTCAGTGTCTGCCTTTAGCTCAGGTCATGACCCTGGGGTCCTGGGATCGAGTCCTGCATTGGGCTCTCCACTCAGCGGGGAGCTGCTTCTCCCTCTCCCTCTGCCTCTCCCCACTGCTTCATTCTCTCTCTCTCTCTCTCTCTCTCTCTCAAATGAATAAATAAAACCTTAAAAAAGAAAAGAAAAGAAACCTAGAAATGATTGAAAGCTTTGGATCTGGCTCTTTAGGCCCCCAAACAATAAGATGGAGGTTGTTCAGGGGGCAAAGGTAAGAAATTTAATCGGCCTCATGACCCAGGATGCACCCCATGAACAACGGTGCTGGCGTGAGTCCCTCAGGAATACTTTGTGGGTCCTCATAGAATGATTCTTGTCCCTTCATTCTCATCAGTTCTGCATCCCGGTGTCCCTATAAACCCACCCTAACGAGAGGGGTGGGAGGTTCTTGATTCTGACCTCCGAGGGACCTTGTCTTCGGCAAGAGCCCATTGAGTCCCCAGGGCTTCTTGTTTCGTCTGAGATTCAAAGACAGCAAGTCCCTACAATGGTGCCTGTTCAGAGAGGTGGCGGGTGGGGTTGGCCGAGGACGCAGAAATCCGACGCGACCCTGAGCCAAGTCACCACCGGCATTAGAAACAGTCACTCTGCACAGATATCCAAGCGCACGGGGCCAGCACCCACTCCAGGTCTGGAGACTGCATGTAACGGAAGAAAGAGCGGGGAGAGGCGAAGAGGGCCTCGGCGGGGCAGCGGATGGGAGAGGGCAGCCGCACAGAGGCAGAGGAAACCCCAAACCCAAGCGCTGCATGGAGCAGGGCGAGGGGGGCGAGCGGCCGACGGGGGCCCTGGCCGGCTGAGCTCTGGCGGGGGAGACTGGGACTGGGACTCGGGCGCCGCTGGTCCGGGGCAGTGCTTTCGTCCCCACATGGGAGGACTCGGCCACTCCCAGGGATCTGAGGGTGACACAGCCGTTTACAGAAAGATGAAGTACCACTTGCGTCCCATTTAAAACCTCTATTGCTGTTTTACAAATAAATGCAGATCACAAATAGCAGGCACAGCCTTCACTTAATGAGTCCAGGGTAATCAAGGTTTCCAATCCCCGCGAAGATTGCAGCCGAGGTTCGGGTCTGCACCCAGAACCTTTTCTGATGTATCTGAGATTAAATTTTCATTCGGCCCCAGAAGTGTCGTCTATTAAAGGGCTGGTCCCAGCCTGACACCGCTTATGTATCAAACCTGACAGGAAAAATTGGAAGATTATTCTGTCTTCAGATATCACGCGGACTCCAGCAGCCCACGTACGTGACGCCCTGAGCGCCTGGCCAACGAGTAGGTGGAGAGTGGTCCGGCGGTGCGACAACCTGCAGAAGGTTCTGGAGCCTCTGGCTGGGAGACCAGGCCGTCCTAGATGCAAACAATGTGCAGAGAGCGGAGAGCGGAGAGCGGCCGAGGCCTTCCCAGGCAGTTCCTGACCCGGTACGGTCCTCCGGGAACACTCAGCTCTCAACTCAAAGAAGAAAACGTGTTTAGATGTTTGGAGTCGTTCATTCCGTCTGCGTCTCTGCAGCCGCACAGCCACGCGGCTTGCCTGGGCACCCTGCGAACCCGAGTCAAAGATTACGCTCACCCTCCTAGGGGCTCACGCTGGTCTTCTGAATCCCCCAGGCACGCAGGCCTGGGTGCCGGGACCACCTCCTGGGGCTCAGCGGGGGCCCTGCTCTGAGGCCGCCCCAAACACACTCTGACCCACGCAGATCTCCCCTGCCCGAGGATCACCCCCCTGACCGAAGATCCCCCTGCCTGAGGATCCCCCCTGCCTATGGATCCCCCCCTGCCCATGGATCTCCCCTGCCTGTGGATGCCCCCTGCCTGAGGATCCCCCCTGCCTGTGGATAGCCCCCTGCCCATGGATCCCCCCTGCCTGTGCATCCTCCTTGCCTGAGGATCCCCCAACTGAGGATCCCCCCACCCATAGATCTCCCCCTGCCCAAGGATCCCTCCCTGCCTGTGGATTCCCCCTGCCTGCGGATCCCTCCCTGCCTGAGGATCCCCCCGACCGAGGATCCCTCCTGCCCAACGATCCCTCCTGCCTATGGATCCCCCCTGCCTGTGCATCCTCCTTGCCTGAGGATCCCCCAACTGAGGATCCCCCCACCCATAGATCTCCCCTGCCTGAGGATCCCCCCGACCGAGGATCCCTCCTGCCCAACGATCCCTCCTGCCTATGGATCCCCCCTGCCAGCAGATGCCTCCCCTGCCCAAGGATCCCCCCCTGCCCTGCAGCCCTGTGTATGTTGCTACAGAGGCCACCAGAGCAGGAGGCCTTTGGACTTGAGTCCTTCCCTCCAGCTAACATTCTCCGTCCTGTGGCCGGACCCACCTTGCAGTCTGGCTGCAAAACCTTCCCACGCGTGTGCACAGTGTGACAGGTATTTCCCTACTGGCTGAGTGACCCCTAAGCACCCTCAGCCCTGCTTACAGCTACCAGCACGAAGACTGTAACACATCGTATCTGGGAGGAGAAGGACACGGATCTCATTCATTACATAAAATAATAGAACCAGGTTTCCAGAAAATCAATGCCCTGAAAACTTCTATTTTTTACTAAAGTAGGACAGAACTTTGTTCAATATTGTGAACAAAGTACAACGGATTCAAAACAGACTCAATATTATAATTCCAATTTTTTTTTTTCCTCGAACTTAACTTTCCTTGAACTTTGGAGCGGATCTCCCATCAGTATATCTCACGAATTCTACTCATCACCCAACATTTGACAAGCCTCTAGCCTCACAGTGAGGAGACCGTGTGGGAGCCGGGGACAAGGCAGGGCCAGAACAGGGGGCCCTGCCCCCCAGGAGAGGGAGCACAGTTTGGCGAGAGAAAGCACCACACAGGGCGGGTTATCATCCATTCTATCAGGATCCGCACAAACACTCAGAGGCAGAGGCAGGACTGGCTGGTGCTGTTAACACTGAAAGGACTACGTGGAACTTGGAATAGTCACTCAGGTGGCTAAAAGTCGCATTTCCAGCCAGGGTGTCAGGCCCTGGTGTACCTAGCACGGCGTCATAGAAACATTTTGGAAGGGGAAGCTGTGGTTCCTCTGGTTGTCTGCAGATACCTGGTGCTCCCCACTGCATAGGAGTCGCCACCCTCTTACATCTCCAGCACGTTCTCACCTCCCCTCCCTAAATGCCACCCCCCTGTCTCCCCCATCTCCTCCCTGGGGACCACATCTGACCTCCCTGCTCCCTAGGGCTCCACCTCCACTCTGGACCCGGCTCCAAGATGACTCCTCCAGAGAGAAGGCTGTGGCCACACGTCGCCCTACTCCACCCTATGAAATCCCTTCCTTTCCCTAAGGGAAGGGGACCCTTTGCCTCACCTTCAAGCCTGACACTGTTCTCAGCACAGATTCCAACAGCACCAGAACACATGCTGTTCCCCATCACCCAGCCCACTTTTTTCTCTTCTTCCACCTTCTACTCCACCCAAACGCACCCATTCTCCCAAGGTCAGTCCAAATGCCACCTCTGTGAAGTGCTCCCTGACTCCACTGCTCCCACCTCCCCAGATCAACTGCTCGCCCTCTGAGAATTCAGAGTGCTGTGTCCGTTCCCTCCTTACCGCGTATGGCTTGGCACCAACACTGAGGCTTCCCCACATGTTACCCCTCCTCTAAGACACAGTCAGGGTCTGATTTACACCAAGACCTTCTTCTCCCTTCTTTCTCCTTCCATCCGCACATATCAAGGCCCTTGAGCTGAGCAGGCCTTCCACACAAACGCATAATTACTGCATGAATTATATTCAACTCAGTGCAAGTGGGAGTGTGTAGACTCTCCAGTTCTGAAATTCAGCACAAAAGACAAAAGCACGTAACCAACAGGTAGAAAATCTAAGACACTGTTCAATTTGTGTTTTATACACAATGAGTGCCTACTAAAGAATGCTTTAATTCCTAGAAAAACTGGCAAAAACAGATATATGGTATCCCCTTAAAGAGAAGCACACAGGGGATCCCTGGGTGGTGCAGCGGTTTAGCGCCTGCCTTTGGCCCAGGGCATGATCCTGGGGACCCGGGATCGAATCCCACGTCGGGCTCCCTGCATGGAGCCTGCTTCTCCCTCTGCCTGTGTCTCTGCCTCTCTCTCTCTCTGTGTGTGTGACTATCATAAATAAATAAAAATTTTAAAAAAAGAGAAGCACACAAACAGCTATTTCCCTAATAGCCAAGTGTAGTCCATTTACTCATTCATTCATTCGGGGGATGTACTGAAGGTCAACCACACACGTGGCTCATCTCATGGACTCTGTGGGCAACTGTAGACACTGTCCTTGCCCGGTAGGCTTTTCCCCAGTGGAGGAACTACCACATGTAGCAGATAAACGCTCCCCACATCCTCCTCACTTGGTCTGGGCCATTGGAGAGCATCACTGTACCAGGATGACACGGAGAGATGGGTATAGTAATTCTGAGTCTCCAAACAAGGATATGCTACATTCTATACAGTCTAAAAGACCTTCGGGTGATTCTTGGTTTAGGAAGCTATCGTTCAGGGGCACCTGGGTGGCTCAGTGGTTGAGCATCTGCCTTCGGCTCAGTTCGTGATTTCGGGGTCCTGGGAGCAAGTCCCATAACGGGCTCCCTGCAGGGAGCCCGCTTCTCCCTCTGCCTGTGTCTCTGCCTCTCTGTGTGTGTCTCTCATGAATAAATAAATAAAATCTTTAAAATAAAAAAAAAAGAAAAGAAAGCTATCTTTCAAGGATTACTCTTCAAAAAAAAGATGCTGAAGTTTAGGAAAAACTTTGGCCTGTGATTTGGATCTTAGAGAACATTTACTCCTGGACATGTCTGCCAAAGGGACAACGGGAGGCAATGGGAGGCCAAGGTCCCCAACACGTTAACAGGGTTCCCCAAAGGGATAGGGAGCCGAGCTTCAGGCCATGGGCCTGGACCCCATCTGCTACCTGCAGGTAGGGCCCAGCTGTGGTCACAGGGCTGCTGCCCCTTCCCCAGAGGCAGCCTTCCAGAGATAAAGGCAAATAATGAGGTGTTTTCAGGAAGCCTTTGATCCTTACTGTGGCTAAAGTCTTGAAAGAACAAGAGCAGTGAGTCCTACACCCAGTAGGAGCCTCTGAGAACACCTGAGCACAGGTCCTCAGAGGCTCATCCACAGCCCCTTCCAGGTAGGCAGCTGAGGACTCCGTGCTGGGCGACCCCCCACACACACCTGCAGCTGGCAGCAGGACCACCACGGCTCACTGGCCTCCGAGCTCCCCTCCCTGCTAAACCTACCTCCTCTGAGTAGAAGGGAAATCCCTGGCAAGTGCATGTCACACACACACACACAATATTTGGAACAAGGGGTGGGGAATTAGCTCAAATGGTAGAGCGCTCGCTTAGCATGCGAGAGGTAGCGGGATCGATGCCCGCATTCTCCAGTTTTATGCTTTCTCAAACAATATTTGGAACAAGATCAGTGGCTATTAAAGATTAACATTCCCAGGCTCCTGGGTGGCTCAGTGGTTGAGCATTTGCCTTTGGCTCAGGGCGTGGTCCTGGAATCCTGGGATCGAGTCCCACATCGGGCTCCCTGCAGGGAGCCTGCTTCTCCCTCTGCCTATGTCTCTGCCTCTCTCTGTGTGTGTCTCTCATGAATAAATAAATAAAGTCTTTTTTAAAAATTGAAAATATAGATTAACATTCCCTTGAATTCTCAAATGGAAGCATTTTAACTGTTTTATCACATTTTAGTCATCTTACAAATCATTCATTTTCAAAATGTTATCAAAAAACAGAGGAAGGAAGCTGTACTAAGAGACACCTAATCATTTCCACTGATGGCAGGAACGCGTCGCCTCCTGAACCGCCCAGCCAGGCAGGAACTGCAGCTGATGAAGCTCCCTGAGGGCCAGAGACACAGCTAGTCATGCCCTATCGTCAGCTCCTATACCCACCTGGCAGGTGGGAGATGCCCAAGAAAAGGTCAGTGAATGGACGGCCCTACCTCAGACAGAAAGGAGATCTTTCTGTTCTTTCATTTTTCTCATCATGGGAAGTGTGCCCTTTAATGCCCATCCCTTATTATGCCCACCCCCCACCCACCTCCCCTCCAGTAACCATCAGTGCGTTCTCTAGAATTAATCTGTTTCTTGGCTTGTCTTTTTTCCTTTTGCTTGTTTTGTTTTGTTTCTTAAACTCCACATATGAGTGTGATCATGTGGTATCTGTTTTTGTCTGACTGATTTATTTCACTTAGCATAAGACTCTCTAGCTCCATCCATGTTACTGCAAAAGGCAATAAGGATCTCATTTGTTTTTATGGCTGAGTAATATTTCCTTGCATCACACACACACACACACACACACACACACACACACACACACCACATCTTTGTTCACTCATCCATCGACGGACACTTGGCCTGTTTCCAGAGTTTGGTTATTGTAAGTAATGCTGCAATAAACATAGGAGTGGAAAGGATATCTTTCTTAGACTGTTCCCCTAAAATACATCCCCAGAGATTATTGAGGCAAGGCTTGAACTGAATGAAAATCCATGGGATTTCTTCACCCCATCCATAATGTGTTCGGTGAGCGGGAAAGGCTTTAATGTAAACCCAATTTAAATTACTGCACCTCGGTAAAATCAATCACGGATGTTGGTCCTGGGACCCCATCACCGCCCACCCCTCAACCTCCGCAGGGGCATGCCGCTCTGGTCTGCAAGGCTCAGGCCCACGGGAACAGAGTGTCAGCTGTGGCAGGTTTACAGCTTGCAAGCTACCTCTGCCAAGAAACCAGTCACTTGACATTTCTAAAATTTATACCTAAATAATTATATGTGGTAATTGAAAGCATTAAAAAGCATGCTATGTGCCAAACAGTTAATTAAAAATAAAAAAGCATGCAAACACAAACATTCTGCTGGTTAAAGGACCTCAAATTGCAGGTTATAATCCATCATGCCAGAGCCTAGAGGTTGATACACTGACATGTCAGAAAGGTCAGGGTGTGTGTGGGGATTTGAGGGGAGCAAACATGGTGCGTGGGTTGTAGGGACGGGCGGGGAGGGCAGGACTCTCACCTTGTCCTGGCGCCAGGCGAGCCCAGCAGTGTGTGAGCTTCCTGGGGCTGCCAAAACAAATTCCCACAGACTCAGTGGCTTAAAACAACAGAATTTCATCCTCTCAACGTTCTGGAGGCCAAAAGTCCAAAATCAAGGTGTGCCTGGGCTGGTTCCTCTGGGGGCTGTTAGGGAGCCCTGTTCTGCACCCCTGGCCCAGCTCGTGGGGGCTGCTGGCAACCCTTGTCCCCCCTTGGCTGGTGGCCATGTCCCTCCAATCCCTGCCTCTGCCATCACGCCTGCTCTCCTCTGTTCTACTGAGGGTGCCGGCCACTGGGCTGAGGGTACACCCCAGGCCTCACCCTAGTCCTTCATTTAACTAGTTACACCTGCAATGACTCTATCTCCAAATAAGGTCACATTCTGAGGCTCTGGGTGGACATGAATTTTGGGGGCAGGGCTCAAGGTCCAGCAAAGGGCCCGGAGCCACATGCTGTCCACACTAAGAGGACCGTGGTACGTGCAGCAAGCATCTGCACGGCTGCTCACAGGCTGTAGGCACTCAACAGAGCAGCCTCAGCGCCTGTCCCTGGGCCCTCGGAGCCCCGTTCCATCCTTGCGCTTCCCCCCAGAAGAGTGAAGGTGCCACCTCCATCTGAATGCTCTCCATCCACAGGACCGCTGATCACTACTGCTTCTTCCATGCAGGGTGGCGAGTTTGTCCCATGGCGAGTTTGTCACCCCTGAAAACAGTCCTCGCCCCAGAAGGCACTGGCACCCAGCACAGCGCCTCTCCGGGAGCACCGCACGCCCTCCCAGCGCGGCCCACCCGCAGCAGTAGCCGACCTCAAGGGCCCGACCTGAGCGGCCCCACAGTGACGAGAGAGCCCACAGGAGTTCTCTGGAAGCCCCACAGGAGGGACACTGCTTGAAACAGACGCCAGGCAGAGAGGAGAATGTTCCGGATGATGAACCGCGTGAGCACAGGAAGGTGGAGAAGTGCAGGGCGTGCACACGAAGCCCTGGACCCCGGGGGCGGCCAGAGTACGGGTGTGGGGTGTGTCGCGGGGCAGAGGCAGCCAGGACCCAACGTCGGCCCGGCTGCACCTGCTGAGGCCTCACGTCCTCTGCAGACAGGTCCCTCCACACGTCTCACTCCCTCCTGGGGGAGCTCTGTGAGATCCTAGGCTCCCCTCTTTCCCAACAGGCCGGCCCAGGCGCTGGGAGCCCCGTCTGCTCTGTGCAGCATCCTGCGGCTCAGGCTTGGTCCCCATCCCGCGGGGGGCGTCCCGTGGATGCCTGCTGCCTCGGGGGGCTACGGTCAGGCACCCGGACATGGGCCGCTTGCGGTATTTGGTAGCCCGTCCCGGGGCTGGGGGTAGATTCTGGGGGGCGGGGGGGGCTGCGGCCAGGGTGGGCTTCGGGCTTCGCAGGCGGGCCCCGGACGGGTCAGCAGCTTCCCCTGGACGAGTCCCAAGCCCGGCTGCTGGCACCAGCTTCTCCCCCCACCCGGCCGGGCCCGCAGCAGTCCACACGGGCGCGTCTACACCGGGTGGAGCGCATGCAGCGGGCACAGCCGGGAATGCGCTCACCCTCACCCTTCCCATGGGAGAAACGGCAGGGGGAGAGGCCCCGGGGCCCTCCACCCACAGCCCCCATGTGCTCACGTCGCCTTCCCTCCGCGTGTCTGTCTCGGAGTCTGATCCGATCACCAGGCCCGGTGGACCAGGTCCCACCCGAGTGAGGACAGTTTCTCTTGCTTATGTCTGTAAAGACCCTCCCGCCAAAGGAAGGCCGTTGAGTGCTGAGTTAGTTCAACACACACAGTTTGGAGGGACACAGTTCAACGTGGGGTGGGAGGCAAAGACAAAGACCTGGAGAAAGGTCGGAGCACAGGCAGCTGGCGGCAGACGGGCGATGAGGAGGCCACCGGCCTCAGTGGGTGCCAGGGGAGTAGACGGGAGCCATGGAGCTGACCCCACGACGGCCTTCCCTCCCAGAGGGGCGGGGGGCAGCGATGGCTTAGGGGAGCGACTGGAGCACGGTGGCCCACAACGCCTGCCCTTGCCCCAGCCTGTTCAACCGCTTGCACTCGGGGTAGGCAGCTCGGACACCCCACTGCCCGCCGGACCACAAGGCCCCCGACCCGGGGCCCCGTCATCACCGAGGACCTCAAGTATACACGACGGCATCTGGCCCTGACCAGCCCCGGGCACTGCTTATTGCCTCGCTTTGGGGACTCAGCAGAGCAAGTGTCAGGAGACCAGGAAGCACAGAACGTGTCTTATTCCCCAGATGCCACAAACCCTGATGTGTAGGGGATCCCCGCATGTCTGCAACCAAGGTCCCCTCTGGTGCAGAACTTCCCAGGCCACACCGCACCTCCTTCAGTGTAAAATGCGTGCCTGGTAAATGATCTTCATCTTTAGAAATGACACAAATGTCGTTAGAAACTAACCTGAGTTTACCGGCTTTGTTTAACTCTTGACAGGTATAGAATACAACATTAAAAATGCAACTACCTTGGGCACTGGGGGAGAAACAAGCCTGTGGGGTGCACGTCTTGTGGGTGAGAGGAGATATCTACATCTCCTAAACCTTATAGTCCTCACGGCCACACCCGAAAATAGGATTATCGGTACCTTATTATCCCAAATTTCTCGACCATTCGAGGCAAGTTATTCCATGGCTCTTACCACTGATTAGATGCAAAAACAAAGACTCTCCTCAAACTAGGAGAGTTTCCCAACAAAACATGGTGGATTGGAAGTCCAAGCTCTACATGCCACATGGACTGGGCGACATGGCGCCCTGACAGCTGGTCACTCTTGTGGTTGTGTCTGTGAAGGTGCTTCTGGATGAGATTAACATTTCAATCCACGGACTGAATAAAGCATGCTCCCCACCCCACAGTGGTGGGCCCCTCCAATCAGTTGAAGGCCTGCTCAAGCACAAGGGCTGACCGGCCCACAGGTAATAAGGTGTTTTCTCCTGCCTGACTGCCTTGAGCTTGGACACCCATTTCCCCCGGTCTTGGGACTCAAACTGAAGCCTTGGCTCTTCCTGGGTCTAAGCCTGCCAGCTTTGGACTGGCATTTCCTGGCATTTACACTGACTCTCCTGGGTCTCCAGCTCACACAGCAGATCTTTGGACTTGTCAGCCTCCATTATCACGTGACCCGATTCTGGTGGTTCTATTTCCCTGGAGAACCCTGACCGATACACTGCCTTTGCACCATTATTATTCAGTGATTTAACAAATATTTACTGAGCACCATGGAGGACTGTTACTCTTAAACTTAATACTGATTATGCATTCTCTGAAAATGACACCCCGACTTTCTCTGGAGGCCAGCTTCTCAGTCTGTGTGGTTTGGCCAGGATGGACTCCCTTGCACCCCACAGATCAGGGTAAGCAGGTGACCCAGGCCTGGCAAATCTACACCCCAATCCTGTAGCCACCGCAATTGGTTTGGGCCTAGGCCCATGACCCATATCGCCTAATTACGGAAAATCCCAGTACCTCAATTTTGGAACCATCAGGAAGAGATGCTCCCTTCCCACTGGAATTTCATGTGAAAATTGCTGGTGCTAGACCACTGAGGCCAGCTCATGGGGACCCACCAAGAGCCAAGGCAATACAGACAGAAGCAGAGAGCACACGGAGATGAGCTCAGCAGAGGCCTTCTAGCACTTTTGATTCTAAGTCCTCTTTGCCATGGAGAGAGGGGCATCTTCCATTTGCAACCCAAAGACCCCACCTTTGTGCCAGGTATCCAGAAATGTTTCACCATGGGCCTTAGTTGGGTTTCATGGAGCTGACTTCAAAGAACAAGACAATTGGACCTTCCATTCTACACCATGTAAATATGAGACATTGGAGATCACTCCCACTCCTTCAGATAAGGAGGTCCTATGGGTGTCACAGGGCTGGCTCTTGGTCACAGAGCATGAGGGTAAGCAGCACCCGGGCTGAAGTCATGAGTGAGCTCCTTTATCACCTCAGAACAAAGAGATGCTGGGCAGAGTAAGACCTATTTCCAGGAAGAATATCTAGGATCTGTGAATATGGTGCCTGATGACCAAAGGATCTAGCCCACATCACCTCTACTCAATTTTAGGAGAAAGTGGGAGCTACTTTACATCGATTTATCCTGAAACGTGTATGTTTTCTGCATACCAGCTATGACCATCACTCCTTATAGGTTGTTAATCTGATTTTCTTGTACCGCTTCCCATTTCACTGACATAACAGGATATAAGAAATTACTCTATCCAACATGAACATCCGCCAAAATTAGGAAAAAGAAAATGAAGACCCGAGTAGGCTGAAATTCTCTTAACACCTGCCTTGATGTCTTCAAGGACATAAGCATCTAACCCATACTTAATTTCACGGGTGTGTAACTGATATTGCCCTCTCCACTGGCTCAGACTACATAATGAGCTCACATGCCTTTTTATAGTCAAATTAATAATTCCATGTGTCCCAGCTGCACTTGTAAGAATGCTTCCTTCCTTCAGCTTGGGACCTTCCTTTTCCAAACCTCAGTCACTGCATGGAGACACTCAGCCCCCTACAAAGCAGGTGAGAAGCCCAGGAAGCCCTGGCTTATGGCTGTGGTTGCTGATGCAGCCACACGACAAAGCCACTGGCCCAATTCTTCAGCACAGATCCTGCCCAGCACAGTCAATCAGCCAGGTCTCACCAGTTTCTTCATATGAGGGGACAAACACTTCTTCCTCTGGCATCAGGCTCAACTCTTACCAATTTTACCACCAAAGGGCAGCAGCAGGGACAGTTCTGTTAATTTACACACACACACACACACACACACACCCCAACTTTTTTAGAACAACCCACCAAGTGGCTGGGTCAGATGCCGTACAGTACATCCAGACTAGAAAGAACTTCCTTGTGTGACCTTGGGGAAGGATTACCTCCTGAAGGCCCAAATGGTATGATTGTTGTCCAACACTCATCATTAGGACTGTATATACCACCAATAGCCAGAGATGGGGGGATGGGGGGAGATGGGGACAGGACCCAGGCAATACACTGGACCTGGCCTCACTCCAGGGAACCAGAAACAACCCCTTCTCTACACAGACACATACACAATAGCTTCAAGATCTCCCACATCACCTTCTTCCTGTCCCACAGAAGCTAGAAGTGACTGTTGTATTCCCCCATGATCCCCATAAGATGATCACAAAAATAAAGTCTAATGTCAATCCATTTTCCAGAGGCCAGAGTAACTGGCCTTGGTAGGGGTCACCTTGTTAACTAGCATTGTGCACTCAGATCTTCTCTGACACACAAAGTCTCAGTACCAATCAGTGCTAATTGCAGGTTTCTGGGCTACCCTCCTGGCTCAGCTATTTAGCAAAAATTGCATTTCATTACATTTTATACTAATCAGCTTCAAGAGCAGAGTGCAAAATTAACTTGGAATAATTTCATGCTCTCAAGTAACCTTTATTTCCTAAATTGGGGTGCTTTGTGGTAACTATTTTATCCTACTGTATAATAACAGTGGTCTTTGCATTAGGGTATAGCACTTCTATAACAGCTGTTATCTTAATCAAATATCAATGGCTCATCTTTATTTCAGCATTAAGTCAATAGCACATGCCATTTGTTACTTCATAAACTTCAATACCATAAGTGTTATCGGTTAAATAAGTGTCTCTAAAGTGTGGTTTAATGAATCAGAACCCATTTAGAAGACAGTCTGGCTTGAAATACTGAAATCTGCCAAGTTTAAGCCTTCTGTAAAACATGAGAATCCTCAGGTAACCAAATGTTCAGCTGTCCTTTAGCACACACCCTCTTCCAACAAGCCTTCACCCTGTGTGGTTTCACTGAAGATATAAGGTGCTGTGTGCATGTTGGGGACTCACCCAACATGCATCTATCCCCACTCCTATTCCAGGAAGAATATCTAGGATCCTGGCTCCTGCATCTATCCCCACTCCTTCCTAATACATCTTTAACACATATTTGCCCAAACTTGTCCCTCAAAAGCCAATAGTGAAGCAAAGAAATACCATGTTTATTTTACCTTAACAATCATGTATGTAAATAGGTTTTGGGAGTTTCCATCAACTCTAGGTTCACTGTCAGACAACAGAATAACCCAGACATCAAAAAGGCCAAAGCAATCTTGAGCTACAATAACAGAGTCATAATATCAAGGAAGCAGGAGGTAATAGCCTTACCCTATAATTGGAACTTGCCTGGAGTGTCATATTTAAATATGAGCCCCTCACTTGGAAAGAAAAAGAGAAAATAGAGGAGAATAACCCTACAGAGTTTAGGTATTGAAGTTGGGCCCTGAGAGATAAGAGGACAGTTGGTCACAGGATTTGGATGCATGTCACAGTGGTGGCACTAGGACTAATCAGTAAAAATGACAAGCTGGGAGGAGCTTTCTGCACACATAGCTGCTTCAGCATAGAACAAGCCATTTTAACAGGTCAGCTACTTGGAGTTGCAATTCCAAAAGTGATGAAAAGCTACAGAGGGAAGGTTTTGTGAGTGGTCTCCTTGTGTCAGCCTTAATAAGTCTGTATTTCACTGAAACATCCTCTAGGCAGAACACAGTGGAGATAGAGTGGGAGTCCACAGAGACAAAAGAGGCTAGAGGTCACAGAGTGTCAGTGGGGAGAGGGCTACACACAGTAAGAACTCCAGACACCTGCAGAAGGCTCCCCTCAAACAGTCAGCAGAGTATGGCCAGTGCATACACATGAAAAAGCTACCCAAGACCAGGAATGGGACCCCCCAACTCGCCCCACCCAGAGAATTCAAGGGAATAGCAATGGAGCTCACACAAAGCCTGAACAGGACCTATTTTCAGCAGCCAGAGTGAGAAAATGTTAAGTTACAGGGTATAGAGCAGAGCACTCAATAGAGTTTTCTTTCAGTAGGGGAATAAATTAACCCTAGGTTAAAATTTGTTCTGCTCCCACCTAAGAAACATAAAATCAAAATCTGACAGGATCAAATTGTTTCCATGGAACTTAGGCATGGTAAAAAATAAAATAAAATAATAAAAAAACAAGAATATTTATAGGAATAGAAAAATATCCATCACACAACAAGGTAAAATTCACAATGTCTGGCATTCAATCAAAAGCTATCAGGTATATAAAGAAATAAGAAAATAACACCTACTATGAGGAGAAAAAAGCAATCCATCAAAACTGACCTAGCATTCACAGAGATGACAAAGTTAGTAGAAAAGGACTAAAACAGTTGTTATAACTGTTCTCTATGTTCTGGAAGTTAGAGGAGGGACTATACATGTTAGGAAGACATTTTAAAAGGCTCAAAATGAAGTCCTAGAGATGAAAACTATAAGGTGTGAGATTAAATATGATGGGTAGAAGTAATATCAGATTAAACACTGCAGAAGAAAAGATTACTGAACTCGAAGACATAGGTAAAATTAAATGCAGAAGGAAAATGACTCGAAAAAAATGAAGAGCATCAGGTGCTTTGGTACAATTTCAAGTGGCCAAATATACACACAATAAGAGCTCCTGGAAGAGGAGAGATTGGATGTAGCACAGCCACAATAATTTAAATTTGATGGAAACATGAACCCAGAGGTCAGAAATAAATACTCAACAAACCTAATGCATAATAAACAAAGGGGCCCCTGGGTGGCTCAATCAGTTAAGCCTTCAGTCAGTTGACCTGCCTTTGGCTCAGGTCATGATCCCAGGTCAAGTCCCACATCCTTCTCCCTATCTCTCTGCCTGCTGCTCCCCCTGCTTGTCCTCTCTCTGTCATATAGATAAATAAAGTCTTTAAAAAAAACATGAAGAAAACTACACAAAGTCACATTATACTCAAATTGTTCAATGATAAGAAAAAAATATCAAAGGAAGCCAGAGAAAAGTGTCGCATTAGCTGCAGAGGACAAGAGATAAGTGTAACAGCAAATGAGGACAGTTCCAGCTAAAGGAAGATGGCTCAACCTTACATTAGTGAAAAACACTGTCAACCTAGAATCCTAGAATCCTCTTTACTCCATAAAAATAGCTCCAAAAATGAATGCAATTTTTCAGACACGAAAATACTGAAAACTGTTATCACCAGTGAAACTGCACCACAAGAAAGGAAGTCAAAAGGAAAATGAAAGCAGATGGAAATCTGTAACTACACCAAAGAATAAAGAATACCTGAAATGGTAACTATATGGGGTAAATATGAAGTTATTATTTAATTCACTTTAAAATAGAGTTGACTGTTTATTTTTTTTTAAGATTTTATTTATTCATGAGAGGCACAGACAAAGAGAGGCAGAGACATAGGCAGAGGGAGAAGTGGGCTCCCTTCAGGGAGCTTGATGTGGACATGATCCCTGAACTCCAGGATCATGCCCTGAGCTGAAAGCAGAGCCTAACCACTGAACCATCCAGGCGTCCCTAGAGTTGATTGTTTAAACCAAAGTTAGTAACAATGCATTGTCTGATTTATAGCATATATAGAAGTAAAATGTACAGAAATAATAGAGTAAGGAGGGGAGACAAGTACGTATATTATTGTAAGGCTCTTGCACTACACACACACCCAGATAATAGCACTTGGAAGTTGACTGTGACACATTAAAGATATATAAAGCAACCATTACAATAACAAAACAAAAAATTATAGCTAATAAAATAGATAAAGTGGAATCATAAAAATACAAGTAATCCAAACAGAAGCAGAAAAAGAAAAAACAGGAACAAACAACAAAAGGGATAAATACAAAACAAATAGATGGTAGATTTACAAACAACTATATCTGCATCTCAATAAATATAAACAGGCCAAACACCTCAATTAAAAGGCAGAGATTGTCAGGATACATTTTTTTTTTTTTTAAAGCAAGACTGGGCTTTTCGTAGATGGCTTTTAAGATGCTGAGGAATGTTCCCTCTATCCCTACACTCTCAAGAGTTTTGATCAGGAATGGATGCTGTTTTTTGTCAAATGCTTTCTCTGCATCTATTGAGAGGATCATATGGTTCTTGTTTTTATATGGTCTCATTCATTTGGGGAATATAAAAACTAGTGAAAGGGAATAAAGGGGAAAGGAGAGAAAATGAGTGGGAAATATCAGAGAGGGAGACAAAACATGAGAGACTCCTAACTCTGGGAACAAACAAGGGGTAGTGGAAAGGGAAGTGGGTGGGGGGTGCAGGTGACTGGGTGACAGGCACTGAGGGGGGCACTTGATGGGATGAGCACTTGGTGTTACGCTATATGTTGGCAAATTGAACTCCAATAAAATAAATTTTTTTAAAAAAAGGCAGATGCTCAAAAAAAAAGCAAGACTGAATGATATGCTGTCTATGAGAAACCTATTTTAAATATAAAAACATAAATGGTTTAAAGGTAAAATGATAGGAAAAGATAGATCATTCCAAGCCCATCAAAAGTAGAGCTAGAATGGATATGTTAATATCATATGAAGTAGATTTCAAAGCAAGGAAAATTAGCAAGTTCATTCCATAATGAGGAAAAAGTCAGTTCTTGAAGATATGAGAAAATAAAACAATCCTAAGTATCTGTGATCTAATGGCAGAATTAAAAGTACAGAAAGCAAAAATAGATCTGCAAGGAGAGTATAAACAAACCCATAATTACAGTCAGAGATTTCAGTGCCTCTCTCTCACAGACTGGCATAAAAAGTAGATAGAAGATCAGTAAAGATCTGAAAGACATGAACCACACTACCAAGCAAGTTCACCTAATTCACGCTGACACAACACCCCACCCAAGAGCAGCAGAATTCATAGTTTTCTTAGGTCCGCATGAAACATTTCCTCAGATCACAGCTGGGGACATAAAATGAGTCTCTAAAAACTGAATAGGATTCAAAACTACATCTAGTCTGTTCTCTGGCCAGAATAAAATTACATTATGAATCAACCCCAAAGATTGCTAGGAAATCCATCCTCAGGTATACGACTACTAAATAACACATTACCCCTGGCAGGTGGAATAATGGCCCCACAAAGATGTTCAGATCCCCATCCCCCAAACCTGTGAACATGTGACCTAACTTAGCAGGAGGAACTCTGCAGATATGATTAAATTAACTTGTGAGATATGTTTCCCTGGATTACCCACTGAGCCCAACATGATCACTAGGGTCCTTCTAAGGGAAGGACAAGAGGATCAAAGTCAGTGGTAAAAGACGTGACAATGTGAGTGGGAGGGATATAAGGAACAGGCTCCTAACCAAGGAAGGCCTCTTCAAACTGGGGAAAAAAAAAAAAAAAAAAAAAAAGGCGAGTTATCCAGGGTTCCCCCTTGAAGCCTGAATGAATGTAGCCCTACTGACACTTTGATTTTAGGGGGCGTAACCCTCAGAATTATAAGACAATTAATATGTATTGTTTTAAGCCACTATGCCTGTGGTAATTTGTTAAAGTAGCCATAGGAACCCGATACAAATATCACAAGCTTCCTGGTGGCAGGCTCCTCTCCAGCACAAAGCCCCATAGCTTTGCTGCAGGAGATCCCCAAAAGCTCGTGAACACACCCCAGTGGGTGGAAAGTTCTCCAGGAGAGCTAGAAAATGAGTCACAACATCATGGTCATTTATCTTTAATTCCACTGAAAAAATAATAGGCTATGCAGAAAATGAATCGTTTCCAAATTTTGATTTCTGTCCTCCTCAAAAAAAAAAAAAAAAAAAAACCCCACACTAAAAAGACATAGGATGGGAAAGCAAGGGGGGTGAATCAGAGCTGTATCTGAGCTGCGTTCCAGAGAGACTGCCACGAGGCCAGCGTGGAGGACAAAGATGCGAGGAGGTGCTGAAGAGGGAGATCCCCGCCCTGCAAAGGCCCAGCCGGATTCTGCAAATCCACGACAAAATACACCTAGAACGGAGGCATGCTCCGGGATAGCAGTGAGGGTGTGGGGCCCAGGGGCTCCCATTTGTTGCCAGTGGGAGTGCTAAATGGTACAGCCACTCTGGAAGACCAGCAGCCTCTTACTCAAGCTGACACATGACACACGGCCCGGCAATCCCACATCCCACATCCGCGTGCGTCTTTACCCAAGTGCAATGAAAACGTATGTCCGCACCAAAACCTACGCAGGAATATTCACACAGCTCTCTCCCTGACAGCCTGAAACCACCCAAGTGTCCTTCAACAGAGTGAGCAGATAAAAACTGTGGTCCACGCATACCAGGGATCCTCCTCTGCCCCAAGAAGCAGTGAACTTCTGAGCTGTTAAAATCAAAAGCAAACAGAGACCAAAAAACAAACAACGAACGGATGGAGCCCAGCTCTGAGAACTCCCTGAGCAGACAAAACCAGTTTAGTCCTACAAGCAAAGCTTCACGTAGCTTATTTTGCAAGACTAACTTGATCTGGGTCACTTCTTGCTTATGCCTCTGAAAATCATAAGCAAAATTTAAAAAAAAAAATTTTCCAAAGTCGATATGGAGTAACCACTAACCAATTCCCCGTCATTTAAGGAAAGTCTAGTATCCTAAGTCATCACTGCAAAGAACAGTCACTGCTGCTACCCTGTATGAGCTCCTATTGTGTAACTATACATCCCTGAGCCTCGTTCCACGTTTCGGTTTGAGTTCTCGGCTTTGCAAACTGTCTTTTTTGGTGTGTTCACAACAAATTTTTATAACCACTGCGTTAGTGATTCACTGGTTTTACTTTGGCTCTTTCTGAATATGTTTACAACCTGCGTGAGTCCAAGAGGCGTGAAGTGGAGTGAAAAATCCCAGACTCAGAAGGTTGCCTGCGTCTGTATCGCTGGGTCTCTATGACATTCTCAACATCACCAGGAGGCAGAGAACACAGATCAGGGGCTGCCGAGGGCTGGGGAGCATGTGGCCACTGAGGTAAAGGAGCTGAGCTACAACCGGATTGTGAGTCTATTTGTGCATAACAACTTCTGGGACTCTACATCCCTCTCCCCCCGCCCAAAAAAAGCTCATTTTACTGTATGTGAAACTTTACAATATTTAAAACTAATTTTTAAGAGAAAGTAGGCAACTCTGAGAGCTGAGGCTCCCCATTGACAGCGCACTGTAGCCACCGTTGGGGAGCGCGCCTCTGGGGCTGGGCTTGTGGTTTCAGAGGCAGGGACGGCCTGCCCTCCCACCGTGGGCCCCCCACCCTGCAATCGCCTGAAAACAGAAAGTCTGGGGGTCCCCCCCTGCTTACTGGTCACTAGCAACGTCCAGGTCCCAGTACAGCTACCTGCCACCAGGCTCAGTCACCCCGAGGACAGCTGAGGACTCTTCTACAAAGGTGCGCTCCATCACGTGGTCCAAAGGAGAGGCGATGTACCTCCACACCACCCACAGCGTGCGCTGGCCTGATGCTTTGTCCCCCTTTAGGAACATTGAGAGCACAGGTATACCCATCACAACAGCACCTCGGGCGGGTGCCTCTGTGTTCCTTCCATTCCTGAAGGTGAACAGCTGGAGGCAGCTCCGGGCAGACCAGACATGGCTGTGAGTGCCTGCCCGGCCGCCCTGCAGAGGGACGGAGCCTGACCCATGTTCGCATGCTTGCCCTAGCTCCGAGCCCCGCAGCCCCCACACCTAAGTGCCCCTGGGGCAGCAGAAATGCCATCTGTTCTCACCGACTCTCTGCAGCCCCCACCAGGTGCACCCCAGCTGAGAAACCGCCGCCCTCCCTCTCATCGGGAAGACACTCAAAGCACCAGGCATCCCTCTGAGGGCACAGTGTCTGTACCCAGTGCAGCAAGCAGGAGAACCAGGCCCGAAACCTCCGGGCTCACCGCCAGGTGCAGGATGGGGCCTCACTCCACCCACTGGGCACCCAGGCAACACCCATTTCTAACCTACAGGCCTCCAAAACATTCTCTCCGGTGGAAAGTCACGGCAGCGTTAACGCAGCACGTTCTACTTAACCTCTTGCTACCTCACTAGTGTTTCCTCACTTGGGAAAGGGATAATATTTTGTCTGTGACTATGCTGAAGAGAAACCAGGTGAGGCCCGGACATGGTCAGGTGATCCTGGGCTATGCTGCTGGGCCCAAAGCCAGCACAGGGTCTTTACACATGGAAGGGGCAGGCCAAGGACAGCAAACCCACCAGACGGCAGAGAACGATCCCATCCAACGATGCCGGCTCAAAGACGGAGGAAGGGCCACGAGCCTAGGAACATGGGCCCCTCTAGCAGCTGGAAAGCCAAGTAAATTGATGCTCAGGAGGACCCAGGCCCCTGACATCTTCACGTCACCCAGTCTCAGACTTCTCACCCCCCAAACTATAAGAGAATCGTGTGTCTTGTGTTAAGCAACTAAATGTGTGATAGTTTGTTACAGCACCAAGGAAACCCATACGTTCCGCTCACTGACAGCCTGGAGGGATGGTACCACTCCTTTTCCTCTGGTAGCAGCACCTCGATTTGGCTGTGGAAAACCACCCTTCCCCCATCTCCCATCCACAAGTCAAGAGAGGCTAACATGAGCACCCGGCGGTCAGGGTGGCCCCAGGGCCTGCAGTGGTCGAATCTAAACCCCTCTCCCTCTGGGACATGGTTGGCTCAGGACCAGCCATGGGGCCATGCAGACGTCTCCTGCAGGGGCCTCAGATACCAGGATGGGCGCTGGAACTCTCAGTGGCTGCTTCTGTCTGCAGGTGAGAGATTTTGCTGAGAGTGGAGATGACGAGGAGGAAGACTGCTGAGACCTGAGACAGATCCTTGACTGTATCATCCCAACGCCCGGATCCAGCCACACCAGGTACACAGGCCAGCACTTCTCCCGGGCCGGGGGCTCCAGTTAGTAGGTTTCTGTCCCCGCAATAAAGAAGCAGTGCAGCCTCCTCCTTCTAGGGCTTTGGCACCAGCATTCCTCTGACCTGGAATTTGTCTGTCCCTCCTCTGGAACTCAGCTAACCTCCACCGCCCAGAAAGCCCCTCTGATCCCCAGATGATGCTGTGATCCCCAAGCACGACACTCATACACTCACTGGGAACCCGCCTCAATAGGCCTTCGGCTGTGGCCAGTTAGCGTGTTTATCCATCCCCGTGTAATGTGAACTCTTTACCCTTGGAACGTGCCCTGCTCACCTTTACACAGCCTCTCCCCACCGCCAGAGGCCTTGCACTTGCAGGGACATGTAACGCCGTTGGAAGGAAACGTAACGCTGCGCCACGACTGCTGGGGGCTCCTGACAAGTTAGCAAAGCCTGGCCTCCACTTCCGCCGAGCTGCTGTCTCAAGGAGGGAGGGAGGGAGGCCGCACCGCGGGGTCCACGGAGAACAGCGTTCCATCACGCGCCAGCAAACCGCAGAAATTGAAATGCTGATCCTGGGGGCACAGTGTGGAAGCCTAACTCGGCACAAACCTGCGTGTGTGCGTCAAACAATTATGCAGAGCGAGGGCAGTGCTTGAAACGCGAAGCACAGGCTGCCAACGAAGTGGGTCTCTAAGACTCTCCTAACAGCGGAGCCACTCCCCTGCCCGCAAGAGGTCTAGAGATTCGGATAGGAACCCGCCATCTGCTACCCTTCTGGGACACTGCAGACCTAACACACCCACAAAACGTGTGTGGGGTCGAGGCCCCACGGTGCACCACCCTGGAGGCGCCACGCTCACGACACACGCTGGCCACAGTGACTCACACAGCACATCACTCTTTCCTCTTGAATCTAAAGGGCGCCACAAACTTAAGACGCCCCCACAGAGCCTGGGAATCCCTCGCCACACCCATTTTCACCGCGTGTTCTTGTTGCGAAGACAGGCCCCACCATTCGTGCAACGGACGGAATCTTTGATTCCTCTTTCCTTCATCCCAACCTTGAACCTTTCATCAAGCGTGGTCTTCTCTGGCTCCAATCGGCGTGCTGGATCCACCTGCCGCTCCTCGCTCCCAGCACACCAAGCCCCAGCTGGCAGCACGGCGTTGCTGCAGTGTCACAACCAGCTCTTAGGTCGTCCTGATGCTCATAAAGATCTTCCCACCCGCCCCCCAGCCCCAATGACTCTAGCACATGTCCCCTTCCTCGGTCACCCCACCTTCCTGCCACACCATCCCTTTTTCTATTTCACACACAAGGTCAGATTCTCCTCCCAAAACAGTCAGGAAAGTCCATCCTCAAAACAGGCAAATCTACACTCGCAATGGCTTAAGGAAGAAGCATTATTTCTCACTTGTAAATTCAACGAGGACAGGTACCCCCTGCATGTTGTAGCTCCACCAGGCGACCACATGTTCCCCAGGGGCAGTGGAGACAGGACCACGAGGGGCTTCAGTCGGGGCGCCACAAACATCACGTGTGTTCACAGCCCCAGTAGAGACCAGCCCAAGCTCTAGCTCTGGCTTCCCATGAATCTAAATTATGTCAGGAGCGGGGGGGGGGGGGGGGGGGGCAGGTTGTAGATCACGTAACCAGGGAACCCCACAGGGAGGTGACTTTGGACACAGAGCCGAGCACTGAGGATTCAGGCAAGCAAGAGTGCAGAGGACCAGCCATGCTGGGAGTGGGGTCCCCAGGAACACTGAGCCCTTGGCCAGAGGCAGGTCCCCTTGGACAGATGTCACCTCACTGGGAGAATGCCTATGTCCTCAGGGATTCCCAGAACTGAGGTCATGCTTCCCCAGATCCCTTACTGAGTGACCCTGCGTCCCCAAGCCTGAGATGGTCCTAGACACCAAGATTCCAGGAAGATGGAAACCCAAGGCTAGTGTTTACTACTACACAATCATTTTAGAAGCTGATTTGGTTACAAATATCAACATTTTAAAATAAGCCCATCCCATGATTCAGTAACTGTACTTATAGAAAATGATCGAGGATCTGTCCAAGTATTTAGCCAGGGGAATATTAACTGAAGCTTTACTTTTCATAGAAACAAACAGGAGGGATCCCTGGGTGGCGCAGCGGTTTGGTGCCTGCCTTTGGCCCAGGGCGCGATCCTGGAGACCCGGGATCGAATCCCACATCGGGCTCCCGGTGCATGGAGCCTGCTTCTCCCTCTGCCTGTGTCTCTGCCTCTCTCTCTCTCTCTGTGACTATCATAAATAAATAAAAATGTTTAAAAAAAAAAAAAGAAAAGAAAAGAAACAAACAGGAGTATATTGAGAATATGTTTGGGGGATGCCTGGGTGGCTCAGTGGTTTAGCGCCTGCCTTCAGCCCAGGGTGTGATCCTGGGGTCCCAGGATAGAGTCCCATGTCAGGCTCCTGGCAGGGAGCCTGCTTCTCCCTCTGCCTGTTCTCTGCCTCTCTCTCTGTGTCTCTCATGAATAAATAAATAAAAATATTTTTAAAAAGAGAGAGAATATGTTTCAAAATATATATTACATAGAATATTCTTCAGGGGCATCTGGGGAGCTCAGTCAATTAAGCATCTGACTCTTGGTTTTGGCTCAGGTCATGATCTCAAGGTCCTGGGATCAAGCCCTATGTCGGACTCCCCGCTCTGTACAAAGTCTACTTCTCCCTCTCCTCCTGCTCCTCCTCTGGCTTGCATGCTCTCTTTCTCAAATACATTAATTAAATCTTAAAAAAAAAAAAAAAAAGAATGGTGTAGAATGTTCCTCAGACATTAAAGAGTATTTTAGAAGAATTTTCGTGTATGGAAAACTATTCATAATTTGTGATGGAGTGATTTAATACATTCTATTTAAAATCAGAGAACATCTGATTCAGAATAACAGATAAAGAAGCAATATGCCATTCTAAGAAACCCACTCAAATATAAAGACTAAATAGAGTGAAAATAAAAGGAGGGGAGAAGCCGTACTGTATGAAGACTAATTGAATGGAAGTTGGAATGAACGCCTTTGTTTCAGTCAAAGTAGACTTGAGAACAAGGCATACTGCCAGGCATGAAGAAGGACATTACACAAAGATAGGAGGTCAATTAATCAAGAGAGATGATCCTGAATGTGCATGCAGCTAATGAAAGAGCTTTAAAATATGGGACGCAAAAGCTGATTGGATTGAAAGGAAAAATAGATAAATCCGTAATTATAGTTGGAAACTATGATACTTCTCTCTTTGTAATCAATGGAACAAGTAAACAGAAAATCAGTACGATACAGAAGATCGGAACAGCAGTCTAGCAGCCTGGTCTAATTAACACAGAACAGTTCACCCAACAGGAGCAGAACATACATTCCTTTCAAGGGCACATGAAATATTCACCAGGACAGACCATAATCTGGGCCATAAAATGAACTTCAATACCTGAAAATATTTAAAATTCCCCCAAATTTGGAAATCGAAAGACATGCTTCTAAACGACCCATGGGTCTAGGAGGAAGGCACAAAGGACAGGAGAATTATTTTCCATGGAACGAAAATTAAAACGCAGGGTATAAAAATATGAATTTATATATTATATTCAATACATTTAACATAGTTAATGATCTGATAGGAGTAAATCTATCACCTTGCTAGTTATTTCCTTTCCAGTCTATTCTTTGTTCTATTTTCTTTCCCTGTTTCTGGACTATTTGAGTATTCTCTACGATTTCACTTTATCTCTACAACTGGCTTATTAGTTATCCTTCTTTTTTTAAATTGCTTGGAGGATTGCCATGCCTTAAAAAGATTCAGTGAATAGGAATCCAGATTTGCCAAAAGAGAATATGGAAGTAACTGTTTCCTTTCGAAAAAAAAAAAAAAAACCCCTCTATTCTGGGGAATGGATCCACTAGGGGCTCCAAGCTCTAATCATCTCCACCAAGGTGTTTGGCAAGATCCAATTTGCACAACCAGCTTTCCAGCATGGTGGCAGCACATCCATATCGACAAAGGGACACTGACAGAACAAGGCTTCCAGGGCTGGCCAAGCCGTGCCACCTTGCCAGGCCCTCCATGGGGCAGGCCCACATGGTAGGCTGGGTGGGACCCAGGGGAAGAGGGTCCATGCAGAAGGTCTCCTTCCTGCCCTCTCTCTGCTGCTTCTCCTGTGACCACCATGGGAAGCCCCTAATTGCTCCATCTCTGCCCAAAGGGCAGCAGGGCATCCATCATCACTGTCCCGAGGAAGAGCGATGGGCTCTGCTTCATTGCACAGCAGGATCCTCAAGGATGCATCGGGCTGGTTCTATCCATTTCCAACGTCAGTTAGCTGAGCTCGGACTTGCATAATAATGCTCACACGGTCTGACTATTCAAAAGGTGAATAAAATTCTCAAAGACAAGGAAAAAGATCATCTCCCAACTTCTAATAAATCAGCCACGGCATGTTCTTTCTACTTCGTTGCAAGGATCACTGAGCAATCGTGAAGCTCTATAGAGCACCTAAAAATAAATATCTTTACCTTAACAATAGAGGGTAGGGAGCATCAATAATCCACCGGCACAGTCTCATTAGGAATATGATCCATCACTTTGAAAATCTAAGAGGATGAGCAGACATCTCAAATGCTCTGCTCCTCAATTATACACCAAACTTTTGTCCAATATTCTGATAAAACTCCAATCCCAAGATTTCCCAACAATGACACCATCGACCCATCCCTGAATCCAACCCTCCGGTCATGCCCAGGTGTTCTCCAAGTCTCTGGAACTGACGTGAGTCCTCTCTCTGGTCTGCAGGGCTTGGCGGATGCCATGAGGCAGCTCAGTTCTTGTGCTCCCAGACTGAGGTGAGAGCGACAGGGCCACCCCACATGGCCAGGTGCCGGCCACAGCCAGGTGCCAGGGCAGCCAGGTGCTCTTTGTGGAAGTTTCTGCCCACTGCAGGGCCCGAGACCATCCCACCTAGATTCCTGTTCCCCCAACCCTGGTACTTCCATTTGTGCTCCTGTTGGTCAGAATTTATTATGCTTCTAATAAATTTTCTTTTTTGTTCACTTTCAGCTGAATTCATTCCTGTTTTTCTATAGAACAGCAGTTGTTACCTGACCATAGGTGGCAGGCGACAGACCTTCAGGGAAACGAGGAACATTTTCACGTGGTTATCCAGCTGAGCCGGGTGACAGCAGAAGAGCTCGTTTCTCTTCTGGAACGAGATGCCGCAGCCCACGGTGCTGTATCAGGACGGCTCCTCACGCTCTCTGCCCGGCTCCCCCAGGCCAGCACCACCAGGGAGGAGGCTCTGGCCGGGAGGCACCTACCACAAAGGACACCGGTGACAGTGAGAGGGGACACACAGCCCCCCCCCCAGACTCCACGCCCACCCACGACATGGACTAAGGACAGAAATGGTCTGTGAGGCTCAGAGAATCTCTTGCCTCTGCTGCCTGAGGCTGGCACAGCTCAAAATGAGATCCAGAAAGGGGTGGGGGGGGATCCAGCAGCTTTAGTTTCCTCCCTCCCTAGGTCCCTTCAGCGAAAGGGAAAGCAGGTTGGAAAGAGCAGGACACTGGCACCTGCAGTGGATGATTTGGGGGCTTGGGAGAGCACAGCCCCCCGCCCCCCCGCACACGCTCCAGATCTGGGTTCCGATTTCTGCATCCAGTGGGGAGCCTTTGGTTGCCGACGACATCAGTCCATCTGGAAAGTCCAAGCCACTGGAGAATTCATTAGGAGGACGGAAAGAGGCTCATGGGCTCAGAGAAAGCCGAGGAACCAGGCCCGGAGAGGACAGAAACGCGGGCAGCTCACAGCAACGCAGGGGATCCCGGAGCGGACACGCCCCTGTCCCACGCGGGCGAGCACCTCCGGCCCCGGTGCTGAGGATCCCCCGCGGAGGAAGGTCGCCGGCTGCGCTGCGGGTGGCCCGCCCTCTCCTCGGAGAGGAAGGCTCCGGGCACCTCTGCCCAGGTGCCCCCAGACTTTGTCCAAAGGGGCTGATGGGTCCCCCCAAACGGAACACGCTCAGAGGAAAGCACAGCAGGCATCAGCCAAGGGGGAGCAACCAGCAGGCCCACTCGGAGGCTCCCAGCTCCCCAGAACCAGCCCAGCCTCAGGGGCTCCTGGCAGGAAACAGGTGCAGCGGGGCCTCCTCTGGGGTGAAAGTTCGGCGGGGCCCGGAAGCTGCCATCCAGGGCCCAAGGCCACGTCTAGGGCCACGTGGCATGAATCCTCGCACACGGTCATCCAGGGGGGGCCCGTGAAGGCGGCGCTCGGCGCCCACCCAGGGCCCACCCAGGGGCCCACCCCCACCCCCACCCACAGCCCCACCCCGGCCTCAGCATCCAGCGCGCTGCTCACGAGACTCCTGCATCCCGCGGCCAGCGCCTGGTTTCTCACTAACAGCTGCCTTCCGACGTTCAGCCCCGCTCCGCGCTACCATTACCTCTTCAATTAATTTAGCATCGCTCAAGCAGCCGTTGCCAAATGGCCCCGGCAGAGATGGGGAAACCGAGGCGCCGCCGGACCGTGGGGAGCAGCCCCCACGCGGGGCCTAAACAGCAATTAGCCAGGAAGGAAAGACAGAGGCCTTGGCGGGGCCGGGCCGCAGGGACAGGGGAAGCGCTGCGGCGGCCCCACGGGCCCTGCAACTGGAAGCCCTAATTGGCTCCTTGGGGAACCCGACCCCTGCTTGCAGCTCAGGGAGGTTTCCACGACCTTCTTCTTTGCTTGCCCAGGGGTTGCTGCTTCTGCTTTGTTTTTGTTCTTTAACTTCTTTAGAACAGCAGCCCCTCCGGGCACCGTCCAAGGAGACAGTCCTGCGTGTTCGGCTGGCGGCTGGCGTGGACGGGCGCTCCAGGTCCGCGGTCGGGGGCTCAGGGATGATCTGGACAGCAGTCCCAGGGATGTGGGAACCAAGGCAAAGGACATACTAGACGTGCTCACCCCCTGCCGCCCACTGACACGTCCCTGAACCGGGTAGAGGGACCCTCCCTCTGGGGACTCAGCTGCCCGATGCTGACACTTCACTGAGGGTGACAGGCAATCCTAGCCCGACCCCAGGACCCTGTGCATCTACCCTAACACATAAGAATTCCTTTGCAAGCTTCCTTTCTCTCTAGCCTCCCCCCAGGATACATGCTGGTGACCCTCCCCCCGCCCCAGCACAGGGCCCACCGATGTACATCTGCAGGGGCCCACGGCTCAGGCTTTATTAGACGGTAATAAATGGCCTTCTCCCAACAACAGCTAGCCCCCTTGAGGTCCTGGAAACCTTGTTTCCAGAGTTCCTTAGAGACTTTCATTATCCTGACCCCCTCCCCACTTGAAAGTCTATACTGGGCCCCTCCTTGTGACCCCAGGGCAGCTCTTCCTGACCACAGGTCTCATCCCCCACCTTTTTGCACCAAAGACATCCCAAGAATTCTCTCTTGCCCATCAGCTCTGAACCCTAACCTCTCTTCTACATCACCAGGACATCTGCAGGCCAAAGGGTCTCCATTTAGGGGGACTCGTGGCAACTCCCGGGACCATCCTACCCAATAGAATCCAGTGGTGTTAGCCACTCTCCATTCATTTAAAAAACAAAACAAAACAAAACAAAGCCCAGTCTTAGTAAGGCACTTTGGATCAGCCTAGAGCCCCCCAGGAGCGATACCACTCAATGAAGAGTCTACTTGGGTCACCAGACTCTCCCTGAAAGGCAAGGGAGCCTGTGTGGCTGGCTACCCTGGCTACAGGTTATGACACAGCCAGAATGTGGGATTCAGAGAGTTGGGGATATGCGTCTTGGCCAGCCCTTAGCACATCCGAGCCCGGGGTCACGTGCCCAAAGGCAGATGCCCTGTGCTCTCAGGAAGGGTCGAGGGTGCCCACTGGCCCCAGAGAGAGCAGATGTGTGTCACCTCCCCGGACAGCCTGGGGCAGTTGGGGCCATGCCTAGACCAGGCCACCATGGGGGCCCCCACCGAGTGGCCCTGAAGTGAAGCTCCTCCCTGTAGGACAAGGGGGAACCTGGTGTCCTCAGAGACCTGAGACTGTCGGAATGACAAGATACCCAGCGTTGGCTCCTGCCACCCACCCCCTGCAGCTCTCCCAGGGGTTCGCCACCTGGCTGCACACTAGCAGCACCTGAGTCTGGACTCCAGACGTGATCCCCAGGGGTTCTGATTTACTGGGGTTTGGGCAGGCCCGGCCATGGGGCACTTGAGAAGCTCTTCAGCTGGGGCATCTGACTGGCTCAGTCAGTTTCCTGTGGGAGCTGTGCCACTCTCGATCTCAGGGTCCTGAGTTCCAGCCCCATGCTCTGACCCAGGGCACCCCCCCCCATGCCTTCCCCGAGGCAGGGCACAGAGACACCAGATTTTCCGATGAAGGGGGAGGAGAGAGAAGAGGCAGGAGAAGGACCGTGGGCTCTGACAGTGCCTGTCCTCCACCCTGCTGCCCCCCGTCGTGGCATCAGCCGTGTGCCGTGTAGAAGCCCAATAGCCCCTGGACCCCGGCCCTCAGCACAGCTGCACCACCGGCCTCCTCTGGCTGCCCCCACCTGACCCAGACGGGTCCTGGGACTCTGTGCCCTCGCTGGGCATCCTGTGCCCACACCAGCCCCAGGCCTCTGTGCAGCCACACTCACCAGTGTTCCCAGTTCCCCTCCTTCCATGCAGGGAAGCTCCCTCTCCCCCACCCCAAGCACGGACACGGCCATTGACTTGCCTCCACCATGACAAATGATGGAACCAGGCGCGGACAGAAAACGGAAGGGCTGGACAGCCCACGCTCTGCTGCTGCTGACGTCTGGTGTCGAGGCTGCGATGTCCCAGGACGGTGGAGCCTGAGCCACTCTGGATCTGCGCGTCCACTCCCCCCACCCCACGTAACTGAAGGTGCGTCTGTCGTTGGGACCACAGAGAACAGAGGCTGCTGTGACCTTGCCTGTCCTAGCACGGCCCTGACCGGATGGTGACCATCCGCAGTCGCCCTGGCCCCACAGCTGTGCCTGCGGACCGCCCTCCCCGACAGCCAGCCGGCCATCACCACAACGGCTTCGGTGTTTCTGGAAAGACTGGCTTGACGAGCACCACAAATTATCCCTGCCTTCTCCTAAGTCAACCACTGGCAAAGACCATCTCTCGGGGGCTGCCAGGGACAGGTGGCCCAGGCGCTCCCCGGGCGCCTCCTGCATTTTCCCCCATCACGCCTCTGAGCATGAAATCCAGCCTGTGTTTTCGGGAGGCTGGCTCCCTCCCTGCTGAAGATGGATCACTGATAACCACGCTGTCTATCTAAAATCGCGGTTCCAAAATCAATAAAGAATACATTTATAAATGTTAAATTACCCCAGACTAAAGCATTTCTTGCAAAGGGATGGTGCATAATTAAACTGCAAACAATAGCAAAAAAAATTAACTTTAATTTTTACTATCTTGAGAGATATCTGCTAAAAGCTTTCCTTTAAATAGCTCACTTTTCTGAGGGATAGAATTGCACTAAGTGCTTTCATTACTGGACATTTGGGGTATTTTTTTTCTGGGGTAGATGTGAGAAATGTCAGATTTGGGTTAGTAATTAACACAAAAGTCAAGTTCTTTGAATATCAAGTTTACGATGATCATCTGATTCATCTGTCCATTCAGGGACTATCTGGTAAGCACCTACTATGTGCCAGGCACTGAGAAAATGTGATCTGAACCTGAAGCTAAGTGGGAGGGATGGTGCCGCAGAGCTGGATCCAGGGACAGGTGTGCATGCTCGGCAGGGCTGCTGGTCACCATGGCGGGCCCCTCCAGCCGTCTGCCCCAACACTCCGTTTATTCACCTGCACCCGAGAAGCACAGGTCTGCTGACGGGCAAGCTCCCTTTCTTTCATTCATCCCTTCTCTCACTCATTCATTCCTCCCAAAGTTTGCAGAGCACGGACTGTCCTCCTTCACCCCCCCCCCCCCAGTGTTTGCAAAGCACTTGCTTTCGGGCTCTGCTCTCAGTTCTTGGGGTTCAGTAGCAGAATCCACCGCCTCTCTGCATCTAGTGTAATGAGAGAATGGACATCACACAAGAGAAATTAGTAGCTCAGGTGTTCTGTTAGAGCAGGCGCATGTTAGGAGAGCCAAAAGGGAGAAAAGCCTTAAAAGGACGCAGCCGGGAGGCCCAGATATGTGAGCACACGGGGCAGCTCCCTCTGGAACCCCTCTGGGGCTGAGCCCCAACCCTGCTCTCCCTGGACCAATCCATGGCCCTCAGCATGGACAGTCGAGCCCCCCTCCTTGTCCTGGTGGTTCCCCCGGGGCCGTCCCTATAGCAGCTCCCTGCTCCCCTCCGTGGCGCCTGCGTGCTGAGATCCCCGGGCTCTGCCGCTGACCGCTTCTCCCACTAGCTTCACTCACTGGCAGGGCGGCCTTGTGCAGCCTCTGACAGCGCCCACATTTACATTCCCGCCAGGATCTTCCCTGGAGCCCCCGAGCCCCAGACACGATGGTTCTGTGACATCTGTGTGCTGTGACACCTGTAGGCTGGCTGCCCCTGAGGGGACCGCCCCCCCCCAGGACTGCCGGATGCCTAGTAACACTGAACAACTCGAGGCATTTTTCTTATGAAAACCAACCCGTCCGGTGTCCACACCCCCAACCATCTCCCCCAGCTGGCTCTTACACACCGGGGCACGACTGCCCTGCCCTATCACCTCCGGGTAGGGTACCAGACCCTGAATCTGCTGAAATGATTCAAATAAGCCAGCCTGAGCCTGCCTGCTTTGCCTTGTCCGTCCCTTCTTGTGGCCACCACAGTGCAGGCTCCAGCCCACACGCCCACCCCAGCTCCTGCCCAGCCCTGGTGCTCCCCATGGGCCCCATGGCCTGGCGTGGCCCCGACTCTTGGCAACTGTGAGTCACTGCGGTCTTTTCATTGACAGTCCCCACCGGATCTGTTGGCCTCAGCAGACCTGTATAATAATAAAGCCTGTATTTTTAAAGAATCTGCTCTGAATGTCAAGTTAATACCTTCATCGGTTGTCTGTGCTGCTTTACAACCCACTAATCTAAGGACCTAAACACTCTGCTGTGATCCTGTGGACGAGCGATTTGGCCTGGGCTCCGCTGGGCAGTTCCCCTGCTACGTCATCGTCCAGCAGCCTAACGGGTGGACCGTCCAGATGGCCTCGCTGGTGCCAGACACGCGGTGCAGGCTGCCGCTGATGGGTCAGGGGCCTCAGCCAGGACAGCCCTTCTCTGCCCCGCCCGTGGGCTACACTGGGCTTCTGCCGGCCACTCGGGGCACGTTCCTAAGATCAAGAGAGCAAGAGCTGCAAAGTCTCCTGAGGCCAAGGCTCGGAAGCCACACAGCATCACGTCTGCCTTTTGTTGGCCAAAGCATGTCTCAAGATGAGCCACACCCAAGGGCTGGGAGACAGACCCCATCTCTTGATGGAAGGAGTAGCAAAGTCCCATTGCAGACAGGCATGGATGCCGGGAAGCAGCCCCAGCAACGTACCCCACACGTCCTAATGTGTCTAAAACCCAGCTCTGCTATTCGCCCCAACCAGCCCCTCCAGCAGCTCCTCCATCACATCAGTGAAGGCCCTTCTGTCGGGCGTTCAGGAACCCCAGCTCACTCTCGACTCCTCTCATTCGCTCACACCTCACATCCATCCAGCAGCAAGATCACAGGTCTCACCTGCATGATGAAACATGAATGTGCCCACTTCCTACCACCCCCACTGCCACCAGCCTGGTCCAGGCCCCCAGGCCCTCCCACCGGGCTCGTCCCGGGCACCCCTTCCAGAGCCAGCGTCCTCAGCTCAGCAGCGACTGCTGCTGATGGACCCGCGAGCTCTCGCTCTCCTGGTTCTGCACCTCACTGGACCCAACACACCCCACAGCATCTTCAGCAGGGGCAAGTAATTGATTTCTAGGCCCTATAGCTTCAAATGTCTTCACCAAATAACTATCGATGACTGATAGAGTGTCAACATTCTGTCCTGAGACCTAAGTATTTGAGAGTCATCTTCCAAGTAGGTGGTTTCCAAAATGTTTGGATATTTCACTCCTACCCATTAAAAAGAAATGGGCGTGTTTATTTATTTACGTGCTAACTATATACATCAATGACCAAATTAATACATAATGTATATGCTTGGTGTCATTAATGGACCCTGCCAGACCTACGGCCCATCCTTCTCCTGGCTCTGCGCCCGGAACACTGTCTGGTGTGGACAGGATCGACAGGCACCCGCCCCATATTCTGGTTGCCACTGGGTCTGGCTCTCGTGTTGCCCCGTGAGGTCAGGATACATCCTCTCAGCTCCCACCTGCGGGGGGTCATGGTCTGAGTGCATCCTTCCCCTGACCCCAGTCCTCTCTGCAGAGCCCTGCAGTGCTGTCCATACCTTGTGGTACCCCTACAACCCTGATCACATCGTCTAAAGGGTCCCAACAAGAAGCATACGGCTCACACAACTAGGACAACCCAGTGAGAGTTTAATAAATTTATAGTTTAGTACTATTCATAAGGATGTGGGCAGGGCATAGGAGAATGACAAGGGATATATCACTGTGACTCAGGGCTCGTGGCCAAGTGCAGTCACCACCCCTAGGCCCCCAGGGAAGAGGGGAAAAGCGGACCCCAAACCCAGGCAGCCAGAAGCTTGCAGAGAGGCTGTGTGGAGAGAAGCAGGGCTCTCAAGAGAAGGAAGTCCCGACATCAGAGGCAAGCCCATGATGGGAGGGTGACTACCACGCCCTCCTGCTCCTCCCTCCTTCTCAAACCAACCAGGGCTCCCCATTGCCCAATCCCAACAGAGCAGGGCCCAGAGGTGGAGCTCACGTGGAGCAAAGGAGCAGTGAGAGGGCACGTGAAGGGGCAAAGACACCCCAGATCATCCTGAAGGAGAGTACACGGCCTCCTCCCGCCGGGATTCTCACTGGCAAAATGTCTGGTATGAATGTACAAAAAAATATTAAGTGTAATTTCTGTAGTTAAAGCTAAGTGTCAGGGATCCCTGGGGGGCTTAGCAGTTTAGCCCCTGCCTCTGGCCCAGGGCTTGATCCTGGGGTCCCGGGATCGAGTCCTGTGTCGGGCTCCCTGCATGGAGCCTGCTTCTCCCTCTGCCTGTGTCTCTGCCTCTCTCTCTTTCTGTGTCTCTCATGAATAAGTAAATAAAACCTTCATAAATAAATAAATCAAGCAAGCAAGCAAGCAAGCAAGCAAGCTAAGTGTCCACAGACATCGTGATGCTTCCTGCCCACACTCAGTGGCTGATGTACTTGCCAGATGCACCCTCCCCACTTGGAGGACCCGGGCCAAGACCCAGGAAGGCAAGGGACTTGAGAATCCAGCTCCTACCTGTCCCAGAGGTCCTCGTCCCAGCCCGGCGGCCTCTCCTCAGATGCCGATCAATTTGGGCTCCAAGCTTATCTGCCACTCAGCTGCACCAGCCAGAGAAGTCTCCGGGGTGGAAGGTGTGAGGGGCAGCTCCAGGAGGCCGGTCGGCCACAGTCCGCCCCTGCTTACAGCGATGGCACTTGAGGGCTAAGGGCCTTGTCAGGTGCTTTCAGACGTGTGCCTCCCGCCAGGTGCCAGGACCCTGACCTCAAGCTCTAAATTTATTAAACTCTCACTGAGTTGTCCTAATTGTGTGACCCGTATGCTTCTTGTTGGGAGCCTGTGACAAAGGGACCCTTTAGACGATGTGATCAGGGTTGTAAGGGAACCACAAGGCATGGACTGCACTGCAGGGCTCTGCAGAGAGGACCCGGGGTCAGGGGAAGGATGCACTCAGATGCACGAGTCCACCTCGCTGAGACGGCCACCTGCTCCCACCTGGGCCGTCTCCCCACCTCGGGCTGTAAAAGGAGTGTTAGAAGGCGTAGGGGTTCCTTGTGGCTGTGGTGACAAACAACCACAAACTGAGTGGTTGAAGGCCACAGCATTTGTCTCCTCACAGTTCTGGAGATGGAAGTTCTGAAAGAGAGACGAGCAGGCCCAGGAGGCTCCACATCACGGCCACCTTGGCCTCCACCTGCGTGTGACCGTCTTCCCCGAGCGTCTGTCCCCACTCGCGCCCTCCTCTGTGTGTGTCTCTTCCTACAGGGAGGCACATCCTTCAGCCAAAGGGCCCTGCTCTGGGACGACTATATTGTTTCTTCTCATTACATCTGCCAAGACCCTATTTCCACACACACAGGTCACCCAGGTCACCCAGGTCACATGCACAGGTACTGGGGCTTGGGGCTTCCACAGAGGTGGGGGCCGGGGGGGCAGACACAGCTGAACCCACAACACAGGGCTGCGGAGTGACCGGCGACTCTACTCAAAGAACGTGAAGAAGGTGACACCGGCTGTGGACACCTGGGAGGATCCTTTATTCTGGACTCCGTGCGTGGTCGCTCTGGTGGTGCCCCAGGGGCAGTCGGGAGCCCGTGGACTTGGGTCCGTGAGGAGCCTGATTTAAGAAAACATTCTAACACGTGTTCTACGAAGACAAGGCATTGGAGGAGAAGGTTGGCCTAAGAGCCCTAAGAATCGCTATTCAGCTTTGAGAACAAAACATTCAATTACCTTGCACACGCCGTGGCAATTCTTACTTTACAATGGTCTCTGCGTTAATATGAATTCCTCCAGAACACCCCTGGTAAAAATATCTTGCACAAAGCATCTCTCTGAGGCGAATCATCAGGATCCCTCACGCTGTTTCACCATCTGCAGACCTCCCTCGTTAGCCCTGCACAAGTGTATTTAAGAGGCATTTAAAATGCATGAAACCAGGCGTAATAAGTCACTTCCTTACCGAGGTCCAGCAAAGGAATACATTAAGGGATCTCCAAATCCCGACTTTTCTGAAATCTCTCCCAGTTCCACTTTCCATGGAGAAATTGATAAGTTGTTCACCCCTGTGTCCCCATCCGATAAGCCAAAAGAAAATGAATGACTTTTCTGAAGAGTTGAATTGAGTTTCGTATGAAGAGCATCAAAGTTCAACGTCTTTATAGAAGAATGTCAACACCAATTTCCAGGAGAGGAAGATGTCTAAGTGTCAAAAAAATTATACCTGGGAGTCCCTGATAAAAAGGGACAGGGTCTAGAGAAGAGGATAAAAAGGGTGAGAATATTATTTTTGAATTATCTCTGTTAAATATTCCCAGCAATTAGATCAGGATGGACCCAAGGCAACCTCATCTCAGACCCACACCACATCCACCCAACCTTTGCTCAGCTCTCCCGGGGGAATGAGTCCCAGAAGGTTCATCAACGTCAACAGAAATCAAAACACTCACAAACTCAGGATGCAGACCTGAAAAATCTTGCTGAGGTTATTTTTAGATGTGAAACTATTTCCTAGATGTTTTTTTAAAGATTTTATTTATTTATTCATGAGAGACACAGAGAGAGAGAGAGGCAGAGACACAGGCAGAGGGAGAAGCAGGCTCCATGCAGGGAGCCCGACGTGGGACTCGATCCCGGGTCTCCAGGATCACGCCCTGGGCCAAAGGCAGGTGCTCAACTGCTGAGCCACCCGGGCGTCCCTATTTTTTACATTTTTAAGTCAACGTGAATAAGGTGACATGGGAACGCTCCCGCTTGGTTTTAAAGTTCAACCTAACGGCGAGGGTGGAGGGGCGCAGGCCGTCTGCAGGAGAGGCCGCGGCGGAACGAGGTGGTGGCCCGAGGTCAGCGCAGTGACAGCCGATGACAAGGCAGCAGACACCACTCGGTGACAGAGGACGGGGCAGACTGTGAGGAGTAAGGGGGAGCGAGGGACCCACCTGGAAGCCAGACGGAGCAAGTTAAAACCGTAATTAAGTGAGGTGCCCAGCGAGCGCGGACAGTACCCGACAGGCCCAGGGAGTCACGGGGACGCCAACCCACCTTCACGACGGCGCTTCGTGGTGTCCATGGGCCACCAAAGCCTCCCGTGTCGTCACATTTCAGCTAAAGGAAACCCCAAGACACCACACAGAGGCTGTGAGACGGCGAAACTGTCCACCGAGGGACAAAGGGTTAATCTAAAACCTGTGCGTTCTGCTGTGCGTCACAGCTGACAACCGCGGCCACGAGACCGAAAGCCCGACAAACCGCACACGCCTCGTCAGGAGAAGGCTCCGAGCGTCCCCAGACCGACCCATCGGCCCACTTCCAATTTCCTCTGACATCTCCGGGGAGCTGCGGGGAGGAGCAGGGGACCCGGAGTGCCCGTGGCTCACGGGGTGCGTGGGCTCCCACACGTGGCAGCGAGACGCGGTGGGCGAGGGAGCCGAGGAGCGAGGAGGGAGACCCGTCACCAAGTGGTTTCCCTGCCGCCCGCTGCCGCCGCCCGGATGACGGGAGGGGACGTCGCCGGCGCCGGAGCCGGACACAAGCGGCGCGGCCCTGCCCAGCTCAGGACCTCCTAAGACCGAAGCCGGCCTCCCACGCAGCCGCCTGTCCCCTCCGGGCCCGGAGGCACATCCCGCATCACGGCCAGGCTCGGGGACAGCGCTCCGCGACGCTCCCGGGCGAGGTCGGCGGTGGCTAGCTCGGCCGGGCCCCCCGGCTGCCTGACACGCAGTGACGGCCAGAAGGGTCCGTGCGCGCCGCCAGGGGCACGCGAGGGGCACCGATGGCTCCCGACCTGGCGCCTCCGGTCGGGCACTCAGGTTGGAGTCAGACGAGCTGGGGGCCAGCACCCTCCCCTCGGCTCCCCCCGGGTTTCAGAGCCACTTCACTCTCTGTGTGACCGAGCGGGAAGGACGCAGGTGACGGGAGGCTTTGCAACCACGAGCCCCCCCAGGGAGACACTTGGGCACTAAGTGGACTTTGCGGCAACAGGAAGACAAAGCAGCTCCCCACCCCCTGTGCTCTGTCCCCGGGCACCCCCCCCCTCCCCTGCTCACACCCACTCCTAGCTGCGGAGGGCTGCGCTGGGCTCCCCTCCTGCCTGTGGACCGCCCACAGGTACACTCAAAGAAAGAATTCCGTTAGAAGAATCTGGAACTTAGAAGGTGCAAAAATGTCTTACCTGTTAGCAATTGCAAAGCACATCCACATTTCATAAAGTCTCGAGCAGGCCTCCTCCCCCTAAATATCTGCACACTACAAAAAAAAAATAATCTCGGAAATAAAATCTTCATATTTCAACAGTGAAAACCACGACAATGATGTTTCCCCCTTTCCTCTGTGGCTGTATTGTCACACGCCGTCCCCGGGCCCAGGCCTGGACGGACCCTGCCGGGGCGTGGGCTGCTTTCTGCTGGTAAGTGCTGCAGCCGCTTGGACAGCTTCGTGAAATGCTCATGTCTTGTCTCAATTGCCAACATCCACTGCTCACACCTAACGACGTACCTTGTGCTTCACTTTGAAAACCCGTTGAGGGGATCCCTGGGTGGCTCAGTGGTTTAGCGCCTGCCTTAGGCCCAGGGCGTGATCCTAGAGACCCGGGATCCAGTCCCACATCGGGCTCCCTGCATGGAGCCTGCTTCTCCCTCTGCCTGTGTCTCTGCCTCTCTCTCTCTCTCTCCCTCCCTCCCTCCCTCAATCTCTCTTTGTCTCTAATGAATAAATAAATAAAATCTTAAAAAAAAAAAAAGAAAGAAAGAAAGAAAACCCATCAAAGCCACATGCAGAGCCTAGCAGGTCCTTGCTTTGTTCTGGCCCACGTTGGGCAAACACAGATGATCCCTTTCCTGGGAACCAGGAGCGTGGCCGCGCCCAGCGAGCTGCACACAGGCACTGGTCTGGGCCGTCACTGCCACCAGCACCGGGCTGTCCCGCAGGTTGACACTCGCAGCTGGCACAGCACCCAGCAGGAGTCTCTGAACACTTGAGGGACGCAGCACCCCAAGCCTCAGGTCAACGGCAACAGAGGCAAGATGACAGACACCCAGATAACCAATAGTGCAAGGGGGCATCGTGCCCAGCAAGGAGTCTCCCCATCTGGGGACAGGTGAGGCTGGGGTCCACTTCCCAGGAGCCAGAGTTAGTGGGAGGGTGGTGCAGGCCAGGTGGCACTAGTGCCCCAGGTCAGGAAGGGTCAGCCGACTGCCAGCGAGGGCCCGGCAGGGGGTACATGGAATATGCCGACCGGCCACCCAGAGCCACACCTCCCACCGGCCTGCACACCCAGGAGGCAACATTCCTCGGCCTGGGTCCTCCCAGGGTCAGGTGTCAGCCACCTGGAGACCACTCCTGTGGCCCAAAGACCACCAGAACTGGCCAAGTGGCCAATCCTAAGGGTTCACCCTGCCCTGCCTCACCTTTCCCTTGGAAACTCCGATGACAATTGTGCCTAGGTGCTCCCCTTGCTCCTGTCTTCTGCCTCCTGACTGCCCTGGTGCTTCCTCGCCCCAAGACAAGGGTAGCAGAAACAGAGCAACGCAGGTCAAGACAGTGGAGCCCCTTTTACACAGAGAGCAGGTAACGAACGAGGACGTGTTTGCTGTTTATGGAGTCTGAAAGTGCCTCAGTGTGAATGAATGCATGCTCTACCACTTTGTTTACAACAAACACTGAGATCCTAGCAATTTCCAGAATGGCCATCAGTAGGCTGTAACCCAGACACCAAGACTCTCTTGGGCAGAGTGAATGGAAAGTATATATTTTAAATAAATATAAAATAAAACAGACCCCAATCTTAGCAATAAGCTGTGAAGGCAGTCCCTTAAGAGGCTATTTTGGGCTTCCCTCTCCACTGGGAAGGATCCAGGTGTCTGGGAACGTGTGGTAAGGCCTGCTCCCTATAGCCAGGCACATGCACGGGGACCCCCAGGGGTGTCTGAGCAGCTGCACCCTCATGCAGGGAGAAATCAGGGCTTCCCAAGGCCAGAAGTCTGAAGTCAAAAATTCCTTCTGGAAGCGCTGAAACAGAGCCTGTTCCAGGCCGCTCTCCTGGCTTCTGGTGGCTGCCAGCAGTCGTCGCGGTGTCCCTGGGCCGAGGCCATGTCCCTCCAATCTCTGCCTCCAACCTTACACATCTCTCCTGTATGTCTTCTTTTCTTACAAGGACACCAGTGATTGGAGGAGGCAGGGCCCACAGTGAACCCAGATGATCTCATCTCGAGATCCTTAACTGAATGACATCTTCAAATAAGGTCACGCCATAGGTAGGGGGTTAACACTTCAACAGATCTTTTGAGGGGATGTTTTTTAACCCACTACAGCCTGCATTTATAAAAACGTGCCCCCAGAGACCAGGGTGGGCCAACCGCGGACACTCACCCTCTCACCATTAGTGTCCGTCCCTTTGGTGAAGACTGTGTGCACAGCAAATGCCTTGGCCAGCCTTCTGTTAGCCAGGACTTACCAAGTGCTAAGCACTGCACTGAGCCCTCAGCCCACATCCTGCGATTAACACAAGTGCATCTAGAACATCCATTCTGCATAATTAGGAGATTTTCCTAATTGTGAACACAGAGAACATGCAGTTCCTGGTGGGGGCAGGGGGCCTCAGAAGACCCTATAAAGGGCATCTGGACAAAGCAAGACAGAAGCCCTGCCATCACAAGACTCCTGGGACAAGTCACGTGACCAAGCATGCCCAAGTGATGCCGTCTATCACTCCTGCCAACAGTGGCTCAGCTCACTGTCCTGGTGCCCTTCTGGATACAAGAAGATGGAGAAAGGAGTGCAAAGACCACACCCCCTCACCAGGATTTACAGATGTCTGCCCGGCAGAAGATGAGGACCACAAGCTTCCCAGCCGACAAAGTTGCCTTCAAGATGAGATCAGAAGACCCCACCTGCAGGGTAGCACAGGATGATGCTGCCATTTTACATTTCTGCACCTGTGAAACTGATTTCCTTGAAAAACAGAATCCACACCATGTGTTACCCAAACAAGATATCACAGGCATGATCTGCTGCAAAATTCTTACACAGTTGGAAAAAAAGCAGGAATGTGGGAAGAGAAGGTAACATTTAGTGTAACAGAAAATACCTGCAGAGAACAACTTTTTAAAACTTTTTTTCTTTTTTTTAAAGATTTTATTTATTTATTCATGAGTGACACAGAGAGAGAGAGAAAGGCAGAGACACAGGCAAAGGGAGAAGCAGGCTCCATGCAGGGAACCCAACGTGGGACTCGATCCCAGGTCTCCAGGATCACACCTTGGGCTGAAGGCAAAGCTAAACCATTGAGCCACCCGGGATGCCCTTTTTAAAATTCTTAAATAAATATATCCACAACTCCGTGATAAGATATTTGAGAGCCTGGACTCAATGGGCAGTTTTCTAAGCAGATACAAATTATAAAACTGACATAAGAAGAAATAGAAACCCAAACTGGTGGTTCTCCAACTTGAGTACTTAGGAGGCTAATTAAAACAGAGATGGTTGAGCCCAAGCCCAGAGTTTCTGATTTGAGAGGTCTGTGGGCAGGTGGGAGAGAGGGAGCTTCCAAAATTTTGAATTTCTAACAATTTCAAAGATGATGCATTTTGAGAACCAGCGGTCCAGACACCAAGCCTCATGACAGCCAGCCAGGAACTTCTTTATATAGGACACAGTCATTGTCATTGCTTGAACTAATAAATGAATGAATAGTACAACATTAGGAAATTTAATATAATGTATCTCCTTAATAGAAGAGAAAACCCACGTACTCTCGGATCTCTAATGTCTCCTTTTGTAGCTGGAGGGCACAGTCATACTCCTTAAGATGTAATTCTTAATATGTGGAAGTTAACACTTAGAAACAAAACTTAATTGTTCTAAGTGATGTTTACAAGTATAATCAATTCAATTCTCTTAAATAATTTACATCATATCTACAAATATAATATGACAGATAATTTTGAAGCTTGCAAGCATGTGAATGGCAAAAAATTCATAAATAAGATCCTACAAATTATTACTGCGTCCACTCGATCCCAGGCGAAATATTACAGCATGACTGTCATTTACTTCACTGCATGTGGTCTGAATCTTGGCACCGTTAAATAATCTTACAAGACGGCTTCTCTCTCCACCTTCCTAGAGTTAAGACCCAACAGGAAGAAGAGGAAGACCATCTCCACCCTGCTGAGACTGAAGGTTCTGGGCTGCTGGTCAGCCGATTCTTGGCCAGCAAGGAGACCAGCTGTGCCTTCAGGGGGTACAGCAGGATCTCTGATCCTGGGCACAGGCTCTCGGGCCCTGTGAAACGCAAGCCTTGCTATGGAACAGTGAGATTTTTCACGCTTAGACCTTTCATATAAGTTTCAATTTTTCCAAACCCTAATGCTCTTCTCCAAATTCCACCTGGCCATCATTACACTGCACATCCCAGCCATGTGTGTAGTAGGATTGGTGTGTTCACAGGATGGGACACACGTAGGTCACAGACATCTCATGATGATGAATAGAACCACTCAGGGTTTTCCCTCCCCATCATGGGTCTCAGGTGACATTAGCTGTCACTGAAGCTGTTCCCTATTAGCAATAGGTTCTTTTCTTGGTCTTCTATCGTTACTCTCAGCAAGCATTACAGAGGTGATGAGGACAAACCGCTTTGAGACTTTCTTGATCTGTCATGGCACAATGTACAACCCAAACCATTTTTTGTTGCTGTTGTTTTCCAGTGTTGCCTCAAACTCTATTTAAAATATGACTTTTCTTGTGCTGTTTCCTTTCCTGAAGTATCCCTCCTCCTCTCTGTGTCCCATGAAGAGAGGGGCATAGCCTGACATGTTCACTGTCATGTCTCTGGCATTTAGCCCAGTGCCTGGCTCTTAGTAGATGGGACGTAACACATTTCTGAATGAGTGAAACAGTCATCAAAGTACAATTCCTCCGGCTCTAATGGCATCACATGCATGCAGCCTTCCCCAGCATCACCAGGGGAAGGCACTCAATCCCTTAGGATTTGGGGGACGACTTTGGTGTCTCTCTTTCACACATGCCCAGTATGCCAGGCATCAGGTATCAGCAAATCCCTTGAAACAATCAAAACTGGGAGGACAAGTGTCCCTCATCAAGTTCTTGAGCATTGCTGGTGCCCAGTAAATTCTGTTGAATGAGCAAACAGATGAGTGAATGAATGAAGCCAAAGATAGAGACTTTATACGCCCCCCTTGTCGCAGGGGCAGTCACCAGGGAACCAGCTGGCACTACGATTTGGTGAGAAGGGAAGTCTCTGCAGGGAGTTAGGATGTGACCACAGGCCCTGCCTTGGATCATGCCCCAGAGCAGGGTGGGCCCTGCCTGACATTGCCCTCCAACAGGAATGCAATTGGACTCCCTCAGTAGGGAACCCAGGGACTCCCTCAGTAGGGAACCAGGTATGAAAAAAAAATTTTTTTTTAAATGACCAGGTATGATCACATACCATGTAAAGATCAGGGCTTATGAACCTTTGAACAAATAATTTTACTAATTTCTGATGAGCCTTATGTGCTGCCCCTGACACAACTCAGTTCCTACTCTGCCATGTACTGAGCTCTCAGGTGCATCAGTCGGTGTCACCGTGTAACAGACTACCTCAGGAGAGTAAGCATTTATTTCTCACTAACAAGAACGAGGCGCAGCTGGGACAGCTCTGCTTTGTGCAGGGGTGGCACTCAGGTGGCTCTGTGTATCTCCCTTTGGAGGGGGAGCCACCCGGGGTGTGAGCTCCTGGCGAATGACAGAAGTTCCGTGAGGGGTGAGTAGAAACCTGCACCACCTCCCAGGGCTGGGCTCAGAGCTGGCCTGCTCACCCCCTCTCACATCCCTCCAGCCCACGTGAGGCACACAGCTGAGCCCAATACCAAAGCAGGGCTGGAGGATGAGGACGAACATGCAGGGAGTGGGAGTAAGTGGTTGCTGGACATTGGTCTGATCTGTCGCCCACGCCTGGGCTTTGCCACTTCTAAGCATCACTGGGGATGCTAACCCCTTGTGAGCCCAGCTCCTAGGGTACTTATCATATATAATTTTGACAACTATAGCTTAATACTGACTTTTAAAAAATATATACCACCACCACCAACTCTGACTTTGGGGACCAGCCACGTGGGCTTGATGGCAGCTCTGGGAGCCACCAGCGGGAGTCCTCGGGGAAGTCACTGGCCTCACTAAGCATCCATGTCAACATCTCTAAATGCTAGTTAGTACCTAGCACTGGCATTGTAGGGTCCTTGTGCAGTCAAATGAGACCTTCTGTGCAGAGCTCCCAGCACGGCACCTGACACCTGGGTTAGCTCTGCACTCATGCAGATGATCAGTGCTCATGGAGTTCACTCCTCCTCCCCCACAGAGCCTGAATGGCCCTGAAGAGGCCAGTGTAGGAGACGAAATGGTCCCCAAGGGGCCCCAGGTGTCTGTGAATATGTGACATCACATGGCAAACAGGATTGTGCAGGTGTGAGGCCATGGATCTTAAGGAAGGAGGTTATCCTGTATGATCAAATCAGGTGAGCTCTCAAAAGCAAAGAACTTTCTCCGGCTGAAGCAAGCGAAATGTGGCAGAAAGGTAATTCAGAGAGATCTCCAGCGTGAGGGTTCTGTGCACTGCTGCTGAGGCAGGGACCCGGGCCCAGGGCCCAAGAGAGGCCTCTGGGAGTTAAAGGCAGCTCCCTGCAGACAGCCAGCAGGAAACGGGACCTCAACCTACAACCTGGGGACCTGAATCCAGCCATTCCCCAGGACAGCCTGGAGGTGGCCGCTCCCCTGGAGCCCTGGGAGGGGGCGCAGGCCTGCTGATGCCTGGTGAAACGATGCCACATTTGAGACCCACAGACATAATAAAGTGGTGTTGTGTTCAGCTGCTAACACTGTGGCTCTGCTACTACAGCAAGAGATAACTAACAACCAGCTCCGTGCCAACTACCTGAATCATGGAGCATCGGCTGTGCCATGTAGACCCAAATGCCAAGGTAAACATTGGTGCATATTAGCTGCCCCAGCACTCACACATGTGATGCACACCTGTGTTGTTGTCCTTGCAGGGGAAGGAGGGGAGGAAGGGAACGAGTGAGTATTGGAGCCGGAGCTCAGAGCCAGGTCAGGTGTGTCCAGAAGGCCACGTTCCTGAACAGTCACCTGCACTACCCACCTCTCCAAATACTGCAGACGCCCCATGGCCTGGGTTGGAGGAGGTGCATAGCCTCAGGCTCACCACAGCTTCCCAGGGCAGGTCTAAGCCAGATTCACAGCAGCCCGAGAGAAAGGGTCAGGCCACTTGCTGCTACCTAATGGTGGCCTGATGGTACTGTCCAGGCTGCCGGGTCCCTGGCCCAGCACTTCCACCTGGGCAGCTGGGCCCCATTTATGGAATAATGACAGCTGAGTGTGTGTTCACGGGGTTCTCTGCTGGCCAGCTTCACGGACGGGTTCCCACTCACCAGTTGCTTTTTGCCCTGCACAGAGCACCCGTGACACATAGTGATACCCAGTACCGACAGTCTGAATGAACGTTCCCACTCTGGACAATTTGGTAATGTTAGCGCCTTTGCTTCTTGCCTACGTGTTTCATCTCTGGCTTAGACCCCTCATTCACTGAGACAGGGAAACCAAAGGGCCCCATGACAATCTGCTCCTTGCTCCTCTTCCTGCTGCTCTTCTTGCTGGCACCTGCGCTCCCACTTGACACATGCTTTGTGACGTCCTCCTCATAAGGGACAAGGAGGTAACGATTTCTGTAGGACAGATAACTACTAAGGAAGGACCAGGTGAGAATGACGCGACAAAGCCACCACACGCGTACTCCAGACCGGAGACACCTCAGAGACCCCCTGGCTCCAAGGAATACCATGTGGGCTCTCGTCTTTGTTCTAACTGGTTCCTGGATGCCTAAGAGGACACACACCAGACCCAAACCCGAGCAAAGAGGGGACTCTCTCCTTTCCAAGTCTCCCGACACTGTACCTACACTCTCTCTGTAGCCTCAAGAAACTCTGCTTCCACCTCCTACTGGCTCGCGTCTGATCTCTACCCTGTGTGCAGCCAGGGACCCTCTTGGCTGGTCCTGCAGGGCTCCCTCTGGGTCCCCGGACCTGGCCTGCCGGCATCATGATGTCTGCTCATTTAAATCTCCAGCAGAAGTCAAAGAGGAGCTGTGTGCACCGTGGCCCGGATGCTCCCGCAGCGCTGAGATGAACTACACAGGGAATAAGCCGGACTCGGAACCCGGCATGCGGCGTGTACACCCTGCAGCCTGGGGCAGAGTGTTCAGAACCAGCAGCGTGTGCCCTCCTGCAGCGGCGCCAGGGCCCCCGTGCCCCTGCAGAAGGCGCCACCCAGCCCATGTCCCAACAAGGACCTTTCGTTCCCGGGGTCCGAGCTCTGTGGATACCGGTTACCTGGACAGACCTGAACATCTGGTTAGCGTGACCCAGCCCTGGTTCTCTGTCACAGCTGTGGGCTGACCTGCTTCTGGGGGACCGTCTGACTATTCTAATCAGTACAGAGAGATGTGTCAGAGCAGGAGTCCTGATTTCATTAGCCCGGGTGAAGCATGTTTTAGCAGAGACATCGCGGTAAACTGGCTGATTTTAAATTATATTATGCCTCCAAGTCCCCTTAGCCCAGACCACATGCTTTTCTGCTTCCTAGTCTTCAAAACGTAGGTTGATGTATTTCTACCCCCTCCCGAGTTTTGCCAGCTAACAGGTAAGTCTTAATTTCATCAAACCCTTGAAATTTCTATTTTCTGTCCACATTAACACCTTAATGGATAGCACAAAGCCCGCGGCTCAGTGTGAACCCGGAGGGGGCGGCCATCCCAGCCCAGTGTTGAAGAGGGGGGCACGGCCATGCGGCCTCATGGTTCGGGGCCTGGCGGGGAAGGCACGGGGTACCTCCCATCACAGCACGTCCTGGAGCAGACCGGCGCAGGGCCCCAGGAGCGGAAGACCCTAAACTCTGCATGACGATGACCAACGGTGAATCGGCGAATCGGGCAGTGTTCTCACTTCCCCAGACCTGCTCCCCACTGTCAGGCAGCGGGGGGAGCTGCTGGGAAGAGGCGTCTGGGGATGAGGTGCCCATCAGACCAGGGGCGAGGCCGTGGGAGCAGCTGGGGGGGGGCCTGGCCACTCATCCTGTGCACCCGTGCCCCCGCCGAGGCCGGCAGCTCCCTCCCTGCTCAGGGCCCCATCTGCGGAGCAGGATCCAGGACGCACCAGCTGCCTATCACGGGGGTGCCCTGAGACTTGGTGAGCAGCTTGACGGCGGCATTGCCGAGAGGCATCGTGGAAAGACCAAGAACTGCTCTTATTAATCAAAGACACCTCCCGGGAAGCCACTTTGTTTGCTGAACTACAGTCAACCGAGAACTTGCTTGACTCTGCGTCAAGAATTGAGATCAATCCACTAATTGTTAAGAGACTGGTGGAGCCTTGAAATAAAAAGAGGGTTTAACCTGCCAAACGGGCTTCTTCTCAGTGTCTATAAGCCAGGCCGGGATCGGCCTCGGAGGAAGCCCAGAGGAGCCCGAGCCGTGGGGCTGTCAATCTCCCTTCAGGCTGCAGGGGCGCCGGGCCTGTTGGAGCCCCTGGGCCCCCCAGCTCTCCAGGGAGAAGCAGGCCAGCAGAGGTCTCTGCCGCCAAGTGTCTGGGGTGCTGTGATTTGCATAAATGCATGAATTTGCATAGCACGTTCAGGCAGCCTTAGGCCAGGTGTGCACCGCAGAAGTTGTCACCTGTAGGGCAGCTCAGGGCAACTGGTCCCAGCCATCCTCCTGACCCTGTGCCCGGTGAGCACGGTCCTCCCAGCCCCAGGCAGCAGAGCTGACGTGGGCGGACATCCCACACCTGTGGCCCCCAGGAGCTGCCTGCTGGGCCCTGCCGCCTGCGCCCCCCCCCAGGCCAAGGAGGGGAGCACCACGCTGCTCCCTCCTCAGATCCCCCCCAGGGCTCCCCCTCCTCCCCCACCTCTCTCAGGAGGCCCTTCTAGGCCAGGGCTCCCAGCTGGACTCCTGATCTGCACCATTCTCATCTCCACGGCGACTCTCCCCATTTCACAGGAGAGGGAACCAAGATGAAAAGCAGAGAGCGATTGTCCCAAATGGCCAGCCAGGCACCCAGGGCTGAGCCCCGAGGGCAGCTGTCGCCCCACTCATGGCTGAGTCTTGGATCTCAGCGCCAGGCCCTTGTGGGGCTCCAAAGTCCCCTCCACCCTCCTTCCAGCACCCTGCCCATCCCGGAGATGGCCCCAAGCTCCAGGACCTGAGATGCAGGGGAGCCAGAGCTCACTGTGACCCACTGCTGCTGAAAAGCTGGTCACTCTTCCCCTCCCTTCCCAGCATGGGAGCCACAGTGCGCAGACACCACCAGACCCTCCTGGGGGCAGGGGTGGACGACATGCCACCCTGATGCTGCTGACAGTGCCAGAATTTCTGCCCTCGGCCACAGGATGGAAGAACCGTGGAATCATACACGTGGCCGGGGGTCAACCCTCACTGTGTGAGTGAGACCCCCCTGGGCACCCTCCCTGGGACTCTCCCCTCATCCCTCGGGGCCCCAGGGGCCGGGGGCATCCTTGGTCAGCCTGCTTCTCTCTTCTCCTGCACCTGCACCGGGCTCCCCACTCTCCCCGTCCCCAGCCCAGGACGTGGCCAGACCTGCCCTGCCCTGGAGCGGCTGCCCCCTAAGTGGATCCCCGTTGCCTCCGTGCCCTGTGCCATCCATTCTCCACCGGTTGGCCTGAAAGTCATCTCTGGCTGTCAGGTCAGGGCCTCCCACTGCAGCAGGGCCCGCAACAGAATGGAACGCAAATCCTCCCCGTGGCAGCGAGGCTCACAGACCTGGTCACCTTGCCCCCACCGCCTGCCATCTCGCTGCTCCTAGAACTTGCCAGAACCCAGAGGCTGTGCAGTGTGGATCCCCCTCCAGAAACAGCCTTTTCCCAGGCTCCGCGTAGCCACTTGCTTGTCTCTCCAAGTCCTTGCCCAGATGGCACTTTCTCGGTGATGCCATCTGACCACTCTCTCGAACGCTGAAAACAGCACGGTCCATGCCAGGAGCCCCCGCTCCTGCTTTAATTTTCCTTCCCCTCCCGGAAGCCTGCAGGTGATGTGTGCGTGGTTCCTGTTCCTTACGCTGCCGTCTGCCTCCCGCAGCTGGCTTGGGAGCACCATGAGGCCAGGCGGGCTCTTCCCGGCCTGTTCCCAGCACCTGCAGCAGCGCCTCGCTCTCTGTCGAATGAATGAGCGCACGACACGAGCGATGTTGGACCTTCTCGAGCGAAGCTAATAAATCAGCAAGAGCTGGCTCCGACCTTCTCAGGCACAAGTGTATTTAGCACAAATGGACAGGTGGATCTGCCAAAGGATCTCTTCTCTTATGGATTTTACTCACTATTCGGCCTTTAGACACATAGTCAACACAAATCAATTTAATACCAATTTCTAGTCAAAATAAATTGGTTTTAAGCAGATTTTTTAAGCCTGGATTCCATTTGAAAAGGCAGGCTTTCGGCGCTTCACGGAGGTTTGGATGCTGGTGACTGTGATCCACCAGGTTGGTCCCAGCTTCAGACGATGTCTCCAGGTGCCTGCAGCCCAGCCCCGCAGGGAGATTCATGGACACCACCTGTCTAAAACCTGGCCAGCAGCTCCCTTGGCCCCATCAACGCCTCCTCCTCCTAAAGCCCTGTCTCAGCCAAGAGCACCCCCCTTCAGGCACCAAGCTAGAGATCCCACCTACCTCCCCCTGCCCCCAGACCCCATGGCCTCTGTACCCTCCCCCATCTCTGGGAAGCGCCATGACTCTACAGATGGGCATGAGCGTCTTACTAGAAACAAGGAGGGAAGAGAGGGGTCAGGAAGCACGGACCCTGGCTCCCAGCCTAAAGCAGGGAAGGGAAAAGGGACAGCAAAGGGAGAAATATATAATTTTTCAAAAACTCTCTTGCAGGGGTAGTCAATCCTAGCTTCCTGGGGCTGCCTTAACAAATCACCAGAAATGAATTCTCTTCTAGTTCTGGAAGCCAGAGGTGCAAAGTCAATGTGGGGCTAGGACTGCACTTCCCCTGAAGGCTCTAGGAGGGAATCCCAGCCAGCCGCTCTGGGCTCTGGTGGTGCTGGGGATCCTCAGCTGTCCTTGCTTTGTGGTCACGTCAGGACAGTCTCTGCCTGCATCATCACATGCTCTTTACCTCTGTGTGGGCACCTGTGCCCCCTTCTCTTTTCTTAGAAGGACTTGTCTTTGGATTGAGGATGCACCATAACCCCACAATGACCCTCCTGATGTCCACCATTTTCTAATGCCCCACACATAAGGGCACAAGAAGGACTGGCTGCCACTTCCCCTGAAACGAGGGGCAACCATGCATCTAAGTTGGCCAGTGACATGTGAGCCACTTCTCAGCCAAGGCCTTTGATCCCCAGTGGTGGATCCTGCTCTTGCATCCTTGCTGCTACGACAGCAGCCACTGCAGAAGGTGGAGCCTGGGTCCCTGAGTGAGGACAGTATGGAGCAGAGGCCCACCAGCATCTGATGGAGAAGAGGGTTGAGCGCCTTGGTGGTACCTGGCCCTACCATGATCCCCCAAGATAGCACCCAAGCTCTGAAGTCCTTGGTTGACTTTCCTTTGTCCCACGGAAGAAGTAACAGGTCTTTTTTCTAAGCATCCAGGTGTTTTTGGAACCTAAAACAAATACGCATATTAGTATACCTACACATACAGTTAAGGGGTGTAGGTAAGTATATACAGATTGTCACAGAATTAACGGGCTGAAGCCTTACGACAGGAATCAGCGTGACTCAGAAAACCCTCACTACCAATGCAATGTCCTGTTTGAGGGGATGTTCCCAACTCTCTCACGTTCCAGCTTCAGGATATCCATAAGGATTCTTCCCACCTGCCATTAATCCTCACATCAGAGGCAAATCCAGAAGGAGCCTTCGCATTGACGGAGACAGGGTAACAGCAGACTTTTTGGGGTCAGAGGTCTAAAGGCGTCTACGGTGGGTAAACTCCTTCCTTCTTCTCTTTCGGTAGCATTATTGGCTGCATCAGATTTAATTTTAATTAATTTAATGACCAGATTGAATCCTTAACTCTGCCTCAACCTCCCCCCACCTGTCCAGATTGATTTCAGAATAAATCATATGTCCTTGTTACATCACCCCCGTGGCCATAAATGTGCTTCATTAATTTGTTCAGGTTTCTAAGACCCAAACTGTTAACTATAGAATGAAACCTTGAAGAGCTGTCTCCATCAACTAAATCACTTTTTCCCTGATGTTGGCCTCTCCCATGCAGAGCGTCTTCATAAACGTGGAAAAAGCACTTACACACGTCTACACAACATTTACAAAGAATTTACTACGAAGACCCGCATGCCATGGAGTCATCTGTAAACATCCCCACTGCAGATAGAACACAGCGGGTTAGAACCTCAAATGCTGCTCAAGATCCCATAGATTGGGCCTGAGAAGAGACCAAAGCATGGGCTGCGTGGCATTTCCCCTAAGCTGATGTAGCTTGGTCTGTTCCTGACCTAGGGAGGAAGGGTCAGGGGAGAACCACCTTCTTCTGCAGGCCCCAGGGGAGCCAATTGTTTCATCACATCATGTATCTAGTCTGGGTTCTTCGCTTGCCCTGATCATCTCTGGGTCCTGACTTTGACCATGAATGTGACCTGTTCTCAGCCCAGACCAGCAATTGATGTAGTTGGTGGCCTGATGCACCTGTGCTTGTCAGAGGGAGATGGAGTAATTGAACCCTTGGAGCAACTCATCCAAGATTTCCTGTGTGGATCCCTAAAAAAACAACAGAGCCAGCTACTTGGGTCAGGAGGCACCAGAGGCCTTCCACCTAATCTGGGGTTCCAGGTTATGGCAGATCTAGCAACTAAAACAGTCTGTGGGGACACATAAGGTGTTCCTTGCAGCACGGCAGACATGGCAAGAGAATGGCATCAGGCCAAGTTCCAGGGGCCTTGAAAGGCTGAATCACTGTGGCAGACGGCCCCATTGATGGAGTACTACGAAGATCTCTAAGGACACAGCTCATGACCTGTTGGGCCTACAGTGATCTGATGTGTCCTGACAGATGACGCCTTATAGATAAACATATAGAATGGCTTCATCCCACCCTTCCTTTTCTGTTAAATCACCCTCTTTAGTGTGATGATTTGTAAGGGCTCGGAGACGTTCTGAAAGGACAGTGGAGCTGTGTTCTACACAGGATATCTGGGATGCATAGGTGAAATAATAAAAATAGTAGTAAAATGCAAAAAAGAAAAGAAAAGAAAAGAAAAGAGAAAAGAAAAGAAAAGAAAAGAAAAAAAGAAAAGAAAAGAAAAGAAAAGAAAAGAAAAGAAAAGAAAAGAAAAGAAAAGAAAAAGAAAGAAAAGAAAAGAAAAGAAAAGAAATTTACAATATTTTGTGGTAGGCCGAATTCTGAAGGTGCCCCCCAGTCCCCCTCCTGGATTCCCATCAAGCACTAATTTAGATACCACCCTCTGTCTGCTAACAACCTACCACAAACTGGTGATTTCTTAATGCAACTGAGATCCGTTTCCTCATAGTTTGAGAGGCCAGAAGTGGAAATCGAGGTGCCACCAGAGCCACTCCCTCCGAGGGGTCCCAGCAATTATCTTTCCTGGGCTGTCCCAGCTCCTGGTGGCTCCTGCAGTGCTTGGCGCTCCCGGGCCACCTCTGCTCCCATCCTGGCACACCTGTCCCGGTGGGTGTCTCCTTCTCTGGTCTTCGAAGCACATCCGTTGTTGGATTTAGGGTCCGTCCTCATCCAGGCTGATCTCAATCCTTGGATAACTATAACTACAATGACCTTATTTCTAGATAAAGTCACATTGTGAGGTTCTGAGTGGACATGAATTCTGGGGAGACATTATTCACCCCACGCTGGCTGGGAAGGGACGGGGCACGTGGAATCAGGGTTACCCATCAGCTGACATTAACACGGGGTGAGCACTGCGGGTCAGGGAGTGGGCCCAGCACAGTCCCACGAACTCTCACGTACCCCAGTGAGAGAAACACGGTAGTGGGGGGACGCGGGGACACCCCAGCAGGAGAGGGATCCCCCAGGCGCTGGCCTGACACTGGAGGATGGGAGCCAAGAGCCAAGGAGGGGGGCTGCCTTGACCCAAGGGCCACCCAGCCGATGGCCTGCATGGGAACGTGGACCCCACCAGCTGACCTTGGGAGCCCTGCATCCCAGAGCCTCCTGCAGCAAGAAGCCCGGCCCTGCCAACACCCTGATTTCGTCCCTTGAGCCTCTAAGCAAAGAACCAGCAAGACACACACAGAAGCTGTATGTTCTGACCTCCGGAACTGAGCATAAGCAACGGGTATTGCTTTAAGCTGCTAACCATATGCTAACTTGTCACAGCAGCAGTAGGAACCTGATACACCTATTGAGTGAGAGCAGCGGGACCCCCAACCATCCATACAGTGCGGTCCACCTACGCCAAATGGAAGGCCCAGAAAAGGTCCTGAAAGACAAAATACTCAACTGTTCAAAGTGATTACTTCTGGGAGAAGAGTGATATCAGAGAGCAGGGGGTGGGGGAGGGAGAGGGGAAAGGGGAGGGGAGGAGGAGGGATAGGCATTGGGGCAGGGTAGAGATTAGGCAGGATTGACTTTCTGTACGTCTCTCTACATTGTTTGAATTGTTAGAACGAGCATGTATCTGTGTGTGTAGTCTTTTGGGGTTTTGTGTGTTTTTTTTGTTTTGTTTTTTGTTTTTTTGTTTTTTTTCCTACAAAATAATAAAATGACAGCAAAGACTTAGGGAATACTTACAACAATCCTACAAGGTGAGTACCGCTGCCACCCTACCAGCTGGGGAGACAGAGGCACACGGTGACCAAGGATCTCCCCTGAGGTCAGTAGTAGCCCCAGGCCTCAACCCCAAGCCAGGGCCCCTGAGCCCTGCTGCTGAGCACCATCAGGACGCCTCTCCCTGCAAACCTGATGCCTCTCCAGGTGATCTGGCCAGAATCAGAGACACAAAGCCGGGGGCAGCCAGGGATGGCAGCGACCCTCTCCTGCAGCTTCTCTTCCGTTTTTATCGGGGAGCGAAGGTGTTTCCACAAGGCCCCAGAACACCCTGACCACTCATGGAGGTCACGGCACCAATCCTGTGCGCGGGGAGAACAAGGGAGACACCTGTGACAGCCAGCCGGGTGTTGGCCAGAGCGGGGGGAGAGGTGTTCCCCACGTTCCAAACTCTAAATCATGGCTCCGTGAGGCTAAGAAAGCAGTGCCAAGCCCACCCCCGAGTCCTGACGCTGCCCCCTCCCACGGGGTGCCCCAGCCCCTGCACCCCAGCCCAGCAGGAAGGGCAGAGGCCCCCCGCTCTGAAAGCCCCACCAGGAGCCGAGCACGGCCTCGGTGCAGCTTGCTCACGAGCACGGAGTTCATCAGGAACTGAGAACAGGCAACCCAAGAGACCAGGTGGTCCCGGAGGAGACCATGCAGACACCAGCTCGCCCTGCCGCCTGCGTCCTAGTGTTTGTCCCGGATTGCACCACGGTGCCCATTCCCAGGACCCAGGGCTTCAGGAGGCAGAGCCAAAGGCAGAGGACCCGCTAGCCCGGCCCGGCGGCCTCCAGACCCAGCAGCCTCCACCAGTGGACTCTGCACCTACAGCCACACACATCAAGTGTGGGTTGATTTAACCCTGGGTGGCCCTGCATTGCCCTGAAGGAGAAGGAGCCACTCTGTGATGACACTGACCCCGGGCCTGGAGAGCACAGCGAGACGGGACGCAGAGCCCGTCGGGCCGCTCAGGCAGGGTGGGCACATCCGGCCTCCTGTGTGACGCACCACAGCACTGAGTCTGTGTTCACCGCCCTCGTTACGGAGAGGCCGCCCTGCTCCCTGCAGCCACGGCCGCCAGCCCTGCCTCCAGACAGGCCCGGGGACCTGAGTGCCCCTTGGCACCAGGCGCCAGCAGCCAGCCAGCCAGCAGGCCTTCACAACATAGATCCGCACACTCTGCGTGAACCTCCCGTGACGGTGACTAGGCCGTATTATTAAGCCCGGGTCTACACATGACGTACTCCACGTCTTCACGAAGCTGGCACACATCTCTAAAAGCTGGTAAAAAGGGAAAAAAAATCAGACGCACAGACAGCAAAATCATCCCACAGCAGATGACGGAGTGGACGTCAACCCACGTCCACCTTCCCCGGCCCACGGGTGAGGCCACCAGGTTAGATCACGTACATATTTCCTCTCTCCTTCCTTCCCACCAGCCTCCTCCTGACTCTCCTCCTTCCCTCTGCAGAAGCGCGGCCACGTCATCGGGGCGCCCAGCAGCCCGTCCCCGTCGCTCACTCTTGGATTCCCAGGGCTGAGCGCAGGGCCCGGCGACGGCAGGTGCTACATCACAGCTTTGCAACGGACAGAATAAGGGACGTGCAGGGCGTGCCCGGCGTCTGCCTTCCACGGTCTGGGTCCATGGAAACCGCCCTCCCCAAGGAGAACAGCCTTGCCCAGGGCGCCCTGACTCCTGGCAGCCGCACCCAGGGCCCCACACAGGGGAGCCCTGGCCCAGCAGGGGGGCGAAGACCCCCGCACCCCTCCCTGCTCCTTGACTTCCTTCCAAGCTTAGATCACAGGCCTCCCACTCCCACTCACCCCCACGTGGAAAAATCCAGAACTATGTTTCAGGGAGGGGGTCCTGGGATGTGGAGGGATGGGGCAGCCCTAGCACTTGTCCCCCCCACATCTACCAACAGGGACGGCCACTCTCCCCTGTCTTAGGTGCGACTGCTGGGGCCCAGCCACCCAGAAACAAGGACTGGAGGCTGGAAAAGAGGAGAAAATAGAACAGAGAAGCACACGGGACACACGGGCCCCCGGAGCTCAGCCCGCGAGGGGACCTCACTGGCCGCTGCCGTCCCGCCCTCAGCGGAGCCCATGCCGGGGCCCAGTGCCGGACCACAAAATTCAAGAGTGCTGGGACTATGGGGGAACCGACCACTCATCAGGAATCTCACCGTGTTCATCTTAAATGTGGTCTCGGGTTCAGTTAACAAGGTGGGTTTGATTTTAAACCCTAAGCGGGGGGCGGGGGGCAGAGGGAATTTATTATTCTGGGGTAGGCGGTTCATCAGGTTGCACGGACGGCGACGTGCCTGTGGCAGGTCTGTGAGCAGCCGGGAGCAGCCCGGAGCACTGGCCTCCGTTTTGCTGTTTAGACAGGGATGGAGCACTCGCTCCGGGGCGGGTAAACGGACGCCTCAGGGAGGGAAGAACAGGTCGGGCAGGATGGATGCCGGCAGAGGGACCGCGCGGCGCGGCCACCAGGGAGGATGGAGTGAGCCTGGGTCACCCGCAGGGATGTGCGCCCAGGGGCGGAGGGCGGCCGGAGCCCGGGAGCCTGAGCGTGCTGGTGCGTGCCCGCCAGTGCCCTCCGCGGCCCGGCGCCCAGAGTGCACGGCACACGCCCGCGGCCCCCACGCTCCACCCCGGGGCCGCCGGGCACTGGCTCTGCTTCCCTGGGAGTAGACGGCGGAGCGGGCGATCCTGCCCCTGCCCTGGCCCTGGCCTCGGCCACAGGAGAGCAAAGCCTTCCAGGGAAGGTAAGACGGGGAGCAGCCTCCAGTTTTCACTAAGATCAACATCTGTTAAGATTAGAAGGAAACTAAGCTAAGGATTGAGACCCAGGGAGGAAGAGGGGGGAAGCAGGGCGAGGACGGGGTCCACACACGCGGCTCTGGGAGGTCTCCCGCCTGATGAGAGGAGGGTCCCCAAGCCCCGCGGGTGACTGGGGTCTCAGAAAGCACGGAGGGCTCGTCTCCGGGGACCTCAGGAAATGGTCCCGAAAGAGGACCAGGGTCAGGGGCCAGGGACAGCCCGGGAAGGGCACCCAAGGGGCTGTCTGTCCAGCCGTGGCAGGAAGGCCAGGCAAAGGCAAGAATGGGGACAACTTGAGTTAAAGAAACAGCCGATTAAAGGATCCCCGAGGCTTCGCAGCTCCTTGAGCCTGTTCGCAGGCCACCAGCTCCTCACTGTTGAGAGAGAAGCGGTCGGATCTTTGGGTGCCCCCCATGTCCCAGGTGAACGCAGGGCGGGCCACCTGTCTCATCGGAGGCTCAACCAGGGCGGCCACCGCTGCCGGCAGCTCCCTGCACTGCAAGCGTAAGGAGAGGAGCCGCCTGCAATTTAAAAGCAAACTGACTGTCACCTCCGCTCCTCCGAAGGGAGGGCCAGGGCTCCTCCTCAGAGCAGCCGTGCTTGGAAGCTCCGAGGAGTCATGTTAGCTTCAGAGAGAAAGGCCACAGGGAGAGTCTCAGGACACGGCGGCGACGCGAAGGGAGGGCTACGTACAAGACCCTGGCCAGGCGGGTGGGGGCTGCCGCGGGACAGCTGAGGTCTGCGGGGGCGGGCGTGGCCATCTCCCCCGTGAAGGGCGGACAGCAGGTGTTGGCTCTGCTTGACTCCGGCCTCACATCCCAAGAGCGGCCTGGCCGGCACGGTGTGTCTGCTGTGCTCCCATCTATCCTTCATAAACACAGGCACCAAGGTGGATTCGACCCCTGGGCCCAGGTGGGCCCCGACCCTGCCTTGGAGAGATGGGGAGGGAAGCCACCTGCGGCTGCAGGAGGTAATAGGGCGGAGGACTATTGGGACTTCAAGATAAGAAGCTTTTGCACAGCAAAAGATACAGTCAATAAAACTAAAAGGCAACCTACAGAATGGGAGAGGAGATTTGCAAATGACGTATCAGATAAAGGGCTAGGATCACAGATCTATAAAGAACTTATTAAACTCAGCAGCAAAGAAACAAACAATGCAAACAGGAAATGGGAGAAAATGTTCCGCATCACTTGCCATCAGGGAAATACAAATCCAAGCCACAATGAGATCCCACCTCACACCAGTGAGAATGGGGAAAATTAACAAGGCAGGAAACCACAAAGAGTTAAAAATAGACCTGCCCTACAACCCAGCAATTGCACTGCTGGGGATTTACCCCAAAGATACAGATGCAATGAAACGCCGGGACACCTGCACCCCGATGTTTCTAGCAGCAATGTCCACAATAGCCGAACTGTGGAAGGAGCCTCGGTGTCCATCGACAGATGATGGATCAGGAAGATGTGGTCTCTGTATACAATGGAATATTCCTCAGCCATTAGAAACGACAAATACCCACCATTTGCTTCAACGTGGATGGAACTGGAGGGTATTATGCTGAGTGAAGTAAGTCAATCGGAGAAGGACAAACAGTGTATGTCCTCATTCATTTGGGGAATATAAATAATAGTGAAAGGGAATGGAAGGGAAGGAAGAAGAAATGGGTGGGAAATATCAGGAAGGGAGACAGAACATAAAGACTCCTAACTCTGGGAAATGAACTAGGGGTGGTGGAAGGGGAGGAGGGCGGGGGGTGGGGTGACTGGGTGACGGGCACTGAGGGGGGCACTTGGTGGGATGAGCACTGGGTGTTACTCTGTAAGTTGGCAAATTGAACACCAATAAAAAATAAATTTATTATAAAATATATATATATATAAACAAAAAATAGGGCAGAGGTGCCCACTTGAGGCGGCGGCGGGCCGTCTAGCAATCCTACTTGAAACTCAAAGGACATCCCCTGGTGATGTTTGGATCACAAAAGCAAAGTGTAATTCTCGAAGCAAATAAGGAACCCGTCCCCCCTCCAACTCTCCTCGAAGGCCAGATCTAGAAAATGTCATTGTTGCGTTGTTTCTTGTTTGCTCTGTGTTTTACATTTGAGCGCGTGACACGTGAAGTGAAGCACAAAGCCACCTCTGGAGGCCGCGGTGGGACCTACAGACTAGGACTCAGCCTCCAGACTCTGGGTCCAGAGCCACATGCTGGGACGAGGTGGGGATGGGGATGGGCCTGGCCCGACGGGGGGAGGTGTGGGCAGCACCCCCAGGCTCACCTGAGCCGCCAACTCTGGCCAAGTCATGGCCATCAGCTCCGGATGCACAGCCTGGACCGGGCTCCCGCCAGTTGGCCCAAGCACGCTGCACTGCAATAAAAGTACCTGGTATTTGCTGAAATTTCTAGAACAGAGCTTCAAAATCCCTTGGCTTTTCTGGAGTGCTAGGAGTCTTTGTTATGCTAATGAGGCAACACAAGGAAGCCTGAAGCTTCATCCACGTGGGAAAGGGAACAGCCCCCAGGCTCCAGGGAGGGGAGGGGCTGGAGGCTGAGAGCAGCAGGTGCAGCAGTCCCGTCCCACAGTGACACCTAGAAACCCCCCCTGTGAGGAAGGGGAACCAGCTTCCTGGTTGGGGAATGCACGGCTGTACCTGGGACCCCTGCAGACCTCGCCCTAAGCACCTCCCCAGCCGGAGGGTCCTTTGTCCCCTTCCTAGCACAGCGCTGCCCTGACTTCCAGGAGTCATTCTAATGGATCGCGGAAGCTGAGGGGCATGGAGGTGGCCTGGGGAGCCCCCGGAGGCTGCATTCAGTGCAGGGCCACCTTGCGGGACCTCTCTCTACCTCGTGGGGCCTGTGCTAACCCGAGGGAGTCAGCGCGGAGCTGAATGTGAGGCCCGCTGGCATCTGGCGCGAGAACTGCCTGGAATCACAGCCGCAAAGGCGAAGTCCCAGCGGGGGGCAGGTCGCCCCTGTCACCCACCCCTGACCCCCCGCAGCTCCCAGCCGCCAGGGGCACCCAGACGCCCGTCCAGCGTGGGCTTCCTCCACGGTGCCCGCGACTCACCTTCAGCTTTCTTCGTGGAACCTGCCCTAAAAGCAGGATCCTTTGAAGGTACCTCCCTTCTGGCATTGAAGGTCCAAGGACTCGTTTCAGTGATAAGTGAAATACAGGATCAAAGCTTCATTTCAGGGATCAAAGGATAATACAGCAAAGGAGACAAGACTCTATTATCAAAGTGATAAAAGACATTAATAATCTACCTGTGACAAACCTGCCAGGAGGGGGGGCTCCACGTGGCAAGTGTCCTCGCTTTCCTCTCAAGCCCACGGGGGTTTCCAATAGTCATTCCTGAAATTTGTTAATTAAACCTAATTAGTTCTATCAACCCAGAGTCCACGGTGCCTCCGCATTCTCGGGTTAGCCCGAGGGCCTGACGTGCCCTGTTCTGACTCTGGAAGCTCAGCCCTGCGGCCCGGGCAGCACACCTGCACCTGCGGGACCCGGGAAGGGCCTGGAAGCCCCGCGGGGACCACACGCCTCGCAGTCGCCGGCCCGCGTCCACCTGGACGAGCCAGCCAAGGCCTCCGCGGGCGAGATGCGAACCAAGGTGCACACCCACAGGGCCGAGCTGCCCACCGTGCTCCCCACCGTGCTCCTGGGAGGACGCGGCGCGGCCGTGAGCAAGCACACAACCAGCGGCGGCGCTCGGGGCGGCGCGGAGCCCACGCGCACCCTGTTCCCCCAGCGCAGCCCCCGCCTCGGCTACTTTGTTAAACAGCCCGGGGCGAAGGAGCGCCTGTTCCTCCCTTTGCCCAGGCCCACGCTAATTACCGACCTTCCTTAGCATTAATCAAAACAAATACAGGGCTAGGGGCCTTCTCTCAGCGGGGACCTACCCTCCTCCTCGCTGAATAAAATGGTTTCTCCCAAATCCTGGCGTGGCCATGCACAATTTCCCCTGGAACACGAAAATCTCAGTTTCCAGAGTTTCTGTCAGCCTATCGATTGTAAGAAATACTTGCAGAATCCAAAAGAAGGTAGACTCTCAATACATCAATTTTTAAAGTTCACACCATCCGTCATGTAATCAAAAGAATAATGCGGTCATGGGAGCCCCAAGTCGATAATCATTTCCCCCTAATTCTGCTCCCTTCTGAGTAACACGCAACCACCCAGGCTATTTCCCTTCCAAAATTATTCTAATTATAATTCATCTGCAGCTGAAAAAAATAAAACAAGACAGGGTTTTTTAAAACCTTTTTTTTTAAAAGATTTTATTTATTTATTCATGATAGACATAGAGAGAGACAGAGAGGCAGAGACACAGGCAGAGGGAGAAGCAGCCTCCATGCAGGGAGCCTGATGCGGGACTCGATCCCGGGACTCCAGGATCACGCCCTGGGCCAAAGGCAGGCGTCGAACTGCTGAGCCACCCAGGGATCCCACAAGACAGGGTTTTTAAAATGCTGCTGAAATAGTTTTACTTTCTACTGCCATAATGAAATTTGCTTTCCATGAAAATAACTTTACTTGTCAGATAAAAATACAAATCTTAAATACATTTTTTAAATTCTCCTATCCTATTGGAGAACGTTACATAGAGGGAGGTGTGAGTGACTCACAGGGGCCACAACCCAGAGCAGAGCTCTGCGGGCTGCGAGGGCAGGGCAGAAAGCCCACAAGGACCCAGGCCATGCTCAGCCAGGCCGAGTGCTCCCGGGCGGAGGGCACACAGGCCGAGTGCTCCAGGTGATGCTGGCCAGGCCGAGTGCTCCCGGGCGGAGGGCATACAGGCCGAGTGCTCCAGGTGATGCTGGCCAGGCTGAGTGCTCCCGGGGGGGGGGGCGTGCACAGAACCAGGACAGTCTGATGTCCGTGCTGCTGCAGCCCTGGCAGCCGCCGAGGAGCGGGGCGCACAGCGATAAGGGGGGCCTGGCAGAGGATGTCATGTGGGGCTCCCTGCGGGAGGGCTGGGCTCTCCCCTAACCAGCAGCCTCTGGCTCCAGGACTGGGCTCCCTCCATGCTGGCGCTCTCAATTCCCACGTCCCCTCAAAGCAGTCAGCTGAAGAATGATCCTCCATCCCTCGGTCCTCTCCGGGCTCCTGTCTTTGGGGCACCATTATTTCTGTGACTGGGTTTTACTCTCCAGCTGCCGTGCCAGCTAATTTCCTCTGCCTGTGACGAGTCCCACGCGGGCGCCGCAAGCCAGACCGGAGTGTAGCAGAGAAATGAGATTGGCACACACCGCAATCGGTGCCCATCGGAGCCAGCCCGCCGTGGCCTTCACGCCGCACAGGCTGCGCTCGCAGGGTGGCAAGGCCAGAGAGGGCAGCACGGCCCAGGAAGGCACAAAGCAACCGGGCAAGGGGGCGGCCCGGGGGTGCCTTCCACTGCCCAGGGAAGGGCAACAGCTCCAGGATTCACTGTCCAGACTAGGCCCAGCCTGGGCGTCTCCACCGAGGGACACCCCACCCCCCCAGATTCTGGGAGTTTCTGTGACAGGCCCGGCCCCCTTCCTAGCTGGAGGGACACGTTTGATCCTACATGCACAGACTCACACATAGAGGCCAAGTGTCCAGTCCGAGTGGGTCCAGCAGGGGCCTGGTTTGGTCCCCAGACACACTGGGCCAGACGGCGGCCAGCTGCCTGGGCTCTGAGGGCTCTGGGCCTCCTGTCCCGAGGGTCTGACTTGCGGGAACAGACGTGGTTAGCCAGTAGGCTGCTCTGGGTCCTAGCCCTTCACTCAGCTGCTCACACCAGCTCCCAAGGGCACAGCCGAGGACACGTGGATGCTTTTCCCTCAGACCCACAGCAGCTGACGCCTGGCTCTTCGCAGCACTCCGCTCTCTCCCCTCCCCGATCTTACCTTCTTAACCCCACCACAGGGCTCCCTGTCCCTCCCCTGCTGCTCATGCTGTCCCAGCCTGCCCCCCTACACACACACACACATACACTGACTCTGCACACTCCCCAAGGCCACGCTCCTGCAGGACCCCCTCCACCCATCATGTCCCAGTCCCGTCTCCAGACCCGTGCAGCCAACACCAAACCGAGTCTCTGCTCCGTGACCTCCTCAATCTGGCACTGCCACCAACGGAGGCATGACCCCCAAATCTGCTCCTTCTCCATGTCCCCACCTGCACCAGGGCCACTGCCGTCCACCTGGCTTCTCAAACACACCCTTCACATGTGAGTATGAGTCAGTTCAGTGGCCGTAACAAGCAGCACCGGCTGGGGGCTCCACCAGCCGACTTGCTGGAGCCTGGAAGTCACACAGGAGGGTGTGGGTGGGGTCAGCTCCTTCTGGGGCTGCGAGCAGACTCTGTCCCAGAACCCCCTCCTGCTGCTGGGGGCCTCAGACGGTCCTCGGCTTCTCGACAGCTATCTTCACATCACCTTCCCTCTGTGTGTGTCTGTCTCTGTGACCAAGTTTCCCCTCTGTGTGGGGCGGACTGGGTGCGCACCCTGATAACCTCATTTTAACTCGATCATCTGCAAAGATCTATTTCCAAATAAGATCCCATTCACCAGTTCTGGGCTTCAGGACCTCAGCATTTTTAGGGAATTGCAATTCAATCCATAAGGATATCCTTAAAGGTCCACCTGCCAAATATGTCTCAGTCTGTCCCCTCCCTCTCTGCCCCGTGGCTGCTCCATGCACAGAGTGATCCTTCTAGAAAAGATATGTTTGCTCCATTCTCACACATCCCTGTCCCCCCCCCCACCCCAGAAGGAAACCCCTCCCGGTGCAGCAATCGAACCTCCTCGGGCCCCAGCCCACTGATGGCTCCCCTGGCTTCATCTCTACTCCTCCATGTGTATCCTGACCTGCAGCCATCCAGGGACCCCAACACACCCGGCCTGTAACTCTCAGGCCCCAGCACACACCCCTTGGCCAAGTCCTACTCCCTTTCAGCCCCAGGGTTGCATCCTGAATGAAAAGCCCCCTCTGCGCTCATCGGGCAGCCCAGGCCACCTGTCTACAGAGCCAACATCCCACAGGTTACACACATTCCCTTCTAAGAGCTCCTTGCAGGTAAGAACTACGCTCTCCCGCTGTCTCTCCACCACCCAGCCCAGATGCTCGCAGGCTAAACACTGAGGAATCATCTACTTGAACTGAACCGATGTATGGGATCCAACATCCACTAAACAGAAAGGCACGTGCCTCCCTGCTGGAGAGGCCCCAAAGCCAGGGCCCTGGGCTATAACAGGCCTCCTGTCGGCATCTGTCAGGACTCCCCACAAACAGCTCTGAGCAAAAGGAATGGGTGAACTTCTGCTTCCCTAAAATCAACCAGTTATTCTCATAAGCCAAATGCTAAGGGTGTCACCTTACACTTCTCACAAAACCTATCCAAATTTTCATCTGGAAAACAGCATGATAAAGAGTCTGCTTCCAAACCTTTAAACTATGCAGAGACAAGAGAGGATGGCCTATTGGTGCTGCGGGCAATAAGATCAAATCACATCAAACAAGAGCTTTCTTCTAATCCTTCCTCTGCAGACAAATTCTTTTCAAAAAGTACTTTCTCACTTGTTGGCTCCATAGCATCCTTACTTTGAAGGTTCTGATTAAATGTATTTTTTTTTTTCCAGAAATACATTCTAGGTGGCGTGCTCTAAGACCTACTTGTAGAAAAGGTCAGCAAATTTACAACATTCTTTTATAGAAGAAAAAAAAATAGGTTTGAGCTTGACAAGTCTTTTAACCACAAAGCCCAATGCGGGGCTTGATCCTAGGACCCTGAGATCATGACCTAAGCCAAAGGCAGACACTTAACCGACTGATCCCCCCAAGCGCCCCAAAAGCTTAGTTTTTAAACTGCTTGTGTGTCTTGTGCTTTATTCCATCAATTATTGATGTATGAAGGCATATAATTTAGTTAGGCTGAGAATAATATGACTAAGAACAGTGAATGTGGACGTGTTGCCATGACCAGGAAGCTGATATGAAAGCTGCCCTCCTACATACAAGTAGAAACCCAGACACAGTATATGGATCAACAGTTTTCTGGACCAGAGGCAAGGGATCCTGGAGCCTGTTGCAGAACAGCAGATTGCATAGACACGGTAAAACTCCACAAAGCTAGGAAAAGAAAGGCAGGGCAGCTGTGAGATGAAGCATTCTCAGAGTTCACCTAGAGCTAGGAGCCACTCGAGCTCTAAAGAGCCTGAGAGACTCCTAACTCTGGGAAACGAACAAGGGGTAGTGGAAGGGGAGGTGGGCAGGGGTTGGGGTGACTGGGGGACAGGCACTGAGGGGGGCACTTGATGGGATGAGCACTGGGTGATGTGCTATATGTTGGCAAATTGAACTCCAATAAAAAAATAATTTAAAAAATAAAAAATAAAGAGCCAGAGTGGAGAGAGCTCATCGGACACCTGGTGAATTCAAAGAGAGGTCATGCCTCGGTTACGGGGCTGAACTGGCCCCAGAGTCAAGGCTACTCTCAACCTACCCCCACATCCTTAAACACAAGCCCTGAAACAATAGCACCACTGGAAAGTTACTTAATTGCTTGCCAGAAAATAGTCCAAAACTCTTTAAAGGAAAAGGACAAAATCTGCACTCAACAATGTGATACTTAAATTGCCACGTATTCGCAGTGTTACTAGACTGTGAGGAAGCCAAATCATCCATCCCGTTTCTAAGCAGAGATCGGTGAATAGACAGACCAAGAAATTACAGAGATGGTGGAACCTGCAGTCAAACCTATAAATCCCATTATAAATAGGATCCAGCCTTGAAGAGAAAACATAAACATAAAAAGGAGAAAATATAAACATAGTAAGAAGATGTAAAAATGGGCAAAATAAAAATTCCAAGCTAAACATATAGTAAATAAATAAATACTCATTACCAGGAGCAAATTGGGAAATACTGAGGGGAACATAAGTAAACTTGAAGATACACCAGTAGAAACCATACAAACTGAAGCAGGAAAGAAAAAAATCAAAGAAAGAAAATGAACTGAGCCTTAGGAACCTTTGGAGCAATAGCAGGAGGTCTAAGACAGAAGGCAGAAAAGAGTATTTAAATAAAGTGGTTGAATAATGTGCAAATTTGATGAAAAGAACAAATGCATGGATCCAAACATCTTAATGAAACCCTCCCTTCAAAAAAAAACAAAGGATAGGGATCCCTGGGTGGCTCAGTGGTTTAGTGCCTGCCTTCGGCCCAGGGCATGATCCTAGAGACCCGGGATCAAGTCCCACATCAGGCTCCCTGCATGGAGCCTGCTTCTCCCTCTGCCTGTGTTTCTGCCTCTCTCTCTCTCTCTCTCTCTCTCTCTCTCTCTCTCTCTCTGCATCTTATGAATAAATAAATAAAATCTTAAAAAAAACACAGGATAAACATACACACATTTAAAAAAAAGCTAAAACACACAATATTCAAAATGCAAAACAAACAAACAAACTGGAGATTAAAAAAGAAAATCTCTTAAAAAGAACCCCTTAAAAGGACCCACATGACCATTTTCAGGAATAAAAGAACGCACATCTCCATCACCACAAAGCTTGCAAATACTATAAGGATAATAGGGTAATGATGCTAACTACTTTATGCCAAAACATCAAAAACTTAGACAAAATAGACAAGTTTCTTAAAAGATAAAAATTACCAAACTGGCTCAATAAAAAATGGGAAATGTCAATAGTCCTATGTCTATTATATTCAACTCATAACAAGAATATCTCCCATAAAGAAAATGCCAGTACTAGACACCTCTGTTAATGAGTTCTATCAAACATGGAAAGGAAAATAACACAAACCCTGAAAGAAAGAAAAAAAAAACTTTGGGAAAATAGAAAAGGAGACCACTTCTCAAACCATTTTGTGAAACCAGCAATACTATGATACCAAAACAAAACAAAGAGTGTAGAAGAAAAGAAAACCCTACCCAGTATCAATATCACCTAGTGCAAAATCTTTAATAGAGAAAATTCTAATTCAAGTCAAAATGGACTAACAGGAACCAGACTTATTCACCTGCCTGAAACAACTTAATTTAAAAAAAAAAAAAAAAAGGCCAAATATATGAAACATGGGGCACCTGGGTGGCTCAAGTGGTTAAGCATCTGCCTTTGGCTCAGGTCATGATCCCAGGGTCCTGAGGTCAAGTCCTGCATCAGGCTCCCCATTCAGTGGGGAGTCTGCTTCTCCCTCTCCCTTTGTCTCCCACCACGCTCATGCTCTGTCTCTTGCTTTCTCTCTCTCTTAAATAAATAAATAAAGTCTTTAAATATATGCATATATGAAATAGTGGTACACGGACATTGGACCTTAAATGATAAAGAACAGTGACCCATAGAGAGAAGAAGCAAATAAGGTAAGCCCTCTGATTCCCCAGATACTTGGAGGAAGTTCCCAGGCCTCCAAGAAGGAAAAGGAAACCCAGTCAGAGCACAGTGGTCTCCCAGAATTGAGGACATGTAGCTGAAAATCTGGGGAAACCAAGGCAGCTAGAGTTCACAGGACAGAGTATTACAGAGGAGAGCTTCACAAAGAGAAGATGCTGGAGATCAGCAGAGGGTCCTCATCAAATATTCATTTGAATACTAAACAGCGCATGTGCCCAGTGCACACATGGGTCCTGCGATAGTACCCATTCCCAACAGTCAGAGTTGAAAACCCTATAATTCAGGAGGCATTGATGAGGCTACTGAGAGGCATCTTGACTCAGTAGTGTAGGAAAATTAATGCAAGACTAAATGCAGGTATAGTCCCAGATAACAAAGCTTAAGAGTAAGACTAGAAAGATCAAACTACTTATAAGCAAACTAATCATGTCCAAGAACAAAATTCAAATGTATTTATAGGATATAAAAATATTTCTCATCCTAAAGGCTAAAATTTACATTCTTTGGCAACCAACCCAAAATTACCAAATATGCAGTGAAGCTGGAAAACACACACTTTAACGAGAGAAGAAAAATCTATCAGAACTGACCCAGAACTGACACCGATGGTACAATTAGTAAACAAGGACATCAAATGAGTGATTATGACAGCATTATATGTCTTAAAGGAGCCAGAAGAACATCTGAACATGTTATTAGGATCGGTCTAACATATGACCTAGCCTTTCCAGCACTAGATACTCACCAAAGAGAAATGAAAGAATATGTTCACTCACACACTTGTATACGAATGTTCCTAGAAGCTTTACTTGTAATAGCCCCAAAATGGAAACAACCCAAATGTCCACCAACAAATGGATAAACAACGGAACGTCCACACAGTAGAATACTACTACCCATAAAAAGGAATGAACCACTGACCTACACAACCGAGATGAATCGCAAAATGATTGTACCTAATGAAATAAGCCTGACAAAAAACATCTACTATGTGTTCCTATTAATATAAAATTCTAGACAATATGACCTATAGTGACAGAAAGCAGATCAGTAATTGCCTGGAGATGTGGGTAGAGGAAGTCAGGAAGGTGGAGCCTAGGGATATGGATGACCCATATGTGTATTGCCTTGGTTACAATGATGTTTCCACAGATGTGTACACATGCAGACACTTAGCAAATATACACTTAGCCATGTACAATGTATTGCATGTCAATCATACGTCAATAAAGCTGTTAACATTTTCTCAACAAAAGATTAGCAACCCAAACATAGCAATCTACACAAAAGATGAGAACAGTATAAACAAGGCAGGTTTTTTTCCCTATATCTGCTTTTGCATTCTATCCATTATATGTTGTTTCAGTTGAAGCATGAGAAGAAATACAGATCTCATGCCAACGTGAAAGAAGAGGAGAATTTTAATCGCTCCTTCAGATAATGTGACACTATACCAAAACTTGGCAAGTAATAGTTTCTTAAATGTTGCCTGTTATGTGCAATCTAAAGCCATCTGTTATTAGAAAGCCCATTTGTCTATTTGCCACATTGAATGTACCTTTTACTGATAGAACATCCTTCACTGGTGATTTGGAAAATATTGCTTTACTAATTTATGCAAATCTTTATATCGTTGACACATTCCTTACCCAAAACTAATATATCACATTCGTTAATGTCACCACTGAGCTCATCACAGAGGTGGACATAAAATTTCCAAAATTCTATTTTTTGCTTGAAAACGCAAAGTTTATCACTAGCCCCCAATGCCATCAATTACTTTCCTCGAACAGACAGACTCACATTGTCCATTTTTCAAGAAAATAATGTCAAAGCCCCAGTCAAAATAATCATAGCTTTGTGTCAGTTTTATACTGTGTTTCATGGAAAGTTGCTTTTCAGGTTACACTCAAATGCCTTTCTTTAAGCCAAAAATCATACTTCGGTAATCAGCAGACAAGCTTTTATGTCTACTTCCTATGTCATCACACAGAATTTTATATTTTGCTCTTGGGAATTTAAAATTGATAGAAATCATTAATTCCTACTGCCACATGACATGAAACTGGATTTGGGGGGTTTTACTGTGAGTTCAAGGAACTGAAGAATATAGTGGCTACAAAGACACTGTTGTATCACTACCTTGGTTCATGCAAAGCCACAAGCATATTTACCCATCACTGCTTTGCACATCCATGCAAATACCAACACAACACAACATCCATGCAAAAGCACAACACAAAAGGGGGAAAATAATATGTGAGTACATCTTTAAAAACCAGTATAACCTCAAAGGCACCCTGAAAGCACCTCAGAACCCATCCGGAGATCCATGAAGCAGATGCTGAACCAAACTGAAGCAAAAAAGTTACTGCAACTAATATGTAAATTTAAAAGAATCACAGGATACAAGCAAGGTCAGTGTGCAAAAATCAATTATATTTCAATACAACAGCAACAAACCATTGAAACTAGACATTGAAAAATATGATTTACAATAGAATTTTTTAAATATATTATCTTATTGTATTTAGTTATGAAATATGTAGAGATAATTTAACAAAATATATATGAGCCCTATACCCTTAAAACCAATAAAACATGCTGAGAGATTAAAGATTATTTGTAAACTTTGAGATATGAACATGAGAATGAATCTATGTTCATAGATTGGAAAACTCAATATTATTAAGCCCTTAATTTCTCCCAAATTGATCTATAGATCCAACGCAATCATAATAAAAATTCCAACAGGATTTTCTGTAAAAAATGAAAATCTATATGGTTCTGAATATATATGGAAATGCAAAGGATTTCCACATACACAGACACAGATTTCCACACCACATACACAGACAAAATTTTTTTAAAAAACAATGTAGAATTTACAGCACCTGATTCCAAAACTTACTATAAAGGTACTATAATTAAGAGTGTGACATTGTTGTGACATACATATAAGTCAGGAAAATGCAACAGAGAACCCAGAAATACAGAATCGTTGAATCACTATATTGTACACCTGAAAGTCTATGTTAACTTGAAGCTGTATGTTAACTCTACTGGAATTAAAATAAAAAGCAATAAAATTGTTTTAAAAAGACATAGACCCTCTTATAAAAGGTCAATTGACTTTTGATTAAAATGCGTGGTATAATGAGAAACAAATATTTGGTCTTTGCTCCTGGAGCACAGGACTCATAAAATCCTTGGTATTTCCTGAGTGATAAGATACAGGAGTATCTTTTAATTCGTAACAAGTCCCTTTGGTCTATGCCTGACTTTAAGCTGTTGAGGGGACTCCTGTCTCCCCTAGGTAGCTTCAGGATGGAGGCTGGTCACCAGAAACATCAAGCTATGATTAGAGGGTTGGAACTTTGAGCTCCAGCCCCCAAACTCTGGGGAAGAGAGGGGCTGGAGATTGAGTTCAACAACAACCATTGGCCAATGATTTGAGCAGTCTTGTCTACATAATGAAGCTTCCATAAACAGCCCTAAACAATGGGGAGCAGAGAACCTCTGGGCTGGTGAAGACATCACTGACTGGGAGGGAGCCATGCCCAGAAAGGGAAGCTCCCATGCATCTTCCCCACCCCTTACACCTTGCTATGTACATCTCTTCCATTTGGCTGCTCCTGAGTTGTATCCTTCATAATAAACTGGTAAGCCTAAGTAAAGTGCTCTCCTGAAGTCCGTGAGATATTCTACAAATTATCAAACCTGAGAGGAAGCCGTAGGAACTTTCAAATTGGCAGTCAGCCAGGCAGAAGTGTGGCTAGCCTAGGCATCCCCACTGCCACTGGCATTTGATGTGGGAGTTAGTGTCAGAATTGAACTGCCCGGTGGACACCCAGCTGGTGTCAGAAAAAAGAACACAGATGCCAAGGTAATATGACAGGAAAAGGAGTCTTTTCAACAAATGATGCTAGGGACATAAACATAGATTCATATGGGGAAAAAATGAACCTCAACCTCAACCTCAGATTATACATAAAATCATCCAAAAAATAGCTCATGAGGGACTTATGCTTCCAAGAGAATGGAAATACCATTTTCCCTACTCCCCCTGCTGAGTCCAACTAAACATACTGGACATAATATGTAAAATAAATGTGAGAGGACTCTGACAGGTGGAAAGAAGGATGCAGACCAGCCAGGGATCTTGGGACCCAAGCAGTGACATAGTAGTGAGTTCCCTGGGTTTTCTTTTGGTTTCATATATCCCAAAAGCTGACAAAGCCAGCAGCTTGGAAACGCCAAAGGTGCAAACAAACTGTCCAACCAAAACCTACTCTCTCTGTGCAAGGGATGAAGAAAAGAGCAGCCTCGCAAGACAGAAAAAAATCCAGACAAAAACTGCTCTACACCAACCAAACACCACTGGAAAAACTCACCCACATCAAGCAAAGGCCGCTCCCAGCAAAGGACCTGGACTTCAACCCTTATGATGTGTGACAATGCATCTAAAAACCCGTCCTTCCCGGGATGTGTCAGGCCAGAACTTCCATTCTTACCAGCTGGAAACAAGGCACCCGCCCCTTGGTACAGTGTCAGTGGAGACCGTGCACAGAGCCTGGACCTCCATCTCCACTGAGCAGTAATGAGGTGTCCCTCCACTGAGGTACGGTCACAGGAAGCTTAGAGCACAGTCAGGACTCCCATCACTGCATAATATAACCAGGTGTCCTCCACCACAGGAACAGGTGCCCACATCCCTTGGATGTCAATGGAAGCCAAGTGGGCAACCTGGATTTCTACATTCACCCAGTGGTGATGAGGCAGCATCCCTTCCTCACCCTGTTGGAGCAGGATTTAAAAAAAAAAAATTCAAACAGGAAGTTTAGCGGGATGCCTGAGTGGCTCAATGGTTGAGCATCTACCTTTGGCTCGGGTCCTGATCCTGGGGTCCTGGGATCAAGTCCCACATCGGGCTCCCCACAGGGAGCCTGCTTCTCCCTCTGCCTGTGTCTCTGCCTCTCTCTCTCGTTAATAAATGAAAAAAAATCTTTTTTTAAAAAAAAGTTTAGTAAGATACAAAGACTCATAAAATTAAAAATATGTCCATTTTTCAGTAGAAAACCACTCATCATAACAACAGGAAAATCTCAAACTCCTGTTTTATGATACTAATATTACCCCCTGATACCAAAACCAGACAAGGAAAAAATTTTTAAAGAAATCTACAGACCAATACCCCTCATAAATACAGATGCAGAAAGAACAAAATATCATCAAATAGAACTCAGCTATATATTTTTAAAAATCCACATGACTAAATAAATTTATTCCAAGGATGCAAGGCTGGTTCAATATTTGAAAATCAATCAATGTAATCCACCATGTTAGCAGGTTAAAGAAGAAAATGCTCATGACCCTATCAATCAATACAGAAAAACAATTTGACAAAATCAACACCCATCTAGAATTATTTAAAACTCCCAGATACCCAGAGAAGAGGGGAATTCCCTCAACCTGATGAAAGTACTCATAACAAGCCTCCAGCTGACATTACTCTAATGATGAAAGTCGAGGCAGTTTCTCAGTAGGATCAGAAGCAGGCCGGGATGCCTGTTCTCACCACTCCTCCTCAGTACAGCGCTGGACATTTTAGCCAGAACTAATTTTTGACAAATATGCAAAAACAATTCAGTGAAGGAAAAATGACCTTTTCAATAAATGGTGCTAGAGCCGCAGAACACCCAGAGGCAAAAAAAAAACGTTAAAGAGAGATTCTGACCTGTGTCTTGCACCTCATACAAAAATTAACTGCAAGAAATAAAAAAACCTAAGCATAAAATATAAAACAATAAAATGGTAAGAAAATGAAACATGAGAGAAAACTTCACAATCTAAGACGAGGCAGAGGTCTTAGACTTGATACCAAAAACATGGTCCATAGAAATAAAAGCTGATAACTTGGACTTCATCATAACTAAAACTGCTGCTCTGCGCAAGATCTCGTACCCAAGATGCAAAGACAAGCTACAGACCAAGAGAGGGTATCTGACAAAGGACTGAGACCTCTAGAATATATAAAGAACCATCAAACCCAACAATAACAAAGCAAACAATCTAACTAGAAAATGAACAAAAGACATGAAGAGATACATAGATGGCGCATAAGCACATGACGCTCCATGTCACTAGCCTCTGGAGGAATGCAAAGAAAAGCCACAATTTGGTACCACCGCATACCGACTGCAATGGCTAAAATTAAAAATAATGACACCACCAAATGCTGGCCAGAACGCAGAGAAACCGGGTTGCTGTAAAACGATACAGCCACTCTGACAAACAGTTTGGCAGTTTCCATGAAAACAACACAACCCAGCAATTGAAGTCCTGGTCTCTATCCCAGAAAAATGAAGACTTATGTTCATATGGAAACCTGTACATGAATGTTTACAGCATCTTTATTCATAATAGACAAACACTGGAAACAACTCAGATTGTCCTTCCACAGATGAATGTAAAAAACAAACAAATCAAAAAGGAAACGTGGGATCCCTGGGTGGCGCAGCGGTTTAGTGCCTGCCTTTGGCCCAGGGCGTGATCCTGGAGACCCGGGATCGAGTCCCACGTCGGGCTCCCGGTGCATGGAGCCTGCGTCTCCCTCTGCCTATGCCTCTGCCTCTCTCTCTCTCTCTCTGTGACTATCATAAATTTAAAAAATAAATTAATTAATTAAAAAAAATAAACAAAATGGAAACGTGCCACATTCATACCATGGCGTGCTACTTAGCAGTACCCGGGAAGAGCCCATGAGGCTTGCTACAATCTGCACCAATCTCCAGAGAGTTATGCTCACTGAAAATTCAAATCCCAAACGTTTCATGATGTATGATTCCACTTATATAACATTGTTCACGTGACAAAACTATGGGGCTGGAGAACAAAGTAGTGGTCGCTGGGGGTTAAGGAGGAATGGGGAGGATGAAGTGGGAGTGGCTTTAATAAGAACAGAGACCTTTGGGGAAATGCGAGTGTTCTGTGTGTTGACTGCGTCCATGTCAATATTCTGGTTGTGATATCGTACTATAGCTCTGTAAGATGTTACTTTTGGGTAAAAAGGTACGAGACCTCTCTGCATTATTTCTTATAATTGCATGTGAATCTGCAATGACCTCAAAGGGAAAATTTAATTTAAAAATAAAAACCAAACCAATCAAACAAAAACCCTGAACTAACAATCTTATCAGGCCCTGGGATGCAAACAAAAGCCTTCATCTAAAAGAAAAGGGTGGAAGCAGGAATGGGGGCAAGCAAAGCTATGGTTATTACCGCAGAGTTGTTTTTTTTTTTTATTACTGCAGACTTTTTTTGCACATGGTTAAGTTCCTACAATACCCAGGGTTATACAAACTGTCACAGAGACACAAATGCAGTCTTGGTAGAAGATGATCACGGAATAATTTTAAATTTGCGTCTCTTTCCCAATCTATACTGCCTGGAGCAAACTATTACTAAATATATATATTTTTATAAATCTTGTAATTACGTTGAGAACGGAAGAACGTTATTACTTTTCTCTACGTTAAAGCATTACTTTCTTCAATGTCAACATGTAAAATATCCCACAATTTTGTTTTTACTTTTCCATGGAGATCTTCATGTTTCAATAAACCATGAACCTCAAAAAATGAAAGAAAGAAATACAAAGAAGGCGGTCATAAATGTAAAAGCCAGAATTATAAACCTCCTAGGTGAAAATCTTTGAGGCCATGTGATACATAAAGTTTTCAAAAGCATGAACCAAAAAAAAAAAAAAAAAAAAAAAGATGAAAATTGAATTTCTTCAGAGATTAAACTTTAATTTTTAGAAAGACACGCAGCCATTCCAAAATCCTTGTCATCTCGGGAGTAATAAGTGTCTTTTTGTAGGCTAATGAGATTATTGGTGGCTGAGGGCTCCTGGATAGCCTTGGGGTGGGGCAGGCGGCCAGGAGAACCAACCATGTGATTGTGACCAGGGTTGGAACCTCCCCACCCCTGGGGACGGGGAGTGGGTCTGGGGGTTGGATCCACCACCCTTGGCCAATGGTCAGTCAATCCCGCCTACATTATGAGGCCTCCGTGAAAACCCAGAAGGAGGGGGACCAGAGACCTTGTGGGTTGGGGATCACGTGGGGCCTGGGAGACAGTGCCCCCTGCCCGGAGAGGGTGTGGAAGCTCCCCCCCACCATGTGTCCCATCCGGCTGTTCCCAGGTTACGCCCTTTTAGAATCACCCGGTCACCTAGTAAGGAAAATGCCGAGTTCCCTGAATGGCTCTAGCACATCAGTCCAGCCGGAGGAGGGGTTGCAGGAACCTGGGATCCGGCGCCAGTCGAACCCAAGCAGAGGCGACAGCCTGCACTTGGACGGGTGTCTCCGGTGGGCAGGGGCAGTGCCGTGGGCCGGAGCCCCTGACCTGCGTGCGGGCCCTGAGCCGCCTCCAGGTAGACAGGGTCACGCGGGGTGACGCCCGGGCCGCCGGCTGCTGGGCGCGGGACGCGGGGCAGGGGGTGTGAAGAGTGTTCAATAAAGACAGGGGCATCTTTCTTTACACAGATACAACCCAAATTTGCACCAACAGATGAACCCATGAAAATTGTAGCAGAGCCACACCCTGGAACACTCCTTAACAATAAAAAATGAATGTTCCTGCGTATCCATACATACAACATGAGCAAATGTCAGAATCATTATGCTGAGCAAAGAAGCCAGGCCCTAAGGACGAATTAAATAATTCCATTCGTATGAAACTCATCCGTAGCAACAGAAAGCGGAGGAGTGCCTGCGCCCAGAGCGGGAAGACACGGGGCCGTGGGGACCGTCCAGGGAGACGGAATCCCGCGCCGCGGCTACACGGCGCACTGCTGTCCGAACACACCTGCTGATTGCAGAATAGGTGCCTGTTCTGCGGAAACGACCCCTGAATTCAATTAATTTTTCAGAAATCATAGAGAGTGGGGATCCCTGGGTGGCTCAGCGGTTGGGTGTTGGCCTTCGGCTCAGGGCATGATCCCGGGGTCCTGGAATCAAGTCCCGCACCGGGATCCTGCATGGAACCTGCTTCTCCCTCTGCCTGTGTCTCTGCCTCTCTCTCTCTGTGTCTCTCATGAATAAATAAATAAAGCCTTTAAAAAAAATCATAGTGAAAAAAAATTATAGTGTAAACCTACATCTTGTATCACCTTCTTATTCACTTTAAGTCTATTTATTTGCCCGGCTGCTTATCAAACCCAATAAGATCCTCTTTGATTTCACTGGTTGTTTCACTACTTAATGCAGTTGTCCTGGACATGCAAGTTCTGCCCCTTTTCGCTGCTGGCTTGCATTTGCGCTACTAGTAACACCTTCCATCCAACATTTATTTTCAGGACTGCTTACAACCCCCCTTCTTGAGGGGGACGATCTCCTAGACCTAGATGAAGTGATCAATAAGCCCACTGACCTGGCCTATGTAAACACGACATCCTCAGTCTCCAGGGAGCAAACTCAGCAGAGGGTCCCCCTGCCCCGCTCTCCACGTCGGGGCTCTCCCACCTTGGAAGCAGCAGTGAAGCATCATTGCCCGACCTAGAGACCGGGGCGGGGGGTCTATCTCGATCCCGGTTGGTAAATATTAATCCACTGTCTTACTTTAAACTGAAAATAATGATAACGCTTTGCTGATCTAAGATGCAGTAATCTGCGTTTTCTTCCTGGCCCCTGCCCTGCAGACCTCAGCCTTGGAGGGTGGACAGACTCAGAGGCAGAGGAGCAAAGAGGGTGAAAACGAGGCCACCCCTGGTGGCAGGAGGAAGCCTGGCAGCTCAGCTGTTGCATTAACATTAAGGCGACTTTGTCTGGAGATATTCATGATACGCTCCTGGGACCACGGTGACGCGGTGGGGTGTCGCCAGACAGTCTGGCTCCTGATGACGAGCGTCAGGGAACCTCAGCTCCGGGTACCTTTGCAATTCTGCGCAGGACGTGCAGTCGTCCAAGCACTTTCACCTGCATTATTTTATGCAACTCACCTTCCCGCAGCCATGGGAGGAAGGAGGATAAGGATGACTTATTTGCAGATGAGCCTCCGGAGCGAGGAAGGAGCCAGGAGGAGGACCCGCCTCTTCGGCAGAGCTGCAGGACCTGCCATGTGCTTGCTGAGTCTCCTCTCTTCTGCTGTCCACACGCACGTGCACACACACAGGCACACGCATGTGTGCACACACACCATAGTCACACCACTGCCAGGTCTCCAGCCTAGACGAGGGTAGCCCGGACTTCTCCATGAGAGCTCAGCAGCCCCCAGCTCCTGTCCTGTCCCCTCGAGGCTTCACCCCTGACTCCCCTCCTGGCAGCAGCCGGCTGGAGGAAGCAGGGGAACCTTCGACCTCTATATGGTCCTTTACGCACCCACAGGCAGAGGTCTGCCTCCTGGAAAGGGCACATGCACCTCTTTGTTTTGTGCAACCTTCTATTTCCACAGAACCCCATTCTTGAAGCCAGAGGGGTGCCGAGTGCAGAGAAGGGAATCCTGCGGAGAACAAGCAGCCCTCAAGCAGGAAGCCCACGTTTTTCTGAGTACACCGCGTCACCCACCCTCATCAGAGGCCTGCCATCCGTCGTCACCGCCCCTAGCAACCTGGAGAGCATTTTAGAGAGAAAGCGCCAGCAAATGGCTGCATTTGGCTTCACCGTGAGCTCCATGAGCTCCACTTTGTGGCTGCCTGACAAGGGCACGCTCTGAACGGGAATCCTCTGGCTCCTGGGCTTCCATTGTGTGCCCAAGAGAACCAGAAAGATCCCTGGGAGACGCTGTGCTCTTAAGCTGTATTCATACTTAATTCCCTGGAACCTTCAGGGCCCATGTTAACAAAGCCAGAGGGCCTCCTAGCGGACGGAGCGGCCGCTGCTGCTGGCAGGAGGGATCCCGGGCAGACACGGGGCCTCCCGCAGCCTCACCTCCAGGTGGAGCTGACCCCTGGCTTCAGAAAGGGGTGCAGCAGCCCCACCTCCTGCAGGCTGGGGTTTAACGTTCTTATTTTTGCTGATGTCACATCTAGAATCACTGGCTCTGTTCAGCTGTTCCCTGTGTGTCCTTCCTGGAAAACTGTCCCCCGGCCAGCAGCCTGGACTTGGGCGTCGCAGGCAGGGCTCAGAGGGCAGGGAGGCTCAGCCGGCCTCAAGAGGATGACGACGCCTCTCAGCGGTGGGAAAGCGCCTCGGTGGGCTCCCTGGGGCAGCCCTGAGAAGCTAGCACAGGTGCACCCGGGGACCATCTGGATAGTGAAGCGCGAGCTGGACCTTGCCTCCGGAAGGGGTTCCCGGAGGTGCTGACAGTCGCGGACACACAGGGCCGTCCTTGGGCAGGGGCGTCACGGGCCTCCCTGGGCTTGCTCTCGGAGCTGCCACTTCATTTCTAGAAAGCTCAAGGAGACCTTGGGATGTTGGCAACGCCCTACGCACAGGGACGCCACCGCACCGCGTGTGTAGGCTCAGAAGGACGCGCGGCCTCCCTGCATCTCAGCCCTGCGGTGGACCCTCCCCGCGGAGCCCCTGCAGGGTGGCGCCAGTTCTGGGGCCTGCAGGCAGGTGACTCGGGTGTGGTCCCAGTGGGCTCGTGGGGGCAGGACCTGTCCCAGCCGCATACCACTCTGCCCTGGAGAACCCGGCCGGAGCCGCTCATCTGGCCCCATCCAGGTTTGCTTCCGTCCCAGCGGTTTTTATTTCGAGTAGAAGTCGTACTATTAGGGGCTGCGTCGAGGTGAGTCCACACAGGCGTGGGGATCCCACCGCTACCCCCGGCGTGTGCCACAGCCGTGACCCCCGGTTTGGGAGGTGCAGGGGTGCTGGTGGGGAAGAGCCCGCTGGTCCACGCGTGGGGTCACGGGAAGGCCGGGCCTACGCCACACCTCAGTACAAGAGCGTTAACATAACCTCCATGCGCGAGGATTTTTCCCCAAGTTTTCCAGGGTGATTAAAATCATATCATCTGCAGGAAGGAGATAATTCCAGGGGCCGACGTTATCGAACTATGAACAGTAAAGCACACACCTGAAAAAAAAAAATCTCAGTTTGTTGACAAACTAAAGAGAACACCACTTTTTTTTTTTCCGAAGAAAAACCAGTGGCTCTCAGTTAACCCACGGGGAAGGCCACGGGCCTGAAGGAATAATCCATCATTAAGATGCAAGGTGACTTCCGCCGCCGTCAGCAGAGAGGAAGGCGCCGTGGCAGGGCGGCCGCTGGGCTCCGCAGGCAGGCTCGAGGCCAGCAGATGCAGAGGGGCGTGAGGAGCGGCCAGGGCCACGGTCCCCCCCACTCCCCCGCCGCCCCCTTCCCTCCCAGCACGCAGCCCCTCCTCAGCAGGTGGCTCGACCCCAGGTGGGGGGCCGTGGTGAGCCCTCCCTGTGTGGACACCCTCAGGCCGGGAGGAGACAGGTTAGCATATCTGCTGCCCCAGGAGAGAATCTTCCAAGTGTCCCCAGGGTCCACCCCCCAACACCCAGCCTCACTCCACCGCACCCCGGGCTGCTTCCCATGACGTCTGCCAGTAACCCCATAGGGCTCGGGGGCTGCTGGGTTGTGGGTTCAGGGGCCGATCCTTGACCTCGTTCCAGCCGTGGGCTCCGGGACGCGCTCCTCCGGCCAGACCAGGACTGTTGGTCCTCCTGCGTCTGGGTGGCCCCGGGGACCTCATGCCCCCCACCCCCGCTAAGGTGCTGCGTGTTCTCAGAGTCTTGAGTTCCTCTTCTTCCAGGACTGTGGGCAGGTTTCTTGGGTGGGGTCAGAATCTGGACACACCTGGGCCACGAGGAAATGGAGGAGCCTCCAAACCCATCGGGCTCCACCCTAGTTCGGGGAGGGTGGGCGGGGCTTCACTTAGCAACCGGATCAAGGGGAGAACGAGGCTCCCCTCAGTCGAACACAAAGCCTACAGCAGACCCCCACCCGCGACACACACCCGCACGCGTCCACACTCACCTCACACCCCGGTACTCACACGCCCAGGGCCGGCCCTAGGGCTGTGCCTGGCACAGGGGATGACTGACTCCCGGACGGACCCTCGCCCAGGCATCCTGCGCTGGGGCTGGGCCGTGAGTCAGGCTTGAGCTCAGGTCCTTCCAGTCCCTGCCTCGTCAGGCTGGACACAACGGCAGGCCCAGGGGAGCAGCCCTCAGGCTGGACTCTGCCTCCCTGGGAGGCTGGGAGCCTCACACTTACCGGATCCATCGAGCCCCAGCGGCCTGTGAGCAGCACCTGCAGGATCGTGCGGGGACGGCCTAAGAAGGGCTGCACGCTCTGGGCTTTGTGGCAGCCTGACCCGCTTCTTGACCTTGATTAGATCCAGCGGCCGCGCTGGGCCAGGACCAGGAGAGAGCCAATACGCCAAGCAGAGAGGTCAGCCGCCGAGCCCCTGGGCTCCCGAAGCTAACGAGAGGAAAACACCCGCGCCGCGGCCAGGTCGGTGGGTGGGTCAGGTGCCGGCGCTGCAGCCAGGCACCCCGTCGACCACCGCTGACCCAGCACTGTGACCTCTGTGACTCTTACCTGGGGAGCGGGGCTGCAAAGGGACGTGTGCACGCGCCAGGACATAGCACAGCGTGTCATTTTAGATGTCTTACGCCCGGAAACAAGTATCCAAAAGCCAAAAGGAACTTCTGGGCTCTCTCACGGTACGTCTGTAAGGTAAGACATCCTGCGCCCGCTGAAAACGACATCGGGGAGAGTTGATAAATTTGTGTGAAACGCCGCTGAGAGAATATTAAGAGAAAATACGTTCCAGTACATAGTCCTCTGGCCACTATGGTAAAAAGCCGCGATCCCTGCCCACGCGGACACCGGGCTATCGGGAGGGCTGAAAACCATCACGAAATGGGTGACCGTTGCCGGGGGTGGGGGCAGCCACTGGCCGACCTCGAAGCCTGCCCCCGTCTCCCAGGGTGGTGAACGGTCGCATGTTGCAGGGAGCAAGTTAAGCGTGAATTAAAGTCATGCACACATCGCGTCCCCTATGCTCTTAGCTCAGCAACCCACGCAGAAAGTAGAAACGGAGCAGAAACACATGCGAGAAGTTCCACCCAGGGTAGCCTGGAAGGTGGGACAAGACGAACCAGAGGCTGGTCCTGCCTCAAGCCTTGGAGAGCAGATAAGCGTCCATCAGAGCCTCAGAAAGCCTGGGTGTGATGATCTGGGAGGGCAGCGGGGAGGAGGGGGCCTTTGAAACAAGCCTCGAGGGAGGGGCATGAGAAGGCAAGGGATGGGGGGGGAGAGGGAGGGATGGACGGGGCAAGGGCTGAAGGAACCCCAGGAGGACAGGAGGAGGCTCTTTGCAGGGCGCAGAGCCGGGCTTAATTTTGTACAAACACAGAGCGCCCTCCGAGAACCACGACTCTGCTAGGGGTGATCTCATGAGCGTGGTCAGGGTCACAGTGGAAACACAACAGGCTGGATCCGCCTGAGATAAAATGCTGAAATCTGCATCAGTCGATTGGGTTAAAGCAATAGTGGCCGCTCAGGTCACCTTTGGCTTTGCTTATTTAAATCCGCATCCAGAGCCGCCTCCGCCTCCGCCTCCATGGGAGACGCAGCAAAACAGCATCTTTCGCTCCTGGAAATTCTGCACTGCATTGCCCAGGCTCACCCCTATCATCACCAACCCCAGGGACAGAGAGAGGGAGAGAGAAAAGGAGAGGGAGGAGGAGGTGGGGGAGGTGGGAGAGGAGGTGGGGGAGGTGGGGGAGGAGGAAGAGGTGAGGGGAGGGGAGATGGGGGAGGAAGGGGAGGCTGGGGAAGGAGGTGGGGGGGGAGTGAGGTGGGGAAGGAAAATGAGTGGAAGGAGGGAAGGGGAGGGGGGGCAAAGGGGGGAGGTGCAGGGAGGTGGGAGGAGGGGGAGGTGGGGGAAGGGAAGAGGAGGTGGGGGAGGAGGAGGAGGAGATGGGGGTAAGAGGAGGCAGGGAAGGGAAGGTGGGGAAGGGAAGGGGGAGGGAAGGAGGGGGAGGTGGGGGAGGGGAGTGGGGAGAGGGAAGTGTCGTGGGGTAGGGAGGTGGGGGGAGGGGGTGGGGACCATGGCTACACTTCCTAAGTCACCAAGTTAATTCGACATTTCCTGAGCTCCTACTGTGTGCCAGGGTAGTCACAAAATTATCCCAGTTAAAGCTTGTATTAGTTCTCTCCGGCTGCCCTACAAGGCGCCGTAAACTGGATGGCTTAAAACAACAAAAAGCTATGGTCTCATGGTCCTCGAGTCAAGAAGTCTGACACCCAGGTGTCACCGCAGTTGGTTCAAAGGTGGTGGGGGAAGGATCTGTCCCAGGTGTCTCCCTAGCTCGCGGACGGCCACCCTCACCTGCACACGGCTTTCCCCGTGTGCTCGCCGGTGTCCAAATCTCCCCTTTTATGAACACGCAGTCACATGGGATGAGAGCCCACCCCAATGACCTCATTGTCATTTGACTCCCTCTGGGAAGATGCTAGGTCCGTATAAGGTGCTTGTGCAGAGCCGCAGGCCCACGGGCCAGATCTCCTGGCTGCGAGCCATCAGTAGGTGAGGCCCACTGTGGGCTATTGTTCAACCAACCAATGGCCCAGCGGCAGGGGATCCTGAGCCGCTTGTGAAGGTACGAGGGAAGGCCTTCGACAGCTCCCCGGCCTGGGCACCTGCCAGGCCTTTTCCACTGACGTGGAACCCCCCTGCTGACACCCCCTCCTCATCTGCTCTGCTGCCGCCAAGCAGAAGACGGCTCCCCAGGGGTCATACATGAGAAGGGAGAGGGCAGAGGGTCCCCTGGATTTGCCTTGGGGGTGCCAAGGGCTAGGGGGCCAGGCCTGTTCCAGGGGTGTCCTGGTGGGGTTCATCCTTCAGAATCTCCGGGGGGGTTAAAATCTTGGTTGTGGGGAGACTGCCGTCCATCCGCTGACTTCCTGAGAGGGCGGAGTGGAGCCCCAACCCCCTTGAGTCCCGCCCATGCACCTTCCCTGGAAATCTAGAACATGGTGGCACCTTCCGTTGTACCCAGCACCCACCAGGGCTCAGGTGCTTGCTCGTGTGTGGTCTGAATGGGGACCCCGTGCAGATCCCCTGAGAGGGAGAGCACGCTCGGCAAACTCTTGAGGGCCAGTCTCCAGCAGGACAGACCTCTGCTTGCCCGGACCTACGGCAGGACACAGCTGGCCAGAGAAAAGAGACAAACAGCAGAGAGGCAACGGGAGCGAGCAGGCCTTGGGGTTGTGCAGGTCCCTCTGCACCCATCAGGGCTGCAGCTGTGCCAGTGTGACCCACGTCCCCACGTGTGGTTGGCAGCCCTGGCCAGACACCCACCCTCCCGGGGGGTGTCCAGGCCCGCCTGCGGCCCTCTGCAGAGTCCCTCCATCTCCACTGATGTTAGGACACTTGGAAGAAGAGGATCCAAAGGAAGCAAACCCACCACCCAAGATTGAGGCTGGCACAGGAGCTGTCACTGTGGGACCAGGGACTTCTCAGCACACAGGGAACTCACTACCGGCAAGGAGAGTTCTTTTTAAATTAAATGCCCTTCATTCTCTTATTCATGGCCTCCTTGCTCTCCTCGGGACTGAGAGATCATAAATCTTTTCCGCCCATTTATCATCACAATCCACTGCTGGCCATTCTTCATATTTCTTTGCACCATATTGCAGACACGCTCTTGATTGAAGAGGGACTGTTAATCACCCCATTTTCATTTCTGCAATGATTTCCAACATCTTGGTGTTGACAATTAAAGATCTCATCATTGCGGTTCTCTCTACACCTTCCCGCTGGGTGCCTGAGTCACCGTCGGCGAGGCCTACGTTTCTGAATGGAGAGCCGCGAGTTTGCAATGAATGCCTTTCCTTTCTCCTGATAAAGGAATATCCTCTGTTCTACCTGTGACAGCCAGCAGGACAGAGGAGATAGGTTTAAAATCATGCAGAGAATAACATATGTTTCAAGGACTCAAGTGTAAAAACGAGTGAGATCGCTTCTCACCTATGAGTTGGGCAAACATTTAAGAGCGTGTAACTAGCAGGACTAGGAGTTTGACAAGTGCACCACAGGCCAGGGGAATAATAGGAATCCGAATCTAACTGTGTTCCCTTCAGCGCGGACATTCCTGTCCTGGGAATCTGTCCCAAGCAGATCATTATACAACAGTGCAAAATGTATGTATATTCGAATCACAGTGAACAACCCAACACCCATGATCATGCTGCTGGTTACATAGTGTTGACATTGATTCAAGGGAAACTAATGCAACAGTTAACGGGAATGACCTACACCCACATTCCTTCATGGAGGTTCATGGTGCTGCTGAGTGAAGACAGGAGCTCATAATGTGTGCAACAGTGTCCTGTTTCTATAAAGCTGTGCATGTGTATCCATGTATGTGCACGTATGTATGTGCATGTGCATGTGCGTGCATTCATGTGTGTGCATTGCTGTGCATGTGTGTGCACTGTGCATGTATGTATATGTGAGCATGTGGGTATGTGTTTGCACATGTGTGCACATGTGAGTGTGTGCATATGTGTGCTTGTGGGCACATGTTGCATGCATTTGCACGTGTATGCACCTGTGAGTGTGTGCGTGTGGACACGTGTGCATATGTGAACGTGTGGGTGGGCATGCACGCAGTTGCTTAGAACATATGTGAATAGCTGCTCCCCCGGAGGCAAAAATACAGGCGTGGCTTCTTGCTTCTCTGCCCTCTATTCTTTACTGTACTTCACGGTTCAAGACATGAGGGTCCATTATCTTGATGATCATTAAAAAAGAAGTTTTTGTTGAAATAATCACAAAGGTAACTTCCTCACTTTGGGGAACTCAAGCCTTAACTTGGAGATGACAGCACATTTGTAACCTGCTGTAATGGTTCACTTTCTGTGTCAACCTGGCGAGGCCACGGTACCCAGACATTTGGACGAATGCCCGTCGAGGTCGCTGTGAAGGTATTTTCTAGATGAGAGTCACATTTTAAATCAGTGGCCTTCGAATAAAGCAAACGGCCGTCCACACCCGGCCTCATCCAAACGGGCCTTAAGAGAAGACGACGAGGTGCCTGGAGCAGAGGGAGTGGGCCAGCGGACGCCGCGGACCCGAGCCGCAGCACCAGCCCCTCCGGGGTCTCAGCCCACGGCCAGTCCCGTCCCCACAGTCGTGTGACACAGGTCCCGAAAATACATCCCTCTCTCTTCCTTCATGTTTTCACCCTCTTGGTTCTGTGTCTCCCAGGAGCCTCCCTCATGCAACCGCTTTGAATTCTTTCCTGAAAGAGACTTTTTTAGGGCAGTTTTAGCGTCAGCAAAGCTGAATGGAAGGTCCAGAGAGGCCCCCGGCCCCCACACCGCACAGCCTCCCCGGCCAGGCACATCCCCTCCACAGTGTGCGCCTGTCACACCGACGAACCCACACGGACACACCACTGTCAGCCAAAGCACAGAGCTTACGGGAGGCTCACTCCCGGCGCTGGGCGATCTGTGGGTTTGGACAGATGTGCCCCAACAGCCCGTGTGCTCCCTCTCCTTCCCCCTCAATCCCTGGCAACTGCTGGTCTTTTTACTGTCTCCATGGTTTTGCCTTTTCCAGAACGCCACGTAGTTGGAATCGTACCATCATGCAGCCTCTCAGATTGGTTCCTTTCACTTCACAATAATGCATTTAAGCCTCCCTACTCGTCTCTTCATAGCTCAAGAGCTCATTTCTTTTCAGATTGAGTCACACTCCATTGTCTGGATGGATCATGCTATATTTATCCTTTCACCCACTGAAGGACATCTTGGATGCATCTAAGTTTTCACAATTTTGAGTAAAACTGCTACAAACATCCATGTTTTTACCATCTGGGTTGTGGGAGGCGCCTGGGTGGCTCAGTCGGTTAAGCATCCGACTCCCAGTTTCAGTTCAGGTCGTGAGCTCAGGGTCATGAGATCGAGACTTACATTGCTTAGCAGCATCCGACTCCCAGTTTCGGTTCAGGTCGTGAGCTCAGGGTCATGAGATCGAGACTCACATGCTTAGCAGGGGAGTCTGCTTGGGATTCTCTCTCCCTCTCCACCCCCCCCCCTCATGCTCTGTCACTGTATCAATCAATCAATCAAATCTTTAAAAAGAATAAAAACACATCCGGATTGTGTATGTTTTCAATTCCTTTGGGTAAATACCAAAGAGTGTGGATCATATGCTAAGAGTAAGTCCATTTTTCCAAGCAAATGTGCCCTGGATGCTCAATTCCATAGTGTGTGGGGCCACAGCGGGTTCCCACAGCACTAGCAATTCTCTGACACCAGCTGGGTGTCCTACAATTTAATTCTGTTGTGACACTATCTACCTGGAGGAGCCATCAGACCCCGAGACTGCCCCTCCTCCACTTTAGATGCCGAGGGCAAGTCCGGGCTGTCCCCTGGGCTTCTGTCCCACCAGCTACAGATCAGAGGTTCTCGCGGCGACCTCCCCCTTCCTCTGGTTTGATTACTTTGCTAACGCAGCTCACAGAACCCTGGACAACATTGCATTTACTAGATCACTGGTTTGTAATAAAAGGATATAACTTAGGAACACCAGACCGGAGAGACGCAGGGCGTGAGGCGTGGGGAGTGGGCGAGGAGCTTCCACACCCTCTCCCGGGGGCCCCTTTCCACCAGGGTCCCTGTTCACCAACCCAGAGGCTCTCCGAATCCCATCCTTCTGGGGCTTAGGGAGGCTTCATTCCATAGAGGCGGTTGATACAATCATTAGCATTCACTGAACCCACTTCCAGCCCTCTCCGGTCCCCACAGGTCGGGAGGTGGGAATGACAGTCCCAAGGCTGATTCTCTTGGCCATCTGCCCCAGCCTTCCAAAAGTCACCTTATTAACATAACAAAAGACACTTCTGTGGTGCTCAGCACTTGGAAGCTGTGCACCAGAAGTGGGGCCAAGACCAAACATTTATCCGTCATACACCACAACATCACAAGTCACCACCCAACTGTCTTCCCAAGCGGCTGCGCCATTTTGCGTCCCCACCAGCAGTAGACGAGCACCCCTTCTGCTCCACATCCCCGCCAGCATTCGGTGTTGCCAGTGTTCTAGATTTTGGCCGTTCTCAGAGGTGCGCAGTGGTATCTCTTTACTGTTTGCTTTTTATCTTTGTGGGCAAATGAAAGGCAGAGTAAGTCTGTGATTGCCGTTTCACAGACGGGCACACTGGGGCCCATAAGGTCAACATGACCCGCTTAGAGGTGCAGCCAATTGGAAGGACCTGGCTCCCCTGGCTCTCAGGGTGGTGACTTTCCTCTAGAGTTCGCCCAGGGCCCAGAAGCCCCCGAGAACAGGGGATGAGGCATGAACAAGTGGGGTCAGAGCAATCGCCTGACCCGGCCACGACTCAATGCAAGATGCTGGGTGGGAGCATGTGTGGGGGTGGGACTCGCGGGGGCTCCTCCCACCCCAACGCCTTCTCATGGGGCCTGGCCTCCTGCCTCCTGCGTGGTCCTGCTCGTGCCCCACTGCCACCCTCTTCCTGGGTCTTCTGATGGGGCCTGCGGATCCCACAAACAGGGGAGCCCCAGCACCTGCAGGGAAGGGCTGTCGGCCCCCAGTCCTCTCCAGCCACGTCCGTCCAGGTTACAACAGAGGGGATTCCCATTCCCAGCCCCCCAGCTTGGGCCTTCACGTCTTCATCACTCACAGCATCCTCAGCCTCTTCCCTGAGCTTCTGCGCAGACCAAGGTGTCCCAGGCTGACCCGTAGGCGGGGCTCCGCGTAGGGTCACCAGATAAAATGCAGGACACCCACCTGAATCTGAATTTTAGATAAGCAACAAATAATTTTTAGTATAAGTGTGCCCCTTTGCAAAAATGGACTCTTCAATTTTTATTCACTAAATCTGTCCCTTGAGCACGGAAACCACGTGACCCAGGGTGTCTACCTGGGGTCCCCAGGTCCTGAACAAAAGAACAGGGCCTGCCTACGTGACCCTTTCAGGTGTGTGGAAAGCCCACGGCAGTCCTGTGGGCACAGACACCCCCAAACTCCTCTGACTAAATGCCAGTGACCGATGTGCTGGTTGTGGCCGATGGCAATGGGGGCTGTGGCGGGAAGTCAGAGGGGTCCCCGAGGGGTAGAGGGACGGGGCTCTACCACCTGCAGGCGGTGTGCGTGTGCGCGTGCGGGCAGGGGAGGTGGCCAGAAAAACCGCCCGGGACGTGAACCATGTGGAATGGGTAACAAGCAGGGCGCTTCCTCATGGAAAGGTCAGACACCCCGCATTTGGCAGTCGGGGGCCTGAAGTCCACACGGCAATTCTCCACGAAAAGGTCTTCGTATCAGGGCCTCTTCATCCACTTCACTGGAATCCAGAGTTGCTCTCTGCAGCCGCTCGAGCGGCCTCCACCCGCCCCACTATCTCAGGACAGAATGTTTAATGCCCAGGGTCAGACCCGCTTTCCCTGCACGTCGTGTGCCTCAGTGGGAACCAATCTCTCATTCCCTCCCCTCCACCCGTCAGACGGCCAGCCCGGAGCACTGCTGCCTTGGAGGGTAATAAAGGTTATGGCAGCAAATTCTAGAACCAAAGGTCAAATCACCTGATTGCAAGTTTTTTAAAAACCTCCATTTAAAGATCCATTTGTTCCAAGTGCAGCAAAGCTGGCGGGGGGGGGCGGGGGGCCTGCCCGCCACCTACCCTGCTCAGGACCGGCTTCCCCCATTGGTCCCCTGGGACCTGGGTCAGCAGGGAGCAGCGTGGGAATGAGCGGGCCTCACCCCCGGGGCCCTCGCGGGCAGGGGGCCGTGGTCTGCTGATGGGAGGAGAATGGAAGGTCCTGGGACCGAGGGAGCAGTGGCCGCCCCGGTGCCCCCGTGCCTGAAGGACTGTGCCCAGGAGTCTTCTTGGGGACAGTCACTGCCCCGAGGGCTCAGGCCCCGGAATCCTGAGCTGGGAGGGAGAGCGGGCTCAGGACCTGGCCCTGATGTGCCGGTGAAGACCACACCCTCTAATCTGCACAGCTCTGCCTCTTGCATACACTCCCTAAGCCAGTACTGAGCTCTTACTGTATGCAAACCCAGATGGGAGACAGCTTGGTCTCCACGCTCCCCGGAAGGAAGATTCAATCCGTGTCTCCACCGCCCAGAGTGCAGAGGAGCCTGGCACCACGGGGGGACGTGGTCTGCTCCCGAGCCTTGCCCAGCCTCGCAGCCCAGCCGGCGGCGGCGTCTCAGCCCAGGACGGTCACCCACCATTACCAGGCCTGCTGCCCGTGAAAGGACGTGCTCACACACTATCGACCGTGCAAAGGACCTGTGGCAGGCAAATCAGTTTTGGCCTTTTAGCCTAAAAAGACAATTTAGGTTAATTATTATTATTATTATTGTTCGATGATATTAAAAACAGGATGGCAGGTCCAAAGCTGAGCCGCAAACGCTAAGCCCCACACCTCCAAACCAAGACTTAACTTGGCTCCAGTTTCCGCTCTCCCAGAAACAGAACCATAATCACGTGATGGGGTCTCACGTGGTCCTCCGTCCAGCCCCTGAAGGAAAGGGACCTTGCAGGAGCCGACCCACCTTCTGACCACTCCCTCCGGCCCCGGAAGGCCGTTCATTTTGTCCAGCTCCCCAGCTCCTCTCTATCTGCTAGACGGGATGCTGCTCGAACTGAACCGATCTTTGTTCAAATAGACTCAAAATGTTTAATACACCTCAGTTTCTCTTTCCACAGAGGGTACAGCGTTTCTGCCTGGAAAGATGAGAAGCTTTGGAGATGAGCACAACACTGGGAGTATATTTAATGCTGAATAGACAGTTAAAAATGATTAAAATGGTAAAATTTTGTGTTACATATACGTTGCCAAGAAAAACATGTGCACCCACATACACACAAATAAAAAGATGACTCCCTTGAATCTTGAATCCCAGGACTAGTGAAGTGAGACCAACTCCAGACTCAAGTGTGTCTAAAATGCCAGCAGGACACACCAGCTGGGGAGCCAAAAAATTCTGGGTACCCAGGATGGCTTAGGAAGAAAAAATACATCTGGTTTTGAAACATGTAACAAACCATGTGATGTAAGATTTACTTTTTTTTTTTTTTTTTGAGATTCTACCCATCCATTCATGAGAGAAACACAGAAAGAGAGGCAGAGACACAGCAGGCTCCCTGCAGGGAGCCCTATGCAATAGCCCTATGCAATATGGGATCCCAGGACCCTGGGATCATGATCTGAGCCGAGGCAGATGCTCAAGCACTAAGCTACCCAGGTGCCCAAGACCTACTCTTAAATCTAGAGGAGGCTCAAGGATAAAGTGTGCATTCCTATAAGATATACTAGATTCATTTTTACTGACAATAAAAATGCTAATCAAGCACCTATTTACAAACCAAATCTTTTTTTTCATTTTTTTTTTTTTAATTTATGATAGTCACGGAGAGAGAGAGAGAGGCAGAGACACAGGCAGAGGGAGAAGCAGGCTCCATGCACCGGGAGCCCGATGTGGGACTCGATCCCGGGTCTCCAGGATCACACCCTGGGCCAAAGGCAGGCGCTAAACCGCTGCGCCACCCAGGGATCCCTACAAGCCAAATCTTGAACTCAGTGTGTGGATTCCATAATGCTAACAAAACTCAAAGAAGCACCACGTTGTGTTTTGTTGAACGTCACGGCGGCGATCGAGAAGCCAGGGTGTGTGTATGACATCATCGGTTCCCACGTTTTCCCCTGTTCTCTGTCCCACCTGCAGAACCCTACGGGGCAGGAGAGAGACACACCTGGAGCATCACACACACGAGACCCACGTGCTCAGTGGCTCTGCGGGGTGGCTCCAGACAACAGAGCCCTGAGACCCGCAGCGGGAACCAGAACAGGGGGGCAGTTTCGATGGGGAATATGACAGGCCAATTGGAAAATAAGACGAAAGACTCCGTGATGAGCTGTGGTTTAAGAGAAGCCCAACAAAAACAAGTATCGTGTGATAGAAATGAGAAAGTTGTAGGGTTTTTTAAAAGTAAATATATGAATATAAATATATTTAGCTATAAAATCCTACAATCTTGGCGTGAGACTGGCCTTGGCCAGCGGGGACTGGTGGATATGACCCAGCCAGCCTGGCACAGTCTGGGCTCCCACCACGACAGGAGGAAAGAAGAATTGGTGGCCACTGATCCCAAAGTGATGACACACATAGGGCAGACCGGAGCCCAACCGGTAGCCCGGTGCCGCCCCTCAGCCTCAAGCCGCCCCATAGCAGCTTATCTATCTGCAGCCGCGCACCACACCCTGCAGGTCCGGGAGACAAGCTAGGCCTTCCTTTGAGGTGCTTTGCTCCACATTATCACGATAGCAGCTGACAGGTACATGGATGCCATGGCCTGAGTTACCTCCCCCGTATGTGTGAGCTGCAGTCCTAAGGGTCAGGACCCCCGATGTGGCTGTACTTAAAGACAGGGCACTCAGAGAGGTGATTACGGTACAGTGAGGCCGGTAGGGTGGGCCCCGATGCAACGGGACCCATGTCCCTACAAGAGGGAATGAGGACACACACAGAAACATGGGGGGCGTACACAGAGGGCCCCATGAGGACACAGTGAGAAGGTGCCGTCGGCAAGCCGAGGGGGGAGGCCTCAGGAGAACCACACACACACACACACACACACACACACACACACACACATGCACGCACACGCACACGCACACGCATGGTACATGGATGGTGTATGGCAGGCTCTGGGCCTCTGGGCCCTGAGAGCACGGACACTGGGGGTGAAGGCCCGGGCAGCAGTGATCTGCACGGAGGCTCCTGTCACCTTCCTCCTTTGTCACCTCCGCGGCCCCAGGTGTCTGTGAGGCAGCTCGCAGCTGCAGCCCCCACACAGGAAGGCATGGGGCGGAGGCTCCTGCACCCGGGCTGGGGATGCACATGCCCTGGGAGCTGGGGGACAGGTGGTGCCCTGTGGTGTCAGCCTACACCCCCAAGGCTCCCGGACGTCTGGGCCCGGCTGTGGCCCACGGGCTGTGACGGGCCTCACCGCCCTGCTGCCCCAGCAGCACAGGGCCCTGATCGCCGGGGTCATGAGTCTCAGCGTCACAGAGAGGAACGTGCGCCCGGCCTCGGAGATCAGAGGGAGCCTGGACCCAGGGGCACCCCCGGGGCAGGAGGGAAGGACGCGGCGCCCTGAGGGAGGTGGTCTGCGGGCCTGTGTGTGCTGGGGTGGCCAACACCCTTAGGTCCCTCAGTCTCATCTCGGGGGCATGACTGGTCAGTGGCCACGAGACAGTCACAGGATGCCCTTGTCCATGGCCCACGGCCTTGAGGGCTCCGGGGAAACAGGGAGTGTGCAGGCCGCTTTGCACCGTTACCTCTAGCTGTGCCCACACAGCCGCGGCCCCCTTCCGGCTGCTTCCTCCCGCGCGCTTGCGTCCGCAGAAGGAGGTGTCTGTCTCTCGGCAAACAGAAGCACCGACCGCCGCCTGGGACCAGCGGCTTTACAGGGGGACGTCCCTCTTGCTTTCCCTGTGCCATCGCATGAGCGCTCCTCCAAGGGCAGGGTCCCGAGACCCCGGCTGCCCCCAGCCAAGGGCATCCCCATCAGCCTGCACGTGGCACAAGGCGGAGCCCCTGGCTTGTTCAGCTGCTGGAAGGTTCTGGAAGGGCAGGCCGCGGAGTCCAGCCACGCTAGGGAGCGCAAGTCCAGGCCTCCGTTGCCGCTCTGGAAACCTCACGGGGTGAACAGACAAGTGCCAGGTGTTTTGTCGAGGCCGCATGGCAGGTGCCCGCGGACGGGAGCTCACCCCCCACCCGGCCACAGCGGACCTCGAGCCAAGGCCTCTGGGAGGGGCCCGCCGCCCTCTCGGGAGCTCAGCCTGGCCGCCAAGCCGCTGTCCGCTGCCGGGGAGCCCCCCTCGGCCTGTGGGACACCCCTCACCCCTGGGTCAGGGCAGGAGGCCAGGGTGCCAGGAGGGCGGCCGGGGGTGCCGCCGGCCTCGCACGGGGTGACATCCCGAAGCGGCGGCCGGCGGCCGGGTTGTCTGAGCGCGGTCGTTTTCTCATAAGCTCTGCTGCTGGCCTTCCTATGACTGCTTTTCAGAGGAGAGATTCAGGACGGCAGCAAACGCCGTGGATGAGGCTATTAGGCTTAGACTGACCATCACAAAATCGTCATAAGAGCCGAGCTGCCCCTTTACACTGTATCATTAAGTGCGCGATCAGCCCACGCGCGGCTCCGAGCCCGGGCGGTGAGGCCTCGCTGCACATCTCAGGCTCCCCGAGCAATGAACTCAGGGTTCTGCATAAAGAGATTGCACAGGACCTGGCTATGGTGATTCCCGCGCCTGTGGGGCGGCAGCGAGCGGCAGCCGTGGGTTCCTCCTTGGGAGCCTCGAGCAAGGGGTCAGTCCTGCCGGTTCGAGTCTGCGCGGCGGGCGCGGGGGGGTGGGGGGCCAAGTGGAAATTTAGGCTCTGGAGGCACCGACACCGCCCCCCGCGTTTCCAACCGCTGTCACTCAGAACGGGCCTCGGAGGTCTTCTGCATCTCGAATGTGACCCCCTAACCAGCGGCCTCCAGAAGCATCAGAGGCCGCTGCGTCCGATGAGGGAGCGCGGGTGGGGCGCCTCAAACCCAGATTCGGAGGCAGGAGGGGCCTCGAGCCTTTCTCCCTCCAAACCCCGTAGCTCCTCCGCCGGGGTCCTGGCCCCCTCCCGGAGGCCCCCCAGTGCCCTCCTGCACGTCCCGCCTCCGTATTCTCCAGGCCCAGCAGACACATGAGCCTCCCACGGCTGTGATCACGAAATCCCTCAAACCTGGCGGCTCAAAGCAACACACGTTTATTCTCCTACAGCTTCGGGGGTCAGAAGTCGTCCACGCGAGCTGTTGGCAGGGCTGCGCTCCCCCTGGAGCGTTCAGGGACAAATCCATTTCTTGGCCGCCTGCCCCCGTGGCTGCTGGGCCGGTCCTGACAGCGCCCTAACCTCCGCGTGTCACCAGCTCTGACCCTCCTGCCTCCCTCCTACAAGGACCCTTGCGATGGCACCGGATCCCACAGGCAACCCAGGGCCCTCCCCCATCTCCAGGTCCTTAATTTAATCGCATCTGCAAAGTTCCCTTTGCTGTCCCAGGTCACATATTTACAGCTTTGGGGACCGAGACTCGGGCATCTTCAGGGGCCATTATCAGGTCTAACACAAAACTGCGGTTTTCTCTATAATTCCACAACACAGGATGGTTTATGAACGCTCTTGCATGTTTATCAAGTCACAACCTTTTATTTTAAATATTTCGGCTGTGAGCACAAAGTAACCTTTCTTGGCTCAAGAGGGAATAGGGAAAGGGCGACCTACGGACAGTGTCCTTCACTGAGGCCACTCCAGGCTCGGCGTCACCTGATAGCAGGGGGCCTGAGGTGAGGAGGCTCACAGCAGGACAGGCGGCGACGCCGGGCAGAGATGGTGGCCCCAGGCCCTGATAGCCACATCCAGAGATCCCACTAATATTTATGAGGCTGGGCCCCCAAGAACCACCTCAGCTCTCTTAAAACTTAATTTCCTTTTACAGCCATGAACCTTCCACCCATCCAAGGCTTGAGACCATGAGACCCATTTTCCTAAAAACCACCTGTCATCATTCACTGTGTCATGTTTCTCTGAAATTAAAACCACACTCACTCCTCGGGGTGCCTGGGTGGCTCAGATAGTTAAGCATCCGCCTTCAGCTCAGGTCATGATCTCAGGGTCCTGGGATCAAGTCCTGCATTGGGCTCCCTGCTTGGCGGGGAATCTGCTTCTCCCTTTACTTCTGCGCCTCCTTGAAGCTTGTGTTCTCTCCCTCGCTCGCTATCTCAAATAAATAAAATCTTTTAAAACACATTTTATTTATTTATTCATGAGAGACACACACAGAGAGAGGCAGAGACACAGGTAGAGGGAGAAACAGGCTCCCTGCAGGGTGCCCGATGCAGGACTTGATCCCAGAACCCCTGACCGGAAGGCAGATGCTCAACTGCTGAGCCACGCAGGTGTCCCAGTAAAATCTTTTAAAACAAAAGCAAGGGGGATCCCTGGGTGGCGCAGCGGTTTAGCGCCTGCCTTTGGCCCAGGGTGCGATCCTGGAGACCCGGGATCGAATCCCACATCGGGCTCCCGGTGCATGGAGCCTGCTTCTCCCTCTGCCTGTGTCTCTGCCTCTCTCTCTCTCTCTCTCTCTCTCTCTGTGACTATCATGAATAAATAAATAAAATCTTAAAAAAAAAAAAAAAAAAGCAAGGGATGCCTGGGTGGCTCAGCAGTTGAGTGTCTGCCTTTGGCTCAGGACATGATCCTGGAGTCCCGGGATCAAGTCTCCATCGGGCTCCCTGCATGGAGCCTGCTTCTCCCTCTGCCTGTGTCTCTGCCTCTCTCTCTGTCTCTCATGAATAAATAAATAAAATCTTAAAAAAAAAAAAAGGCAAAAAGCAGCACTCCCCAACCTGATGCGTCTTTTGTAAGATCTTCCAGTTCTTTCTGCGGGCTGTTCATGGAGGATAAGGGTCTGGGGACAAGCCTGGCTCAAAGGACAATCCAGCACCTGTCGGGGTGGGACTCTCTCAAACAAGAGTGAAAGAAGATCTGTTTGCACAGAGACGTAATAAGCCTCTTGGAAGAACCAGAGCGAGAGCATGGAGCTGTGAGGTCTGGTGCTGGAGCATCCAGAGTGGATTCCCAGGCAAAGCCGGGGCAATGATCCAGAGCCCCCTTGCAGCTCTGTGTTTCTGGGGATAAACACAGGGAGAAAGTACATTATAAGGACTTGGCTGCTAGAGATAGGAAATGTAGCTCCAAATGGCTTGAGCAAAAGAAAACATAGAGTCTCCACACCCTGAATAACTCAGGGGTCAGTGGCTTCAGGCACAGCTGGATCCAGGAGTCCTGACGGTGTCAGGGGGAATTCTTGAAATCTCTGTCTCAGCTCTGCTCTCAATGGTGTGTCCAGGACCAATCTGTGCTTCACCACCCGGAGTGACAGCTCCTTAAATTCTGCACGCCTGGCTCAGTCGGTTGAGCATCTGGCTCTTGATTTCAGCTGCAGCGATGATTTCATGAGTCTCATGGGCCGTGGGATCAAGCCCTGGCCAGCCTCCCCGCGAAGACGCTCTCCCTCTGCCCGTCCCCGCCTCAAATAAGTAAATAAAATCTTAAAAAAAAGAATTCTGTGTCCCATCTGCCCCACCGGTCTCTCCGTGCCCCGGTGTTGCCTCCATTCTCAGGCAGGCTTTCCCCTCATGGTGACAGATCGGCTGCTCTGCTGCGGCCTCTGTACTCCCAGACTCGGTCCTTCGGGAACAGCCTCACAGAAACGTCAGAACGTGTGCTCGTCAGCTGACTGCCACGACCTCACCCAGGGGCTGGGGACCTGCTAAGTGGCCTGGGGGCTGGGAAAGGCCCCTCCTCTCACAGAAAAACCATGCACGGGATGCAGGGCAACAAAAGCGACAAGTGTCCGCCCCAGCCAGGAACTCAGCAAAGGTGGAGAAAAGAGCCCGGGACTGAGCCCACTCTGACATTCGTGAACCTGCAGGGGACAGCCAGACCTTTCACCCTGGACGCCCACCTCTTTCTGGCCCAAACCGCAGAGAAAGATCTGTCCCCAGCTCCTTAGGAGCAAAGGCTGCACAAAAAGCGACCGACGGCCGGACGCCTGGCAAAGCCTCGAAGCCCTGGCAGCAGCAACGTCCTCCCCATTTGTGGACATAAAGGAAACAGCAAAATAACTGGGCTACAGCCAAAAAGACCAGCCAGGGGGACACAACTGGTCCAGGTGGCCAGGAGAGGGAAGCTGGCAGGAGGAGGGCTCACCGCCAAGGGCAGGCGGCTGCCAGGACCCGGCTGGCTGCTGGTGTCTGGAGAAGGGAGGGGTGCCCTGGAGCTGCGGAAACCACTGACCACAAACTGGGTGACTCTAAACAATGGGGACTCATTCTCTCATGGTCCCGGAGGCCAGAGGTCAGGACTCAAGGTGTCGCAGGGCCCAGCTCCCTCCAGGGCCCACAGGAGAATCCTTCTTTACCTCGTCCTGCTCCTGATGGCCCCAGGCATCCCCTGGCTTGCGACCACATCACCCCGATCTCTGTGTCTGTCTTCACGTGGCCTCTTCCTGTGTCCCCATGTGTCCCCTCTGCTCCTGTCCCTCTGACATCTGTCATTGGGCATCGGTCACCCTAATCCAGGACGATCTCATCTCAAGATCCTTACCTTAATTTCATCTACAGATGAAAGACCCTGTTTCCAAATAAGGTCACATTCACAGGTAGCAGGCTTCAGGACCTGGACATATCTTTTGGGGACGCTCGTCGTCGTCATCCCACTGTGGTAAGCCTCGTCATCGCCTTCAGAATCCTGTCTGTCTTTCCATGTGCCTGGGAAGAAGCTTCTGCTGCAGCCCCAACACCCAAGCCTCACCTGGTTTAAAAAAAAAAGCCCGTGCCCCAACTGGATCATCCTAGTCCAGGCTCTGGCAGGGAAAAGTGGTCAAACACAGGGGAGGCCCCTGGAAAACCAGCTCGGGGTGCGGCCCTCCTGGAGGCCAGCCTGGGCTGAAAGGTCTCTGAAAATTGTCAAGTGCTTCTAACTGCGCCTAAGCACTCCGCTGTCTCCCGACTTCCCCAGAAAGGAGCCGAGTCTTTATCACACCAGCATACAAGTCAGGAGAATTACGAGGGCCTCGGAGGTTCTCGGCTCCAATCTGATCACAAACTCTCACATCGTCAGCTGTCAGCACCGGTATCTCCAGCCTGGAGAGGCAGGCCCCCTGGGCATCCCACCCCATCTGCTCCACGACAGGGCAATGATGCCCGGAGAGGGCAGGCCCATCCTGCAAGTCCATGTCGTCAGACTATTCTTGGTGAGATCAAAATGAAACTCAGAAGGGGATTCTAAAAACACTTCCTAATGCAGCATAGATGATTTGCAAAAATGCTTTATCTGAGCAAGGAATTCCTTCCCCCTCCCGTGAAGGAAAGTAATGCCAGCAAATGTGGGGTTTGCTCGTGAAGCTCAGATTCATCTACCTCCTGATTACTCCTAGCCGTGGTGCAGGCAGGAGGGCCTCCACGGGACGCAGACCCCGGACATGGGAGGGGTGCGCTGCTGGGTGTCCATGCCGGACAGTCTGCCAAGGTTGGTGAACAGGGGCTTACAGGTGGGCTTTAAATTAACTTAAATTAACCTAGAAAAATCAAGTAGTCTGGGACACCTGGGTGGCTCAGAGTGTGATCCCGGGTCCAGGAATCGAGTCCCACTTCAGGCTCCCTGAGTGGAGCCTACTTCTCCCTCTGTGTCTCTGCCTCTCTCCCTCTCTCGTGAATAAATAAATAAATCTTTAAAAAAAAAAAAAAAAGAAAAGTGTGATGTTAGTGCTCCCCAATATTACGAAGCGAATGCAGAGTCGTTCCAAGTGCAAGTTTTCTGGCTGGGAAAAGCTCTTCATCTTTGCTTCACCAGGTCGGCCTCTACCCTGGAGTGTTCCTTTCGGAAAGCCTGAGCATTTCTCAGGTGAGCGTCTTCGCATATAATGTGCCTTCCGAGATCAGTACCTCCCTCGATGAAATCACGTGGGGGTGGGGACCTTGTTAAAATGCAGCTCTGCAGCTCTGGGGTGGGACCAGCAAGTTCCCAGGTGATCCTGATGCTCCTGGGCCACGGATTACACTTTGGGTAGGTATTTCCCCACCCGCTGCCTCCCTTCCCCCCCCCCACCCCCAAACCACAATTCAAAGCCCAGGTGCATTCCTGCAATAACAGTTCACCTAGGACTTTCTGGACCATCAGCCAGCCAGGGGAGCCCTCCTGAAACCAGGGATGACATCGACATTCTCTCTCCACGGCTCCTCTGTCCTGTCTCTGGCAGTTCGATAGTTTGGAGCAGAACTGAGACTCCCTGTGTGCAGGGAGCGTCATAAAGCAGCCGAAGAGAAGATAAGACAAGGCAGCCGTGGTTGAGCCCCTGGGATTCCGACCGCGGTTACAGAGGAGGCTGCCCGAGGTGCTGGGATGGGGCCAGGTCGATAGCATCATCAAGCTGCCGGCTTCTCCCCTGGTCAACCATGAAGCTGCTGGTTTATGTCTGCCTCTAAGAACCGACCTAACTACTACAGAGTCTCCAGGGTCGAGTCAAACACCACCTCACATAAGACCTTCTAACAGTTTCCTCTATGGCTCGCTGCTACCCTGATTCTCTAACTGGCTGGGAGTAATTTCATGATAAACCAGCAATCCTAACTTGAGGCAAGATGATTAGATGAGCAGAAGTAGAGATGGTAAAAATGTAAACCCCACCCCAGTGAGAATTTAACTATTCCCAAGGGTTTAGAGCCTTAGATCAGTCAAGAAAGTTAGGGATTTGTTTCTTTGGTTGGAAAAAGCCTTCCCTCTGGGTGTTCCCTCCAGCGATCCCCTGGTCCTGGCAGCAGCTCTGGGAGTAGCTCTGGGTCTCTCCACCCTCAGAAAGAACAAAGAGAAGTGGGGGGGTCCCTGCGGACCAGGTCCATTCCTGCTGGATGAGGAGCAAATGGATAAAAGCCACAACTTAAGACATGTCAACTTATCATAAGCTTTGAAAGCGTTTATGCCCTTCAACCCAGAATTTTTTTGGAAATAATTCAAAATAGAGAAAACACTCTGGATTTGGATTAAACGTGGTAGCTTGAATCCTCGTGTGTACCTGCAAAAGGTACCTCGTGCATACCTGCCGCTACCCACAAAGGCCCCAATGGAATAAAAGCAAAAGGATAAAATAACATAGGTTCAGGAGGACAGAATCAAAGTATATATGTCAACAACAACGACATCTTGGAAAATAAAAAGCAGATGGACCATTTCAGTTCTGGTGATAGACAAAGAGCTGCTGTTGGGCCAACCCTCCTACAGGTAACAACTACAAAACTACAATCTTCAGGCTGTTTTTGTTGTTGTTGTTTTGTTTATTGTTTTTGTTTTTGTTTTTTTTTTTAAGGCTAAAAATGCTGGAGAGTGATCCACAGCAGACAGGTGCTGGAGGGGGGTGGACATTCGGAGAAAGGGAAGAGCGTGGGGTGGTTCTCCCATTGTCCCATCTTCAAGTCTAAGAGCAGACTCACACCTGAGACACCCAGATCAGCTAAGCTTCAGAAGCAAACCCTCAGCCCCTCTGGCTTCCAAAACCAGAGGAGAGAGTTCAGGGAAAGTACAACCACTGGAGAGTAGCCGGGGTACCCTGGGGAGGAGACAGCCAGCACAGGAGGAAGGATTCTGTGTGCGAATTCAAACCAAGTATCTGGCCAGCCACTGAACAACATGTATGCAGGGCAGGCTCCACGCAGCCCGGAGGCTGAAAGAACTGAATTAGACATAAAATATTCACTGCAAGAGAGGGGATCTCAAGTTTGAATTCAAACCCACATATACTGCCCTGCTTAAAAAGAAAATAAGTAGTCTTTGGAGACATGGAACAGAATCCAGAGTCTCTACAACATGTCACTCATACAGTACAGAACACATGAAGAAATTATAGTTGACCCAGAACAAGGCGGGGGCTGGGGCACTGGCTTCCAGTGCAGTCAAAATTCCATGTATAATGTAACTTCCCAAAAACACTAACTACAAAAAGCCTACTGTTGACCAGAAGCCCTACTGATAACATAAATAGTCGATTAATGCATATTTTGTATATGTATTACATATTGTATTCTTAAAGTAAGCTAGAGAAAAGAAAATGCTAGTAAGGACATCGTAAAGAAAATACTAGGAAGGAAATCGTAAAGAAAATACATTTACAGCACTGTGCTGTATTTATCTAAAAAAATAATCCTCATAAGCCGACCATGCAATTCAACCCACGTTGTTCGAGGGGCACCTGTGCATGACAGATGAACAAACAGCAAAACTAAACAATCCTATATGTGCATACACTGAATAGAACTTCAACCTCTATAAAGCAAAATTGAATTAAAAGGATAGACAAGGGCACCTGGGTGACTCAGCCAGTGAAGTACCTGCCTTTGGCTCAGGTCAGGATCCCAGTGGAGCCCCGATTCGGGCTCCCTGCTCAGCGAGGAGCCTGCTTCTCCCTCTCCCTCTGCCTGCTGCTCCCCCTGTTTGTGTGCTCTCTCTCTCTCTCAAATAAATACAATTTTTAAAGAAAAATAAAAGGATAGCCCATCCTACAAGCACTGTTAAAGATTTCAATTTCCATCCCTCACAAATTAACAGAACAAACAGATTTAAAGTGAAAAGCTATAGATTTGCTTTTACTCCACCCCAAAGCTGCATAATACATATTCCTGTCAAGTCCACAACGCATGTTCACCAAGATATGCCATATACAGGCCAATAAAATAAGACTTATTAAATATAAAACATTAAAACCATACAAAGTATATTCTCCAACCAAAGTGGAATTAAATTAGAAATTAACAATACAATATATTGAAACACTGTTAATGTGTGAAAATTAAACCACCTACTTGTAAATAATCCATGTCTCATAAAAGAAAACACAAGGGAAATTTAGAAAATATTCTAATTGAATGATAATGAAAATACAACTAATATCACTTTGGGATTTGCTTCGAGTGAAATTTACGACTTTAAATATTTATATTCGAAAAAAAGCAGTTCAAAAATTAATGAGCTAGTGTGTAACTCAAAAACCCAGTAAAAGAGCAAAGTAAACCTAAATTAAACAAAGGAAGGAAATGATGAAGATCAGACATAAATTAATGAAATGGGGGAAAAATAGGCACAAAATATATAAGCCCCTAGTTGTATTGGTAAAGCAAAAAAAAGAGAAAGAAGATAATTATCGGTATCAGAAATGAAGGAGGGAGATCACTACAGGACCTACAGACTATTTAAAAGGAAAATAAAGGAGTATTTAAATAACTACTCACCAACAAATATAGCAACTTATGTGAAATGGACAAATTTTGGGGCACCTGGGGGCCTCAATCGGTGAAGTGTCTGCCTTTGGCTCAGGTCATGATCTCAGGGTCCAGGGATGGAGCTCGTGTCCGGCTCCCTGCTCAGTGGGGAGCTTGCTTCTCCCTCTCCCTCTGCACCTCCCCCCTGTTTGTGCTCTCTCTCTCTCCGTGTGCCAAATAAATAAATAAGTAAATAAATCCTTAAAAAAAAGAGAAATGGACATATTTCATGAAAAATACACAGCTTACCAAATTTGACACAAAATGAAACAGAAACTCTGAAGAGCCCTGCATCCCTTAAAGAAGAAAACAACACCCCTCTTATACAAACTCTTTGGGAAAATAATGGAGGAGGGAACCCTTGCCCGTCCAGCATGAGTCCAGCATAATTCTTACACAATAACCTGAAAATTACAGACAAATACGCCTCATGGACACAGATGCAAGTTTCCTTAGCCAACCTGAGCAAATATCCGGTAACACTGAAAGAGAATAATAAAAAAATAAAAAATAAATGAAAGAGGATAATATAACGTGAGCATGTGAGAATTATCCCAGGAACACCAGGAGGGTTTAACATTCAAAACGCAGCAAATATAAGTTGTGCTATTAACAGAATACAAGAAAGCCAATACAATAACAAGATGATTGTGTCGACGGTCACCAAAAAAGCACTTGACCATTTGACACGATTTCAACAATCATTCATGACGTTTAAAATTTTGGCACACCAGGATTAGGAAGAAACGTCTTCAATCTGCTAAAGGAATCCACGCAAAAGCCTACGCTAAAGTCACGTATCCTGGACGTGGAAAAAGATTGCTGTCTCCGTTTTCCTGTTAAGCCTGCTGTGCTGATGTCTGTTCTCCTCACTTGTACTTCGCGTCGTACTGGACGTCCTCACCATTGTAATCCGGCAAGGAAAAGCAAACAAACAGAACAGAGATTAGAAAAGGAGCAGTAATATTATCCTGTGCAGATAATCCCACTGTTTACATAGAAAATCCTAAGGAATTTATGAAACAGCTATTAGAACTAGTAAGGTCACAGGACACATGTTTGGAATACAACCGTAGATTGAAATTTTATATCCCAGCAACAGACAACGGGAAAATGAAATTTTTAGAATTCCTCTCGCGGTAGAATCAAAAAAAAAAAAAAATACTTAGTCAAAATGCAATAAACACATGCAATACCTGTTCACTGGAAGCCATAAAATATTACTGAGAGACGCTAAATCAGCCCTAAATAAATGAAGAGACATCCCTCGCTCCTGGCTTTGAAGACTCGATATTGTTAAGATGTCAATTCCCCCAAAATTTCTCTATAAATTTAACATAATCCCAATCAAAAGCACAGCTGGCTTTTATGTGGAAATTCACAAGCTGGTTCTAAAATTTGTATGGAAATGCAAACTACCTAAAACTGCCAAAACAATTTTCGAAAAGAAGAATAACGCGGAAGACTACAGTAGCTGACTGCAAGCCGTACTGCGAAGCTGCGGTAATCACGGCGGCGGGACGCCGGCCTGAAGTGCCAGCAAACATGTCAGGGCAACAAAACACACAGAGCAAAACAGATTCAACAGAGGCACAGAGGCAGGCCCCCACGAGAAGGGGTCTGGACGAGGAACCGTGTTGGGGGCAGCCCGGGGGCTCAGCGGTTTAGCACCGCCGGCCCAGGGCGTGACCCTGGGGTCCTGGGTTCGAGTCCTGCATCAGGCTCCCTGCATGGGGCCTGCTTCTCCCTGTGCCTGTCTCTGCCTCTCTCTCTCTGTGTGTCTCTCATTCATGAATAAATAAAATCTTAAAAAAAAAAAAAAGAAAGAAAGAAACTGTTGGCACAACTGGATGTCCGCACGGCAATGAAGCCCCAGGGCCCTGCATGCAAGATGCAGCCACGTCAGGCGCTGGACTCGGCCGCGGAAAGACGGTCACCGGAATGAAGGGTCACGTCCGGAAAGTGTCAGCGCGGTTGTCGGCACTAACGGCATCTTTAAAAGAAACCGATGCCATAAAAGCTGCAGCAGCGAGACTGTGGCTCTATGCTTTCAGGGGCCGCAACCAGAGAAGGCGCTGGCACGGGGTCGCGGGGAAGGGGGTGGCCCACTCTCGGCGGCTGCCACGACAGTGGTCACGCTCAGAGCCCCCCACACCCGCTGGAGGCTGGTCCTCTCCACACCCGGTGAGCCCTCCCACCGGCCCCTGTCCCAGCTCCGGAGGAAAAGAGCCCCGGGAGGCACCGCTGCGAGTGAGGACCGTGCAGGTGGAAGAGACTTCTGCAGCCACGGGGCCACTGGTCGCTGCAGCAGGACAGCAAACGGGAAAACAACAGTCTCGTCCTGCGTGTCCGTGTGCACGAGCCATCAAATCCCCCCGATTCCCCGGGCTTTTGTGGCAATTACAATCCGAAGCCGCTGGGCTGTAAGTGACTATATTTACAAATTTCAGAAATGAAAAGGTACTGATTTGAGGAAAAAGCTGAGGTCCCTAGAAGGATGGCTTTAAGCCACCCACGTGCAGGTGACATGGTGGGGACGGTGAGCACGCAGAGTCCCCCTCATCCCCACTCCCACCCACACATGCGCAACGGACCCCGACTCCGGCTTGGAACCACCGCAGAGCCCGCCCGCGGCTTTGGCCTGGTGCTCGGACGAGGGCTCAGCCAGCCCCGGTCACCGCACAGGGTGACGCGGCCAAGGAGACGCAGGTCCATGGTCTCTCCGGGGAAAGGACGACAGAGGGTGAAGCGGGCAGCGTGACGGGGCTCTTCTGCCCTTGGGGAGGGGGACCGCGGGCCTGGGACTGTCACCGCAGACTGGCCCCAGGACAGACTCTCACCACAGCCTGGCCCTGGGACTGTCCTGACTCCCCAGCTTGTGCGTCCGTTTGCCGTGGGCTGGCTGGCCTCAGGCCATCTGGCACCTGAGACAGACGGCGTTCAAACTGAGGCCGGGGAGTGGGGGGTGGCCGATCGCTACACGGGGGACAGGGCGGACGGGGCGGACAGGGCGCAGGGCTGCTGAGCGCGACGCCTGGATACGGCCGGGGAACCACCACTTTGGCCTCAAGCCCAAACGTCTCAAGAGCTCTTTCTTGGGCGCTGGCTCCAGACCCCACCTATGTCCCCAAACTTGGTCAGGGTGACGCCGGGCCACAGCCCCACCTGGGTCGCAGTCCCCACACTCGTCCTGGGCGGTGGCGGTTTCCACACAGAACCCTCGAGTCCAAACCAGACGTGGGCTTCGGCGCGCCCCCCCCCCACCCGTTACCCTCAGACTCAGAGCCTTCCAGGCTCCCGGAGCGGCGGCCGCCCTGTCCTCGGCTCGGGGACCGGCCAGGAGCCCATAGGCCCCCTCGGCCCCCGCCGCCCGGCTGTCCCAGGGCCCAAGGCCAGGGCTGCACCGCACTCGACGGCGGACGTGTCCCCCAGGCCTCCCCACAGCCCCCGTGGACACGGTCACACAGGAAGCTCTGCCGAGGTGCCCGGGCCTCCCTTCAGGGCAGGCTGAGTGGCCCAGGAAGGGACCCCAGGGCTCCTGCCTCCCGTCGCTACTCCGTGGTCACTGCGGGCGTCCCCACCAGGTGGCCCTGCCAGGGCCTTGCTCCGGCAGCTGTCCGTCCCCTGTCCCCCGCGGGCGGGCGATGGGGCCACCCGTGGCCTGGCCTGTCACCAAGAGAGAGCCCCAGGCCTCAGGGGGGCCCCGGAGGCGCGGCCTTCGGAAGAGCCCCTCAGGTTCCCTCTGTCTCTGTCGCCAGTCCTTTCAACTCCAGCCAGCCCTCCCCACTGGCAGCGCTGCAGGAAATCTGGGGACAGATTGGGAAGCGGCCAGCCTTTGTCCACGGCGCGGGCATCCGAGCCACCCCGAGTCCCAGGGAACCGAGCTCCGAGGGGTGCACATCCCGGCCGAGCAGGCGCCCCCTCCCGGCCCCCAGGTACAGCCCGTGCTAAATGAGCCAGGCAGTGCATCCCGCTGGATATTTATTTGCTTTTAAAAGGTTTTAATCCAGGCGGCTGGTGTTCCCAGCAATTCACGTGTTAATTTACCAAGCTCTCCAGCCGTTGAATTGCATTCCTTTTTAATGAGGTTAAACTGGGAGATTCTCTGAATTTAAATTCGATTGTCTTTCAAGGCAATCAATCCAACCCCGCATCCAGATCCCCCATCCTGGCCACCCTCTCCTCTCCCCGGGAGGTCTCCAGGCAGGGGGTGCAACAGCCCACTTGCCACTGGGCAGCTGGGGGTGGGGGTAAGCCGTGCCTCCAAGCACACCGCCCCGCTGCCTAAAGCCCGAATCCGAATCCTGCTGGTTGCTCCCTACATGGCTCTCTTCTTCCGTAAAGGATTTCCCCCGGCCACAGGCTCCCCTCCCAGCTCCCAGGCCTTCCTATCTGCTGCCCCTCGGCCAGAATAACCCCCTTTCCTCTGGGAATCCCGGCTCGTCCTTCAGAAATCAGCCCCAACGGGACATCTTCCGGGGGCCCTCCAGGCCCGACGCCAGGCCAGGCCCCACGGGGCGGCCGTACCACCCTCTCTGGCTCTCACCACACTTGTGACCAAGTGATTAAATTATGTGCCTTGTGCGATTCCAGCTCCTTCTTCCAGGAGGCACCATGTCTGTGACTTCACCGACCGGCTTGCTCCCCGCTGCCACGGCCTGCCCAGTGGATATTTGTTCAATCAGGGAAGGAGTGAAAGGATGCGAAGTGGAACAGTAAAATCAAGCCCTTGATTGAACAAATGATTCATAAGATCACCTGAAATCCCGAGCTCTTCCAACAAGTGTGTTAACACCGGCACACATCGCAGCGGGCCTAAAACGGAAACTTAGGATCCTCGTGTGCACACCGTTCCACGCCACGTGTGAGTCACTTCAGGGCACGTCCTACCTGATGGCTGATCCTCCAGAGTTCTGCCCTGCCCAAGCTCCCTGTCCGGAGCACCCTGCTTTCGTGAACTCATGGAATCCTCACGTAACCCTAGGAGGCAAGCTGTGTCATCATCCCACTTCACAGAGGAGAAAGCAGAGCCCAGAGCACTTGGTGATTCACCCAAGGCCACAGGCCGTAAGTGACAGAGCTCAGCTGGGAGTGCTAGAGACAGTCTTTCAAAATCCAGCTCCACCCTCCCGAGGGCTGTGCACCTCTTCTCCGTACGCACGCGCGCTGACTTACATAACCACCGTCCTGCTGAGGGACATCCAGATTCCTGCAAATGAAGAACTTTGTACACACGTCTATATGCTTTCTCTAAATATAAATATTCCTTAGGATGAATTCCTGGGAGTAGGATTATTGCCTTAAAAATCCCCCTTAAACGCAGTAAAATACGAGAGCGTCCCAGAGCTACGTGCAGGTTGTTCTAAAGGGAAGTTCCCCGGAGGAGTGAGTCACTGCTCCCGGCTGATTCAGGGAGGCAGAGCTGACCACGGCGTGTGCAAGACCAGGGAGCACAGACACAACCTCACACCCTTCATCTCTGCCCAGAGCTCTCCACCTTGGAGGACGCCGCTCACCAGGAGGTGGAGGGCATGGTGACTGGAAATGGGTGCATCTCTTAGACAGGCTGGAGGTCTGCAAGGACTGGCCTGACCGGGTCAGGGGGTTGCCTCTCAAGCAGCGGTGAGTTACTGTAGAAGAAAGCAGCCTCTGTTTGGATCACGAAATTAGTGCCGTTGAATAAACATGCCCCAAAAGGAGAAGGCTGATCCCCAACCTCTCTTCAAGCATGAGCAAACATATTACATGGTTATCCCATCCTTATAATTTAAGGTAAATATTAGCCTAATATCTGTGAAAGGAGCTTTAGCTCAATATCCAAACCCATGTTTCCAGTTCTCATCCAGATGCTTTCTAGCTGTTTTTGTTTCTCTGCTCCAATATTGGCAAGGTCAGCTAGCACCTGTCAGGGAGACGCAGCGTGCTCACTAGCAGCCATGCATTCATGTGGCTGTTACTTTCTAGTTTGGAGAAGGTCTATTTTAGAAAGGAAATAGGCCCATTAAACGACGGGAGATTTAAAGTCTCTTGATGAAATGGAAGCAAGAACTTGAGCAGAGGGCATGGTAGCCCTGGAAACCCAGGCAACGTGAGGACCTGGAAAGGCAGGAACAGCAGCTACAGACAAAGGAAGCTCCAGGGTCGTACCTTCTGATGACAAAACACAATGGACATCTACAAGGCTGAATGGTGGCCCCAAGAAGACGTGCCCATGTCCTAACCCAGAACCCGTGAATGTGACCTTATTTAGAAAAAGGATCTTTGCGGGTGTAAACAATTAAAGATCTCAAGATGAGATCATCCTGGATTTAGAGGCCCTGAGACCAATGACAAATGTCCCTACAACAGACAGAAGAGGAGAAGACACAGACACGGAGAGGAAGGTCACGTAAAGACAGAGGCCAAGGTTGGACTGACATGTCTACAAGCCAAGAGATGCCAAGGATTGCCTGGAACTACCAGAAGTAGAAGAGGCAATGAAGCATTTCCCATTAGAGCCTCTGGAAGGGGTACAGCCATGCAGACACCTTGATTTTGGACTCTGGCCTCCAGAATTGTAAGAGAACACATTCCTGTGGCTTCAGCCACCCAGTACGTAGTTATTTGTTACAGCAGCCCTTGGAAACCAATACAGGTAATATAGCCCCAACATTCAATTTCTGGGAGAATGCTGCAAAGGAATGCCTTTAAATGATTATTCCAATAATGATTCCCTTTGGGACTCTGGAAAACCCGATATATATGGATTTTGTTATTGACTAAAAGATGGAGTTGCATGGCTCAGTGATTGACCTCTTTCTTCAGGAGCTGACAAAGTTATAAACAAGGAGCTATTAAATTGAAAGCCCCAGGATTTAAAGAAAAAAAAAGCATGTTTGGCAAAATCCTTTCCCTATCAGCTAAAGACCTTGAAGGCTCGAGGGGCAGAGTTTTGATTTCAGAAAACAGCTGGGCCCAGGGATCCCGTGGCAGTGGGAATCAATCTTTGAGATGCCTCTAACCCAACTCCTAGCATGGAGAGCATTTGAAAATGTGAAGCCTCCCTCTTGAAGAGCAAGAAGGCGTGAGGGATGTGTTCTTCTGTGCAAAGGAATATATTTTTGTTCCAGGGAAAGAGGACATGGTGATGGCACGTGGAACCCACAAGTGGACCAACAGGCACGGCAGGTAAGGATGGCAGGCACACAACAGAGTCACAACCAGTCCCATGGTCGCAAAGCCAGGGGCAGCATGGCCCATCTGGAGGCCGGGGCTCCTATGGGTACCAGATGCCACACTGGGAAAACCATTCTTAAAAGTCCAAACTTTGGTCTCTGCTGGCCAGCACATCTACAAAGACCAAGGACTTCCTTGAACCCTTCAAGGGAATGGAAAACAGATAAATAAAGCAGTTTGAACATGAGATCCCAAAGGCTCAAGTTCACCAGCACCTCTTTATAAAAGTCATGTTTTGCTGAATTTTGATGATCTAAAAATAACACTGTATCCCCCCCATGAACACATGTATCTTTCAGATGATAGTCCAAATTATCCATAAAATGAAATAATCACAAAGAAATATACTTGAGCCCAAACCACTCTTTCCGAGTAAAAATCGAAGTGAAAATAATTAAACTTGATGTGCTTCTTGGGGGTTGGCACGTGGTCACACTCTCTGTGGCTGGAGGGGAGAACATGTCTGGGACTTTTGGTTAAAGGGTCGCAGACATCATGAAGAGCCAGGCAAGGATGTGCAAGGATGTGCAAGGATGTGCAAGTGTTCCTCGTTGGCGTGTTCACAGGCAGGCTCCCTTTCATTCAGGCCAAGTCCGTTCTCATCAAAGGGATTTCTGCTCCCACAGGACGCGGGTAATTATGCTGCATTGACAGCACTCACTCGCCATATTATACATTTTCAGAAAACTATTGATTTCACCACATTTGCATTTAAAAGTTCAACGCACTCTTGCAGATCCATGTGTGGAGAATGTTTTTCCTGGAATTCTGATTTCATGAGTTCAGTGCTTTCTCCAGAGGTTCTGTGGCTTTTTCTTTCCTCCACGAGGACAGGTGGATTTTTCTTTTCCACATACAAAAGACAAGCTCTTGTGAAGAAAAAAAATCCTATTTCTTATGAAATCTCAATGTGATTCCCAGAAGTCGCCTTTGGAAGACAAAGGTCTCATATGACGCATAATTTTAGACCTTGTGACTGGTATTTCACCAAATGGGTCAAATCTGCACATCCAAAAAAGGACCTGTTTTTATTTCATTATTGGAAAAAAAATCTCTTTGCCAGCTGCTTTTGAGATGGCAAATCATTCTAAACTGATGGAAAACTCTTCAAATCTGCAGGATGACCTGGAAGTTGGAGAACAGGTATCATCACTCGTGGCAGGAGGTGATGAGCCAGGAGGGCGAACGAACGGAAGGAACAGTGTTGTTGCCAACAGTAGAACTGGTTTGGGTCTGGCAGGTTGTGGGGAAAGAGCAGTGACATCACAGCTTTAGGACATGGGGGGGGGGGGGTCTTGACACCGAATGTCACCACTGATAAGTTCAACATGTGTCCCCTCGTGCCGACCCCTGGAGGACACTCAGCACTTGCCATCTCTACCATGACGGAGAAGGACTGTCCCAGTAAATGGACAAATGCAGCTCCCGTGTCCCCAGGCGGGCATGGTGACCAGGGTGCAGACCCTGGGGACTGAGGTCTGGCCGTGCACCACGCAGGCCTGGAAGCAAGCACACATGCCAGCTGAGGGCCGGGACACTCCAGAATGGGCGCTCAACAAGAGAGACGACGGCCTGTCATGGCCCTGAGACCAAGGGCAATGTGGACACTGTCGTTTATCCCACCCACCTCCCTCTTCCAAGTTTCCTCTCAAGAAAAAAGGCTCCCTGGAGTCCCCCGGTAGCCGCTCCCCGAGACCTGTGGAGAAGCGCCCCGGACGCACTCAAGGGGTAAAACCTGCTTCCCCTGCGTGCACGTTCCACTGTCTTGGCACCTGTGTCAGGAGCACACGACCCTCCACATGGCCCCTCACGGATCGCGCGCCCCAGTCAAAGTGCACCCTCACCCAGGGTTCGTTCCCATCACTGAAGGATTCGATTCACAGCTTCTTCTTGAGCCGGCCAGCGACACATATTCAGCAATTTCTAGGTGACAGACACTGGGCCAGACACAGCATCCAAGACTGGGCCCCGCTGACATGTAGCAGGTAACCTTGGGGACTCAAGCAGGGCTGGGGAGGTGGCAGTCCTCCATCAAACTGTGCAGTGGGCTCCTATTAAATTTGCTTTAAATTAACACAGCCATCACCTCTCTAATTAATATAAAAGTATAAAATGTGTAGCAGCGTCAAATAGGTTCAGAACACCACATCTATTAGAAAATGAGATTTAGTGTATTCAGCGTTTAGGAAAACAGACATCTGCTTTCGCCTAAAGTGGAGTTAATGTTAAATAAAAGTCCGAATTTGCGTGTTTTGTTAATGAACACAGACTATCAAGCAATTGGCTTTAAAAACAGAACGCGTTCCACGCATTTCCTAAGCGCTTACCTGGCCAGGCACTGTCGGACGAGGTGTCGGGAGGATACGAGGCAAGTACAGAGAAGAACCCCTGTGCCGTGGTCCTGCTTCCCCCTCAGAGTGCCCTCAGACCTCTCTGCAGCCCGCCCGGACACACCTACGGAGCGGGCACGATGCTCCCCACCACCTTACAGCCGAGGAGACCAAGGCTCAGAGGTTGAGGAGCCAGCCCAGCAGAATCAGACAGAGGAAGCTACACTGTTCGATGTCACTTCTATGCAGAATCTTAAAAAGCTGGGATCATAGAAAGAGCGAGTAGAGTGGTGCTTACCAGGGGTTGGCGGTGGGGGGATGTTGGTACAACTTCCAGCTATAAGATGCAAAAGCGCTGGGGATCTCATGTACAGTATCGTGATTATAACTTAAAATATTGTATGACACACTTGAAGTTGCTAAGAGAGTAGATGTGAAGTGTTCTCACAACGAAAGAAAATGGTACCTACGTGATCTGACACGGGCGTCAGCTACAGCTAAGCAGCGATTGTTTTGTGATATGTGTGCGTCAGTGAATACACTCGTTGCACACCTTAAATTTACAGTGTTGCATGTCAATTATATCCCAATAAAGCTGGGACATGAACAGGTGTCATGTTCAATATCAAGTGGCAGTCGCTCACCCTTCCAGACTCAAACGATCAAAGCAACTGCATTAAAAATAGCCAACCCTGGTCTTTTCTAAAAATAAACCGTCTTGACGTTAGGATTCCTATTTTTCCAGGGATGACCCCGAGGGTCAAGCACCCTGATATCTGAGGCCACGAGCACAAGTGCATTGCCTGTCACTCTTTGTAAAGACATGGCAAAACCACGGATTTGGGGGATTTGGGGAAAGCATTTGTATTTCCAAGTATTTCTCTTGGAAACCATTGAGTCCAGATGTCACAGAAATAAAAGTGATTTAAGGTTGTCAAGAAGTACTTTCAGCCTTTCTCGAGGAAGCCCTTGAGGGTCAGGGGAGAGATGTCAAGAGAAGGGAGATGTTTCTGCTCGGCAATGCATCGGGGTCTGGAGCAAACTGAATCCATGGGCAATTACAAAATATGGGGTGTTTCTGCAACAGCAGCTTTACCAGCTACCAAACCATTAAATTAAAATCAGCTTCAGAAATACTATTTTGAAAACACTTAGTGGTTGGGAAATTAAAGTCGTACTGTTGCTCACACATCAGTTTCATGTGTTTTCATCTACTTTTCCCTGAGTTTCAAGACAATAGGATTCCACTCCTTACCCCCACCCCCACCCCAAAAAAGCTCTCTTTATTTTGGATATTTCATCTGAGTAACTTAATGCTAAATTAAAGTTCATAAACCTTCATGATTCACAAGGATTTTATTCTCATTTAAACTCTGGGCAAAAAAAAATAAAATAAAATAAAATAAACTCTGGGCAGCTTCCACCTCCCTTCCTGTTTTTACCTGGCAGCTGCTTATACAAGAATAAAAAAGTCAAGTCCTATAACTCTTTAACTAAGCCTGACTTTATGCATTTCCATTTTACATGTCAACATGAAAAGTAATCACTTTTAATAAATAATAGTTAAAGCCACTTACAAATTTGCTGTTAAAATCACTCTAATTCTACTCTGAAGCACAAAGGACACAATTAGATTTCATTTTAAAGACAAAGTACGCTCACACCTTTATAGAGCTGCACAAACGCACTTCAACTGCTCTGTGCACGAATCTCCCTTCGCTTCTGCTTGCGGCTGGATTGCAGGAAGATCTCAGGTTGAAGGCTGCCTGAGTTCAGAGTCTGGTGTGCCCTCGCCCATCACAAGGAGATGGGACAGAGAGCTGTGCAACATGTGACAAAAACAGCCCCCATGGTGACCACAGATACAATATTAACTGCTAATCTTATCACAACAATTGGAGATAACAGCCAGCCACGCTCCTAGAATCTGGCTGTGCACCCTGAATACACCATCTCACACAATCCTCACAACACCTCTACTGTACACATCGAATACCCTGTTTAATGATGACATGGAGCCTCAGAGAGGACAGGTAACCTGCCCTCGGTCACACACCAAGGAACTGGAAGCTACACCCTCTAGTCCCAATGTCCAAAGTAGCAGGTTGATTGAATTAATGGTTCTAATTAAGGGACTCCCTGTACCCTCCCCTCTGCCCATAAATTTGTAGTCTCGTCCATTCTGATTCTGGGCCAAGTGACTTGCTCGAACCACTGGGACGGTAACAAACTTGACATCAGGAAGGAGGTCACAGATAACGCATGGGACTCTGCTCCGTCTCTTGCTTCCCTACAATCACCGTGAGACCCAAGGCCACATCAGCCTGAGGATGTGTGGGCCAGCGATTTGGAGGGATGCAAGCTATAATCACAGGGGTGGGCCGTCCCCGTCAAGGCTGTGCTCGTCCCACCAACCCTTCAGCTGACCACAGACACACAAGCAAGCCCAGCCAAGACCAGCTAAACCTGGCCCAGCACAAGCAAAACCACCTGGCTGACCTATAGACCCATGAGAAAGAAAAAAATGTTTTTTTTTCAGCTGCCACATTTGGGGTGGTTTGTTAGACAGCAGTAGAGCTCCTACCCACCACTCTGAACTGCCCACTAGGGAGCTCTTTTGGGGACCTGTGGTCAGCTGAATAATGGTCCCTGAAGATGTTCAGGTCTTATTCTCCAGAGCCCATGAATGTTTCTTCATCCAGCAAAAGAGACTCTGTAGACATGATTAAGTTACAGACCTTGACAGAGAGTGATCATCCAGGTGGGCCATAAATACAATCACAATGGTCCTTACAAGCAGGTAGCTGAGGAGACCTGACACGTGTCACGTGAAGCCAAACAGTATGCTGCTGGTTTGGAAGAGGAAGGAAGGGCCATGCTCCAAGGCCTTGTAAGGAGCACAGTTCTATGAGCTGGAAAGCCTCCTCCCCTAGAGTCTCTGGGGACAGTGAGGCCCTGCCAATACCTTGTTTCCATCCAGTAAAGCTGATTTCAGACTTCTGGCCCCCAGAACGACAAGACAATAAATACGTGCTGCTTTGAGCCACCAAGTCCGTGGTCATGTTACAGCAGCAGCCAGAGGAAACACACACACACACATCCATTTTAGGAAAACGGAAATACTAACTCCACTTTTATTGGTGTTGGACTCCATTTCATGAAAACAAAGTTTAATCACTCTCCAGTCTACAAGGGACTGACCCCAAGGCCTGGAGGCTAAGATGAGCACGGGGGTAAACAGACGGTATGCAGCTGGTGCCCGTCAACCCATGGGAAGGACATGGGGGTAAAAGACACGGCCAGCGCAGGGCAGAGGCCTCAGGAAGCTTCGGGCACTGCGAGTTGACCCAGTCCATGCCGCTCAGACATCCCCGGCCAACTTCTTTTTAAAAACTGCCCTCTCTAAGAATGAAAGAGTCTTTAGAAACCCACAGACTCATTTAAGAAAATGGCATCAGTTAGTCTAGTGCCTCCTGGTACAACTTCCTGCACCGTCCCAAATGGCAGCTGCTGGCCACACGTGGCTTTTAATCACATGAGAAGTGGCTACCATGACTAAGGAACTGGATTTTTATATTTTACTCAGTTTTATTCATTTACATTTGAACGGTGTGATGGTTAATCCTGCGTCAACTCGACTGGGCTCTGGGACACCCCGACTGCTGGTCAAACATCCCTTCTGGTTGTGTCTGCAAGGGCGTCTCTGCCTGAGATTAGCATTGAATTCGGTCACCTCGCAGAGCGACCGGACCTCATCAATGTGGGCTGCATCGTCCCATCTGGCGAGGGCCCCCACAGAACAGGAAGGCAGAGGAAGGATGAATTCGCACTCTCTTCTGGAGCTGGACATCCATCTCCTGCCCTCGGATGTCAGTGCTCCTGGTTTCCGACCTTCCAACTCCGACCGAGTCCCACCACCAGCTTTCCTAGGGCTCCGTCCTGCAGACGGCAGAGAGAGACAGCGGGACTGGGACTGTTTCTGGAGAACTCTTGCAGAAAGACGTGGCCGCATGGGCCTGGCAGCCTCCACGACGGGCAGGACGGGTTAGTCGGTAGAAGAAGTTCAGGCTCACAGAACCGGGGGACGTCTGTCTGTCCGGTGCGGTCCCCGGTGAGCTGTCGAGGTGGAGCAGATGAGCGGCGTACGGCGGCTCTGCCCTTTACTGCAGGTGGAGCCATCACGAATGAGGGCTCTCGGTCTCCTCATCCACTGGGACCAACACGATCTTCCTCAAGATCGCCGTGAGGATTACAGATAATCTCCATAAGATTCTAAGAACGGCGCTAAAAAATGCAATACAACCCCTGAGTAGAACCAACTCTCCTTTCCATGATTCAAAAGTCACTACCTCAGTTCAGGCAACTACAACAAACTACCCCAGACTGGGGGGGCTTGTAAGCAACAGACATTCATGTCTCACTTTTCTGGAGGCTGGAAATCCAAGATCCAGGAGCCAGCACGGTCAGGCTCTGAGGAGCCTTTCCTGGGTTGCTGATGACCGTCGTCCTGCTGTAGCCTCGAATGGCAGAGGGAAGCTGAGGGAGCTCTCTCACAAGGGCATGGACCCCACTCATGAGGGCTGCACCCTCAGGACCTAATCGCCTCCCAAAGGCCCCACCTCCTAACAGTGTCACCTCGCGAGTTAGGATTTCCACACAGGAAGGTGGGGGAGCACCGTCGGACTTGCAAGGCCCCCAAGTAACAGTATCCAGTCAAATGCACCTATCAGCACTGCGTTAGGCTGCAAATGCCCAGAGACTCAAGAATCTGTCTTGAAAACCTGGGCAAGGGTGCATGGGTGGCTCAAAGATTGAGCATCTGCCTTCAACTCAGGGCATGATCCTGGGGTTCTAGGATCGAGTCCCGCATTGGGCTCCCTGCATGGAGCCTGCTTCTCCCTCTGCCTGTGTCTCTGCCTCTCTCTGTGTGTCTCATGAATAAATAAATAAAATCTTTAAAAAAAGAAAAGAAAGGAAAGGAAAGAGAAAAGAAAAGAAAAAAAGAAAAGGAAAAGAAAAAAGAAAATAAAAGAAAGAAAAGAAAAGAAAAGAAGAAAAGGAAAGGAAAGGAAAGGAAAGGAAAGAAGAAAAGAAAGAAAAGAAAAGAAAAGAAAGAAAAGAAAAGAAAAGAAAAGAAAAGAAAAGAAAAGAAAAGAAAAGAAAAGAAAAGAAAAGAAAAAGAAAACCTGGGCAAGCCAGCTTTGCTGTGCGTGGCCTTTGCTCTGCCTCAGCCCGCCCTACTGTGGGGGCACAGGACCACTCATGCCCAGACCAGATCACGAGGGCAGGGAGTGGCTACCACACCACGGTGACCACACGGCTCAGGATAAAGGGCCGGTGCCTGATGCTCAGGAGGCGTGGCCCGTGTCTGACACAAACGAGGGGCTGCAGGGGTGGCTGAGCTGCCTCTGCAGTCCCCTGCTGGGGCCCCGAAGCCCAAGGCCTGGCTGCAGCTTCCTCTTCTCAGCATTTCTCCTCCCAAAGCACTCTGGCTGAGGCACCCTCGACGGAGAGTCCCTCTGGGTCTCTGCCCTGGAGGTGGGACCGCGGGCACCTGCTGTGCATCCGAGAGCTGGGTACAGAGGGTGTGTTCACCTGTGGCTGCTGACTCACCTGTCACTGACTCCTGCACAGATGTGTCCACAGCACGGCCCTGGCTGTCACCACAGAGAAGATTCCGGGCTGTGCCCACCACCCTCCCCGCCCAGAACTGGTAACTATGGCATCGTTTGCCTTCCACGGGGATGTGTTACATTGGAGACCTCAAAGCTCTTTCCAAACCCTTTCTCTTTAACCTTCCCCGACAGCTTGGGAGAGGATGGCGATGATGCCTCTTTAGTCTCCTCTCGGGCCCCGGAAACCTAAAGATGTATCAGCGTCAACGTCGCCCAAACTCACAGAGCAAAGTCAAGTTCACAGTTACGGCGCAATCCCAATGTTAAAACCAACAATAATCAGGGCAGCAAATAACTACTGGGAGCTGGCACGTGTCAGGCATGTGCCATGCGTCACCCTGTTTGACTGTGACCACAGCGCAGGGGGCAAATATCACCACGACCTCCACCCGACAGGTGACCTGAGGCTCAGGGAGGCAGAGGGACTGGCCCAAGCTCTCGGCTCTGCTAAGGACAGGAGCCAGGCCTCAAACTGCCATCAGTGAACCCACCCGGCCTGTGCCTTCCTCCCCACACGGCTGTGGCCGAGCAGCAGCCCCCGGCTCTGCCTGCCTTCGGGCCCAAGGCCACTGACCTGGGCCAGGACGCCAACCAGGAAACGCAGCGCTGGTGCTGGAGGGGAGGGAGCTCCCAGGATGACAGCAGCCCTGCTGTGGCTCTGAGTCTGGGGCCCAGGAGGACGACCAAGTTGGGGGCTGGTCATGAAGCAGGGCTCTGCTCTGGAGCCCAGTGGGAGCGGAGGCCCCAGAGGGACGCTGGGAAGAGACAGGCCAGGGAGAAAGCGGGGCCCGCAGAGAAGAGAGGGGGGCAGGGGGGGAAGGCACAGAGAAGGTGCGTGCACAGCCTGGGAGGCACTCATGGTGCCCAGGGTGGGAATCAGAGGGATCGGCGTCTCCCCGAGGACGCCTCCCTGTCATCCCCAGATGGTCACTCAGCCCTGCCTGGGGGCTGCTCCCTCACAGGGAAGCTCACACAGCCAGAAACAGGCTCCTGGGGTGGGGTGGCATCAGGGTCCACCAGAGCCTTCGGCCTCCCGGGGCACAAAGCACACTTCTCCACCCTCCCCCGGCGCCACATCTGCCACCTATTGCCCCAGACAATGCATGATCCTCCTTTCCCTCTTTTACTCAGTTCTGAGTCATCCCTATCCTGTGGTCTAACACTGGTTCTCCCAAGCATGGTCATTCACCCGTCTGGCCTGGTCCCCCCCACGTCCCCACGGCCACGCAGCGAGCCACCCCCCTGGCATCCCTGTGTCTGGCTTCCAGGCAAGGCCTAAGCATTTAACAGGGTGAGAGCGAGACACACACCAGGGGCAAGTGGAGAGCCACAAATCTACGGATTATTATCCTGGTAAGAAAAGGAAGGGGCTGGGAATTGATAATAAAGCGTTCCCCAAACAGTAACCATGACAACCAACAGCACGAGAGGGATTTTATGCCTCTTCCAAGTTTTATGAGGCACACAACACGGCTCTTTTATGGACTCTGGCATTAATTATGCTCATCATAGGACAGAGCACACTGAAACGGCGAAGGTTCCTCACCCATGGGGCTTCCCTAAATTCATGTACGTTGCCCATAAAAGTTTAAGGAAGTAATTAGGAAGATTCCCACTTGGGTCGCTTTATTATTTAAAAATTGATAAGACAAGGTATATAAGGTCAAAATATCAGTTTAAACAACAGACGGGAACAGGAAGAGGAGGGGGACGGTGGAATTTTAGGCAGAACAGAATATCGACTCAAAGCAATGATGAATTTCGTATCAGATAATGACACACACTTAGAAATACTTATGAGGAGGGGAAAATATTTTGACTTGAGACTCAAAACGACAGTGGTGATGCGAGCGCCGAGCGATGTGTCCCGGGTGCACTCGCTCAGAAACAGGGTGGAAGGCCCGCGGCCCCCCTGAGGCTCCCTACAGCGCTCATTTCCATGGTCTTCCCCTCTTCCCCGGGCTCCGCTCTGATGAAATCAGCCACCGACGCTGCTGGAACATCACCTCTTGTCCTAAGAGCCCAACGTTCAGGGTTTTCTGCAAGAAGAAAGGCGTACACAGTTGCACCCCCTGAACTTTGTGCTGTGATGAAGTCACACTAAGGCCATTCCACCCTCTCAGGGCATAGAGATTAAAACAGAGACGTGCTCCGTGTCCACAGGCCTGCCTTTGGGGGAGCTTGCCACGAGCCCCACGCATACAGAGTCACTTCTCGGGTACACAGGACTTCTGCCTGGACACAGCAGATCAAACACTCGCTGCTTCCTCTGTTCCTGCCCCAAGCCCATGAAGATGACAGTGAAAGAATCAAAAGGAACAGCCCCCACGAGGACAAAGACAAGATAGACGGGGAGGCCGGCAGCACTGAGGGGCCAGAAGGCAGGCTGGCGAGAGCTACTGACTTTGCAGAGGGGAGGAGGCTGAAGTCAAAGCCATTCTGGGGAGATGTGGGGGTGCAGTCAGGAATCCCAAAGTATGGGACCGGGAAGCCCCACTATTCTGAGGAGCACAGATGGGCCTGCAGATGGGAGGTGTCATGAAAGGTCTCTCGAGGAGCAGCTCCGGACCCTCCTGGCCCAGGTCTAACAAACCCCCGCCCCCACCCCCGAGGAGAACACAAGAGATGCCTTCTGAGGAGAAGAATCACAGAGGCTTTAGATTCCAGGATTTGTGGCCCGCCTGGAAATAGGGGCAGAATAAGGCACAAAAACAAGAGCATTAAGTAAAAGCCAATGTTCAGCCTGAGGCCCCTGGCACCCCCATCCTGGGCTCACAGAGCACGGAGAGCCAGTTTATACCCACGTTATAGACTTAACTGTGTCCCCCAAAATCCATACGCAGAAGGCTTGACACCCTATTTGATATTTGTTTTTTTTTTGTTTTTGTTTTTGGTTTTTTTTAATTTTTTTTTCCCTATTTGATATTTGGAGAGGGACTGTGACAGAGGTGGTTATGGGTAAATGTGCTCCTGAGAGTGGAGCTCTGACACCACAGGACTTGTGTCCTCATAACAGGAGGCAGAGACACCAGTGATGTGGGCCCAGAGAGAAAAGACCACATGAGGACACAGCAGAAGGTGGCTGATCATGAGCCGAGGAGGGAGCACCTGGGAGAAACCAACCTGCTGGTACCTTGATCTTGGACTTCCAGCCTCTAGGATGACAAGGAAGTAAGCATCTGGTGTTATGCTACCCCATCTGCAATGTTTTGTTATACCAGCTCTAGCAAACTCATACGCCCTGTGAGCAGGAGATGAAGGGTTCCTTTCTAGGAAACACCTGCTCAGGAGGGAAAACTCACAAACAGTGACAACTGCAGACTCCCAATAAAGAGAGCAGATTCCAGCAACGGTCCATGGGGAACCACCAGCCCGAGAGTGCCACCTGCACAAAGCTCCAACCAGCTGCTTGGGGCCTCTCTCTTCAAAACCAGTGGGCAGTCATGAACCACCAGGCCAACGAGAAAAAGCTATGGGCATGAAACCAGCCCAATGAAAGAAAAGTAAGCTCAGAGGCGGCAGGCACAATGCAGGGATCCAAAGAGACATACTGTGGGGTAAAACAGATGATCTGTATCCTCAGAAGGGAGAGGGAGATGGTGCATCCACAAAAGAAGAACAGGTATGCATAAAACAAGAACATTTAGGTCACGAGAGAGCACTCTAACAACTTACAAGCATAAGAGCAGAATTAAGGGAAAATCCCTAAAGTTTTGAAAGATAAAATTAAGGATGTATTCCCAAAAGGTGCACAACAACAAAACACAGTGATAGAAAATGGGAGTTAAGAGATCGGATGATTCATCCAAGAGGCCCAATATTTGAATGATAGGAATTCCTGAAAGAGAGGACAGGAAAAAAAAACAAGAAGAAATTATCAAATAGCATAAGTCAATGGAAAGTCAAAAACAACCCAAAAATGTAAGTAGTCATATATGCCATTGTTTAGATACATCGGATTAAATTTCAGAAGAAAGAGCTAAAAGGTGATGGTTTTCTGTAGGGACAAGAATCTAAAGAGAGAGAAGCAGTAGTACTATTGACTTTCACACTGCATATATTCACTATCTCGGCTAAAAAGTCAAAAATTATTGAAAAAAATGAAACATTACAGATCAATCTAAAGTTCCCTTTCCTAAGAAAAGTCTTTTTCTGGTTTCATGCTTTTACATGAGCACCTACAGAAACCATCTGTTATTATTTTTATTTAACTTGTACACAATTGATGCATCAATTTTTAACTTCCTTTTTAAATTTTTATTTATTTATTTATTTTAAAGATTTTATTTATTTATTCATGAGAGACACACAGAGAGAAAGAGGCAGAGACACAGGCAGAGGGAGAAGCAGGCGCCATGCAGGGAGCCTGATGTGGGACTCAATTCCAGGTCTCCAGGATCAGGCCCCAGGTTGAAGGTGGCACTAAATTGCTGAGCCACCCGGGCTGCCCTTAACTTCCTTTTTAAAAAAACTAATTCGTGAGAGACACAGAGAGAGAGGCAGAGACACAGGCAGAGACACAGGCAGGCTCCCTGGGGGGAGCCCGATGTGGGACTTGATCCCAGGACCCCGGGATCATGACCTGAGCCAAAGGCGGACACTCAACCACTGAGCCACCCAGGCACCCCCTCATTTTTTAATTTCCAGTGGAGCTCCACGATACTGGATCGTTCTTACTCGTGGACCCCTGAAGCAAAGCCTCCCCAGACACTTGGGTTCTTTGGGAGCTTCACATGACAGCTGGAAATGAGAGCGGCCCAGCCACGGACTGGGGACAACTCACCGACACAGCCCTGCCTCCAGGAGGGAAGAGAGTGTGAGCCCAGAGGAGGAGCTTTGAGGACTCCTGCAGGCCTTCGCTTTCAGGGCCACACTCACCGAATCCATCCTTCTGTGCTCTCCCTGCTCTGATGACAAAGCTTTAAACCCGAGCCAGCTTCCTGCCCACCTGTCTCCATAAACATGGCTTTTATTTTTATAGTCTTTGGGGCATGTGCTATTTCATATTATTCACACCATCATAATTCTGTATTAAACTCTGGTTGAAGAAAGGCCCAGCTGGTGATAAAGACAAACAAATAAAATAATATTGAGAGCCACAATGAAAGAGAAACAGAAAAAAGAATCCTCGACTCTGGATTTCGAGGATTAAATATGGATAATAATAGTCTGTATCCCTACGACACACTTCCGTTCACACACCCCAAAAGTACGGGGAGCTGTCATTCAGGGGTTAAGAGCAGGTCACCTGTAGGAGCGGGGCTGGGGGCTCCATGAGAGCTGAGCCCAGGAGCTGAAGGTCTGTACCCAACTGACTCCACCACCAGACCCCAGGCTGTTAGAAACTCTGTTCCCTGTTAGGGACTCAACAGTCGCAACGGACTCAAATGGGTCATACTTGAAACCTATGAAAACCAATCAAAAACATAAGGTAAGGAAAAAGTCAATATGGGGCCAAGGCCCATGGCCTAAATATTATGTCCATTGCATAAAGTCCTGACAGCCTCTAAGGACCAGAGAATTTGGAAATTTATAGGACTCCACGCTTACAGCCCCCCTCCTCATTTGCATGTATTTGCTGGAGTTGGGTGGCAATACCCCAGTTAGGAGGTAGGTCCCCATTCAACATATTGAACTTCTTTATTTCAAGAAGTTTTGCATATATTTTCCTAGTTAATCCATCTTTAGGTTAAATATTCTATTTTCTGAGTGTAGTAGATTGAAAAATGTCACCCCTCGAAAAAAAAAAATCTATGTCCCCCGGACCCACAGAATGTGATATTATCTGGAAATAGGGTCTTTGTAGGTATTTAGTTAAGACAAGGCCAGACCAGATTATAAGAAGAGAAGAGGACACACACACAGGGAAGACGGCCATGTGACAACAGAGGCGGGGAAGGGGTGATGTGGCCACAAGTCAAGAAACATCAGAAGCTACCAGAAGCTGGAAGGGTCAGGAAGGCTCCTCCCCTAGAGCTTCTGGAGGGAGTGCAGCCCTGCTGACACTTGACTTTGGACTTCTGGCCTCCAGACTGTGACAGGATAAAGTTGGTGTTTTAAGCATCCCCCTCATTTGTGGTGCTTTTTTTACAGCGGCCCCAGAAAGAGAAGATGTATTTCATGAAAACATAAAAGGGAAGAATCGGGCTTCTATAAACTCGCCACATGATCTATGCTAAGCAAGCAGACCATCAACTGCTTTCTACTAGCACAACCATCTTTAGGAACAGACAGTCGGCACGTCCCTCACCTGTGCTTGGGACAGCAGGTGTGAAGGCGACTGTGAACCGGCCTTCGTCCTCCGGAGGATGCGGACCAACCTGCCGCCCCAACACCAGCCCGCCCGTCTGTCCTGCGTGGCACATAGGGCACGGCCGAAGCTGTCACTCAAGTGCTCCCCACGCTGCTGGGAACGCTCACAAGAAAAATACTTTACCAAATACTTTATTCTTCAGGAAGACGGCCACTTAATAATGGGAAACTACGGGTTGGTGCCTGTCAAAATTATTTCCTTTGGGCTTCATTATATATTTCTCTGCTTCATTTGAAGGCTCAGGGAACTTGGTATAAGATGACCCTACTTCCCCTCTAAAATCTATGTGGCCACATCAAAGTTAGAATTACTTTTCCAAAGATCTCGCTGCATTTCTGGCTTCCCTCGGCTTTATTAATAATGCATCAGGCAAGCACATGACTTCCCTTCCGGTTTTATTTCCTAACTTGAATAATTTGGAAATAACACCGGGACCTTTTGGCTGGACACTCCAAAAGTGATGTGTAAGTAGAGGCGTACAGCAAAGCCATGCACACATCTCCCAGGGTCCCCACGGGGCGGATTTTGAACTCGGCAGTTGTACATGTACAAGCACCATATAGATACACGTACACACACGTGTACGGACACACATGCGTGCACATGTAAAAGAAGAGGCTTCCAAACACTCTGCTACACACCCTCACTTCAAGTAAAAGGGCGGGGCTCCTGAGTTGATTTTGACAGTTGATGGAGTAAGATAAAGCCGCCACCACTTAGGCTTAGCTGCCTAAGCTCCTTGTGCTGCTCAAGGACCGTGTGACCTTGAGAAAGTACTTTGACCTCTCTGGGCCCCTGCTGCTCATCTTAAATACAGGTAACATCATCCCCCTCAACATATTGCTGGAAAAGTCGACCTGGACCAGGGACGTGGCGCCCCCACCAAGTAGGGCTCAGCCAGAGCTACACCCTATCCCTCTTCCCAACACCCCCTCAGTCAAATTTTTCCTTTTTTCTGGAAAACAGCCACAGACAATTATCCTTCAAGGGGACAAGAAGCAACACTTCCTGAATACTTATTATGTACTAGTCGGCAGAGCCGTGGGATTTACCTGCTAGTTCATTTGAAATGTCACATAACACACGCAAAACAACAGCCGTTGGAGGTAATTTGAATTTCCAGAGACAACCTGCTTTTAAAACTCGCTTTTCAAAACATCATGAAAAGCACTAACTAATTACCAAGTCCTGCAATGAGGCCACGGCGAACTTGCCAGAAGCGGGCAGCAGGCCTGGGGAAGGTGGCGGAGCTGGTGGGGGCAGGAGTGTCCAGAGGAGTGAACACCGGCACCCACACCCCGCGCCGCTCTCTGCGCCCGGCACTCTGGCCGCACCATTCAATAGTTTAAGCGCATCTGCCCCTTGACTCAGAAACTTCTATTCTAGGACCGAATGTCACAGAAATACTGGCGTATGGGCACCACGATGTATGTCCCATCGTGTTGACTTTGAGGTGGTTTAAAACAGCAAGCAACTAGAAATCACCGCCGCGGGACTCATTAAACAAATTACAGGCCTTCCGTCTACTGCGATTCCAGGCAGCCTGTTAATAGAACGGGGTGGATCTCCAAGCACTAATGTGCAACAATTTCCAAGACCCACTGGGGGAACGGTCCAAGTGGCAGCACAGGACACACATGCCCCTGTATTCGGTGAGCTCTGCACACGTGCACGTGGGTGTGCATTTACCCGCTGGCTCCCTTCAACCCAGGGCCGTGCTTGCCTCTGGGCAGGGCACTCGGGGTCTGCGATGGGAGGGAGGGAGGGAAGTGCACTTTATGTTCTACTCCTAAATTGACGGCTGTGGGATTGTTTACCAATCTGGAGAAAATACATTAAAAAGCCATTAATTTGTTTTAACAGGCAGTACTGAGAGCTTATGATGCACAAAATGTGAACTAGAGTCGGGAGCTAAAGTCGGGGACCTGGTGTGGGATCCAATGGCATGTAGCCCCTTGTCCACAGAAAGGGTCTGGGAAGTTGCTATTTTGTAGTAGTTGGTGATGCTCACTTCTCGTGGGGATTGCTGTGCTGGGATGCAGGGAGTGGTCGGGAGACTCACCACCCAGGAAAGGTCACCCTGCAGGGCTCTACCAAATTCTACCAAATTTTGTGCTTCAAACAGCACATGTGCTAAAGACATCAAGGCTTGGAGCCGCCCATCCCCTCGCAGGGGACACGGCGGTGGCCAGTCTTTCAGAACCAGAACCCCGCGTTTCATCTGTGATGTTATTCCCCATTTCCAAAGTTCTAAGAAGCTTACTGCTATGCGGTTAGTGGGAACAAGGCCCCCACCAACACAGCCCCCTCCCCAAACAGCCCCACGTGCTGGAGGCACAGCCAGCTGAGAGGCACAGATCCAGTCCCGAAAATGAATAAATACAAATTCCAGACAATTCCATTCTTCTCTCACTAGCAAGGGGGGAAAAAGTGCATGTGGCTTTGTGAAGTAATGCATATTCAGAGAAAAAAGTTTAAACCTGCCATTCATGGGATGTTATGATGTATAAGAAGACGTGCACAGCTCACGACAATTATCTCACGGCAACTCTGTAGTTTTGTTGCCTTGAGCTTTCAAGAGTTTGACTTTTCTCCCACTGGAAGGGGTGGGTAAGTCCACCTGGCGAGCTCTCTGCCTCCGGTCCCACCAGTCCTGCAGGATCCATCCACGCCGCCCTCCCCACGAAGCCCCAGGACCCCCGCCAGCCACCCAGGCCTCTCCATCTCACCCCCTCCCTCATGGAAACCGTGCCCCTGACTTCTGTTGAATGAGGACCCAGAGACCATCACCAGATGGTCCCTCGACGCAGGGGTTGAGGGGCTCACCTTCATTCATTGCCCCATTACAGTCCGGAGCCGCTGGAGGCAAAAAAGGAGGGAGATCAAATGTCTACCTCATCCCTCTTGGAGAATGTGGCTCAGGTGTCCGCACCACCAGCTGGCTGACCCCACGCACCACAAGCCGGCGCCTCCCACCCAGGCCATGCTGCCTGGTCAACCACAGCCTCCGCTGAGGGCAGGCCTCAAGCTATTACTTTTATTTCTATTATTATTAACATCGCCATCACCTCCCATCAATAACCAGTCTGAGGCCGACCAGTGTCACCAGAAATTGCACTTGACACAAATTGGGAGGCTCTGGGCAAGAAAACATCCCTCCGCGGGGTGGGGCGAAGCAAACATTTAGACTGGGGTTGGGGTTGGGGTTGGGGGGGGGGTCGATTGAAAACTGAAACCTAAAAGATGGAGCCAGTTTCCATCCTAAACTCCTGCTGCCCCCAGGTGGGGAAATCGTTGCTGTTCCAACTGTCGGAGGACAAACACGGGGCTGGGAGAGGAGCCAAGGGGGAGGGTTCACGGTCAGGATGAGTTCATCCTCCTCAAATGACAAACCCACTCCTGCCTTAGGGCTCTCAGGAAGGAAAAAAAATCCTTTTAATATCCCTTTCAACCCCTATTTTTCTAAATTGGTGCAGAAAAATGAGAAGCTGGAAAGGCGGTCCCATCAGGCTGCACCGCGGCACGCTGGAGGACCCCAGGGTGATGGTGCTGGACATACCGGGGCTCCAGCCAGGGGCGTGTCCCAGACCATGGACGCAACCCCCAGCCATCGACGGGAAGGTTCTCTTTCAAAAGGCAGCACGTGACCCCTTCAAAGAGAGCCACCTCCTGCACAGCCCGGACCTGCAGCCTGGGCCCCAGAGGCGTCAGCACGTGGACAGCTCCCAGAGCGCAGGGGACGTCCCCGCCACCGTGTTTACCACTGCGAGGCCCCCAACAAGTCACAAGGGAAGATAAGATGCAGCACGTGCCTGTTATGTTCAGGATGAGACAAAGCACAAAATTCGGGCTGCAAAGGAAACTTGGTGTTTGCTGAGAGCAGAAGAAGTGACAGTTTATTAAAAAATATGGGCTGTACCGGGGAAAAAGTAATATTGGATTTTATGATTATTTCATACTGGGAATTGTTACATAGTTCCATGCCTGTTTATTGTATAACTACAGATTGCAATAATATATTTTGTAGCCTGTAAAGTTCTGAACAAGCAATTTTTACATAGCTACATTTAGTCGGTTGGGGTTGTATTTTTTGTTTTTTGTTTTTTTTTTTCTTAAAAAAAAAAGGAGGAGAAAAAGCTCATGTTAAGAAGAGAAAATAAGCTTTTGGGAGAATAAAAGCTACAATAATTTTCCCCATAATTTCCTTAGAGTCTGACAGAGCCTGCTTTAACAGTTTTTCTCTGATGCTCACCTGCACCAAGCAGCTTGGCAGGTCACATGGTCATTTGCTAGAATTAGTCCTTCATGGAGCTTTTGGAAAACCAACAAATGGTCAGCCCCAGGAGCTCTCTCTGGACTACAGAACTGTGGGCAAACTTTTTTTATTTATTCACAGAAGTTCTTCAGCATCTTCCATGGCTGGGCAGTAGGGTGGACACTGGGTGCAGGATTCTGAGTGAAAACCACACGTGACTTCTGTCCTTGAAGAATCTACAGACGAGGAAGAAACAGCGATCGTCTGAGTAAGTCACACAGTACCCTGCAAAGGCACAGCTAGGATCATTCTACAGAGGCAAGTGCATGGGCCACTGGGACCCAGAAGAGGCTGCCAGTCAGTGACCAACCAATTCCAAATTCTGATCAGAATCCATCCTTGCCAGAGGGGAGTCTGAGTCTCCAAATACAAAACAGTATTTCCATGGACAGCAACGTTTTAGTACAAAATGGTTTAGTGTCCAAAGTAGCTAATTCTCTCCTTGCAAACACCTAAGCCTCTTTAGGACAGCGCCAATGAAAGAGATAAGAACCATATTAAATCTTCCAACAGAGCCATGAGGCTCTTATCTCGGAGCACCCCGTAAGCCTGCAAACCCTTCCACCTCCAATGTACTGCCATTTCCAGGAAGCCTGGAGGTTTCATTGGAGGTTAAAATAAATTACTGCCTTGGTTTCAGGAAAGAGCATGACACAAACGAGATAATATCAGGTAATACTTTGCCCTGAGTTTTAATAAGAAAGTCAGCTCTGTTTGTTGGAATGCCCATGTTGAGACCCATGAACTCACACGGAAAGATGCCACATACGCTGCCTTTCAACACATCCTGACTGTCCAGGTCTTCCTTCTACACAGAGACATTTCCTTCAGGGAGAACAAACGCTCGATTACCCAGGCAGCTCCTGGATGAGGCCCAGAAGGGACAGAAGGGGAGGGGTGGCCCCTGAAACCAACTCCTGTAACAAGCACTTTATTAGGACAAGGTCTGAACATGATGAACTATTTTGCCAACATCAGTGCTCTCTCTCGGAGCTGGGGGTGCACCAAGCTCCAAACCCACTCTGGAGTGCTGTAAACACATGTGATTTGGTCTCAGAGAATCAGAGCTCTTGGGGCTCCTCCAGCCCTGGCAGTAAGAGGACAGTGGCCACTTACAGAGTGAATGTGTACCTGCCCTACAGTCCTAGAGGGACACACTGGGAAGGGCAAGGAAACACAAGCCCGAGCCCTAACACAACTGGAGTGAGAGAGCAGCCTGGGTGTGCCCTGTACCCATCGTGTTCCAGGTAGGACCTCAGGGCCGCACGTTCAGGAGGCTCTATTTCTGATTACTGGCCCTACCTACATCATCTCCTTCCCCTCAAACCAAATGCTGCCCCAAAGCAGATGCAAGAGAGAGAGGGTCACCAGGAGACTGGTGACAAGGTGCTTCCCAGACCTGGTTGAAAGGCAGTCAGACTCCAATCATTGCAGGAATGCAAAGAGGCCACACATCTCAGAGAAATTCAGAAATTTCACTGTCTGAAAGTGATGACTGGTGGGGGCCAGGGCACCTCCTCCAAGCTGGGGTTCCCACCTTATTGTATAAAATATAGGTGCATATTTACATGTATATATTTTTTAAAGATTTTATTTATTTATTCATGAGACACACACAGATTGAGAGAGAAAGGCAGAGACACAGGCAGAGGGAGAAACAGGCTCCATGCAGGGAGCCCGACGTGGGACTTGATCTGGGGTCAACAGGATCACACCCCGGACTTTAGGTGGCACCAAACCACTGCACCACTGGGGCTGCCCTTACGTGTATATTTTTAAAACAATAGCATAGGAATGCTAAATCAAATCATCTTAATAACTGCATTATAAATTATAAATACATTATAAATTTTAAATTATGAATAATTTTACTACTAATAAAAAACATTAGCTCTAGGGTAGAGATAGGAAGACAGAGGCGGGGACAGGGAGGCAACGTGGGTTTGTTTTCTCAATACACCCCATTTTATATTTGAACTGGGAACCACATACATATTTTCTAAAAAAAAAAAAAACATGAATACATAACAGGATGAAAATTTAAAACAGCAGTCACTAAGAATCAAATAAACTGAAACAAATAAACTCCCCAGCAAATCAAGTTGGTGGCATGACCACGCAGAGGAAAAATCACTTTGAATGAATCTGAAGCATACTATTTTGGCTGTTCAGTCTTTGGCTAGATATGTAGGGTATGGACATAAAGGAATCTTACACCGCATTCAGTAATCATGTTTTAGCGATGGTATTGGTGGTGGATTACCCTCTTCCTGCAGCCAAGTTTCACCCTCCCGCCTCCCTGACTTCAGGCCTGGCCATGTGATTTGCAGGGTGACACCTGCTGAACTCAGCACAGGCCGCATCACTTGATGCAGCCCAAAGACTGTGGGTGGGAATGCTGTTGTGTCCACAACGTCTGGGTCTCTCCATCATGACGACTGACCAAGCTCCAGAAAGAAGCCGCCTCAGCCTGGGCCCCTGAGTGAAGACACAGGAACAGAACCACAGCCAACCACGCGGACATGCGGTAAACCTCTGTCGTGGCAAACCACCGAGATCTGGGGGTGCTTCACAGTGTGACCCAGGTTCCCTCCACTTATATTGCCTAGGTAATAAGTAGCATAATTCTACACAACAAGGAACATAGTAACTGTGCTGTTAGGAACCAAGATTTCCAGTGCAGAAGCGAAAAATATATATAATTAGCTTTGAGTAATTGAGTTAAAAACCTTGTAATGTCTCATTTGAATTGCAGATTAGTGTGAACTTATAGTTTTTTCCTTATCTAAAAAGCGTATATTTCTTAACTCTGCTCGTTGAAAAGACCTAAAATCAATGACAATCCAGTAGCAATGGGCACCACTGGTACTCAGGTTATGATTCTAAATACCATTTCTCATGGAAAAGAACCAAGGTTCTTTGGAAAAATACCTCATTCCAGGTCTGGAGCAAGAAATGTTCCAAATGAGTTTGAGAACATTTTATTGGCCTGGACACACACACACACACACACACCACTGAGATTTAATCTAAAGGACAGAAGCCAAATGTTGGGGTTCTCACTAGGCCAAGAAGGAGGGGAAAAAAAAATGAACATCAAGAAGATTACTGCTAGTTGCAATGTGGTATCTTCAGATTCTACAGAAAAAGTATGATGGTGGAAACGCTGTAGAAACTCCAATAAAACCTGGAGTTAGTTAATATAATTATTTACCAATGTTGTTTTCTTAAGTTTGACAAATACACCATAGTAGCGTAAGGGAAACCGTGTGAAGAGTATATAGGGACTCTCTCTGTACTATCTTGGCAACTTGTCTGTAAGCCTAAAATTCTTCCAAAATTTAAAAAATATATAGGTTTAAAAATATAAATGACTATGATGGATTTAATTACAATAGATATAAATCTGTGGGTTCATAATGACACTGAAAAAACTCATTGTCTGCCTCTGAAGATTGCTAGGGAAACCAACTCATCTGCATGAATTTTAACAAATAAAGGGAAAGAATAAAGCATTTATCTTGCCTTTTTGGTAGAGAGTGTATTCCAGGTGAATCAAATAGTTAATGAGGGCAAGCCTATCTTTGTTGGCAGCCCACAGTTAGTAAGTACAAAGGAAATGATAGAATTTTCAAATTACCATGCTGTTATGATAACCATTATAGAGGGTATGGAAATATGGTAACATCTAGAAAAGTTACTGATGGGATTTTCCTCTGATCCAACAACTGCATCTGTAGAAATCTATGCTGGTGCATATTAGACATATGTGCCAAGCTATTTAGTGAAGTATAATTAGTAACAGGAAAAGATTAGACTTAACTCAAATGGAAGCGATAGTATATTCACAAAGTGGGATACCACACGGCTGTAAAGTAGAAAAGAGGAATTTCCCTATACATGTATATAGAATGATCTCCAGGATAACATTTGTCGAAAAAAAGCAAGATAAACAAAAACAGATGGTATGTTCTTTTAAGAAAGGTGGAGACATTTTAAAGACATGGAAAATAGATTTGAATATACATATACAAGTAAAGCAAATAATAAATTAATTTACCTGGCAAATAAATGTATCAAGTTAATATTAAACGAACTTGTGATGGTTACTTTCCAAGGGGGACAGAACAGAGGCAATAAGGAGAGAAGCTTAATTTTTATTAATACACCTTGTTTTATGGATTCGACTTCAGAAACAGGTAAATATTTTATATGTCTGTGAAACAAAATCGTATTAAACATCAATCCCCAGAATCCAAAGTAAGTTGAAGCATATGAACATAACTGTGTTTTGAGTTAATGGCATAACCTCTTAGGAATTATTTCAAGTAATTTTAAATCACAGCAAGATAACTCTGCGTCCCTAATGGGATATGGTCCAAAACAGAAAGAACTGCAGGGAAGTCTTCACTGAGTTCGGGAGGCCTGCTGTCTGCCGCGGCAGCGGTGTTGGCGGGAGAGTGAACGCGGTGCATTACTCTGAGGCTGCTGTGCCTGCCCGCATGGCGTGAGGTGAAGCAAGTCCATAATTTGTTGGTATAATTAGGAAATGGAATTCTTAACCTTAGAGAAAGAGAGATACAACTATAAGACCAAAGAGGTTAAGCAAAAATTCTATGCTCTTTAATTTTAATGGAAACTGCTAGTATGAATCTATAATTTCTTCATTACTAAAATCATGTGTGTGTTTCCTAACCTGGCAATTGAAAAGGTCTAAAAACAATGACCAATCCAGTGGTAACAAGCATTCCCACCCACCCTATTTCCTATGATGCTGTGTCCCACTAAAACTAAACAACCCTTCTTAGAAAACCGTCTGATTCAGCAGGAGAAAAAAACGTACAAGTTGTGCCTGGAACATTCTGTCTTGGCAGAAAGCAAAGAGGCAACCAAAGATTGAGGTCACATCACAAGGACACAGAATCCAACGTGAAGATGCTCCCATAAGCCCAAGATGGGACAATTTCAGAATCGATCAAGGGAAGGACAGCAACCATTTAAACCCATCAAACTGCTCAAAGTCATGAGTTCCTAATGATAATCTGAGACTCACTGGTCACCGCTGGAGCCGCCAGAGGCCGCGTCATTATTTGGAAGTTGGTAAATAAAAGATGTAACTCGAGCATTTATCCTGCCTTTCCTGTATAGGCCTCATCTTACGATAACGAACCCTCCTTTTTCGTAGAAGTAGCGCATCTAATAAAGGACGAATTATAATATCACCAGTTTGCAGCCAATCCCTAATAAAGTAATGACTTTGGGCAATGGTCACCACTGGGCTAGAACACCTAAAAGGAGAATCAGAGGTGGAGGAGCGCAACATCCACCCTATGGCCACAACCACAACAACGAACCCACAACCCTGAATGTGCACGAAGCTCGAGATCTAATTACCGATTTAGAGGAGTTAGAAGGGAGACGTCACACAGGTGTGCACACAGCACGCAGGCAGCGACAGGCAGCAGCAGGCGCCCCTCCAGGGCCGGTGAGGAGGGGTGAGCGGCTCAAGGAGGGGCTGGAGGAGTGAGGGAAGCAAAGACAGACGAGATGGAGAAGGCGGACGAGAAGGAAGGTGCGGACTGAAGCTCCTCTACACACCGCCCCCAGGACGGCTCCTTTTCATAAAGAACAAAAGATGAAGCTGAATCCAGGTAGGCTCTGGGTCTCCCTTCCAATTTACAGGAAAAAAGCTGTTGTAACAAAACCACAGAACACAACCCGCAAATGGGGAGCGTGAGAACTGCTTCTGGACACGTGCAACCTGGGGTCTCCAACAAGCCAGTGGCGGGGGGGGGGGGGGGGGGGGGGATGGGGGGGGACTTCCACAGACCAAGTCACTCAGCAGACCTGTCAGGTGACTGCAACGTGGGGACCGTGTTTGGCTCCTGATTAAAAACAAACCAACTGGGATCCCTGGGTGGCGCAGCGGTTTGGCACCTGCCTTTGGCCCAGGGCGCGATCCTGTAGACCCGGGATCGAATCCCACGTCGGGCTCCCGGTGCGTGGAGCCTGCTTCTCCCTCTGCCTGTGTCTCTGCCGCACGCTCTCTCTCTCTCTCTCTCTGTGTGACTATCATAAAAAAAAAAAAAAAAAAATTAAAAACAAACCAACTGTAAAACGACATTTTCTTAGGGAATTTGGGGAAATTGGACATAGTCTGGGTACATACTATATTAAGAAATCTTTGTTAATCCTGTTGAACGTGATCATGGAATTGTGCTTATGGTTTTCTCACGTCCTTATCTGTTAGAATTAGGTAGTCATATGATGCCTGGCATGTGCTCTAAAATACTCCAGGACAAATACCCACCATTTGCTTCGACGTGGTTGGACCTGGAGGGTATTATGCAGAGTGAAGTAAGTCAATCAGAGAAGGGCAAACATTATATGGTCTCATTCATTTGGGGAATATAAAACATAGTGAAAGGGAATAAAGGGGAAAGGAGAAAAAACGAGTGGGAACTATCAGAGAGGGAGACAGAACATGAGAGACTCCTAACTCTGGGAAATGAACTAGGGGTGGTGGAAAGGGAGGTGGGCGGGGGGGTGGGGGTGACGGGCACTGAGGGGGGCACTTGATGGGACGAGCACTGGGTGTTATGCTATATGTTGGCAAATTGAACTCCAATAAAAAATAAATTTATAAAAAAATAAATAAAATATAAAAAAATAAAATACTCCAGGAGAAAAGCTAGGGAGGGTGGGCGAAGGAATGGGGAGCGGGAGGGGAGTGCTGCCTGGCTCTGACACTGGGATGGGGGTCGGAACGTTCCTCCCCCTTTCTCTCCATCCAGTGAGCTGGGCAGCGCCTTCGGGGAACTTCCATCGAGCCTGCCACTCCTCACTTGGCGAGTTCAAAGAGGTGTCGCTCAGAACAGGGCAGATCGGACCCCTTCAGATTGTGGTTCCCAGAACCCAAGGTACCTCGTCGTTGTAGCCAAGATGCTATTCCCACCCCCACCCAAATCGCACCACTGGCCACATCTTTCTTTGGGAATTGCAAGTCTCTTCTAGAAGTTGTCCTCAAAGTGGTTAAAATCTGGGGCAGCCTGGGAGCAAGCTGGACAAAGGACCTCCACCGAGAAGCATGCCCGTGAGGGCTCCTGGCGGAGAGTGACACAACCCCGAGCACTGCAGCTAAGGCAAAGTCAACCAGAAGGACAGGGCATTCCTCAGAAGGACGCGGTGTCACAGAACACAGCAGCAGGCGCAGGGCCCTGCGGGGCTGGGCGCCAGGAGGGGGTGAGCTCCGGCCAACCAAGGGGACACCCAACTCCGGAGAGGGAAGCCCAGCCCCGCCACCACTTCCACTTCCTCCTCCTGGTGGGTCTGCTCCCCCCTCCTCCACCTGGAACCCAACCAAGCCGCTGCCAACACTGCATCTTCTGTCCAAGCAAGTGCACCCTGGGAGTGTGGGGCCACGGCTACCAGAACAAGGCCCAACGCCTACTTCTGGGTGAATATACTGACCCCTAAACACTAATGCAGAGGTCTGGTCTCCTTACTAGAGGATGTGGCCTCCAGCAGAAGACAAGGTCGGCAGGGGAAGGAGAGAACAGACGCGTAGTGAGGCAGGGGGAGAGACGATGTACAGGGGATAGGGGAGGAGGGAGATGACGTGCAGGGGTGTTCAGGGCCTGGTCCCCTCCTTTCCTGCTGGTTGAAAGGACCATCCCCAGTGGCTGCCACTCGCTCCCCCAGTGTCCAGGTGACCGCAGCCGGCAAGGACAGCCCCGGTGCAGCAGAACGAGTGAAGCGCAGCCTGTCTCCCTGGGGCAGAGCTGGTCTGGCACCTGCTCCACCTCCGAGCCGCGGGGGTCACGGGTCGGCGGGAAGCCAGGCCCAGCCTCAGGGAAACCCAGCTGCAAGCAAGGAGGCAGCTAGGTCAGGGTCAGGGTCACGGTGGGGCTGGAGGTGGTGCTGGGTCTCCAGGAGGGAAGGAGAGCACCTGGCCCAGCACAGGTGATCCCCGGAGGGCGGTGCAGCTGGACTCCCCCTGGAGCCGGGCTGTGTGGTGCGTGGGACCCAGGATATCAGGACCAGCCATGAAGGGACAGGCCAGAGGAGGCCACGCACACGAGCTCCCTTGCATGTGGGTTTCTGCCGCCGGTGAGGTGGCTGCTCTGGCAAGAGTGGTCCCCAGCTGCCCTTACTCAGCAAACACGTCCTTCCTCCGCTGGCACCTGGGGACGCATCGGAGCTCCCGGATAGGCAATGCACAGGCTCCTAGTTACATGTCAGGTGAAGTCCAGCTGCCAGGGGTCAGATGAGGTCAGGTGGGGGCCCCCTCCCTGAGTGGCTGGGTCACCCAGTGGCCAGCCTGGACAACTGGCCTGGGGAAACCAGGTCGCCCTGACGCCATACTCAGGGCAGCCAACACTGCTCACCGTCCTCTCGGCTCAGCAAGCGGAGCCCCGTGGCTCTCCTCGGGCTGTCCTCACTCTCACAGGCCTTCCCTTCATCCCCTAAATGCACGCCGATTTCAGAACTTCCTAAGAATTCAGATAAACTGCAGCAACATAATCACTTGTAACTCGACCTGTCACCCAGAGACAGCCACAGTCCCTATTGTGCTGGAGAACCTTCCAGAATTTCAAAATTTCATATCGATTTACATCATACGAGTTGGATCCTATTGACCGCATGTCTACTGAGCATTTACTAATTATGAGCCTCTTTCCCTGCACTGAATACACACCCTTTCCCATCTGGACTCTCCAGGAGCTCCGACTGCCTGGGTCCTTGTGCAGAGTCTAGATCCCATTTTCCCAAGCTTAACTTATAGGGAAGATTCCAGATCTTGCCTCTGTAAACCCTCTGCCCCACAGGAAGTCGAAACCTGCAGAGAAATACAACTCATTCATTTTCAAAAAAAAGTCCTACAGGGCACCCAGGCTGCCCAGCGGCGTCTGGGAACCTGCCGGGTCCGTGCTGGAGATGGGCAGGTTCCACTGGTGGGCGGGGGGTGGGATGGGGCAAGCATGTCATCCCCAGGAGGAGGCAGGCACCAAGGTCCCCACACGAGCTGCACCATGGGGTCAAGTGAACTATCCCCTGGAGACAGTGGCAGAGAAGCTCCTGTTCCGAGCGGGGCCACCCTGAGCCCCGCCCTGCTCGACCTCGTGGGACGCGCACGTCTTACAGGCTGACGGCGGCTCAGTTTGCACGCGTTACTGTACGATGCCTTCTTCAACCCTGATTTCCACTTGTCTGGAATGGCCTACAATAAAGTGGAAATGTGCACTGTGAAGTCCCCGCGTAGCTCACCCTGCAGTGTCTGGGGCGGCTCCAAATATCTGCAGACCTCATTACCTGAAACCTAGAGCCAGTGCTCTGTACAAGTGCCCATAAAATGTAAGTGACACACAAGAGCGCCTGCGGGGGTGTCAGGGAAAGAACACAGCGTCCAGTGGTGCCAGAAACGTTCTCCCTGAATCTGTGACGTGGCCGCACCTGACAGCCCCCAGGACCCACAGACAGCGCAGTCTGCAGAGCCCCGGCCAGGTCAGGTTCACGAAGGCCCAGCGTCCCTCCACCGGCGCGTCTGCCTGCTGATGCGACCGCAGTCTCTGGCACCCATGTGCCTTCTGCACCTATGTCGTCCCTACCTGCTGGAGCCCGTTGCAGGTGGTGACACGTGGCACCATCATCCTTGCCCAGGCACGTCGGGCAGGACCTGCGCCATCGGAGAGGCCAGAGATGAGTGCACAACAAACCCTCAGTGAAACCCCGGTTGTCACCGTCACTGCTGCAGACACTGCCGACACCCGGCCGCCCTCGCCGCGGCCCCCGCGCCGCTCACCGAGGATGCTCGGCCTCTCGCCAGCCTGGCCTCGAGCCTGCCCCTGGAAGATGAACCCTGGCACCGACCGCTCTGAACTCCCACCGGACCCCGTGAGCGAGAGTGGGTACCCGCCGGGCGCCGTGCCCGCCGCGCCGAAGCGCTTCAAAGACGCTCACCAAACCCGGAGCCCGGGCATTGATATGCACAGACCGTGTTCCTGGAGAAATCGTACAACAAACCTCAGTCTCTGATGTCCTGTTAATTTTAAAAGCTCTTCTGTTTGTATTACGGAGACATGCCAGCGCGGGAAGAGGTTCCTGCTCCAGCCTGAGCAGCGTATTACAAATGACGGAAGCAAGCGTGGTTTGGGGCCACGAGGAAAACAAACTGCACAAACGCCAAGAGAAGATGTGCTGACATTTCAAATGCGGCACCAGCACGGAGAGAGTAAATAAGTAGCGCATGCGGGAAAACTGACTCACACCTACTGTATATCTATGAGGGCTCCGATCGGGCGGGATCCCGCGCAGAGTGGACGCAGCCGCCACCCCCACGGCACACCTGCCGCCTGCCCGCGCCAGCGCAGGGGACAGGCTGTGGGCCGGGACTCGGGGACTCAGGGTTTCCGTGCATCTTTTATGTCACTTGTTTCCACTTTCAGGGTATAAGCTTTAGGGGTGGGGGCACTCAGTGGGCACCAAAACCTCGGTAAGCCTCAACAACCCTGCCCGGTGGGACCACTGCCCCGCGGGACAAATCAGAAAGCGGGGACGCCAGATATTAATGAGATGGTCTGCGTCAGTCACCGCTCCGCAGAGCAAACCCCAGGGGCCACGGCGGGCGCCCCAGCGTCAGCCTGCAGACCCCGCTCTGCCCGCCCCCATGCCGGACAGTCCCCGGAGGGGTCGGCCAGGAAGCCGTTGGGCCCGGGTGCAGGGACTCTGGCCCCCGGGATGGTGGGGACAGGGGAGTGGGGCGGGGCCCCTCGGTTCCACCCCCATGGCAAGGCGTCCTCCGGGGGTAAGGACCAGGGCCTCCCTCCGTGTCTTCCAAAACTACCCCTAAAATCTCAACAATCCAAACGGCTCCGCACCCTGCCTTGTGGGGAGCACCCCACGGCAGCCGCCCTGCCTTCTGCCCACAGAGTGGCAAGGGCCCTGGCTCCTTTCCTGCACACGGGCAACAAGTTCCGGGGAAGCTGCAGCACAAGCTCACCGGGAACTTTCCGGGGCAGTGAGCACGGTCCCAGCTCTGCCTGGCCCTCCCGCCGCCTCTCTGGGGAACAAACCCCCCCCCACCCTCTCAGACCTCATCCTGCCCATGTCGCCCATCTTCGGGCAGCCCCTGGGGAAGGCGGTCAGTTCCTCCCTCGGCTGGCGGGGAGCAGGTCGTGTGGGTGGGGCACAGACCCCCGGCCCTGCCCACAGGCCTCCCTTCTCTGCAGAGCTGCGGGGAGTCCTGCGCTGGTACAGGCTGGCTGGCGGCTCACCCCAAGTGGGGCCGGCGATCACTAGGCCCCGCTCTTCCAGCTGCGGCTCCATCAGACCCCAGCAAGCACGGAAGCCCAGCCAGGCCCCTCGAGGATGGGGAGGGCAGGGCCTGCAGCCCCGCTCACGGTCACCCTCATGCTCTGGGCCCACGGCCCACACCCGGCACGCCCAGGGCCCCCTCGCCTGGCTGCCCTCCTGTCTCAGGCCTGGTCAGTGGCCACTTCTGCAAACATGCTTAACGGTGGTGGATTAGCCCTAAGCGGTGAAGTCAGAGGCTCGAAGCCTTCCGTGGCTGAGAAAACCAACTTTTCCAGACTTTTAGACAAGAAGTCTAGACAGCGAGCCAGGGCGGGATGGTCATGGTAACAACGGGGTGATGCTGCCAGGGGAGGGCGGATGGCCAGTCCCGACCCCAGGGGTGCACCCACTGACTTCCTGGGAGCTCGGTCCCCCTCCCCAGCCACAGCCACCGATGCCTCCCAGGACGGCCACCGAGCAGCAGCAATGGCAGCTGATTTGGGAGCCCCTGCCTCAGGGACGCTCAGGGCCCCAAGTAGCAGAAGCCCCAACAGAAATGCAATCACAGGTGCTTAAACCTAACGAGAGCCAGGGCTGGACGCGGGGCCGGATGGCTTCCATGTGGGTCCCTCCAGCTGTCACATCACCCTGGAGGTCGACGGGAAGCAGGAAGAAGAAGCAAGAAGGAAAGCCCAGTGCCCCCCCCCCCATCTCAGGGAAAATTAGGAGCCCTCCCAGAAGCCCCACGGACATCCCACGTGTCACTGGCCCCACAGTGTCCCAGCTGCTAGGGAACCAGGGGAGCCCGTAAGGCAGCCAAAGGAACGGCTGTTGGGGGAACAAGGGAACCTCCCACATCCCCTGCTTTCCCAAACCCCTTTGCACCTGGGGGCTGGAGGGGGGTCCTCCCCTGATACCGGGGCACCTGCCAGGACCTGCCGAGGACTCTCGGCCTGTGTCCATCCCAATGACAGTGAGTTCAGCCCCAAATAAGAGTAACATGTGCACATTCTGATTGGCAGCCTGTGCACTGAAAATCAATTTCAGATTAATTGAAAGGAAGAACTTAATGAGCAGACATCTCTCTCCGTCCCTCACTCACCGGGTCTGATGGTGTCATCTTACAAAAACCAGGCAGCCAGGACGCAAGGGGATCAGGGCGTCCGGGGCACAAGCCCTGCCAACATCACACCGCAGGCCTCAGGGGCCCGGGGAAGGGGAGCCCCACCCCCTCCTCCTGCCCTCAGCCCTAACCCAAGTTTCCTGAGACCCCGAGCTCATGCTAAGGGTGAGACCATCCAAAGCCCTGGCTTCTGGATGAGGCTGACAAGTGTATTTAATTTGAAAACCAGAATGAATTACTCCTGGTGAAAATTTCAGGTTAATCCATCTTTGATGATTAAGAATCAAACACTGATAGATAAATAATGCAGCGCTTCACTGACACAAAACCAACACGAGAACGTCGGACCATCATGTTCTGGTGGAAAGAGAACACGGTTCCGGAGTGCGTCCCGTCCTCTTTAATCAAGCCCTGCCACCTGCCAGAGCGCATGCCCCTGGGGCTGGGGCTGTCACCGCAGGCAGCTGAGAGCTCACGGGGACGGGACCCCAGGGCCACGAGCCCGGGCAGGGAAGACACAGCTGGCCCCACCTGGACCCCACGTCCCAGAGGGACCCCGCAACTGGCCAGCCGTCCGGAGCACCGACTCTCCTCTCCCCAAAAGGCAGGTGAAGGCTGGAAGCTTCTGAGCATCAGCACGTCTCTTTTTAAGAATTTCAGCTTCTCCAGCCACACTTCTGCCCAAACCAAGCCCCTGAAATGCAATTAGGAGAGGCAGCCAGTTGGGGGCTGTTCGCAGGCCAGCGGGCAGTGGTTGGACAGCAGGCCAGGTCACCACACAGCCCCGGGGGCCAGGCCAGGGCACCGCCACGGAGCCCACACAGCAAGGGAGCCCGGGATGGCTCAGTCGGTTAAGTGGCCGACTCCTAATTTCGGCTTAGGTCATGATCCCTGGGTCCTGAGATTGAGCCCCACGTCGGGCTGTGTGCTCAGCGTGGAGCCTGTTTTGAAATCCTCTCTCTGCCTCTCCCTGGAATCAGGGCTAAAGGGGGGAGGGGGCCAGGGAGAGGCCACAGGTGCAGACTGAGCACAGGGGAAGCCGAAGGTGGGGTCCAGCGAGCCCGGCGGGGAGTCAGGGGCTCGCACCAGCTAGGGGGTGTGCAGAACAGTGGCCCCACCAGGATGCCCGTGGCCTGCGTATGTGTGACCCCGTCTGGCACAGGGACTTGGCAGATGTGACTAAGTGAATGATGCTGAGACCAGCGGCTCTGGATTAGCGGGGGTCCGAGTCAGAGGAGGTGTGGGGCCGTGGGCCAGGGAGGGCAGGCGTCCCCGGAAGCTGGTAACAGCAGGGAACGGACCCTTCCCAGAGCCCCCGGAGGGAAGGCAGCCCCGCAGACCCATGTGGGGGCCCAAACAGAATAATTTGTGTTGTTTTTCAGTGCTCAGTTTATGGTAATTTGTCACCACGACCACGGGAAGCTGAAATGACTAATCAGCGCCCCGGATGGCTTTGCTCAGTGGGCAGGGAACACACGGCGGGCTCCTCCGAGGGACGGGGGACGAGGGACGCTGGCCCCGCATCCTCCATACCCACCCCATCCGGAGGCCCAGAGCCGGAGCCTCCCGGGAGGACACGGAGCTGACGGGGCGGGAGCAGGGGATGGCCCCCTCACTCAGGGTCACCTTGGCTCCAGGTCACGAGTAGGGAGCAGGTGGGGATCCTGGAGGAGGCTAAGGAGGGGAGGGCCCTGCCCACAGCCAGGCCACTGCAGGACCCCAGAGGAGGCAGGAGGGGCCTCCGGGACCCCGGACGGCACCAGCAGCCAGGTGATTAGGAGCTAAAGCAAATATGATTCATTTAGAGAAAGTGACCTGTCGCAGCTGCAGGGGTCCTGGGAAAGCCTCACCGTTACGCACGTGCCGAATACCCAGAAAATTACAACTTGTTCACAATTTCAAACTCCTCCCAGTTTCTGGAAACTTCCTCAGTTTCCACTGTGGAGAGGGGGGCGGGGGGCTAGCAGGCACCCGGCTCCCCCACACCCCGAGCATCACCACCCCCAGGATAAAGCAGTTTTGCTGGTCTCCGCCTTGTTTATGCTCCCAAGCAAAGCTCCCTTTAAAGGAAAGTTTCCAGAGGAAGATCAATGGGAAGTCCCCGGCAGCTGTGAGCTCCAGCTGGAGGGCAGATGTGTCAGCATACGGAGCAGAGCCGGGAGGTCTGCGGGCGGTGAGGACGGGGCAGGCCTGCCCCCCCCCCCCCCCCCGACCTACCCGTGACTCTTCCCTAGCCCCAGGAGCCGAGGCGCCTCTACAGGGCCTGGGTGCCAGCCTGTGCAGCAGGGGCAGGACACAGGACAGGGCCGGAGTGGGAAGGCACAGGAGGACCCCGGTGATGCTCACATACCGGGGGCTCGGCTGCTGGGCATCGGGGAAGGGCCAGGGGGTTGCTCCCCAGCGGGAGCAGGGCAGAGCTCTGGGCCCTGGCATCCCCGTGGGGACACAGCTTCCCTGGAGATGCACCCACAGTGGCTCAGGACACACAGGTTCAAGGTGGCAGGAGGGGCTCCTGGCCTGGGTGCCCTGCCCCACCCAGCCTCCCCCAGGTCACTGAGGGAGGGGGGTGCAAAGCCTCCTTCCATGCTCTGAGGTACCTTCATCCGAGTCCCTGCCCCAGCCTTGGAGACCATGTCATGTGCTCCCTTCTAAGCTTGACTGGTGTCCTTTCCAATTAAGAGAAGTCAGCAAGGCAGGACATGGGGGTATGGCTTCAATGCCCAGAGCCATGCTCCCAAAGGTGACTCTGAAACTTCCTGACCATGGGTTTCAGGGACAGTGAGCGGGAAGGGTCTGGGGTGGTGGGTCAGAACAGGGCATCATGGGACCCCAGCCAGGGCCTCCCCCCACCCCACCTGGGACAGGTGAGTCAGGCACAGCCATGGGCATCTGTCCCTGGGTGAGCATGGCATGTTCTGCCTTCCCCCCTCCCTCCAGGACCTCAGACCCCTAGGCTGCCTCCCAGCCAGCAGCACTTCTACTCTCCCCACTCCAGGCCCTGGAATGTTAGGACAAAGGCACCTACTCTTCTTTGGTGAGAGAGGAAAATTTGCATTTTAAAGACCCCCCCCCAACACACACACACACACACACACACACACACACACACACCCAGGAAGATGTTGGCCAAGCCCCAAGAAGGAATCTCCCACAGCAGAAGGTCAGGTGCTGGTCTGAGGGAGGACTTTGGGCCAGGAAGGCCTCCTCTGCCTCAATTTACCCCCTCTGCTCACATACCACCTCCCTCCCTTCTTCTAGAATGCCCCCGCTCCCCCTGGAGGACCCAAATGCCCTCGACAGAGCCCCCCCCATGCCTGGCCCTCCCCCAGTGTGGCCTAGCGCACGGGCCAAGTCAGCCCCACGCGGGGTCCCCATAACCGGGACCCGAGAGCACCACCGCAGCCTTCAAGAACAGAAACGTCCGACGGTAATTTGCTTTGGAGGTTTCTTTCGAAACAGAAAGAACGAAATGAGCTCCTTAGTGAGGCGATACCAGTTCAGCACCAAACAAACGGAAAATCACCAGCAGCCTTCAAATGAGGCTCTCCTCTCATGGCTGCCTTCCTGTCTGGGTCTAAATAAATAATGAGGGCGGTAATAGAAAACACAGCTATTTACCTAAAAGAATAGAATTCCAAATCCCGCAAAAACAGTTGCTTGTGTCTCCAGCTTTGATGAGAAAAGAATAGGTTTACACCAAATTGTATTTTCAGTATGTTAATTAAACCAATAAAGAGTAACTATTTGAGTTTTCTAAGCTAATAATAAAAAAAAAGATATGTCTGGCCGACTATTTAAAGTGCTTGATGGAATATTTTCTATGCTTTATTTGCATATCAAATAGATGCAAGACTAACATTTCAAGTTTTAGTAAACTGCTCAGAATTCCGTGGATGAAGAGTTCTGTGCAAGAGCAAACATCCCGCTGTAATTAACTTTCGTTGTTTAGAAAACCAAAGCTATAAAAGTCTATTTAATCAAACTTCCCTCCGTGAGCTTTCTCAAAAAAAAAAAAAAAAAAAAATGACACTTAAGAATCTATACACTGAGGGTCTCATTTCAACCACAGGCGGTGAGACCATCTGACGCCCGTCCAGAGGAGAATCACAACTTGAAAAGAAGACAACGAGCAAAACCGAATTCTGAAAGTCACATAGAAACATCAGCGACCCTCGGGTTCGGTTGAGGAGCATGACTGTTGGTCCGCGGTTGGCAGGTGGGGCTGGTGTTGGCTCCGCGCGGCCCGTAAAGGGACAGACGGTGAAGGCCACGCAGCACCCGCCGCGCCTCGCTCCCTCCGCGCCTCGGCCTGCCCCGGAAAGCACCCCGATCCCTGCGATCCCATCCCTTGAAGCTGGAGGGAAAGCAGCGGTTCTAGTGATAACAAATCACCCCCGAAATGTAAGGGTTCAAGACAACTAGAAGGTCTTACGATTACCCCCGAGGTCTGGAGCCCGGCGGGGTGCAGCTGACGTCAACCCCCAGGTCCTGGCTGTCGCTCACCCACGCGCGGCCTCCCCGTGACCACGCAGCACGAGTGGCCCGGCCTCACAGAGGGTCACCGCTCCCACTGCACAGCCCCCCCCCAGGGTGGCAGGGAGACGACCCAGGCTCCGCCTCCCGATGGGAACACCCTGCGCCCCACGGACAGCGTGCCAGGTGGGGAGCGTCCTGTGGACACGCCAGGAAACACAAGCCGCCCCAAAGCTCCGTCCCCTTCTCACCATAAACTGCCCGCGCCCAAGTGCCGGCCAGCACCTGTGCCCTCAACCTCAGACCTGTCTCCAGCCACTGTCCGTGTCTGCTCGCGTGTCCCACCGGCTGCCCAAAGCCCATTCCTGGGTGCCAGCAGCTGAGCCATGCCCCCCAAACTCACCTGTTGACGTCCTGACCCCCGGCCTCAGAGGCTGCCTGCCTTTGGAGACGGGGCCTTTAAAGAGGTGATGAGGGTAAAAGGTGGTCATAGGGCGGACCCTGATCCAATACGGCTGGTAGACACCTCAGAAGGTATCTTCTAAGAGGAGATTTGGACACAGACACACACACAGGGTGACCACGTGAGGACACAGAGAGAAGACAGCGTCCACACACCCAGGGTGAAATCCCAAAAGAAGCCAGCCCTGGGGACACCTTGATCTCAGATGTCCAGCTTCCAGGCCTGGGACACGATGAACTTCTGCTCCTCAAACCATTTCTCCGGTCTGTGCTGTTTGTCCTGGCACCCAAGCAAATTCCCACCACAGACCTGACCGCCCACACTGCAACCCTGGAAAGCGGCAGTCATCCAGGGGACGCCTCCTCCGCCCCATGCCAGTTAGCACCCACCCCTGCGATACTCTGCCCACAGTGTGCCCTACGCAGGCCTGCGGCCACAGCTCTGACACTGCACCGTGGTGCAGCCCCTGTGCCGGGCCCTGGCCCGCCGCCTCCTTCCCACCAGCACCAGCGTGGCCATTCTGAAAGACAAGGTGGCCGTGCCCCCCTCTGATTCACACTTCACCCCATCACCTTGGGAAACCCCCAGTCTCCCAAGGCCGGGCCGGAGGCCAGGAGGCAGCAGGATGCCACTGGGGGAGGGGGGTGACCGCTGGCACCAAGTCACCTGCTCAGTCCCAGCCCCATCATGGAATAGCAGCGGGCCCTCGGCTAGGGCTAACACGGGCCCCACCGCCCAGTGCCCCCTCCTCCTCTCAGGGTGGACCCCTGAGGACTGAGCCCCTACAGCCCGTCACAAGCCTGCACTCACCTCATACTCCCCGGCGTCTGAGGGGGGACAGCAAGGGGCAGGGGGCCCCCCATGGTGCCTTTCATTCTGCCTCAGAATGTCCCCCAGTGCCATCAGGGTCCCCTGGTCCCCAAGAGCCACAGCCCAGAACTGGACTTCTGGGCCTTTATCCAAAGAGCTGAAGGCCTGTTTTTACCCAGAAACCTGTAGAGTGCTTCTAGCAGCTCCATCATAATCACCAAAACCTGGCAGCACCAGGATGTCCTTCCACACGTGATGGATAAAGCAACAGTGGTCCATCCACGGCTCGGAAAACTAGCCCAGGGTAAAAGAATGAGCTATTATCTCGAGCAACACCATGGACCCAAGTGAGAGAAGCCAGGCCGAACAGGCTACGTACGCTATGGTTCTATGGGTACGGCTGGGGAACGGGTAACGCACAGGGACGGCAAGCAGACCGGCGTTGTCAGGCGCTGGGAAGTGGTCACTATGAAGGGAATACATGGTCAAACTTGAGGGGGATGGAACTATTCTAGATGGAGAGTGAACTTTGATGTATGCAACTTTTTTAAAAAAAATCAGCCAAGGGCAGCCCAGGTGGCTCAGTGGTTTAGTTCTGCCTTCAGCCCAGGGCATGATCCCAGAGACCTGGGATCAAGTCCCACATCGGGCTCCCTGCATGGAGCCTCCTTCTCCCTCTGCCTGGGTCTCTGCCTCTCTCTCTCTCTCTCTCTCTCTCTCTCTCTGTCTCTGTGTGTGTGTGTGTGTGTCTGTCTGTCTGTCTCATGAATAAATAAATAAAATATTTTTTAAAAAATAAAAAATAAATAAAAAATCAGCCGAAAGGATAGAGGATTCCAGGGTGGAATGCCACCTGTAATGAACGAATCCAGCTACTATAAATGCAGGCACCTCAGGTTCCTGCACGTCACTGCGACTCACAGACACTGTGTCTTGTACAAATCGGAGGTTTGTGGCGCCCCTGCGTCTGGCCGAGTCTATCAGCACCATTTTTCCCAGCAGCATTTGCTCACTTGGTGTCTCTGCATCACCTTGTGGTGATTCTCCCACTATTTCAAACTTTATCATTGCTACTACGTTTGTTATGGTGACCCAGGATCAGTGATCTTTGATGCGACCATGGTCCTTGTTGGGGCACCTCTGACTGTACCCATGTAAGCCCTCGAACAAAATAAACATCGTGTATGTTCTGACTACCCAGGCAGCTGCCTGCTCCCCATCGCTCCCTGTCCTTGGGCTTCCCTAATCCCTGATAACACTGAAATTAGGCCAGTTTTAATAACCTTACAATGGCCTCAAAGTGTTCAGGTGAAAGGAAGAGTCACACATCCCTCAATTTAAATCTAAAGCTAGACATGATTGAGCTTAGAGGAAGGCACGCTGAGAGCGAAGACAGACTGAAAGCCACGCTTCTTGCACCAAACCATGAGCCAAGTGGTGAGCACAAAGGAAAAGTTCTTGAAGGAAATTAAACGTGCTATTCCAGTAAGCACACAAATGATAAGAAAGTGCAACAGCCCCATTGCTGATGTGGAGAAAGTTTTAATGGTCGGGATAGATCAGACACCCACAACCTTCCCTTGAGCCAAAGCCTAATCCAGAGCAAGGTCTTGACCCTCTTCATGTCTATGGAGGCTGAGACAGGTGAGGAAGCTGCCGGAGAAGAGTCTGAAGCTAGCAGAGGTGGGTTCATGAGGCTTGAGGAGAGAAGCCAACTCCCTAACATCAAAGTGCAAGGTGATGTAGAAGCTGCAGCAAGTTCTCCAGAAGGTCTAGCAAGATGATTCATGAAGGCGGCTACACTAAGCCACAAATGTTCAGTGCAGATGCAACAGCCTTCTCCTGGAAGTAGATGCCAACAGCCAGAAAGAGGTCCATGCCAGGCTTCAAAGCTTCGAAGAATAGGCTGACTCTCCTGTTAGGAGCTAACACAGCTGGTGACTTGAAGTTGAAGCCAATGCTCATCGAGCATTCTGAAAATCCTAGAGTCCTTAAGAATTATGCTTAAATCTACCCTGCCTGCTTCTATCAGTGGAACAACAAAGCCTGGGTGACATCACATCTGTTTACAACATGGCTTACTGAATATTTTAAGCCCACTGTTGAGTTCTACTGCACAGAAAAAAAGATTTCTTTCAAAACATTACTGCTCGTCGACAATGTACCTGGTCACACCCAACACTCTGAGGGAGATGTACGAGATTTATGTGCTCATGCCTGCTAACACAACGTGTGTCCTGCAGCCCGTGGATCAAGGAGTCATTTTGACTTTCAAGTCTTATTGTTTAAAAAATATATTTCATAAGGCTACAGCTGCCATAAGATGGTGAGTGCTCTGATGGATGGATGGGCATTGGAAGTTGAAGGATTCACCATTCTAGAGGATATTAAGAACATTTGTGATTCATGGGAAGAGGTCAAAATATCAACATCAGTGGGAGTTTGGAAGGAGTTGATTCCAACCCTCCCGGATGCCTCTGAGGGATTAAGACTACAGTGAAGGAAGCCACTGCGGAAGTGGTGGAAATAGCCAAAGAACTAGAATCAGAAGTGTAGCCTGAAGATGGGACTGAATTGCTACAATGTCATGATAAAACTTGAATGGATGAAGAGTAGCTTCTTAAGCGTGAGGAAAGAACGTGGTTTCTTGAGATGGAAACTTCTCCCGATGAAGACGTTGTGAAAATTGTCCAAATGACAACAAAGCGTTTACACTATTATGTAAACTTAGTTGATAAAGCAGAGTAGCAGGCTTTGAGAGGATTGACTCCAATTTCGAAAGAAGTTCTACTGTGAGTAAAATGCTATCAAGCAGCATCGCCTGCTATAGAGAACTCGTTCGTGAAAGGAAGAGATTAATAATCAGTGCAGCAAATTTCATTGCTGTCTTATTTTTAAGAAGTTGCCACCCCAACTTTTAGCAGCCACGGCCTCGATCAGTCAGGAGCCATCAACATCGAGGCAGAAAGATGATCCATCAGTAGAAAGATTCTGACTCACTGAAAGTTCAGATGGTGGTTAGCATTGTTTAGCAATTAAGTACTTTTTTTCTTTTTTTTAAGATTTTTTTTATTCATTCATGAGAGACACACAGAGAGAGAGGGGGGCAGAGGCACAGGCAGAGGGAGGAGAAGCAGGCTCAAGGGAGGGAGCCTGATGCGGGAATCGATCCTAGGACTCCAGGATCACGCCCTCGGCCAAAGGCAGGTGCTAAACTGCTGAGCCACCCAGGGATCCCCAACTAAGTACTTTTAATTAAGGCATGTGCATTGTTTTTTTTTTAGACATAATATTACCACGACTTTATAGACCACAGTATAACATAAATTTATATATGCACTGGGGAAATCTAAAAACTTATTTGACTCGCCTTATTGTGAAACTTGCTTTACTGTGGTGTTCTGGAACTGACGCTGCATATCTCCGAGGTGTGACTACCTGCCATGATCTCCAAAGGGAAGGCAGGGCTGACCTAAGCAGCTCTGGAAAGCAGTGTTTTGACTGGAAACTATCAGGCTCAGGACAAAAGGAACCATACACACTCTGCTCTGCAAAGTTGTTCCTCTCAGGAATTTTGAATTCTGAAATGGCTTTTCATGTACCCTGGAGTGGAACACATAGGACAGTGGTGTAGACAGAAGCAACCAGGGCCCTCCAGGGAAGAGAGGAAAGTGAGAGATAAGCAAGGTGAGAGACCAGAATGGACCATGCGCTCCTGGACTAGAGTCTGAAACATCAGTATGAACTCGTGTCTAGGATGATACAGACACAAACGGATAAGAACTAGTTATACGTATTTGGATACCTATAGGTATCCTATAGGACAGACACACACATCCCCTAGCACCGTCATCTGAGGGCCGCAGAAACACCACCACCCAGTAGCGATGAGCACACTCAGGGCTCAGATCTTGGCTTCTAAATGCCATCCCCAGAAGCAGCAGCTAGCACTACCTGAAGAAATGTCTGATTCTAGGGTTAGGGCAGGACAAACATAAAAGGAGCACGGAGCGTCTTACAGTGCCAGGAAGTAAGGAAGTGCTCAAGAAGCAAAACGATAATAACATGTCCAAGCAGTCCCAACAGCCAAATAGGAACAATGTGAACAAAAAAAATAACATAGGATGGAATTACAACCAAAAGTATAAAATAAATACGCAGGAGCCTCTACTGATGTAAATTCTTGAATAAACAAATGGGGAGAAGAGGTAAGTCCTCCTTACAGAAAAATTTCAAATAATTTAGGTAGCAATTTGCACCCCCAGGAAATGGAGCTTAATTCCCCTCCTGACTAAAGCTGGATTTAGTCACTTGCTTCCCAAGAAAAGAGTCTGGACAGGGGGACAGTGACCTGACAGTGGAGAAACCTGGCACACAGTACCCTGAAGTGTCAACGTTAACATCACTAACGGGAAGCCAGGTTGAAAGCATGTACCCTCTGCTCCGACGGGATGAGACGGGCGTTTCACCTGCATGGTGTTTCCTGCTCATGAAAAACCGAGGGAGATTCTAGAAAACACCAAATATCCTCAAAATTGCTAAGGTCATTGAAAGACAAGGAAAATCTGAGAAACTGCGACAGACCAGAGTGAAGGAGGTGTGACAACCAAATGCAATATCACTGTTATTTCCTGAACTGGCTTCCAGAGGAGAAGAGTGACCAGTGCAAAAAAACTAGAGAATCTAGATAAAGTTGGAGCTGAGGGAATGGTGGCGTGCCGGCGCTCATCTCTTAGAGTTGACAAGTGTCTATACTGTAGCGATGTAAGAGGTTGGCATCAAGGGAGATTGGGTGAAGGGTGCAAGGAAACTCTCTGCACTATCTTCACAACTTTTCTGGAAATCTAAAATTACTCCAAAATGAAGTTTATTTTTTTTTTAAAAGCACAGGGGCACCTAGCTGCTTCGGCCAGTACAGCATGCATCTCTTGATCTCAGCGTTGTGAGTTCAAGCCCCACATTGGGCATAGAGCTTACTTTAAAAAATGGAAAAAAAAGGGATCCCTGGGTGGCGCAGCGGTTTGGCGCCTGCCTTTGGCCCAGGGCGTGATCCTGGAGACTCGGGATCGAATCCCACGTCGGGCTCCCGGTGCATGGAGCCTGCTTTTCCCTCTGCCTGTGTCTCTGCCTCTCTCTCTCACTGTGTGCCTATCATAAATAAAATAAAAATTTTTTAAAAATGGAAAAAAAAACTAAAGGTATTATAAATGAATGAATGAATTAATGAATGAAGCAAGCAAGCAAGCAAACACAAGAATGTGGGCATACCTGGGACTCCTTCCAAGGCTAGTTTTGATGAGAACCATTCCTATTTCTTTCCCTAATCAAAGGATAATTAGCAGATTCCCCACCAAGCCCCTTCTGGCCTCATCCGGTCTCCTCTTCTAGGTTTGTTGTCACTTACTAAGCAGTCTTCACACAAGACGCTAGTTCTGCCATAATCCAATTATGCAACCAGTAAACCTCTTTTTTTTTTTTTTAAGATGCTAATAATTAAATCAACTGTTAAAAATCAGTAGGTTGTGACAGCACATTGGACTAGACCATTCCTCTAGATCTTTGTAAATGGAAGGCCAAGGTGGTTTTTGGGAAGATAAGTGCCTTACTCTGTTCAGGCTGTGGTAAGAAAATATCACAGGCTGGGTGGCTCATAAGCAACATTCATTCATTCGTTCATTCATTCATTTATCTATCTATTTATTTATTTTAGCAACAGACATTTATTTCACACGGTTCTGGAGGCTGGAAGTCCAGAATGAGGGTGACAGCAGAGTCATGTCCTGGTGAGGGCCTCTTCTTGCTGCGTCCTCACATGATGGGAGGGGCGTGCTAGCTCTCTCTGTCTCCTCTGTAAGGGCACTAACCGCATTCCCAGAGCCCACAACCTAATCACCTCCCGAAGGCCTACCTCCTAATACATCCCCTTGGGGGTTAGGTTTCAACACACGAATCCAGGGTAGGGGTAGGGGTGCACACATTGAGACCACAGCACAGGGGGCCAGTCCCCTCGTGATGCTTCACTGTCACACTGTGAGATCTCTGGCGATTTTGCTGGCACATCAAAATTTTGATGGATGCGAGAATTTTGATTTTGCTGGATGTGAGACCCAGGGGACAAATGAAGACAATTATATAACTGGCATCGTAGAATGTTTTTTGAAAGACATAAAATGAAAAAAAAAAAATGAAAAAAAATCATAATAAAAGACATAAAATGTAAACTGCCTGATTGCAAATCATACTTGGGCTATTTCTAGGGATGCCTGGGTGCTCAGTGGTTGAGCGTCTGCCTTTGGCTCAGGGCGTGATCCGGGGGTCCTGGGATCAAGTCCCGCGTCAGGCTCCCTGCAGGGAGCCTGCTTCTCCCTCTGCCTCTGTCTTTGCCTCTCTCTGTGTATCTCCCATGAATAAATAAATAAAATCTTTAAAAATAGATAGATGATAGATAGCATAAAATATATACCACCTGATTGCAAATCACACTTGGGCTATTTCTAAAATGTGTGACTTTGAGCAAGTCACTTGAAGTCAAGCGTCCATTTCCTTGTTTGTGAAATGAGAGCAACAAACACCTGCTGAAAGCACATACTATGCCAGGTCAGACCAATGGGTCTGGGTTTATAGAGAAAGGCCAGGGCTGTCCTCCGCGGGCAAGAGGATTCCAAGAACTCACTGCAGACATACACCCCTTTGTACGACATACAGAGGTCAGCCACCTAAGAATCATGGTCTTTCTTTCCTTAGGTGGGGAGGGGCAGAGGCAGAGGAAGGGAAGATTAAGCGGACTCCGTACCCGAGACGGGCCTCACTCTCACCACCCTGACATCATGACCTGAGCTGAAATCAAGAGTCAAACACAACTGCCTGAGCCCCCAGGTACCTCGTAAGGGCAAAAATCCATACGAACCCTTCCAGATTTCTGTACCTGATGCTGCAGTTCTGGCTTCCAGACCACTTGCCGACTCTTGAACTTGGCTGTGCAAGTCCCTTGTCTCGTAACAGCAGGTGAACACAACACAGCAGCAGGCAATGTCCAGGATCCTGCGTCACCGGGCCATGATGCCTGAACGGGCGAGTGTCTGTACCAGCACCGCAGCAATCGAGGGAAGAGGTTTCTCCTGAGAAGGTTCAGGTGGAGAGTCTTTGATGGAACTACCGCCTGGAGAGCCAAACAACCACACAGAGGGTGCGGAGACACCCAGAGACTGGTCACTGCCACCGTTCTGCATGAACGATCACCCCAAGGGCCAGGCTAAGAGCCAAGGGGAAGGAAGACACAGTCCCTGGACTGTGCTGGGGCGGATTCTTCCGGAGAACTGACACCAAAGCCAAGTGGGAGCAGGAAAAGACACCCCAGCCACTCTTTCCACCCAGCCCCAGTCTCCTGCCGGCCTGTCCTTGGTGGAACCCAACTGGAAAGCAGCCAGTGAGGGAAGGGGGCCCAGGAGATGCCCTCTGCAGGGGCCGGCCTGTGGCCAGCGAGGGCAGAGAAAGGAGGAGGACCGCAGGCTGCCAGGGGTTCACGAGCCGTGGCCAGAGGAGGCCCCCTGTGATGTTATCAGAGCAAATGGGTACAATGCACACGTCAGAAGACAAGAGGGCTCCTTGCAACGTGCTGCGGTCTCAGGAGAAACTTTATTTGCTTCTTCAAACGTTTCTCTACTTTCCAACCTCTCATACGTTTATCGTATGGTACAGCCAGAGGAAATAGAGAACCTCAGATGTAGTAGAAAAGACACATTTACAGAGACTTTGATAGAACCCCATGAAGTTCAATGGCTGAATGTCCATTCAACTGACACATCCACACACCCACACCCACACGGACACACACGCCTCCCAAGCGCCGAACAACCAAGGCGAGGAGACCGCGATCACCCACTGGGGCCTGCGGCCTGGGGAGCTGTGCTCTAACTCAGATGCTTGGCCACCCCGCAAACATTAGCACCGACGGGTCCATCGCAAAGCTTGAACTGCACGTGACTGGCCTGGCTCATGACCTTCTTCCACTTTTCACATCTGAGATGATTCATGAAATAAAATCTGAGCAAAAATACCATCCTCCTCTATCGCGGAAACGTGTTTTCCTTCCGCCGTGATCACTGGCCGAAGGACGGCGTTTCCCTCCAACGCTTACCTGGTTAACACGAGCGAGGACCACCTGCTCGCTGGTGCGGGTGGGAAGGGCAGCCACGAGCGGAGCCCGCGTCCCGTGCCCCGGGCCCACCGGCGCAGTGACAGCTGCGGAGGGCCAGCCAGGAGTCACAGAGTCACTGGAACCATCACATTATTAAAAAGATATACATCGTGACGGTAAGTTTATAACATCCCCATAATTTTGGCCGAAGTTTATGACACGAACACTCTCTAAGCCCTGAACAAATGTCTCCCTGGTTACACATTGTCAGGGAGTGCACAGTTGCTCCGCTTGAAGATAGATATTTGCTTCAGAAAGTTCCCTACAGAGGTGATAGATGACCAAGGTCCCCATCACGCTCGCCACAGGGAATGCGTCCTAAATCAAAGCCCTCAACTCGGCCTGCCCACACGCTCCTCCCTGGCCCCGTTCCATCAGGAAGGCTCTCGAAGACCTATAAATGCTCCCGCTGAGCGGTGATGGCCACCAATCCCAGCCGGGGGGAAACACTCTGCCCTCGTTCGCATGGACAGCTCTTCACCGACGACACACAGCCCTAGCTCACAGCCCTCGCACCAGGTGCCGAAGTCCCAACCGACCACAGATGACCCCCCAGGGCCCCAGGCCGACAGGTCAGCAGCAGCCACGCGCGTGTGCAACGGACACCCCGTCCCTTCTCGGTTGGGCTGTCTGCATCGTACGGCGTTGGTTTCCTATCTCGCTCCAGACTCCGCTGCGGCACATCTTGCTCTCCAGGACTCTTGTTAAGGATGCAAACCGACATGAGGCCCCAAGAGTGACCTGTGGGTCATGCTTCAAGCAATCAACTGTATTTTGTCCCATTGGCCGGGATGGATTCATCACGTCCCAGCTGTGTGACCTCTAGCAAGTAACGGCACTTCCCCCTGCCTCAGTGTCCTCACCTGTGGAGAGCGGCTCCTGCCCCAGAGCCCCTCCGTGGGCAGTTGTGAGGCTGAGCCCAGCGCCCAGCAAGGCCTGGGAACCGCCAGCTCTCACTGCTGCTGCTTCTGGCCTCAGGCTCAGACACGGCCCAAGCCCCCCATGAGGCAGGCAGGTGCCTAGAGGCCCGAGGCCGTCACGGGAGCTGCCCCAACTCTATTGACACTGCCTGGTGACCTGGGACAAGCCGCCTACCCCATATGGGCCTCTGTTCCCTCACCTCCCCCAAACTGGGCGTTTGGATCCAATTATTTCTGAGGTTCCCTTCAGCTTCCACATTTTGATGAGTCAGATAGAACAGGTCTTCTGTTTTTGTCTCCAAATCCACCTTATTTAGGAAAAATAAAACTTTTCTGCAAAGAAGGGTGAAATCCAGATGCCACAACTCTTCTGCAGGTGACATCATGGGCTCAGGGTCAGAAGGAGACCCCAGCACACCAGGGCTGGCCACTGCTTCCCCACCCGTGAGGGGCCCGAGGGTCACACGGAAGTCCTGGTGCGGGGAAGGCACAAGCCTTCGCGAGTGACTGTGGTTTTGGCCACTTCCCTACAAAACACCAGGACGCTCACCCAGGGAAGGACCCTCCAAGAAGGCTCTCAGAGCAAAGAAGCTCCAAGTCCGAGACAGTCAGGCCACTGGAACCTGGAGCACAGGGCAGGGGCCACCATGCAGCAGTGTCCTGTCGGGTCCCAGGGAGCCACCAGAGGAGCCAGTGAAGACTGCCGTGGCCCCGGGTGAGCTGAGAGCAGCAGCGCTGAAAGGCCACGCACCTGGCCGCCAGGCTCGTTGTCCGCTTGCCGGCTCCGGACAAGCACGGCGAGGCGTGCGGGCTCCTGGGGCACTGGGGACTGCGGGGCGTCGTGACCGTCCGCGGTGGCTCCACGCCATGATACACAGCAGAAGCCCCTTCCCGGGGGCCGAGCGCCCTGGCAGCGTGAGCGGCCTCCACGGTAATGGTCACGTCCGGTGGCAGGTGACCGGAGGGGACAGCCTCTGGGGTCTGAGCAGTCGGCAGACGCCCCCCACTCGGGGGGACAGAGCCTGCACCTCCGCACGGGGAGCCCGCCGGGGCCACGGGAGCACGGCTCACACTCCACACTCCGACCCAGGTGGCCCGGGCCGTCCCACGCCCAGTCCTTCCCACGTACCAGCTGGGTGCGCTGCGGTTTAACTCTGCTCTGACCCGACCCCGTCTCCCTGGGGACGCCCGCAGGTCAAGGGCTCGGTCCCACGGGGCCGGCCCTCCCTGCACAGGCGCCCTGGGCTTCTCCCGGCGCCAGCCACAGCTTCCCACGATTTGTTGGAGCCGGTCACCACCCCAGGAAAACACTGTACCTACTAGATTACTGGTTTATTACGATAAAGGACACAACTCAGGAGGAACGAAAGGACGGCCCGGCCACCTGATCCATTCTGGCTACTTCCTCCAAGGCCCCGACATGAGACACGAGGCTCTGCGGGCCGTGGAGACGACCCCAACACTGGGTTTAATGCTCTGTCTTGAACTTGTTTCACGCCGTCATCTTGCACTGGGTCCCACAAATTACAGAACCAGTCCTGACTTAATAACGGTACCACCTGGTGGGCAGGGCGGCAGGTGTCCCGGGGTCCCGGGGGGGGGCATCCAAAGTCCCCGCAGGTTTCTGCTTGGTTTCTGGTCCTTGAGGTCAGAGATCCTACATCGAGAAAGAACATAACCAGGTCCCGCCTATCCCTGGCGCCACGTCTAACTCAGGCCACACGAAGGTCTGAAGGAGCAGACCCCCATGGGGTCATGACCCCATGACCCCGCAATTCCACCCCTCGGTATCTGCCCCAAAGGACAGAAAGCAGGGACTCAAAGGGATGTGTGCACACCCAGGTTCAGAGCAGCGTTATTCACAGGAGTCAAAAGGTGGAAGCAACCCCGGTGTCGGCGGACAGATGAGATGAACCGTGGTCCATCTGCACGGACAATTCTGTTCAGCCTTAACCAGGAAGCAAAGTCTGACACCTGCTGCAAAACGATGTAGAGTCATCGAAATGCAGGAGGATGCGGGGTGGGGCGCAGGGGGAGGGGACGAGGGGTTAGGGTCTCGTGGGGCAGGTGACACCGTTCTGGAGACGGATGGTGGTGGCAGGTGCACACGCTGTGAATGCATCGCAGGCCACTGAATGGCACACCACGAAACAGTTGAATTTGTTTGTTAGTGGTTAAATTTTACATCATATGTGTTTTACCAAATTTTACTTTAAAAGAAAGAACCAGGGATCCCTGGGTGGCTCAGCAGTTTAGCACCTGCCTTTGGCCCAGGGCGTGATCCTGGAGACCCGGGATCGAGTCCCACGGAGGGCTCCCGGCATGGAGCCTGCTTCTCCCTCCTCCTGTGTCTCTGCCTCTCTCCCTCTCTGTGTCTATCATAAATAAATAAATCAATCTTAAAAGAAAAAAAATAAAAATAAAAGAAAGAACCAGAAAACACAGAAGGCAGGCCAGTGGGAGGAGGAAAAGCAGGCGACGTCGGGGAACGTGCAGACCACAGAGAAGCACCAGGTTCCCACGGGGGTCCCCAGGCAGCCAAGGGGAGATCTGGGCAACGGGCACCCCCAGGGAACCGCAGGAGTGCCCCGAGGGTAGCGCTGGTGCTGGACAACAGCCACGCAAGAAAGCTCAAGGCCAGGCACAACCGCGTCAGTCCCGAGGTGACGGGCTCAGAACGGCCACCAGCAAGGGGCTGGAGCCGGACGGTCACTCTGGGAGCAGGGGTCTCTGTCCGCCTCCCTGTCACCTGCAGAAAGCACCTCCACGGCGAGAGTCCTCACCTGGTTCCCAGCACCCTGCACCCCACAGCTCTCCGCAACACGCCAGAAAACAGCCCCTACTGTGGCTATGTTTGCACGAGTTTTTTTGTTTTTGTTGTTGTTTGGTTTTTGTTTTTGTTTGTTTGCACAAGTTTTAAAACTTGCAGCTTCATTACGGAAAATCATGAAGCATGCGGGAGAATGGAAGTTATCAGCAGCCTCGCCACCCAGAAACGACGGCTCCCACACATCCTGGCACCTAACATGCGCTTCCAGACTGAAGGAGACCAGAGCAGGACCCCCGGCACAGGCCCCTGTGCAAGAAGGTCGCCGGCCCTCCGGGCTGCTCCCTGAAAGCAGGAGGTGACGCTCCCACCCGTGGACGGTGCCCTCCCTGGAGCAGGAATGAAGCTGCTCTTACCACAGAGACAGGAAACGCGGGTAGGAAATCCGTACGAACGAACCCGTCCCTCGTCGCGACGCCCTTCACCCCCCCCCCAGCCCAGCACAGACCCCTCTGTGCGGCCCACTCGTCACCCACTCGCGGCTTCTCTGTCTAAAAGGCATGAAAGCTTCCCGCTCTGGTCCCTCTGGGGGCTCGCTCTCCTGGGGAGCCTCCCACGTCCACGCGGCGGTCCCGATCCCGGTTCTCCCGTGCATCTGCCCGTCTCACTTTATGTTGGGCTCAGCCCGAGACTCAAAGGCTAGAGAAGGGCTCCTCCTGCACCTCAGACACACGCGTCTGGAGAAGCATCCACACGTGTGCACGGACACACACACGCACCTGTCCACATACACAGGTGTGTTGCACTTCTCATCTTTAATAACAAAAATAAAAATCTCTCAGGCGCCTGGGTGGCTCAGTCGGTTATGCCGTCTGGTCCGGGGTCCCGGGATCCAGTCCTGCATCGGGCTCCCTGCTCCGCGAGGCGCCTGCTTCTCCCTCTGCCTCTGCCCCAACTCCTGCTTGTGTTCTAACAAGTAAATAGAATCCTTAATAAAAAAAAAATCAAAAAATTAAAGTTACCGTGTCTGCTCTTTCCATGCCTTTAAAAACCTCACCCGTTAGCAGCGTCTCCCGTATGACTCACTCTTCTTTTGAATGATGTATCGTGGCGAGTGGAGAAGAGGCCCTTGTGTGGCTCAAGTGCGTTTCATTTGGACTGATTGGTCCGGCGGCACTGTGGATGCTGCAGGCCGTGGGCGCCCGGGGCTGGGCAAGGCGCATGCTCAGCACCTTCCCACCTGGCCAATCCCTAGGCCCAGGGGTTGCATAAGCTCCTCGGCGCCCGTGGCTAAAGGGTGCTCCGGTTTACACTCTACAGGGGTCAAGCGACAACCCCTACCAAGAAATCAACTTTGACTTGATTAAATTTGCTAAACAAATGGTATGATTTTGCTACAAACGTGGAGCCGATGTTTAGTACAAATGCCCCTGGGGAGGTGCCTCTGCACCTGCAAACACGCCCCACAGGCCAGGCTGGGGAGGACACAGGGTGCCGTCCGCCTCCCCGGCCCCCTCTGCCCACTGAGGACCGCAGCTGGTTTGCAGGGAGCGGCTGCAAGCGGGGCAGACCCGGGGCCCCGGCCCTCAGGGGCACATTAAAGGCCCTACCCGTGGCCTGCCCCTGCTGGTGTGGATGCCACTGATTTTTTTTTATTATTATTATTTATTTATGATAGTCATACAGAGAGAGAGAGAGGCAGAGACACAGGCAGAGGGAGAAGCAGGCTCCATGCACCGGAAGCCTGACGTGGGATTCGATCCCGGGTCTCCAGGATCGCGCCCTGGGCCAAAGGCAGGCGCCAAACCGCTGCACCACCCAGGGATCCCAATGCCACTGATTTTGTGTCAGAAGTTAGCTGACCCCGGGAACGCATCATTAAGGAGCTTCGTCTGCAGCGTCCACTCACGGTCCTCGCGGGGCTGTGAGCACCTCAGGGCAGCAGGAGAGCGGGGCTCCCAGCACCATGGGCCCCGCCGAACTGTCATCCTCGGGGGCCTCGGGATCGCCCGGTGGCTGACTTGCTCGGGCCAGCCGCCCTCTGCCCGCTGCGCGTGGGCCTAACCTCCGTGGCCCTCCTGGCATGAGCACGGCAGGGGGAAGGACACGAGCACAGGAGCGGCAGGAGGCGATGGCCGTACCCCACAGGGACGCAGCGGCCACCGCCCAGCACTGGGGACACGCCGGGAACGTGGCTGCCATCTGCTGCAGGCCCCAGCTCCGTGCGCGTCCCGCTGTGTCCAAGGACCCGCTCCAGGCCCGCCACAGAGCCGGAGCCGCGTGCCCTCCCCGGGCACCCCCCACCCCCCCGCGGACCCAAGCCCAGCTGGGAGTGAGCGGGTGACAGCGCCCCTCCTCACCCGGCTGCTGCCGGGGGTCCCCTCCTGCGTCCCATGGGGCGCACGCAGGAAGCCGCCCGTGCCCGCCGCTCCTGGGGGCCCCTGTTCCGCCTGCGCCCCGTTCGAGTCTGTGGGAACCACTCCGGACGCCGACTCCCTGTCCCCAGAGGATGTCACCCCCTGGCACACCGGAGGAGGTGCATCCAGGGAAACGGGCTCCCGCTGCAGCCTCCCCGGCTTTAGGGCAAATTTTCAGACAGAAAGATCGACTGTTCCAGAAGCCTTGGCAGGACTGGCTCGTTTACTCTGCTGGTCAATATTCACTCCAAGTCCTTAAGTATGTGTCTGCGACTTGGGCAGCTAGGTCCCCAGGCGCGAGGCGGGGGGCAGAGGCCCGGGGCAGCCGTGAGCCCCGACGGCGCGGCCGGACCCGCAGGTCAGGGGCACCGGGCCATTGCCCTGTTCACCAGTGCGGGGCTCCCGCGGCCCGGCTGGAGCTGGGGGGCAGGGTGACCGTGGCTGCCACACCCCTGAGCGCCCCGTCCCTGAAGGCCGGCCCAGCTCTTCTCTGCAAGTAGGAAAGTGACGTGACCATGAGGAAACCACGGGGACCAGAGGGGCTGCGGGAGGCGTGGGTCCCCAGGTGGGGAGCGGGCACAGCCGGCCCGGGGCCAGGGCCCGAGCAAACGTTTCATTTCTCACCATAAGCAAGGTTCAGGACTTCTGCATTCTGCTCATCTGTACACCACGCAGTCATAAAATACTATTTTTAATATGTTTTTATGGAGGAAGGCCCATGAAGGCCAAAACGCCCTGGACGGGGGAGGTTCATAACCTGCCCCCCAGAAGGGCCGGAGGACCTGGGGCGAAAGGCAGGGCAGGGGTGGGGAGGGGCCTCAGGCAGAGGGAGAGGCCACAGCCAAGACGAGCAGGGACCGGGGCTCGGCACAGACTGGGAGGCCCCTGGACCAGACGCCTCCTCGGGTGGCAGGTGGCACCCGGCGTGGGAGGCACAGGGTGAGGGGGAAACGAGCCCCCAGGGGCAGAAGCGCCAGCGCCAGGCAGGCAGGGAAAGGTCAGAGCAGCCCACCAACGTGGGGTGGGGGGTGAGCTCCACCCTCCTCCCACCTCACCTAGGGTCCCCAGGGACCCCGTGCAGCAAACCCACCGACCTTGCCCTCACATCGGCCCCACAACTGGTTTACTCACACACACCGGCTAGCCAGCTCTGTACTGCCACCAGGGCCATCTCCCCGAGAGCCCCCACCATGTCCCCACCCCACCAGCCCCACCAGGCCCCACGCTGCCTCAGCAGCCACCTCCCAGGGAGACGTCTCCACAGTAAAGCCCCCTCAGCTCAGCCCCTCGCAGCCAGATGGGGCAAGTACCTCTGGGGGGGCCCCGACCCTGCCACACCCAAGGTCAAACCTGCCCCAGTGACAGGAAGCAGGGCACAGGCGTGGACCTGCCTCTGTGGGCGTCTGGGGTCCTCACTGCTGATGGACGCCCTCAAACAGTGGCCCCCAGAGTCAGGCCTCTCCCGCCCCTGCACTCGCATGCACAGCCCCAGTGACCTTCCAGACTCTGCTGAAGCCTGTCTCCTTTCTACGTTTCAACCATGAAGCCGCCGGCCCCCACCCCACACGCTGGGTGTCCACTCAGAGCTCACGATTCCACATGCATCTTGGGTGACGTGGTGGGTTGTGTGCTGCCCTCAAAAGAGGTGTCCACACCTCAGCTCCCAGGACCTGGGAATGTGACCTCATTTGGAAATAGGCTCTTTGCAGATGTAAGGTAAGGACATCATCCTGGGTTATCCGGGTGGTCCTTGAATCCAACGACAAGTGTCCTTTACAGACATAGAGAGGATGTCCACGTGTAGATGGAGGCACGTGACACTGCCAAGGAGCTCAGGGGCCACAGTCTCCCCCAACCCCTGAAGCTGGAAGAGGCAGGAAGGATCCCCGGCAGCTTCTAGAGGGAGCACGGCCCTGCCTCACCTTGACCTCCGATGTCTGGCCTCCGGAATGCGAGAGGATCTATCCGGTTGAGCAGTTTGTGGTCCCTCGTGGCGGCTGCCCCGGGCAGCTGACACAGCTGGCAACCACGCAGCGTGACTCGTGGGCTGCAAGGAGCTGCTCCTACTCCTGCCCTAACGAGCACGTCCGGGGAAAGAAATACACACGAGAGAGGGGGGGAAACTGTACTGAGCCACGAGGGGAAGTGTTAGCAGTTCCGGGAGCAACCGTGGCGCAAGTCAGGGAAAAGGGTGGGGGGGGGGGAGCATAAAAGCAAAGGGATTTGAAATCTCAACCGCTGTGGAGCAAAGGACCAGAGCCTCCCCCGGAGAGGCTGGTGCGGAGTATTCAGAATTGCTCGTTCCCAGGAAGGGCTTCCAGAGCCCTGGGACGGGGTTTTAGTACAGCTTTGCCGACCAGCCAGCACTGGGCAGACGGCCCCAAATCACCCAGGGTGCTCAGGCCCGTTGTGGGGAATCCAGGAGGGGCTGGGGGAGGAGAGGCAGGGGCCCCAGGGCGCAGTGGCTCTGTTCCCTGGAGTGGCCTCTGCTGGCCAGAGACCAGGGGCGGCGCCTTGACCTGAACACTCCCCTCTGGGACACACACAGTCCTCGGGGACTCTGGTTGGTGTCGGGCTCTTTTGCCTTTTCACAGCAACACAGTTTCTGGTGCGGTGTTTTTTTGTGTTTTTTTTTTTTTTTAATGTGAATGATTTCAAACAAAAGCAACGATGAAATATACATGAACGTTACCACGCATGGCTTTTTAGCTAGAAAAATTTCCTCATAGTTAGAATAACTGCTTCAAAGGGTTGTATAGCTGGGAGCCATTTGATTAGGTTAACACGGGAGAAACAACATTTGCAGAAAGCACAAATCCGATAACCACGTCTGGACCAGGGAAAGCAATGTATTAGTCCACAAACAAATGAGACGCCGTATTCCTGGACGCCTACCTGAAGTTACAGGCGTGTGCACAAAACGAGGCGGTGGCCGCAGTGTGCCAGAACCAGGCCCTTGGCCCCAAGCCCGGCTGAACACGGCTGCGCCCAGGGGTACGGATGCCCCCTGCCTCCCGCACACAGTTCTGAGGGACGGGATGCTCTGAGGCCTCTGGTGTGGCTGCATCTCTGCCCGGCGCCTCCCTGAGCCCTGGCCCGCCCTCCGGCACTACGGAGGTCCTTCCAAGAGCCGCAGACGAAAATCCCCTGCACGAAAGCCTTTGTCTCAGAGTCTGCTTCCTGGGAACTGGCCCGGTCCTGGCTTAACACCCTCCTGTCCCCATTTCAAGAATTCCATTTCCTCTTCAGTCTCCTCGAGAAATCTGAACTCTCCCATCTTATTTTCAGACTGTGCTACTTCTACTTCCTTGGGTGTGCCTTTTCCTATGTGGGTTCTCCTGACTTTCTCAGGGTTATGAGTTTTGGGTTTTTTTAAGATTTTTTTAAGCTAATTTCTACACCCAACGTGGGGCTCGCTCTCACAACCCGAGATCAAGAGTCACACGCTTTACCTGCTGAGCCAGCCAGGCGCGCCCCTGGGCTATGGGTTTCTTACAGTGATTTGTCATTTTTGTTTGCAACTTTTCCCATGGACATTATCAGATTTTGCAATTGCCTCAGACTGGCCCTACACGCTGCAGGGTTAAAGCAGATTTTGCAATAAGGATTTGGGGCTGGAAAAGCCTTGTTCTCACCACTCCATCTGGTCCCCACCTTTCCTGGACCTCCCTCCAGTCTCCTCACCCCCTCCCCCTGGCCTTTCCTCCAGTCCTGGGCCTGGGAGCTTTCCTCTTGAACGTGGCTTCTTCTGTTCATGTATTTATGCATTTGCAGTTTGCTTATCAGGGTATTATGCTGAGTGAAATAAGTCAATTGGACAAGGACAAACATTATATGGTCTCATTCATTTGGGGAATATAAAAAATAGTGAAAGGGAATAAAGGGGAAAGGAGGAAAAATGAGTGGGAAATATCAGAAAGGGAGACAGAACATGAGAGACTCCTAACTCTGGGAAACGAACGAGAGGGGTGGTGGAAGGGGAGGTAAGCGGGAGGATGGGGGTGACTGGGTGACGGGCACTGAGGGGGGCACTTGACGGGATGAGCACTGGGTGTTTTTCTGTATGTTGGTAAATTGAACACCAATAAAAATTAATAAAATAAAATAAAATAAAATAAAATAAAATAAAATAAAATAAAATAAAATAGAAAGAAAAATAAACTATATTTTAGGTTTGAAAAATAAATAAATAAAATAAATCTGCCTTCTCTACGTTGTCTTTATTAGTCTATGTCCACCCTCTGAAGCCACCTAGAAAAGGTGCCTTTCTTCTGATATCTTACCAATAGGTGGTCACTGATGGTGGTTCCCGTGCTTTTTCAGCCTGAACATCCCTGTGCTGCCCAAAACACAGTTCTGGAAACTTTTACTCCCTAGAAATCCTTCCCTGGCTGCACTCCCATGTGCCAATTAATATTTAATTCTCTTAATAAAATTTTCTTAATATAACTCTCACCATTTTATTTCGCCATTGACGAGTCTACTTAGATTCCTAATTTCACACCAGAATCCTTCTGTGCCCAAAGAGTTACGCACCCACAGCCCAGCAATCCCCCCCAGGACATCCGTGATAGATGGCCAGCCTGCCCTTCCCGGAATATTCTAGACACGGAGAACACAGAGTCACCAGCCAGTTCTCAGACCGCTGGGCAGACACTGGACATGTCGGTTCTTTCACTGAGTCCAAATCTCCCTTCAAAAAAGATGAATGTTCAAGGACGGCAGCGGCAAGGCTGAGAAGGGGGCAGGCCAGACACCCGAACACCCATGATGTCAGGGAGGGATTAGAGACAAAACCTGTAAATGCTGACTTTGTGTGTCTAGTGGCACAGACTGTCCAGGACACACTCCTGTGGTGGGGCTGGGGAGGGGGCAGGGTCATGAGCATTAACTGGCTTTAACACGTAGATAAATAAAAGCGTATACGTGCGTCCACATATGCAAATATGTAGGCGGAAACACCCGGATGGTTGCTGCCAGCAGCTGCCAGTGGCTCTGCATCGGGAGGAGACGAGAAAGGCACAGGGCAGAGCACGAAGCAGGTTTTCTGTCTTATGACTAAATACTTCTACATTGTTTGAACTTGTCCCACGAACATACACAACTTGCGTTATTTACAAAGAAAAAGGAAAACCTATTTTCCAAGGCCAGGTGCAATGAAAAATAGTTCTCCCCGCCCGCGTGAGTATTTGCTGTCTGCAGACCCACGCCAAGAGCACCACGGGCCCGTGCTCGCCGCGCCTCGAAGTAAGCCCGTCACCACCTCCTCTAACCGAAGAAAAGGCAGACGCAGAGAGAAGTCAAGTAATTTTCCCAGGCCGCACAGCAAGGACAGCACCGGCCAGGATGATCACCCCGGGGTCCGACCCAGAGCCCGCGCACCCACCCCCTGCCCTGCCAAGGGCTTCTTCAGCCTGAACTTGAGCAGATGATGCTTGAGCACAGGAGGCAGTGTCCAGCAGCTGCCCCCTCCTTCATGGGGTGGCCCCAACACCCTGGCTGGTGAGCCATGAAGGCCAACGTGACAAGCTCATGAAATTGGCAGAAAAGACTCAATAAACTCACGTTCTAGAATGTTCTAAAGAGCATTCCATATACACAGTCATATACCTTATGTGTGAAAGCACAGTATCGGGAATCCTTGCTGTTCCTGAGTCTGGGATGTGTAAGTTCCATGGCTTGGATCAAGATCCTTAAATTCTCTGTGTCCGTTTCCTCACCTTTCAGACAAAAATACCTCACAGGCTGCTCTGAGGATTAAGTGAGAATCACAAGGACGGGAAGACGTAGAGCGTTGGCCACACGTAAGCACTTAAGGCCTCAGCCTAGGTGTTCACGCTCTATCATAGTTGTGCCTCGACTGCCTGGCTGGGGGGGCAGGTGTCTATGCCTCAGGGACAGGGCCACTGCTGAGCGACACACCGGGACCTGACACCCCCAGCCCCGAGAGCAGCCCCCGCCTGCCCCACAGCCTCCATTGGCTCTGAATGTTCCATCGAGAAGCTTCCTCCTGCCGATAAACACCTGCCATGTCTGCTGTGCCCGCCCACCTGCCCGGGGAAGATCAACCCTGCAGGACACCAGATCCCCGGCCCCGTCCTTGCGGAGGCGAGGCGCAGGGAGCAGCCGTGTGGGGTCCTGCAGAGCCACGCAGCATCCACGAGGCTCCTCCTCAGGTGAGCGGGTCTGCGCAGAACACGCCTGACGACCCTTACAAATGCCGGCGAGCTGAGTTAATGAGCAGAATGACAGTAACGGTGGAAACAAAACGAGCTCACGCCACTCTCCACGGCAGCAGCCAGAGGAAAACAAAGCCCAAGCCCTCAAAATTCTAAGACGCGAGCAGACCTATTTATCCGTGTCTCATTAAATACCCTGTTCCTTTGGAAAATAAATTCCCGTAATTCTTTCCCCAATTAGACCAATAAGCTACCAATAAACTACTTTAGTGTTTTTTTGTTTGTTTGTTTGTTGCTAAAAAGTTTTCCCAATCCCTCCGCACTCGCAGCTCTGAAACCAAACACCTACAGTTAGAAGCTTAACTAGGCAGGGACGAGGGTCTGAATTCCTTGGTCCTCTGTCCTTTCCCTTGGCCTCCATCCGGCCACCTCCTTGCCCGGTCCTCGTCCAGCACCATGGACAGGGGGTGGACCCGACCTAGGGTGAGGCCACGCTCCTCCTCTGACCAGCGGGTGGCCAGGGACAGCCCTGGAACAGGAGTGAGTCCCACTGGGAAGACGGGACAAACACATTTCGCCCAAAGGGACCCCCTTCTTGTCAATGCACAGGCTGCCTCACCACACCCCACTCCCACCCATGGGCCCCACAGACTCAGGGAAGCCCATGGTTGAGGGGAAAAGTTGGGACTTGGGCTCAGACCCACAGACCTGGGCTCAAATCATCCCACACATCCTGTACCCGTCCTTACCTCTCTGAACCCGTGTCCTGCCTGCAAAATGGGGTCTCAGTCGCTAGTCAGCTTTGCTGTGAGGCTCTGGTGCAAGGAAAGAGCCTGGCTCGGCGGCGCCCTGAGCGCTCCAGGCCTGATGCAGCCCTTTACCGAGGCTGCGTGCCACCCGAGGAGGCAGAAGAGAAGGGTCCCGCGTGCAGACCTGAGCCCCATCCTGGATGTGTCCTTACCCTGGGCCGTCAACAGAGAAAAATGGATTAACCTGTGTTTGATGAGGATGCTTTCTTACTTGCCAACTGTGATGCATCTTTCCAATATACTAACGCCCCTAATGAAGATGTGCACAAGATTAACACACGCAATTAGAAAAGAGAGCCTTTTTGTCTCCTTCGATACAGAATCAGCTTTTTATTGCACAATTTATAATATCTTCACATTTTCAAAGTCAAGGAACACAGAAAGGGGAACTCAGCATGCCAGAGTGTATCACGTATAATTATCTTTGGAGGAAAATGAAAACAAACTCATGAGATAAATCTCACTGCCCATTGAATAGTGAAAACCCACAAGAAACGGAAAAACGTCCATCAGTTTGGGTTCACAACAAGCACCCTTGTAAATCGGCTTCATACACCCTTTGTGACCTTCAAGAATGTGGTGAAGTATCCTGGGCAGTATTTTTGACATGAAATAACAGCATTTAAGGAATCCATAATATCAGATTCTCAATGGGTTTTCATAGGCTTGGCTGCCAAGGTCAGAAGACAGGCAGCGGGGAACACTGCCCTCGGCCGGCCGCAGTCCTGTGGGTGGGGAGGGGTTGGAGGGCACCGGACACCAGCCAGGAGCCCCAGGCTGCCCAACAGGCTGCGCCCTGACCACCCAGCTTCAAAGAGAGGACGCCTCCCGCCTGTGCATTGCCCACCATGGCCAGAGGATGGAGGGCACTGCCTCCCTGACCACGAAGGATGCCATCGTCCACCCGAACCGTGGGCCGAACCGACGATGCTGGGCTTTCTGGCCCCTGCAGCCGGACAGAGATCCTTTGCCAGCCACCATCTCCGAGACAGCCTGGCGCAGAGAGCTGCTGCCCAAGCACAGGGGTGCCCCTGGGCCTCGTGGGGGACACAAGAGGGCACAGCACCCACCAGCCAACTCAAGGGTCACAGTGGGCACTTAGTGACCCCCCAGCCCCTCAGAGCATCAGGCATGAGACACAGGGCCACACCTGCAAGAGTTACTGTGTTATCAGCCTGACATCTGCAAGTCCCCCCACCACCACCACCACCTACAGGGAAGGGAGGAGGTAGAGTGGGGAGGGCAGGGGGAGGGGGAAAGAGAAGGGAGAGTGGAGGGTGGGAGGGGGTGAGAGATCAGAGGTGGGAGGGAGAGGGCAAAGGAGGAGAAAAGAGGGAGGGAGGGGGAGGGGGAAAGAGAAGGGAGAGTGGAGGGTGGGAGGGGGTGAGAGATCAGAGGTGGGAGGGAGAGGGCAAGGGAGGAGAAAAGAGGGAGGGAGGGGGAGGGAGGGGAGGGAGGGGGAGGGAGGGCAGGCCGGGCCTTCGGGCACTGGGGCTTACAGAGAGAAACTATTCCTTGTGCAATTCTTAGAACAAGAGCATTAAAAATAACCTGTGGGAATTATTCTGACTTTCAAGAAGCTCTCTTAAAAGGCTACTTCCTCTCTCGGGAGGGTAAGATCCTTTCTTATGGTAAAATCTGGGGAAGACAAGAAAGCAGGTCTGTGGTTCTCAAGGGAAGGCTGCGGATTGTAGACACTGGGAGAAGCCCCGAGGCCGGTGTCCCTGGATCATTAGCCACCAGCAGAAGGGGATCCTGTGTTAGCTTTGGGGGCGGGGGCCGCTCAGGCCCTGGGGCGCCTCCTCCCCAGCCACACGGACCCAGAGCAGCAGCCGACCGTACACTTAGGAGGGGAAGACGGTAAATCTCATGAGGTGTTCATTTTGCCATAAGAACATAGAAAAATAGGTCTTTGAAAGCTTTAGGAGTGAGGGGGGGGGCGGTGAGCGGAGCCCCAGCCACCCCGCTGCGGCCCAGGGGAGGCGCTCACTCCTCCTGCCTTGCGGGACTTCCCGCTGTGGCTTCCCCAGGTCGGGCCTTCACCTCCACGTCTTCTCTCTCAGGGACACTGGTGTCTCCCCCTAAGAGGCAAAGGTGGCCCCCAGGCCCCGTGGTCCTCTCCTCTCCCCGGGGACCCCAACCGGCCTGCAGCCAGACAGAGCAGGTGCCCTGCTGCGGTGACAGGACCCAAACTCACAGCTCAGCAAGGAGGGTCAGGAGACCAGCCTTGCCTCCTCCCACCCCACCCCACCCCTCCGCAAGTCCCCCACCCCCCCGCCAGGACCTGCCAGCGGCCCCCACCCCATCCTTCCTCCAGGACACCAGGCCGTCCTCTCTCAGGGCTCCAGGTAGGAAGAGGGCCCTGTCCCGGGCAGCCCCCAGCCTCTGGGCCCCCTGGCTGCCCCCAAACAGCCCAGGGCCGACCTAGCTCTCCACATCCCACACCTGCTCGGTACTCCGGGGCTGCTCGCAGTCAGCCTCCCACTGCGTGGGGTCCCCTCCCCGGGTGCTAGAGCCCCATATGGTGTGCCCAGTACCTCCAGGCCCTCCTGGGGGACACAGGGGGGCTTCCAGCATGTCCCCCTCCCTCAGCTGCCCCAGAGCTTGCAGGGCCCCCACTCCCCAGGGTCGCATCCCGAGGAAGAGCTCCCATGTCACACGTGCCCTGTTCTGTCCCGAAGTGGGAAACGGAGCTGCAACTCCACGTCCTTACGACGTGCGGCCTGGCGGGCACCAGAGGGCGGAGGGGGGATCCTGGGAAGCTCCCAGCGTCCTAACGCAGGTGCCTCGCTGGGTGGACGCACCGCCTTGGCTGGACGTCCCGTGGGCCTCCTGCAGCTCAGGGACGTCCTACCGGGAAGCCGCCCACCCCAAGGCCTTGACCTCCCGGCTCCGACCAATCCCTGCGGCTCCCCCAGCCCAGGGGTCCCGCCTCCCACTTTACAAAACCACTTTGTGCACCGAGAAGACTCCAGAACTCTTCCCCGCCACCGGCCCCGGGCCCCACCAGCAACACTACTCCCGGCACCACGTCCAGCCCCACGCGTCCTGTCCCGGCCCTCACTGCACGGCCGCGTCCATGACCTGTGGCCCAGAGGGGAGGCCCGGCCTGCGGGGCAGAAGCCGGATTCTCTGCCACAGAATCAGAGGCCCCAAATCCTCAGGGACCCCATCCAGAATCTCAGAATCTCAGGTCCTCTGCCCCTGCCGCCCGGGCCCGGGGCTCCAGCTGCTGCCAAGGTCTTCCCTGGGGACCACCTGCCCTTGAGTCCTCACATCCCCACATTCCCCCAGCGCCACCTGCTGCCGCCTCCTCCATCCACCAGGGCAGCATGACCTGGGTCAGGCCCAGGTCTCCCCCCACCCCACCCGACCAGAGGCGGGTCCTCAGGGCCCACCCCCACATCTCACTTCAGAGGCCACCCCTGAGGACGTGGAGAGTCCGTCCTGACCCGGACACCAGTGTGTAGGAGGTTTCCTAGGGACCCTCTGAGTAGGACCCCCCGGGGGAGGGGAGCAGGACGGGGGGTGGGGGGTAAGGCGAGGCCCCCTCCCTGGGGAGCTCTGACACTGGGATGCCCTCCAGGGGGGCACCCAGGCCTGATGCTCCCGCCTAACCCCCGGGGAGGAGCATGACCTGGGGCGTGCGGAGGGCAACTCCCCGGTTGGCTGCTGAGGGGCTGCCGTCAGCCCAGCCCTCCCACGGCTGAAGCCCTCCTCCCCAGCAGGAGCTGGGCTCACCACGCACCTCCTAGGAGGGGTGGCCCTAGGACATGTCACCCACACAAGGAGCCACCTTGGGGAGCGGACAGGAGGCCTTAGTAATGGTGCGGGGGGGTGATGTGAGATGAGCCGGGGGACGCATGGCCACCCCGTCACAGTGACCTCACCCCGGGGCTCCGTCAGAGCAACCACACTCAGTGCCCAGAGCCCTTCCTCAGTGTCTGCCTTCACCTCCCAGCCTCACTCTGAGAAACAGGGGCAGAGGTCACGCCCAGAGGTCACACCAGCAGCCAGGATGCCTTTGCCCCAGGCCACCCCTCACCCCCCACCCCGCACGTCCCCGGGCACCGGGCAGGCAGCCTCCTACCTGGGGCTGATGAGCAAGTTCACTGAGGGCTCACGTGCAAAGCTGACCAGGGTCCCCTCAAAAAATAATTTTTCTATTTTTTAAATTGTGGTAAAATATGCATAACATAAAAGGTACTGTTTTAGGCAATTTTGCAGGACACAGTTCAGTGGCACCAAATACGTCACACTGCTGTGCAGCCGTCAGCACCGTCCACCCGCAGGACGGGCTCACCTTCCCAGCCGAAGCTCTGTCCCCGTTAACCACGAGCGCCCATCACCCCGACGCCACCGTCCACTCCCCGTCTACGTGGCGACGATGGAATCCTGCCGCACCTGCTCTGGGACCGGCTGATTTCCGCCTCGTGTCCCCCGTGGTGGGGCCCGCGTCCCCCGTCCCTCCCGACACTAGACAATCCTGCACTGCACGTGGGCGCGGGGGGCTCAGAAACAGAAGCCGGGCCGCGGCCGGTCTGCGGGTCACGCCTCCGGGGAGGGGTCTCCTCCTCCCGTCTTGCGAGCCGCCGTGTCCTCCAGGCCACTCTGCCAGCAGCTTCCAAACTAATAAAAGCAAAGGGAGTTTTAGATCGCTCCGAATGCAATTATGGGACTTGTGATGCTCGCTTGAAGGAAGAGTTAATTCTGAAATACGGCGCTAATCTGTGCTCATCCTTTCCAGGGGAACCGCACGGCTCCGCCCGGCTGGGCTCCCACGCCCCTCCTGCCCCCTGCCAGGGTCCCTCCCGCAGGGGACCAGCTGCCCCGCTGCAGGGGGCGGCAAACGCTCTTCCTCTCAAGTGGAAGAAGCCCCCGTGCCCCCCGCCCGCTGGCACCCAGCTCCACCGTGGCCCTGGGAGCATCCTGGGACCCTGAGGCCGCGGCACGGGGCAGGGGAGGGCCCGGTCCCCAGGGACACGGAGGCTGTGAGGGGCCTCAACCCCAGGACACCTGCTCCTTGCGGCCCCGAGCACCCCGCCTGCGCCTCAGTTGCTCAATGTATTATGTGCTTTTGGCTCATCCCCCTAACTCATCTTCAGGGGTCCCCCCACACAGGCTGCCCGCACCGCACTGCGCAGGCCCGAGCAGCCCCTCTGGGCTCAGTATGTGCAGGGGCCACTGAAGAGCGAGGCTGGCCTTATCCGGCGACCCCTGCCCAGAGGCCGAGCCCCTGGCTCCCTCGCCCCCTCACCAGGACCCCCACCCAACACCACCCTCTGCCCGCTGCCCTCAGGGACCTGGGCACCGCACCACTGCCCCTCCACCCTGGGCCCAGAGCCCCATTCTGTCCCTGCTGCGCTTGTCTCTGCCTGGGGCCACCCCCACCCCGCCCCAAGCCCTGGTCTGTCCCCCTTGCTCCTGCTCAGCCTCAGCCTGCACCCCCTTCGCTCCAGCGCACAGCTCTCCTCCCATGGCCCTGACTCTGCCAGCACACTGCCTCCCTGTGGGTGACTCCAAAGCCTGGGCCGGGGACGGGGGCGGGGGGCGGGGAGCAGGGAGCAGGGCATCCCCATCCTGCCCCTGGGGAGCCTCATACCCGGGGTCCAGGGGGTGACCTCCCTCTACCCCCATCCCAGTGCCGGCCCCTCCTGCAGTCCCACCACCACCTGGGGAGACCGTGGGGCTCTCTGCAGCCCCCCAGCCAGGGAGGAACCCATTGGGGGGCAGTGGTCTCATCTCCCTCTCCCAGTCCGTCTTCCACCTCCCCACCCACCTCCCCCGCCCCTGTCCCCCAAACCAGGCTTTGTTCTGACCCGAACCCCATCTACCCTCCAGCTGGCGGGCTCCGCCCAGGAAGCAGAGGAGGCCGCTGTCCCCAGCACAGGAGTCTCCTGGAGGCGGGAAGTCAGACACCTGCTGGAAGGCGGGAGGGAGATGCTGGGAGAGGTAAACAGGATTAACACCCCAGAACGGTGCATGCTGATATGCAAATACCTCGGAAGCTGACAGGCCTCGAGGCCACAGCAACTAAAACCTGATTTTTTTTTTAATTTTTATTTATTTATGATAGTCACAGAGAGAGAGAGAGAGAGTGGCCGAGACATAGGCAGAGGGAGAAGCAGGCTCCATGCACCGGGAGCCCGACGTGGGATTCGATCCTGGGTCTCCAGGATCGCGCCCTGGGCCAAAGGCAGGCGCCAAACCGCTGCGCCACCCAGGGATCCTGATTAAAGCAAAGTGTCGCTGATTCCACCCTCCGCAGTCCCTGTAAATCCTCCCGAGCCGGCCTCTGACTTCTAACAGCTCTACAGCCTGAGTCCGGGGAAAGGCAAGGGCACTGCAGAGAGCAGCTTCGAGAACGCGGCCCCCCTTGCTCTGGACGAAGCCCCCGGAGCTGGGCACGGAGGCCAGGACCCAACCCGGACGCCGGTCCCCGGCCGGGACGCCTCCCGCCACCTGGGCTGCCGGAAACACGGAGTAAAAGTTAGAGGGTGTGTTGAGCAGCGACCGGGTGACCACATGAAGGTTCACGCCAGGTCCAGGCAGGTGCGTCCCTACCCAGTGGGCGCGGCCGCTCACAGCCCGATGCCTCTTAGCTCCGCCGCGTGTGTCACGCACGTACCTGGACGTCAGGACACCCAGTCGCTCTCTCCGTGTCCTGCGGCCCGGACCGCCCGAGAGCCACAGCGCGCCCAGGAGGGAGGAGAGACGTTGCTAGGACCGTCCAGGTGTCCCGGGAAACCTGCAGGCGAGGCTCCCCCGCCGCACGTGCAGCCCGAGGGCAAAACGGGACGCGCTTCTCCGGGGTTCCACGGCCGCAGGAGGCACAATCTCCGCCGGCCACCCAACCGCTGTCCTTCTTACAGTAGGTCTTGATCTACGCTTGGAATCAGGAATTCCCGTGTTCAGAGGAAGCCAAACGTGCTCCCCGGGAACCTGTCAGTGAGCAGCCGGCGTCGATCTGTGTGTGGCCGCTGGTGCTTCCGGGAGAAGGACGTCCCGCGCCCGGGCGGGCTCCGAGGGCGGCCGAGCACCTGGCACCTTCTCCGCGGCGTCCGCTCGGCGCGACAGACGGAACCGTCAGGTCATCGGTGTTCGTGGAGGAACTGGAGGCGTCACCATCTCTTTCCCTACAGAATTGTCTTCCGGGTCGAGGGTCTCAGCCATAAACCCTAAAAAGAAATCAGTTTTTACCTCCTAATAAAAGACTCTTAGTCCCTAGAGAAGAAAGCTCCCTCGAATGTGACTGGGTCCCGCCGACAGAGGGAGTTTGGAGCAGACAGGGAATGTGGGGGGCTGGGGAGCTTCTTCTCCACTTCAGGGCCCATGAGGCCCCCTGGCCTGGGGAGGGGCAGCCTGGTGAGCATCAGCGGGAGCCGTTGCCCCCAGGAGGGCAGGCCCAGATGCCCCAAAGGCCTCCCTCAGTCTGGAGCCTCCAGGGGGGTGGGTGGGGCCAGCTACTCACAGAGCTTGGCCACGTCCACGGAGTGGGGACCGGGTGCCCCATCGTGGCCCACATGCCCGCGGGTCCTCATAGGATCCTGTCACGGAGAACAGTCACTCCAGAGCAGGGGACGGACGCAGCATTCTGCAAGGTCACGCGCCAGCATCTCGGGGTCTCTCCTGGACCACACTCTGCTGGCAGCTGCAGACTCCGGCGGGAGCTCCTGCCCCAACTCCCGTGCGCGCTCAGGTGCTGGCCTTCGCAAGGCATCCCGGGGGGCATCCCGGGGGTGTTGACGGGAACACAGACGAGACACGTTGGGAACAGGCTTGTATCTGCTCGCACACGCACGCACATGCCTGTCCTCCCAGACGCTGATGGGGACACCAGCACCTGCTCTGTCTCTGTCGCTCAGCTGCTGCCCTAGGTCGGGAGGGCAGGTCCCACCTCTCCCCCCTGCAACCTGGCCCCTGTCAATGCACCTTTGCAGCCCCCTAAGGGACACAGTCTGTCTCTGCCCCTGGAACTGGGGTGGCTTTGCGGAGTGAAGGTCAGGCTACCAGCCTCCGCCTGGGCTCCAGAGGCGCCCACTTCCTCTCTTGGACGCTGTGACATGGTGAGAACAAGCCCAGGCTGGCCAGGGGGAAGATGAGAGGCCCCACAGAGCCCAGCCGGGTCAGCCAGCCCCCAGCCCAGCCCACGCACCCCATGTATGTGAGACCCCTCCCGAACCCCCGTGGGTAGCAGACACACGAGGGCGCAGACAGCCAGACAGAGGGAGTCAAGGGACACGGTGCTGTTATTGTGGCCACAGACAGTTGATACAGGGGGTGACAAGAAACTTGTCCTATAGGGCAGCCCGGGTGGCGCAGTGGTTTAGCGCCGCCTGCAGCCCAGGGTATGATCCTGGAGACCCGGGATCGAGTCCCACGTCGGGCTCCCGGCATGGAGCCTGCTTCTCCCTCTGCCTGGGTCTCTGTCTCTCTCTTTCTCTGTGTCGCTCATGAATAAATAAATAAAATCTTAAAAAAAAAAAAAAGAAAAGAAAGAAATTTGTCCTATTTACACGAAAGCATAACTAACACAGAGCACTCCCAGAAAGAAGTGAGTCCTATTAAATCGCCAGGCTGCACAGGGTGGCGTGGGCCTGGCTCCCCCACGTTGGAAACCGGGATCCTGCTGTGATCACCAGGTAAGTGCACCTGTTGGGGCGCAGCCTTGAAACGGAACCGGTGAGATGGGATCAAGGTTGGTGGGTCACATTGGCACTGACACGCTGACCCCAAACTGCACGATGCCCCTCACGGGGAACAAGCTGAGGGCACCAGCATTCTTCTACGTTGTTTCTTACAGCTGCGTGGGAACCTACGACCAAGCTGTGTCGAAGCCCCACGGGCCAGCATGTGCACAACAGGCTGGAGCAGCCCCAACGGCACGCGGAGCCCGGGCAGCTCTTGCAGGAGGCCAAACCCTGGGGAGACAGAAGCCAGAAGAGTCAGAGGGTGCGTGTGGACCCACGGGGGCCTCTGGGGATGGCAGGAGGTGGACAGCCTGAGGAAGCGAGGATCTGGAGGGCGGTTGGGCTTTGGCAGCAGGGAAGAGGGAGGATGCCCAGCGTCTGCGCCGGGTGCCAGGGTGGATTGCCCCCAAAGCAGCAGAATCTTGTACAGAAATACACCAAACTTTTAACTTTGATAGGTCATTTGAGTTTGGGAACAAGTCTACTTTGCCAAAATGAGTCTTCCCTCTTTAATTAAAATCCTTTATTAACTGCCAAGCTAATAGCGTCCCCCAAAACAGACAAGATAATGAGCCCACATCCATCAGCCCAGGCGGGATGCAGTCCAAGCAGGCGGGGGTGAGGGATGAGAGCGGGTGGGGGTGCTCGGGAGAGGGGGCCGGGCCCCCAAGGACACGCCTCCCCTCGGCTGTGAGGACGGCAGTCCCATTTGGGGCACAAACTGTGGATGTGTCTGACGATCCCTGAGGGACACACGGGGCCCAGGGGTCCTCCCGCCCATAGCTTTGCAAAGTCACATTTTCCTCGATGGCCCCCATACTGCTGGCCAGTGGGAGACTGTGTGCATGCCCAGTGGAGGCCTTGTGGGAACACAGGGCCCTGGTCCAGCAGGTCTGAGGCTTGCTCTTGGTCTGGGCCAGGCTGAGCAAGAGCAGTGAATATGGCAGGTTTGTGCTGCCGGCGGGAGCTGGGCCTGCGCCCCAGGAGCCCTGGATGTAACCCCCGACAGGGAGCGAGGTCAGAGAGAAGGGGTAGGAACACCCGGGGTGGCCACCCGTCCAGGCTTGGTCCTCCCCAGCACAGGGCCATGGTGCAGTGACTGCCCACCTGCCTGCTCGGGGGCCCCCGTGATGGCCCTAACCCCATTTCTTTCACTTCATTTGAAATAGTCCAAACAGACAAGAACAGAGACCCATATCACAAAAGCCATGTCTACACCACCAGCCTTACCCAACCTTAAAACCGTATCTCTCTTACCTTTATGTCTAAACTAAATACCCACAAGTCCACACTGACAACGCACCAGTGACTGGACAAATAGACAAATGGAAAGAAGGGGAAAATGTCCCAAAATTTCCATGTAGAAGAATTCCAAGCAATGCATTAAATACTCCCCCTGAAGATGCCCCCTTCAGTGTGGGTGCGTGGTGACTCCCTTCCAAAGACCACAGTGGGAGCCACGGGGGCTGGACTCCGCACCTCCACAGGTGATCAAGGTGAAGGGCAGCAGCGGCGAGCCACGTTGACAGTGGGGATCCTCTGCTAGGATGTGAGGAGGAGCTCACCTCACCTCCGGGACTTCCTCCCCCAAACCCACCGCCCCATCTAATCACGACAAGCCCTCAGGCAAACCCCGATTTCGGAGCGACATCTTCCGAAATACCTGGCCAGACTCTGGAGACTGCCGAGGTCATCAGAACAAGGCCAGCCTGAGAGGTCGCCGGGGACATGACAAGCAAGCGCTGAATGGGATCCGGGGGCAGAAGAGGACAGGGGGGAAGACCAAAGGGACTCGGGGAAAGTGTGGGCTTCAGCTGCTGATGCTGTAGCAATATGAGCTCGTTGGTTATTGGAAATGGACCCCAGGGAGGTCGGATGCTCCAACAGGGGACACCTGCCGTCCGCCTGCTCAGTGTTTCCCTAAATCTGAACCTAGTCTAGGAGACAAATCTTGATTTTAAAATCTAAGCTCAGGGGGATCCCTGGGTGGCTCAGCGGTTTAGCACCTGCCTTTGGCCCAGGGTGTGACCCTGGGGTCCCGGGATCGAATCCCACGTCGGGCTCCCTGCATGGAGCCTGCTTCTTCCTCTGCCTGTGTCTCTGCCTCTCTACCTGTGTGTGTGTCTTTCATGAATAACTAAATAAAAATATTAAAAAATAAATAATAAAATAAATAAAATTAAAATAAAATAACATAAAATAAATAAAATAATAATAAAATAAATAAAATAAAATAAATAATAATATAAATTAAATTAAAAAATAAAATAAATAAAATAAATAATAATATAAATTAAATTAAAAAATAAAATAAATAAAATAAATAATAATATAAATTAAATTAAAAAATAAAATAAATAATATAAATTAAATTAAAAAATAAATAAAATAAAATAATAATAAAACAATAAAATAAAATAAATAAAATAATAATAAATAAAAATAAAATAAATTAAAATAAATAATAAAATAAATAATATAAATTAAATTAATAAATAAATAAAATAATAATAAAACAATAAAATAAAAATAAATAAAATAAAATAAAATAAAATAAAATATAAAATAAAATAAAATAAAATAAATAAAATAAAAAATAAAATCTAAGCTCAAACGGTGCCCACGTCCCCAGGGCGGGCCAGCGCCTGTGCGCTCCCGGTCCTCGCGCGCCCCCTGGTGCCCGGCGGCCTTCCTGCGGGCGGCGCGGGCCGGGCCGGATCGTGGTGTGCAGCGCCCCCGCGTGGACACGTGCCGCCCCGCCCGCCCGCCCCTGGGGTCCGAGCTCGCGCCCACCGCTCGACGCGCCGCGGGGGGACCGTCTCCGGACGTGGCAGTGCGCGCCCCTCCCCGCCCGCCCCCTCCGGGGTCCCCCGGCCCTGCCGCCGCGGGGGCGGGGAAGCTCCGCAGCGGCGCCCGCCGTCACCCGCCCGGGGCTGGAGGCCGCGGCGCCCCCGAGACCCTGCGGCCGCGGCCGGGCCGCACCCGGGACCCGCCAGGAGGGGGCGCACGGGCCCCCACAGAGTCGGCGCTTCTGGCCCAGCCCGGGGGCGGGAGCCCGGAGCCTGTGCACTCCCTCCCCGCGCGGCCCGAGCCTGCGCACCAGCTGCGCCTGGGCCTGGGGCGCGCACCTGTGCGGGGGGCACCTGGCGGGGGGCACCTTGCGGGGGGCACCCTGCGGGGGGCACCTTGTGGGGGCACCTGTGCGGGGGGCACCTGTGCGGGGGGCACCTTGCAGGGGACACCAGTGCGGGGGGCACCTTGTGGGGGGCACCTGTGCGGGGGGCACCTGTGCGGAGGGCACCTTGCGGGGGGCACCTTGCGGGGGACACCAGTGCGGGGGGCAGCTTGCGGAGGGCACCTGTGCGGGGGGCACCTGTGCAGGGGACACCTTGCGGGGGGCACCTTGTGGGGGGCACCTTGCGGGGGGCACCTGTGCTGGGAGCACCTGTGCGGGGGGCACCTGTGCGGGGGGCACCTTGCGGGGGGCACCTTGCGGGGGGCACCAGTGCGGGGGGCACCTTGCGGAGGGCACCTGTGCGGGGGGCACCTGTGCGGAGGGCACCTTGCAGGGGGCACCTGTGCGGAGGGCACCTGTGCGGGGGGCACCTGTGCGGAGGGCACCTTGCAGGGGGCACCTTGCGGGGGGCACCTGTGCGGAGGGCACCTGTGCGGGGGACACCAGTGCGGGGGGCAGCTTGCGGAGGGCACCTGTGCGGGGGGCACCTTGTGGGGGGCACCTTGCGGGGGGCACCTGTGCGGGGGGCACCTTGCGGGGAGCACCTGTGCGGGGGGCACCTTGCGGGGGGCACCTTGCAGGGGACACCAGTGCGGGGGGCACCTTGCAGGGGGCACCTGTGTGGGGGGCACCTGTGCAGGGGACACCTTGCGGGGGGCACCTTGCGGGGGACACCAGTGCGGGGGGCACCTTGTGGGGGGCACCTGTGCGGGGGGGCACCTTGCGGAGGGCACCTGTGCGGGGGGCACCTGTGCGGAGGGCACCTTGCAGGGGGCACCTGTGCGGAGGGCACCTGTGCGGGGGGCACCTGTGCGGAGGGCACCTTGCAGGGGGCACCTTGCGGGGGGCACCTGTGCGGAGGGCACCTGTGCGGGGGACACCAGTGCGGGGGGCAGCTTGCGGAGGGCACCTGTGCGGGGGGCACCTTGTGGGGGGCACCTGTGCGGGGGGCACCTTGCGGGGGGCACCTGTGCGGGGGGCACCTTGCGGGGAGCACCTGTGCGGGGGGCACCTTGCGGGGGGCACCTTGCAGGGGACACCAGTGCGGGGGGCACCTTGCAGGGGGCACCTGTGTGGGGGGCACCTGTGCAGGGGACACCTTGCGGGGGGCACCTTGCGGGGGACACCAGTGCGGGGGGCACCTTGTGGGGGGCACCTGTGCGGGGGGCACCTGTGCGGAGGGCACCTTGCGGGGGGCACCTTGCGGGGGACACCAGTGCGGGGGGCAGCTTGCGGAGGGCACCTGTGTGGGGGGCACCTGTGCAGGGGACACCTTGCGGGGGGCACCTTGTGGGGGGCACCTTGCGGGGGGCACCTGTGCTGGGAGCACCTGTGCGGGGGGCACCTGTGCGGGGGGCACCTTGCGGGGGGCACCTTGCGGGGGGCACCTGTGCTGGGAGCACCTGTGCGGGGGGCACCTGTGCGGGGGGCACCTTGCGGGGGGCACCAGTGCGGGGGGCACCTTGCGGAGGGCACCTGTGCGGGGGGCACCTTGCGGGGGGCACCTGTGCAGAGGGCACCTGTGCAGGGGACACCAGTGCGGGGGGCAGCTTGCGGAGGGCACCTGTGCGGGGGGCACCTTGCGGGGGGCACCTGTGCGGGGGGCACCTTGCGGGGAGCACCTGTGCGGGGGGCACCTTGCGGGGGGCACCTTGCAGGGGACACCAGTGCGGGGGGCACCTTGCGGGGGGCACCTGTGTGGGGGGCACCTGTGCAGGGGACACCTTGCGGGGGGCACCTTGCGGGGGACACCAGTGCGGGGGGCACCTTGCGGGGGGCACCTGTGCGGGGGGGCACCTTGCGGGGACACCTGTGCAGGGGGCACCTTGCAGGGGGCACCTGAGGCCGGATCGGGAGGCGGACCCCGCGGCCAGCCCCACACTGACCAGACTCAGCTAAACGCTGTCCCCCAGGTGGCCAGCCGGCTGCGTCCGTCAAGATCAGGGGACGGCATCATTGCACCGTTTCTTCCACTTCATTTAGAGCCTTTTTTTTTTTAATTGGAGTTCAGTTTGCCAACATAGAGCATATCACCCAGTGCTCATCCTCAGGGCCCGTCACCCAGTCACCCCACCACCCGCCCACCTCCCCCTCCACTGCCCCTAGTTTGTTTCCCAGAGTTAGGGGGCACCTATGGTTTGTCTCCCTCTCTGATATTTTCACTCATTTTTTCTCCTTTCCCCTTTATTCCCTTTCACTATTTTTTATATTCCCCAAATGAATGAGACCATGTGATGTTTGTCCTTCTCCGACTGACTGACTTCACTCAGCATCACACCCTCCAGGTCCATCCACGTCGAAGCAAATGGGGGGTGTTTGTCGTGTCTAATGGCTGAGGAATATCCCACTGTCCACACAGACCACATGTGGCTACTGTGGACGCTGCTGCTATGAACATCGGGGTGCAGGTGTCCCAGCATCCGTATCTTTGGGGTAAATCCCCAGCAGTGCAATTGCCGGGTCGTAGGGCAGGACTATTTTTACCTCTTTGAGGAACCTCCCCCCAGTTTCCCAGCGTGGCCGCACCAGGTCACATTCCCACCAGCAGTGCAAGAGGCTCCCCTTCCCCGCATCCTCGCCAACATGTGTGGTTTCCGCCTTGTTAATTGTCCCCGTTCTCACTGGGGTGAGGTGGGATCTCAGTGTGGTTTGGATCTGTATTTCCCTGGTGGCCCGAGATGCGGGGCACGTTCCCATGTGCTTGGTGGCCGTGTCTGTGCCTTCCTCGGTGAAATGTCTGTTCGTGTCTTCTGCCCGTTTCATGACTGGATTGTTTCTTGGCTGTTGAGTTTAGTAAGTTCTTTATGGATCTTGGATCCTAGCCCTTGATCTGATGTGTCATTTGCAAATCTTCCCCATCCTGCAGGTGGTCTTGTAGTTTTGTGGACTGTTTCTTTCGCTGTGCAGAAGCTTCTTATCTTGCTTGCACACAGGAGTAGAGGGTCACTGCAGAGTCGGGCTGCTCCTGGGCGGCCCCAGGGCATGACCCCCGTGACCCATCCCGGGACCTAGCAGCTCCCGCAGGAGGCAGGAAAGCCTTGCCCTGAGCAGCAGGGCTCCCTCTGACCACACCCGGGGAGCCCTGTGCCAAAGCCACCCCCCGAGGCCCAGGACCCCATCTCCGCCCTGAGCCGGGCACTAGCTGGAGGATGACCACTCGCTGTGCCCCAGGCGGGCGCGGGCTCGGCGCCTCGGCTGAACCCCGGCTCCCCCACTCTGCTTCCCCGGGACCTGGGTCCTCGCAGCGCGCGGCCTTCCGAGGGGGGCAATCCCGTGCTAACCAGTCCCCCTCCCCCGCAGTGGGAGCAGCAGCCGGCCCTTGCCCCGACCTCCGATGCCAGCTCCGCACGCAGCCCAGCCGGGGCGCGCACAGGCTGCCCTCCGCCCTGCCCAGCGCCCCGGCCCCCAGCTCAGGGAGGACGGAGCCGGTCAGAGTGGGCGGGCGGTAGGCTGGACTGTGCAGGCAGAGGCCCTGGGGCCACATGCAGGGCCGCCTGGTACCGTGCGACCCGGGCCAGCGTCCACAGGGTTGACGGGGCCACCACGCAGCGTGCTTGTGAGACCTCGTGGTTTATCGTGTCCGGTATCGCGGGCAGGCCTGACACGCACAGTGGCGAGTGTGGCGCTGAACCACCGACACAGGAACGCACGCGGGGGATGGAGGGGGTTACGCGTCCGCTTCTCTAGTGAACAGTGTGGACGGAGTTCGGAGAGGAGGATCCTTGGCAGGGCGGTGGCTGCGCTAAGAGGCTGAGAGCAGCTCTAGGGAAGGGCACCGGCCTCAGGGACCCATCCCCACGGTCCACGGCCCTGCAGTCAGCGCCCAGCCCTGCTCCCCCGCCACGCTGGCCTCGTGCTCTGCCACCTTGAAATCCTTTCGACTCTGTCCTTGCACTTGCACTTGGGTTGCGTAGGAGGAGCGTAGCGGGGTAATGGGGTGTGCGCGTGAAGACACGTGTAACACGCAGGGCCACTGTGCTCCCCGCCACCCCCCACAGCATTCCTGACGCCCCGATGCCCAGGAGGGAGGCCAGGGGGACTCGGAGCAAGCCCAGGTGAGCGTGTCACCCTACCGTCGAGCAGCAGCGAGCACGTGGCCCCGAGCAACCGTGTTTTCCCTTCAAACCAGAACTCGCTCCGTGCAGAGGGAAGCAAGGGAAACCTGTCTCTGGAACTACCCATTCCAGGGAATGAGGCATCAGTTCTTTCAGCTTCTATCCATTCCCAGAACCCAACATCTGAAACACACATATAAAGAAGGAGTTTGTCTGCAAAGAACCAAGTTATTTTTTTTTTTTTTTAGATTTTAATTTATTCATGAGAGAAAGAGAGAGGCAGAGACACAGGCAGAGGGAGAAGCAGGCTCCATGCAGGGAGCCCAACGCAGGACTCGATCCCAGGACCCCAGGGTCACACCCTGAGCCCAAGACAGATGCTCAACTACTGAGCCACCCAGGTGCCCAGAACCAAATTGCTTTTATTTAGGAAAAAGAAGTTTGGGTTTTGGTAACAAGTACCAATTGTCAAATTTAAGAAAACAGATTTTAATTAAAAATTAAATCAGAAATTGTTCCATATTTCAATTTTAAGCCTTTAACGTCTCCATCTGTATGATGCTTTCCAAGGAGATGAGGGATGATGACCTAAGTCAGGAGCTTCCAATGGACTGCAGTTGTTTTATTGATCAATTAAACTTCATATGACTAGTATAACTAGTTTTAAGTTATTAAAATGAGATTTTCAAGTTATGAAAGCATACTATTTTTTAAAAATCAATCTCAAAAAACAAAAAAAAAAACATTTAAAAAAATCTATCTCAATTTCCAACTCCTCAATATGATTTTTGCAGACTGAAAATGGAAAATCGTGGTTTTCATCCTTTTTGAGCACTTCAGCCATCAGTCAAGACGGATGGGACCAGGAGTTCCTGGCGGAGGCCAGCACCTCGTGGCTCCACATGCCTCACCTGGCCCACGGGACATGGAACCGTCTAAGCTGTCACGTGGGCAGAGCCAACCCTCCATCCTGTTCTCTTCGTGAGGCCTCCTTCAACCCTCGGACCTGGAGTCACTTGGTGCAGCGGGAGGGAGGGTCACCTGTCCTGACGCAGGCAGAGGGGCAGCCCCAGTGAGAGCAGCCCGCGCTCCTCACCACACGCACGCGTAAGGCAGTGGGATTGTGCACCCTCACTGGGGAGGCCTCACGGCAGCAGGGGGCCTCGGCCTTGAGACACACAATCCTGGATGGGGACCCCAGCTCCAACCCTACAGCTGCACCCTTGAGCTGGTCTTGACATATCCTGAGTTCCTTGTTGCACAGAATTCCCAACTCCTCTCATTGGTTTGGGTTTTCTTCCCCATTTTTGGTTAGGAAACAAAATCAGAGCTTAAAAGGGAGCAGGGGAGGTGTCCATTCCTAGAAGCTTATCTCCCTAGGTAGATGCCAAATCCCTAAGAACACTTCCCTGGGAAGAAACTTAACTCTAGCCTGGACACACAAGTGAAGAGGAGTTACTGCCTTCCTCTGGGCCTTTCTGGAAGGGCGGTCTTGATGATGCGGCTCAAGAGGCCAGTCACAAGGCCAGCTGTCCCCTGCACCTTGCAGATGTAACCGCCTGCCAAAGCCCCTTGGGGCCCCCACGATGAGCTCCATTTTACAGAGAGACAAAAGCACAGGGAGGCAGCTAACAGACAGAGCTGGGGTTGCAGAGGGCCCTGCTCCGCAAAAGCTTATCAGTGCGCCTCCAACTGCAGTGCAGCTCAGCCCTGCGACCCACACACATACCCCTACTCCCTCTGAAACATCCAAATTCGCTAAAACCCTCCCACAGCACCTGCCTGGAGTCTCTCCCAACAAAGCCTGGACAGGGCAACATCCCAATGACACAGTCACTTACCTTGTGGGCTCAACCATCTCTCAAGCCCTGGGAGTAACCTTCCCTAGGATCTATAGATCGGAGAGAGGATTTCGATTTTGACAAAACTGGGACGCCTGGGTGGCTCAGTGGTTTAGCAACTGTCTTTGGCCCAGGGCGTGATCCTGGAGTCCTGGGATCAAGTCCCACATCAGGCTCCCTGCATGGAGCCTGCTTCTCCCTCTGCCTGTGTCCCTGCCTCTCTTACACTCTGTGTCTCTCATGAATAAATAAATAAAAATATTTTTTAAAAATGACATAACATGGGATCCCTGGGTGGCGCAGCAGTTTGGCGCCTGCCTTTGGCCCAGGGCGCGATCCTGGAGACCCTGGATCGAGTCCCACGTCGGGCTCCCGGTGCATGGAGCCTGCTTCTCCCTCTGCCAGTGTCTCTGCCTCTCTCTCTCTCTGTGTGTGTGTGACTATCATAAATAAATAAATAAATAAAAATAAATTTAAAAAAATAAAAATGACATAACATTACTATAAGGGTAGTCTCCATTTTTATTACAAAATAAGACCTGGGACTGCCTACAGAACTTGAAGTTCAGTGGGGCCCAAGAATCACTTGCCTTGCTCATAAAGTATATCTTAATGAAACCAGGTTAGGAATACCTAAACCGGTGTGTAGGAATGAGATCCCTGACCTTCCCAGTGTCTAGCTGGAAACACCTATTAGAAATATGCACACTGCCACTCCAACATTCCTGGAGCCGATGAAGCCAACCATTTACAGAATTTAACCAAGTGACAACTCCCCAAATACTGAACACTCACCCTAACTCAAACTGTGATGCTCAACCAAGGATGACACCACTGAGGTCTTGCATCATGCAAGATTCACCTGCAGGAAGGGAAGGTCATCCTACACTGTGTGAGCATTCACGTTATCAGAACCACCATCCTAGGCCAGAACGGTGGTTCCCAAATTGGAGATGAGCATTTGCTAAAACGTATGCATTGTATTTATTTAAATATGCATTAGGAAAAAAAAAATGAGCTTATCAAATCTGTGATAACAAAGATATTCTTGCTTAGGGTAAGGTGAAGCTAAAAGCTGACCTGTTTGGCAGGTGGCGCTTGCAGACAGAACGAACGTCACAAAAGCACTATGTGATGCTTTCAGCATGGGACACAAGATACGAGAAAATTATGCACTGTTGTTCTTCCGTGGTTCATGGCATCCCCAACACCAACGGCTTAATAGTTTGTTACAATTCCATTTCCATCTACATTTTAAAGGTTTCACTTATGCAATGATTTGTTTTAAATGGAAAAAAGAAATTCATGGCCCAGTGCCCAAAGAAGCCCCCTCTAATTACACACGCTGGCAAGGAAAGCCATCAGGATGGCATCCTCCGACAGGATGGGAGAAGGCCATGTCCACCTTTGGGATTTTGTGCAGACTCCCCTCTGTAACATACAACAGAAGTCAGCTCTCTCCTCCACACAGTCCAATGGAACACAGGGACACCCAGGTGCTCGTGCCCCGGTGAGAGGCTAAGTTCACTCTGGTTTCTTCTCGTGGAAGCCGCTGACTTTTGCACCTCTTTCCTTACCACCACCAGACATTTCTGTGGAGCCTCGACCACCCAAACCGGCAGACTGGGGAAATCTAATAAAGGGAACATGTGTCATGAGCACTGAAAAACGTCTAAGAGCCGTGGAGGCAAATCCAGCCACCACCTTAATTCATGCCCAAAAGTCTAATGAGCAACTATTCTGTAAATATGTGAGATTCAGGATCAAAACTCCTACTGAAATTTTCATGGACCTCAGGATGCTCTCAGCCTATTTAAGGGCTAAATCAGTGCTTTCAATATAATGATTAAAATAAATTGTGGTGCTTAACCCAAACTGAGAGCCTCTCATGCCTCTGCCCCAGCCCCCCTTCTGCCCCAGCCTCCAGATCTTCTCCCTGTCGTGAAGCACATGAGGGTAGGAAAACACTCATGAGAACCCATCTTCCTCTGAGCTGCCACTTGCCACCATGCCCCTGCTACCTTCTGAAATGAGTCTCCGAATCTGCAGAGCCCTATGTTGCTTCTGCAATCTCACCAGGGCCATGTGCAGGGATGCTTTCAGAAACAAATTTTCAGATGAATTTTTCCAAGCTGTAAGGAGATCTTTGGCCATTGAGGGGAGCCACTGGTTTGGTCTATGAGCTGTTCTAACTACGATTATGCATTTCAGACGCCATCACCCTCCTTCTGCATCTTCTGAAGCCTGCCTATTTCTCAGCTGCTTCATTCCCACATAGTATGAAAAGAAATTTAAAGTAGATTACTATATATTTAACATCACTGTAAAAAAAATGCAGCTTTTTTACACAAGTATTTTTAATCGGATTTGAAGATGTTTATTGCATTGTGTTCGGTGAAAAACAAACAAAACATACATGAATTTAGCACGAGCTTGTGGAATACACCGACTCTAACTGGGTGAGCAGCAGTCTCTGAGAACAGAGTCATGAGCGTCCCCACCGTGACGAAGTGTTTCCTGTAACAGTTGGGCACCGAGCATAACAGTCCCTAGTTCTCCCCTTTCAGCACCGGCAGCAGCTCACCATTGTCTTTCAGTTCCTAACAACAAAAACAGAAAACAAAAATAACACGTATAGGTAAAGTCAAAAAAATGGAAGCGTCCAAACCATCTCAGATTGCATCCAAATCCGAGAGCCTGTGTGTTGGATTGAAACTCCAGTCTACCAACACACGGAAACCAAATACCACACCATAAAAACTGAGTGTGCCATCAGATTACAAAATTGAAGGTAGAAGGCACTCAAAAACCAACAGGTATTTCAGCATTAACGCACAAGGCAATCCGAGCAACCCAATGACGCTTTCTATTTAAACACCAGCAGTAAACAGGAGGGACAATGGTGAGTGGTGTGCAAACACAAATGTGGAAGAAAGCAGCAATGGGATGTTCAAGTCCACTCAAGTGCAATACACAGGACACCTACAGGCCCAAGGGTGGCACACAGGCATCACGATGCCAACCCAAGCTGGAAAGGCTACAGTACTAGTACAAAGTGTATGTGAAAAGGCCAAAAACCACTTTAAAAAAAGATATAAAAATCCAGAAATATTTTCTGCTATCTTTCAGATTCAGAATTTGGAACACAGCTATCCAATTTAAAATGTGACAATAAATGGAAAATGAGACTTTCTAGCTTGAGATAAACATTTCATTTGATGCAAATTTTCAGGTCATTAGTAAGCAGCATGAATATCAATCTTTATAATAAAGCCACTAAAATCCATTTGGCTCCTCTCTGGTTAAACCCTAACAGGTGTGATTCTGTCACACAAATCCAGACAACACCCGGCGAGGTCTAGAGCTCTCCTACCATCACCCATTAGCAAGCAGACATCCTACTGCACTAAAGGAGCAGACAGGGTGTTTCTGAGCCCATGACCCGGAGCGCAGGCAGCCAGGAGAGGCCCGCCGCCCGCAGGCAGAACCTGGACTCCACAGCTGTGACACCACTTCTCTAGCTCGGGGTCCCCTCATCTCAGGGCTGGGCGGATGGCCTAAGCACGAAGGCACACGGCGGGAACGCTGTGGGACCCTCCTAACCGGCACTGCAGCTAATGAGAGCTCACCTGATCCAAACATCCTCACTCTGCACAAATACTCTGCACCAGTGAACTGGGCATGGAGTACTATTCATCAGCCGCTTTTTCTCACAACACTAAATTGGCTGAGTCGTTGAATACTGGGTGACTCCTTTATTCAACCATTCAACAAAAAATACCCTCAATGCTCCTAAAGGCCAGCCAGAACTCAATCAAGTAGAACGTCACTCATGTTTCCAGGGGACGAAAGATGAAGAGCTCAGTTCTGCAAGAAACAGCCCAAAGGGGCAAAACCGAAGAACTGTCCCCAGCTATCCTCTCAGGGGAAGATGTTACCAGTATCGCAAATTTCCACATGTGTGTTTAGCAGGTGAACAGCAAGAGTCCTATAACATCCTGTTACAGACCTAAAGAAGTGGCCCATGAAGCTCAGCTTTAGAATTAAATGAGATTTATTGATCGTTATCTTCCCAAGAGTTAGCAATGGCTAAGGTACAGGCGATAAAATACTCAGACAACAACAGGCTCGGGAGTATCTGGGGTTTGAAGACTGTCTGTGTCTTAAACAAATAAAAAGTATATATAACATAACAAATGCAGACGTGTTTCTGTTGCTTCAGGGCTATTCGAGAGCTACTATGTTAAACCTTTTTTTCTCCTCCAAGAATGAGGCGAGTTTACTAGGAAAAATGCCTCACTCACTGTGTTACAAAGTGTGATGTCAAGTGGGGAACACAGGCAGCAGGAGTTACAACCACAGGCTGCGCAGCCTGTGCTGACAAAGCGTCCTGGCGCACAGGGCCGATGTCACTCACCCTTGGGCTGGAGTCCTCTCTCATTACAAAAACAGGAGTTAAAACTTCTTTTAAAACAGAACTAGAAGCAGTTACCTACTACTTATTTTCCACTTATAACGTCAGACATCTGACCTCAGAGAAAGTTCTCTAACCAGTACTACAGACACAGAAATGGTAACACAGGGTCAGAAGTGATAGGAGGCCAGGAAGGAAAAGAATCAAGGAAGCCCCACAGTCACTGTTCAATACAAAATTACAATTTTTTTTTTTTTTAAGATTTTATTTACCTGACAGAGAGAGAAAGCACATAAGCAGGGGTAGGAGTACAGAGGGAGAGAGAGAAGCAGAATCCCCTCAGAGCAGGGAGCCCGACACAGAACTCGATCCCAGGACCCTGAGGTCATGACCTGAGCCAAAGGCAGACACTTCACCAACTGAGCCCCAGGTTCCCCTAAAATTATAATTTTTGAACATACCAATATTTTCCATCATTAAGGTACCCGATAAACTCCAACCTTACCTTAACAATATCCAGACCTCCAACAAGCTCCCCTTTCACATACAGCTGAGGGTACGTGGGCCAATTGGAGTAGGTTTTTAATCCCTGCCGGACCTATGGAAACAAGAGGAACTCTGAAACCTTACTATTGGACCCTAATGAGTAAACTAAAGACAAAGGACAAGAAACATAAAACACAGAACTTACTTCTTCATCCTCCAATATATCAAATGTCTCATATTCGACACTATAAAAAGGAGAAAACATTTTAATAGGAAATGGTTTTATTAAACAAAAATTGTAAAACCTACTTGGTGTTTTAAAAATTGTCAAGAAAAATAAACTGGTTGCTACTGACATTTACTGTGGAAAATGGACATGACTTTACTTCTCAATCTGCTGGTACCACACAGAACAATTCAGCCCAAGACACAAATATATCTGGATTTTTCTCTACAACACTGGGCTAGACAGGGACTAGCAAACTTCTTCTGAACAGGCAAGACAGTAAACATGTAGACTCTGTAGGCCACAGTCTGCTGCAGCTGCTCTACTGGGCTACATAGCACAGCAGCAGCCTGACAAGGAAGACAGTGGGTGAGGCCATGTGCCAGTAAAACTTTACTGACAGAAGTAGGTGGCAGCTGCAGTGTGCCAACCCCCAGGTTAGACTTGTACCCAAAGTTTACACAAGTCTATCCTTACTTAACACGGCATTTCCAGCCCTCATCCCTGGGGTTGCTGCTTCTGACCTAGTAGAAGCTGCTCAGGGAGCAGAAGGGAACAGCTCTGATGCCCATGGACACCCATGGCTGGCCCAGAGGCTCACCAGCCAGGACAACTGCACTGCCAACAATTGCTACCTTATGGAGGTGTGCTTTCTCACATGAAAACAAACTTATTTCAGAACACACATGCTGTTGTCCATATGCGTACACAGGGAGAGTGGTACGGCCTGATGCTGAATAATCAATACCACTTGTATAATGAATGCAAAATCATTCACTGCTGCACGGAAACCCAACCATATCTGCTGGGAAGGATGCCACTATCAGGTGGTCAAGGAAGGAGTATGAATGTAGGACTCCCACAGGGACACTGGGTGTATGTGCGGTCCTAAAAACTGGCCAAAGAGAATGCCACATATAAAAAATAAACTTTGGTTTCTATAAAACCAAAACCACTGTCATAGGGAAATCTTTACTTAGTAGACAAGTTTCCAAAGAAAACTGTCCATGCTACAGAAAACAGTCAAAAAAAAAAAAAAAAAATGACAGGATAATTCAGCACCAAGTACCAAAACAGGAATATCTGAAAGAGCAAAAGAAGATTAAAACAAAAAGATCCAATGGAACTCTCCCTTCAGACTGAAGTAAAGGAGGCAGATCCCAAACTGAACAGTGTGATGAAAATAATGAGTTACAGAACTACCTCCGAGGGGGCTCCAAAGGGGGCCCAGGCCCACACGCCCATAGATGTGTGAATGTCATCATGATCGCCAAGGCATCTCCTAAGAGTTCCTTGTAAAAAAGGTTCCTTCAAACCTCAATGTACAATCCATACACAGCCCCTGCAGGCACGAGTCACAGGGCCAGGAAGGAAAAGTAAGTGTAAGAGTGCAGGGGGCAGGAATAAAAAGCCAGGAGCTTCTTCTCCACAGACTGATAGCTCTTAGCAAGATGACGTTGTGTTCAAGCTAAAGAGGCACAGAGGTTCCCACGGCCCTGCTCGTGGCAGAGCCGACTGTGAAGGAAGCCTGCAGCCAGGAGCACTCCATCTGTCCCCAAAGCCGCCTCTCTGCTCTGGGATAACCAGGACTTGCAAATCCAAACAGCATCAGACAGATACGGGGTAGATGCAAAGTTACGGAGACTTTCCACCAAACACATGAGCTGAAATGAAATGGCCCGATGCCGTCGTACCATCACAACCTTGTGGAGGGACACGCCAAGGGGACACACTGTCACTAGGGACAGGTGAACTACGTGTATCATGCCGGGGAGCTGTCACAGAGGGATGACGGAGAAAGGGGGCTGTAATAACTGACGGCCAGAAACCAGCCATCTCCCATATGTCCTCGGGCACAGTGAGGAAGGGGCAGCCTAGAGGCCAAACGACAAAAGACTCTCTAGACTCTCTCTCTGTGAAATGTCACAAGCTTCTTTTGAAGAAATCAATCATTTTGCTTTTTATGTCCCTAGAGTGATATTTAACATGTACTACTCAACTGACTACTTTCAACCCTGCCTATGAATATCTAAATATTTCAAAACATTACCTTTCCCATAACTTCATAGGTTTAGTTAATCTATTTCAAACTTTGGCTAAAATACTTACAATATTTAAAAAAAAAAAAGCTATCATGAGATAATAAGGGGAAAAAAGCCAAAACATTTTGATAAATTCTATACAATATGGAGTTTTGAGGGAAAAAAAAGTTTTTGTTTTTACTCAGAAAAATCAACACAATTTTCTTAGCTGGCAGCATCATCACTGACAAGATTAAAACCATGAACACAGCAATTTAATTCACCCCACTTCTCAGATGCACATAACGCCCTTCACATGTGCTCTATCCATCTCATAAACTATTTAGAATCAAAAAAAATTTTTAAGGAAAATTAAAAACCTGTGATATACTTTCCCTAAAATATCTTTGTGTGTGTTAAGGACTTTCCTCTGGGAAAGTAAACAAATAGTTATTTCAATGATCCCCTTTTAAGAAGCTTCTTTATGTTACCAATCCGTTGACACTGGCCAGAAAATCCTATTACCATCAAAGTTAAAGCATTCACAAAAAACCTGTAGCAAAAGTAAATAAAAACATGGATACAGTGGTAACAACTGAGAGGCATCAATGACAATACTGAAAAGTCAAATTTCTTACACTATTTGAAAACAAGATTTACGTACCCGGTACTATTGAGTATTTCCAGAATTTGTTTGCTGAATCCACATTTTGCTTCCTAAATTTAGGGGAAAAAATACAGTAATGAGTGAAGAGTGAAGATACAGTAATGAGTATTATATTTTCCACTCCGCCTACTGGCATGGTCCCATGGAATGTTTGTCACGGGGACAGCACACTTTAGGCTCTAACCACCAGAGAGGGCATGAGCCCTGGTACCTTAGTCTCTGGTCAGAGGTTCTGCTGAGTGGAACCCTGATGCTTTACAGAGTTCGGGCCTTGATCTCCATTTCACTCCTACAGACGACCTCACCTCACTTAACCTTTTTGCAGTGATTAGGATCATCATCTTCCTGTTGCCAACTAGGCGGTCACTCCCATTTTAAAAAATTTATCTTTACATTACAGAGTACCAGACTTTTTTTTAATTTTTCTGAGGCGATGACACTGTTAGACGTTTCTATCAGGCCCCAAATCCCAGCAATCCAGTGGAAAAGACTAGGTACCACACAAACTTAACAGCACAAATGATTCTGCTCCCAAGACATATATAAACTGGCTGGGCTCCTAGAAAAATGTGTGTTTTAAAAATAAAAATCTGTTTTAAATAATCACCAACACAATATAAACAGAAACTATATCACAACTGGGAAGTATTCATTTCCTCTATTTTAATAAAACTGGTGAACTAGTCAAGCAATTTAGGTCCTAACCTAGTGATCCCAGCATGCAGATACCTTTATTACCTACCAGTTTCCTAGTCATTACCTTCACCATAACAGTTACACTGACCAGTTATGTAAACTAGTTAGTTTCAGCATATCACTTATATTAACTCTCACACTAGTTAGTTATTCTCAACCTCATTCTCAAGGTGACTCTGTGAAGCACCCCATCCATTCATACATGGGCCAGTGAAGCCTGGGGAGGTTACGCAGGGGGCCCAAATGCCTGCGCAGCGCCAGGGCAACAGGGAATGTAAACGCTAGTCCCTCTGCCCCCTCAGCCTCGCCTCTCAGGGCTGTAGCCTCTGCTCTTCCAAAACAGGCCATGCTGTCCCACCTTGCCCACCTCCACAGCTGGATGAGAATAAAGGCAGGTAACAGAACCTGGTGTCTGGAGATCTCCGTTCCAGTCCAAATACAAACGATCATCAGTTTTGCTCAAACTGTTGGTAGGAGTGATTTATCAAACCTGCTACTCAAAATGATGCACAACCAATATGTACCATCATCCAAAAAGCTACAGGAACCATCTCATTATAAATAAGAACTGCCAAACTGTTTCACTCATTCCTCAAACTCATGCTGAACACACACGATGCCATGGGGTTTATTTCTCCATCGCTGACTTCTTAAAGGATGATCTAAGGCTGTGCACCCTGAGAGCTCTGGGGCTCCCCCTACTCAAGAAGTATTGGGACCAAACTGCCCATTACATGAGCCCATGGCCTCAGTCGGATGGTGACAGGATAGCAACTAACAGAACCAGGACAGAGTGAACAGTGTTGACCAAGTTTGGCAGCAGAAAGAAATGCACCCCACTGAGATGTTGATGATAAAGTCAAGCAAAATGTAGATTACTTTGTTTGATCTCCACAAGCACCAATTAAGGCCTGGATAACTTCCTGATGCCACCACAGCTTCATTAGCCACAGCTAGGAAGAAAGATTTAAGTGTCCCCTTGTTGAAGATGTTAACATCAAAAGAAATTACAAATAAAACCATTTTTGAGTTCTTTACCTGTTTGTTTCCTTTCATAAAGAGCATCACAGAAGCTTTATTTGTCAGTACTTTGAGCCTAAAGAGAGAAAATTGATATAAAATGGCTCAGCTCAATTATTAAACACCACTTTTGCTCCGCTTCAGGAGTAACATGCATATTTGAGGGATAGCAGGATGATAGTTCACAGCTCTGAGTGGCATTAAACAAGCAAATGCATTGACATTTTCCTTTATTTCATTCTCTCCCTGAGCCACCATAAAACACAATATGGCTTTTAAGGCAACGAATGTTCCTTCGAGTTGCAATTCAAGCCCATCAACTCACAGCACTAAAAAAATAATAATAACCAACTCAATAAGGAATTGTTCAAGAAGGGGCCTGTATACAGAGCCCACCCACAACTTCCAAAACCAGATCTTGTGTGCTGCCTTCTTTACCATGAGGTCGCACACAGCTCCACACTCCCCGATATCCATGAGGTCATGCCGGGAGGGGAACTGGCAAGTGCTGGAACACCAACCAACACCAGCTATTCAAATCAATTGCTCCCATCCTAACTCTGTGCTTCCCATTTTCTACAAGCCTTCAAACCCCGTGCTCTAACTTGCTGTCAGGAGCGTCTGCATATAGCCTGAAGTTCAGTCACCCATCTCAGGACAGTCCCCATCGGGACACGGGCTACCCAAGACCCTCTGAGCCCCATGGTGGTCAGTCACCCCATCTTCCTCCCACTGGTGCTGTGGGTCACTCTCACTGCTCAACACCTCCTCAGAGAACAAAGTTATCACAAATGAAACCCACAACTCACGCTCACAGCTATGTCACATCCACTTTGGAGAGAGTACGCTGGGTTGATTCTCAGAAAAAGAAAAGAATATGGTGCTAATTGTCATCAGTCACCTAAAGTAACCCAACAATCTGGACCCAGAAAACCGAAACAAGTCCCTCTGTCCCACCCAGAGGCCAGACCCAGGAACTCCAGCTCTGGCTCTATGCACTCTGGCAGCACTTTAAATGATTACACAAAACACAATGATATATCCCTCTACAAGATCTCTCTGTAACTCTAGCCAGTTATCTTTGGTGTCTGAGGCCACAAGGCAATAGACACAGCACATTAGGAAAAGAGAGAGATCTGATGAAGACAGAGACACAAACAACAGCAAGTGCAGTCAAGACAGAAAACTGGATTGAAAGCAGATGTAAGCACACACAAAGCCCAGCGAACTCCTGAGGCTGTACAACCTCCACAAGCCACTCAGGTTATACAGCAAAGAATGCAACTGGGGGCACACCTGGGTGGCTCAGTCGGTGAGCATCCAACTCTTGGTCTCACTCAGGTCATGATCTCAGGGTCACAAAATCAAGCCCCGCATCAGGCTCTGCACTGGGCGTGGAGTGGGCTTGAGATCCTCTCCCCTCTACCCCCTCCCCCAACCCTAAAAAAACACAACTGGGGACCTAGAGTCAACAAAGGGACTAGAAGCATCACTGTCCTATCAAAAAGGCAGGAAAGGATATAAATCTTTTGAGAAAATGTGGAACTTACAAGTCAGTATGACATATATGGGATACTATTTACTAATCAAGGATAAATAAATGAGCTATTTATTATTAAACACTTCAAGTGATTCTCAAAATGCTGAATGGTGATAAAATTACAAGAGGAAATTTCACCTCACAGACTCAAGCCCCAACTATGAATGGCTGATATGCTGATGTATTTCAAAATAAATTCTTTAAACCTCTACATTAATTCAAATTTATTACAATAAAAATCCCTTTAAGCCTCCCTACAGGCCAAAGTCCAAAATTTCCATAAGACAAAATCTTTAAAAGCTGATTGAGATCCTTCATAAAACAAAGACCAATTTCACAGCTCCAAAATCTCCTTGAATTCTAAGTTATCATGGTTAAAAAGACAGCGTGAAACCCTGAAGTGTTTACACATGTAACACACACATAGCCTGCACTCCTCACACTAGGCACCCCTCACACTCCGTCTCTGATGATGCCACGAACAGCGACTGCTTCTGAAACCTGAGGACCAGGACCACTGGATCCCGGCTCCCAAACACAGAGAAAGAAGTAAACTTGAGTTGTTCCACTGACACAATGACATTTCTATAAATAACGAAGAATATCCTCCACCTAATCTTTAATTTGGTGTAAAAATTTCTCCAGTGCAAATGAGACCTTCCCAAGTTTTCATGGCTAGTCTGACTGCAAACAACCTATTTATGACCTTGACATACAAAAACAAATCCCCGACTTCTATATGGAAAAAGCAATGCAAAAACCAAGAATTAAGAGATATACTTAAAGTAATAAATGGCAGACTATTTGAAACTTTGAATACACTTACCTTTCCTCTAATTTGGGAGCTTTAGGGCAAATTGTATCTAGTTCGTCAGATGCTTCCAGCTCCTGAAATAAACACATGTGTAAGTTTAAGAAAACATTCACAACAGAAATCTCCGGAATCATACAGTAATACAGAATATCAACAACCTCATCAGAAATAATTAGATCTATTCCAGGTTCATATTCATAAATACAAATATTCTTAAGGAATTTACACTCTAGATTCATTACTACACTTAGAAAAGTGTGCTGTAAATGAAAATGCTTTACCAGATACAGACTTCTCAGTTCTAACCTTAATTATATCAAGTCCTCCTATAAGCTCTCCAGAAACGTAGAGCTGGGGATAGGTGGGCCAGTTGGAATAGGTTTTGAGGCCCTGGCGAACTTCTTCATCTGAGAAGATATCAAAACTGCTAAACTGAATATTATGTTTGTTAAGGATTTCCACCATCTGCTTGCTGAAACCTGCGTAAGAAAAAGAAAATCAAGAATTTAGCTTCTCTCTCTCATACCCATGATTTCAAATTCCTACACAGCGCACACTAGCTGCTGACCACAGGGTTTGCCTTTGTTTCACCCGTTAATTTGCACGCCGACACAGTATGTAAAGAGAAAAAATTCCAAGAACCCCTTATGTGACCTTGAACTATACCATGTGTTCAAGTATGGCTTAGTGTTTAACACACTTGTGAGTTTTTAAAAGTCTATGTATATTTATCAATGTACTTCTTAATATTCAGGCATACTTTTTATCGTAGGAGCAATAATGCTGGCCCAAAAACCCTGGCACCTACTCCACCCACCAGGGAGACCAAGAGCTGAGCCCTGAACTGCCACATCCCCTCCCTGCACTTCCCCATCCATCAGGGGACTGACCTGGATGCCCCAGAGAGCCCCTCCCCTGTTATGCTGACTGTGACTCTCTAAGCATCAGCACACCAGTTGTCAATAACCACTCCTTGCACACACTGGAAACCCGACTGTTTGGTTTCTGTTGCCCTTGTACTACTAAGTCCTGTGTGCCTGTTTCAGTACTTCCCAGTCTTTTACCATCTTTAATAGAATACGTTAAAAGTCAAGGAGGAATGTGTTCTTGCAGTTGAAACTGGTACATTGAATTTCAAAGCTGTCTTGTCTGTTGTTATATAGGCACTGTCAACAGACCTCAACTGGTACCATAACTTGACAGTCTCTTCTTAAAAACTATTTACATTCCCCAAAGTATGTGATTTTTTTTTTTTTACTGTACTGTAGTGACACTCTTATGTTCCATGATTTTATTATACTTTTGTGACACATTTTTGTCCTGTACTTTTTTGACATCATTTTCTTATTATCACATTAGTACTGAAGAATAAGTGTATCAGTCTTTTATAAATCTATTAGTCTTGTCTGAAAAGAGGATATTTTTCTTTCCATAAGCTAATTCTTCCCAATTGTTTTTCAATACTTTGTACCAATCCACTCGTTCACGTTCCATCCTTCTTTTTAAAGGTAGTCAATAATTCACTGGAAAATTACCTATTCTTTAGGTGCAAAATTCCTGTAGGATTTCACAGCATCAGCAGATATTTTGAAATAAAATCAAATCATAAAATTTAGTATAAGATTAATTGCAAGAATAGTCTTCACTTTGATGTCATGCAAAAGCACTTTTACTATTAAAACCTGGATGTATTACTGAGCTGCAGACATTTTTCAGATCCACAGTTTATTGAGATGAAGCACTGGTATTTATTTGTACAGCATATAAGTTGCTTTTCCTACAACTCAAGTGTTAAGTTCATGTACAGCCTGAAGTAAAACACTGATTCTGAAATTTTTTTCATTCATCTGGGAGTTCATTAGTAAACAGCTAACGGCTGATTGCTGATGGTTATTCTGTTGCCAATATATTAACTCATTTCTACTGTAACTGGCTGAGGAAAAGCTTTCTCTTAGCTTTAGGCAATTACATGCAGACTAGAAAGATTGATGGGTAATGTTTCGTTTTTAAGGGTTAAAGTGGCAGACTGGAAATGTTATGCTTAAGGATAAAAGAGTGAAAAGGCTTCCTTCCAATAACACAGTATTTATACACTTTTTTAAAGAAAAATGCATGCATGCAATAAAAATATTTACAAGTGGAAAAACCATGTTTAGCTGCCAGAGAACCAGTACTTCAGTCTGCAGTTGTCTGTATTCATGACAGGAGGCGTGAATAGTACACCTAACTGGGCCATTTCATTACTATCTAGTCACGATAAAACCCTGAAGCCCACTTTTGAACCTACAATGCTTGTGTCTGATCTAAAAAAGAAAACCCCATTCAGATGACTTTTACTGCAGAAGAAAGGTCTGTCCCATGGTTCAAATACCCTTTGCTTTGCTAAAAGCTTTGTTAACTGAAGTGGATACAAGAATTCCCAAATAACTTAATTAACCTGCATGTTCAAGGATTTAACATTCGGTTTAAAAAGATGTACATTTCGGTCCTTCTTGAAAATCTGCCTAAAACATGAGAGCCCTCTCTTTCCTGTCCTCCTGAGGAACACAGAATAAGAATAATCTAATTCTTTGACGATTAACACCATATCAACGTGTCAGGCTCATAATACACGACACATTTCTGCTGGTAGAACCCAAAAGTAAAAGCAATGAAGACGGGGTGTGAGGCACGCGAGAGTCAGGCTGAGACCCAGCCAGCTCCACAGCAGATCCTGATATGGCTTTCAAGGTTTCCTTAAGGGAAAATTTAAATGTCATTCATTCATGGTTTTTGATTAACTGAAAACAAGGTGGGGCCAGCTAACCAAAAATCACCATAGTCCTACTCCACAATGGTAGCCCAGCAGGGGTACTGGGTGCTCCTAACGGAAGGGCCTTCCAAAGGAATTCTGCACAAAATATGGAAACACCGGCCAGCCGTGTTCATGAGCACCAACGGTCGCTGCTTTCTTTTATTCTTTATTTGCCTACATCTCGTCTCTAATGTGCCAACACAAGAACAAAACCTTTTTTCCAATAAGCAGGCTCAGAAAGGACAAGGGTGAAAGTCAAGTATGTTCCTATATAAGAGAACAGTTTAGAGATGAAAAGAGTGTGTAGCAGGGCACAGAGAAGGGGGAAAACAGAGCCGGGGGTGCTCTGAAGGAAGTGGCAGGGTATAATCACAACAAAAATATCTCCTACTTGATCCTTAAGTAGATATTTTTTTAAAGAATACTTACATTCTAAAATGATCTATTTACCAAATGTCACATATTTACTGTATTTGACAGAAAGACATGTTGTTATAGAAAACAAGGTATCAGGAAAACAGAAAAGCCTGTTAAAAATGTAGTCATAAAAATTATGAAGAATGGGGGCAGCCTGTGTGGATCAGTCAGTTTAGTGTCCAACTTATGATTTCGGCTCTGGTCATGATCTGAAGCTCCTGGGATCAGGTCCTATGTTGAGCTATGTGCTTAGTAGGGGAGTCTGCTTGATATTAGCCCTGCCCACCGCCCCCCCCCACACACACACAATCTCTTTAATAGATAAAATCTTTAAAAAAAAAAAACTATAAAGCAAGTACTTGTTTGGAATGAAACTATAACTTAAATAATATATATCTAAAAATCTCTTTTGAATTCCCTAATTATGTCTTTTATCTAAAAGTCTATAATACTCTGTTTTTCAGATTGTTCTGACATATTGTAAAGCTTTTTTTTTTATTCTACCTTGTTGTTTATAGTCTTCTAAATGGCAGATAGTTAACATACAAACTGCTAGAAATACACCACAAATTAAGTCTAATGAAATAAAAGGTAAGCAGAAAAATGACTATTTTCTAAGTGCAATTCTAACTTATTTGAATAATCATACATCTGATCTGAAAAGGATTTTCAAGACTGGCTCCAACCACACCACCACCGAAGGGAGGACTGCAGGTACAGGGAGAGCTTCTGACCTGGATCTAAGCCACTGGGGCAGGTAGCATAAGGTGGTGTCAGGATCTGACTCACCGGCCGTGACATCTGGCCACCCTGCTTCCCAGTGCGCTGCCTACCCTTCTGCCTTAGCACATTTTCCAAAACTATACTTTTGTCACCTGCCAGTCTATTGTTAGGTTATCATTCAGGAAGGAGTAAGAGACTGCTCCTGTTCAATTCCAAAGGAGAGAATACTCTGTTGGTTTTACCATAGGTTTACTGTGTATAACCCATCATACAGGTTCATCCACATGACAGTAGGTCAGCTGCATTTCAGATGTCAAGGAAGACACTGAATAAAACCCATCAGATTCATGGCGTCAGTCCCTGTTATCAGGTCACCACATAAAGTACCAGAAATTATTTTCCTGCCTGATAGGAGAAAGTAAACCAGTTGCAACTCCTATTAAAAACAACCACCACAGAGACCACTGTTGCTATCTGGAGTCAACTCTAGTAGAGACTAAGTTAGGTTTTTGACCTATAAATAGCAGGCATTATCTGATACACAAATACTAGCAAGGACATTTTTCAAGTAGAACTGAGGGAAAAAAGGAACCATTTCTTAATCTTTTTAAGATAGGACTCAACATGAAATTATACAATTTTTTAAAGATTTTATTTATTCGACTGAGAGAGAGAGAGAGAGCACGTGTGTGTGCATGAGCAGGGGGAGAGGGAGAGAGAGGGAGAGAGAGACAGGGAGAAGCAGGCTTGGAGCAAGGAGCCCCACCAACAGGGGGCTCCATCCCAGGACCCTAGGATCATGGCCTGAGCCGAAGGCAGATGCTTAACTGCCTAAGCCACCCAGGCACCCAAAACTATTTTTAAAACTAGACTTTCATAATCTAATATGTAATTTGCTAACCACACACGGAAGAATTTACAATTAAATCTACACTGGAAGCTAAGTTATTTTTATAAAGTCACACTGGACATGCAGTAATCATATCAATAGCACACTGAATTTTACTGCCACCTATCTTAATAAACTCCCTACTGTACAGTTGAAACAAATACTCTCAGATTCTCAACAGCATCATCAAAAGGCATTTAAATGCTCAATTATGAAGCATAATAATGTTGTACTAGGCATAGTAAAAAGAAAATAACCATAAACCCAATACCAGAGGGGTCAAATAAACTCTAAAACTCACTTAAGGACAAAATTACAAGCATATATGTATAGAAAATAAGAGTGACTATAAAGCCACAGAATTCAGAATCTTTCAATTATTAGCACCAATAAACAATAGAACAAAATGGAAGGCAAAAGTGCAGGGGAGACACAGGAATGCCACCAAACGTCTGTCAATTTTTAAACTGCTGAATCTGGACTACATGAACAAAGAGAGACTGCCAAGACAGACAGGAAACTGTTAACAGCAAAGGGAACTGAGGAAACAAAAGCCCATTCGGGTGACAACACATGGTGGCTGGAATCTAAACCCAACTCCGCTTCGAGGTGACCTGAGCAGCCTCCCCATCTTTGGGTACTTATGTATATAAAGCAAAAACCTCCAATCACGTATTTCTATGAAGCCTCTGGGTTCCAACCTTCTCTGTGTCTGTGGTGCAAACTAATTCTCATCACCTCACTACAGAATGCCAGTGGGAATTACGACCTTCCTGATTTTCTAGTTATCTCAACACAAGCATAAGATGAACAGTACAGCGGGAACAGACGGGCACTGGGCCACACCCTGCGCTGGTGAAGCACCCATTTTGTGTGTCTTTGTGAAAGCAGCTTCTTACCGCAGCGCGGCTCCTGAGGAGTTCCTTTCATAAACAACATGCAAGGGGCAGCATGAGTTAATTTCTTCAGGCGAACGTGGAGATCTTCCTTAGGATGCTCGTTAGTACTGGGTGGGAAGGAGCCGCTAGATGCATGTCGCTGAACTTTTTTGGTCAACTCTGGGGCATGTGCACCATCTAATCGGTCAATTTTCTGAGAATTCTGAAGTTAAAAAAGTCATTTATAATATGTGTAGCAGCTTTTCATCATCTCTTTTAAGCTCCCAAATTATAACAAATATGAACTCATAGCACAAGCCAGTTTTTAAAGGGGTCAATGTTATTATTAGATATGTTTTTAAAAACCTGATTACCAATTGCCAGATGCATCTCAATTTTAAATACATAATTGTCTTTTTTCCCCCCGTTTGGGAAACATACAAGGAAAACATCACTATACCTCAAACTCAAACCAAATCAGAGTCTAACCTAAAACAGAAAAGATTTCCCTACCCTCACAGGGATGAATCTATTACTAAGTATAAATGCGGTACTGGGGGGGAACGGTGGTAACACTCTGGGGTGCCCTGAAGCACAGATTTGCACCTGCTTCCTAAGAGAGTCATTAATCAAAGCAGGACCAGCCACATGTTCCATTATGTCCAGGCACTGGCCATAAGCAACCAACTTTTACCCAACTCAGGGAACATTTTGGGTCTACAGACAAATATCTAGACTGTTCTTTACAAGTTTCAACTCTGATTGCTGGACCTCCAGAGCACACATCACTTCTGCAGGATCCCCAGGCCAACCTTTGGCATCAGTGCAAACAAGGAGACTACATGAAGGCAGCGCAAGGCCAGGAACAACCAAGTGCCAAATGTTTAGGGATCAGGGGAGAGGGTAAAGGAACCAAGACAGAGCCCCATGGCCCATGACAGATGCAGGATCTCTTGTGCCATCTTTATCCTTACCTTGAACAACAGAAAGGTGGGAACAGAACTAATTTCATATTTTTCAGATACTTCAGGAACGGCTTCAGCTTCCAACTTTAAAATAAAAGAATTTAAAGCTTGATTATAAAAAGGTCCTATTTTACTACTTCAACATGTAAATCAGCTTCACATACATCATCCCTTCAAGTAGCTGATGTTTTTAAAGAGTATGGTACAAAAGTTTATGACACATTTACATTTAAATGAGACTCACTGGGCTGGCGTGTCATCCACTGAGTCTGCAGTGTCAAAACAGGTTCAGAGGTTTTTATTTTGTTGCACATTTCAAAAGATGCCTGGAGGCTGTGAATAAAATTTTTGGTGCACTAGTGACCTAGTAAATTTTCAATCATATGCAGCTACTACTATATTGAAATCCATAAATCACTGACCCCAGTTATGTCATGATTACAGTGCTTATTTTCTGCCCACAGCAATTCTTGCTGTTTGCTCTATTGACTAATTCCAAGAGGCAGTACATCATGAGTGACAGTTGTAGCCTTCTGCAAATTATGAAGCAAAAAGGAGTATTTCTTCAATAAACTATTGATGTCTGATAAATTTTACCGTTAACTCCTGCAAGGCTGCTGGACACTAAGCAGATATCTTGCTAGGTTATTTGCTTCTGGGTCTATTCATACATTTAAATGCATTTTAAATAAGATGACTGCATTCTGCTTGATCATTTCCTTAAGGCCCCTCAACAAGATATGATGGCTAGCTAACATACAAATTTTAAATGTATTTAGTGACTCAATTTCTTAATAATTAGAACACAATTCCTGTAAGCTACTTATACTGTAAGACTCTGTAAACCATACACTTTGAGAAAAACCAAGACATAATATTATATCCTTCCCTCATAGGACTGTCAATTTAATATAAACTTTTTAAAACCAATAAAAACCTGTATTCACATTATACCTGTAGGAAATAAAATTTATTGATAAATTATATTGTTAAAAGATTTTAAAAAATATATCCTGTATTTTTCCAGGAATGAAAGATTTCCACTGGGCTTGAAGCACTATTTTTATCCATCACTTTCCCCGATCCAGTACATATCTATCCAAATGAACCTTGACGGTAAATAGGAGGCAGCATCATTTGTCTTTGGTTTGTATCTTCCATCTCATATATTCTTGGGTGCTCTTTTACTACTACTTTTTTCTTTAAAACATCCTTTTGAAACAATATTTTCAATTACATTCATTTTTCAAAACGTATTAAGGTGAAAATTACATACATTTTAAATCAACAACTATCCAATAAAACTGAAAAAAATGAACAAAGAGAAAAAGCATTTGAAGACAGCTATTTAGAACACACTTTCTAAAGGTTTTTTAAACTTTCGTGTTTTTCTTTCATACAATTACACACTTAGACCAAAGAAGAACAGAAAAGGCAATGACTGAAGCAGTTCATTATTTTCTCTCAAATAACATCTTTCAAGTGACCACCACATGTTGGCACTGGGTTAGGCTCAGCTACGATCCCTATCTTTGGTACTACTGGATTCTAACAGCAAAATGAGACAAATTTTAAAAAGACAAAAATACTAGGCAAAAACTCTCAAAAGATAATATAGCTTTAAACCAAACCAAACCAAACCAGGCAGCATCTGGACCCAGAAATACAGTCCTCCGTGTGGCTAAAAGTTGGAACGCTTCTCACGTTCCTACTAGTTTCCAATGGACTCCTTAGTGACAACTCTTCTAGGAAGAAAATAATCCTTTTGAAATTCCTAAAGCCAGGAGGATCGCCACATGTGCCTCTCACAAAGCAGCTCCCAGGAAGAGATCTTAGTAAGACCAAGGCAGTGGTGACAGAAAAATCCCACCCCCCACCCCCAGCACAGACCAGGAATGCCACTAAAGGCAAACCCATTCCTCAGAGCATCAAGGGTATCTGAGGTCCTAAAACCTTTGCAGCACTGAAATTCTTTGGAAACATTTTTAGTGGATATAAAACAACATGACAGTTCTATCAATGAAAATAGAAAATATTGAAATATGATCTGCAGTGATCTTTCATGGAAAGCCTACCCTATGCCACAAACAATGTCAGACCCTTTGCATACAATTGCCTAAACTATTTAAAACCTGGAGAAGTGTGTAGTACATAATCAACTTAATCTTACAGGTGGCTAGGTGAAGATATAACTTGTCCAAAGACCCAGTTAATAATTAGTAGAGCTGAGAAACAAAACCAAGTTTGTTTGACTATAAAACCTATGCTATACTGCGGTAATCTTTTTCTACTGATCAAAAAAAAAAAAAAAAAGATTAAATTTCAAAGGCAGGATTTACATATGACCTTAGCATTCACCAAACATGAATATTTCCAGAATGTAATGTCAGAGCGTCTTTGGTGGGAACCATGCCTCTCAAAGTCAGACCCTTCCCCTGAAATGTGCTGTATGTCTGTGGAGTGGGGTGAGGAGAGGCAGGGAGGCGTTTCCACAGCAAGGTAAATCCGACATAGGAATTCCCTCTCTACAGGGCCACCAAAGACCACTTTAACAGTAATGGCTAACAGCTATGATTAATGCAGGTCAGACATGGATCTAAGTGCATTTTGTGTACTGACTTGTTTAATCTGCAGGATAATGGATGCTGTAATTACACCTAACTTCCAGAAGAAACTAGAACTTAACGAAGTTAGGTAAATCAGCAAGATTACAACACTGTTGAATGGTGGAGCAGAACACTGTGGCTCAAGGGCCAAGCTCCACCCTCCACTGCCTTGCTGTCGTCTCACCAAATCCAATGGTTACCCTTCTCCTCATCTGACCTTTCAATATCATCACACCCACCCTCTCCAGATACCATCTTCTCACTAAGCCTCATTCGACTTTCCATTTTTTCTTCTTCCCAAACTCTGAGACTCAGTCTCTCTGCCTTCTTCCTTCATATCTGGCCAACCTCTACATGGCTGGCACATCCCAAGGGACTTGGTTTTGAGTGTACTTCTCTCATTTATGCTCATTCTCCCTGAATGGTCTCATCCAACCCTGGGGTTAAGTAACACCAATATGGTAACAACGCCCAAGTTGTATCCAGGCTAGACCTCCCCCACCACCACCTCCAAGCTAAACACTCGGACATCTTCACTCAGATCTCTACTAGGTATCTCCCACTAAACCTGTTCCTCCTCAAGGCATCTCCATCTCTTTAATTCATCCAGATGATCAAATTAAAAAGGAAACAATTTTGATTAATCCATTTCACTCATCTGAAATCCACTCCATCAACAGGTCTTCCCGGTTCCCCCTCCAAAATATAAGCCAAATCAGACCATGAATTCATTTCAATGCTCTCTTCACTCATGTCCATGAAGTCTTTTACCTGGCCTGTGAGATAGCTTCCTAATAGGTATACCTGCTTCTAGTCTGCATCCTTCCCCCATTTCAAACCACAAACCCACAGGATAGTCAAAGGAATCAACAACAGAAATCCCATTGTGTGTCACTTCTGCTGCACTCAAAATAAAACCCAAACTCTTCCAGTGTCAACCTCTTGCCATACCCTCTCCTCCTTCGGCTAGATCCACTAGCCTTCTGCCAGCCTTCCAACAGTGTTCATTTGCTGATCCACAGCCCAATCCCTGGCTCTCCCAATGAAAACTCTTTTAACTCTTTCCAGCTTTCCCAACCCCAATAAAGTACCTACCCACCCCCAAATAGGCCCTCATTGCCTATTTCTTCTTAGAACTTACCACTATCTGAAATTACCTTAATAATATGTTAACCAATGGCCTTACTGACCAACATAATGGTGGCATATAATGTTAGATAAATAAAATCTGACATGATACGAAGCACATGTTGGTCATACTCCTAAGCCTACGATGGGAGTGACCACTGGCCAGGGTGGCCTTGAACCCAGAGGCTGAGGAGAGAACAATTAAACCTGACATTCAGAAACATTTGTTAAACTTCATAAAGAAGCTTCTAACGCTGTGATGTAATATAAAAGGAAAATTTTTCAAAAACAAATTCTTTGTCCAAATAAATATTTAAATTAATGTTTTTGGTACCTTTTTAAAAGAACTTTGCCAAACTTAGCCCAAGAATAGCTAATAAATATTGTCAATTGTTAGTATATCTTTTATTACCAAGACAGCCTAAATAAGAACTAGGATACTTTTAAGATTTAGTAATTCTCCTTGAATTATCTGAGCATTTTGAGAGTTCCCCAAAAATGTAATCCTACATATATTCTCAAAGAAGCCATGATGATGATGACAGAGAATGATTATGTCAGTAATCTCTAGTACTGAAATATAGGAATTCAGCTAACTGGTACCTAGCTATAGAGCTGATTGGTGCCCTTCTGGAGATTGTCCTGCATTGTGTGTGTACAGAAGCTAATTGTACAGACATTTAGAATTAAACATTTCTGTAACTATAGAGAAATTTTTTATACTGATTTTATAGACCCTCAGAAATTAAATAGGGTGAGCTTAAAAAAGCTTGCACATTCAAGAATAAATCAAATTAAAACAATTCTTATTTTCTAAGAATCAAAAAATGCAAACTTAAGTATATAACTCCTCCTATACCTTTGGTTTCATACCTGAAGTTACAATGGTCATAATAAAATGCCAGTGCAGCAAGTACTGTACAAACAAGGTCACCACTAAATGAAACACAGTAGTACAAACCTCACCAACCAGGTGGCCAGTAAGCTTGCCTTTGAGGGTTTATGTACCAAAGTGCATCATATGGTAAAATGTGAATACCATGGCCTAACTGGATCAGAATTATCAAGCTGGAAGAGGGGTGGGGAGGTGACCAAGAAGATGGGAACCACTTACACAAAGGAAAACAAGGTTAAAGGGCCCTATATTAAGTATACCACCACCTAGCCAAGGAGCTAATAATGGGGCACCACCAACAGGTGGTTGGGTGTCCCACTCTTGATTCTGGCTCAGGGCATGATCTCAGGGTCATGAGGTCTAGCCCCATGTTGGGTTACCTGCTGGGGCATGGAGTCTGCTTGAGATTCTCTCCCCCCTTGCCCCTCCCCACCAAGTGCTCTCTGTGTTAAAAAAAAAAAAAAAAGAAGCCAATCAAAACAGGAATTAAATGACAGAACAGATAAAAATACAAGATATTCTCTAACTAATATTTGAACCAATGGCACAGACTAAGTTTGGAGATGGGGAAAAAAAAAAGCCACAGGGGTGCACAGGATACTTCATATAAAATGGATTTGGGTTTGAGTACCTTAACAATATACAATTTTCCCATGTGAAGAAAAATCAATAAATTTAATAATTTAAAAACTGGATAAAATTTCAAGAATGTAAATCATAATAAAATCAAATGTAAAATAAGAATGAATGGCCGCTCCTATAAAAGATGAATTTGATCTGGACCTCGAACAGAACCGGTTGTACCCAACTTCCCATCACAAGGAGCTTTGTGCTTCTCCTCCTCCTTCCTACCTCGTCATCAGACACTAGATCTTGAAAGATTCTATCTCCCAAACAAGATAAATGTATATTCCCATTTTAAAGATAAAGTGCTAACAAACTGACAGTATGTAATTTGAAAAGCAAGGGCATGTCACACTTTAATTAGCCATTTAATTTTATTCTGAACCAACATCAAGTTTTCAGTAAGACTTTAAGCAGTAAGAGTAACTCGAGTAGGGATCCCTGGGTGGCGCAGCGGTTTGGCGCCTGCCTTTGGCCCAGGGCGCGATCCTGGAGACCCGGGATCGAGTCCCACATCAGGCTCCCGGTGCATGGAGCCTGCTTCTCCCTCTGCCTGTGTCTCTGCCTCTCTCTCTCTCTCACTATCATAAATAAATAATAATAAAAAATTTAAAAAAAAAAAAAAAAAAGAGTAACTCGAGTATCTCCTGTAATCCCTGGGAGGAGGGCAAACCTCAGTGCCCAGTGCTCAGGGCCCAGAGTCTCCGGCTGGTCTGGATGAGGTGGCCAGCGCAGGCACAAACACAGACGTGGTTTGCCCAGGAGCATACGAGCGCATTGTCACTACAGGGTGAGTACAGGCACAAGGGTGTTCATCCAGATGCAATCAAAACGTAAGAGTCCTGCCGTTAAGCAACCTACTCCGATGAGCATGAACTACTTAAGCCAAAATGTACACTAGCTTTTCTCAGGTATGGCTTTCCCATCATTTACAAAATAAACAATTGTTTATGGCAACAAAACTCTACACTCAAATTCTTAAAAACATCATTTACAACATCACCTACATAATAATTTTGTAAATTTAAGTTATGGGATCAACTGATCTCTGTAATTCACAAGTCAAAAATGCCAGATCAGGGGCACCTGGGTGGCTCAGGCTGTGATCACAGGGTCCCATGATCAGCCCCACGTCAGGCGCCCTGCTCAGCAGGGGTCTGCTTCTCCTCTCCCCTGTTCATGCTCTCTCTTGAGCTCTCTCTCTCAAGTATATAAAATCTTAAAAAAAAAAAAAAAAAAAAAGACATCAAGTTAAAAGACACAGAGGTAACAGCACCAGTTCCCTACTGTAGACGGTGAGGGGGAAACTCTCACTGACAATAAAGTGCTCTTTAAATGATGTGCATCCTCTCCTACTGGGGAATGCCAACAGATCTCTCAGATATTTTACTTACTTGCTCACCATTTAAATTACCTACCTTACCAACTCCATGCAAATGATCTTTGCCATTTAAAAGAAACACTACCGGGGCGCCTGGGTGACTGAGTCGCTTAAGCATCTGACTCCTGATTTCAGCTGAGGTCATGATCTCAGAAACGTTAGACGGAGCCCCACATCGGGCTCTGCACTCAGTGCAGAGTCTGCTTGAGATTTTGAGATTCTTTGCCTCTCCCCCTCTCTCTCCCCAACTGCAACTCCCCTCTACTCACACTCTCACTAAAATAAAAAAATAAAATCTAGAAAGAAAGAAAGGAAAGAAAAAATGAAAAGAAAAAAGAAAGGAAAGGAAAGGAAAAGAAGAGAAGAGAACAGAACAGAACAGAACAAACTACTCCACAGAATGTATTTCCAGAAAGTAACGCCTCTGGGAGAACCACCCATCTAGTGCTGTCAGCCTTCCCATGAGCAGCAGGTACACTCAGGTTCAGGTGTCCCCGAGAGATAAGGACTTCCCAACCCCTGGCTTACTGAGACACTTAAGCACTTGAACAACTTAAATCTCACTGCCAAGCATGTTACCAATGTGAGAAGTAATTCTACAGTTGCTTTAAATAAATCATTCATATGGCAGCTAAGAACAATGTGTTACCTAAACTAGTAACATTATACACATAAAAGCAGACTTGCAACAATTACCATCATCTTGATTAATCTTATGATTGAAATGTTTAATCATTCATTTCTCTGGTAATCATTATCTTTTATCGCTGACCATACATGCAGTTTTAATGTCTCCTTCTATTATTTATATTGGACATTTTAGGGTTATATTCTAAGGTTACATTACACATTTCATTGGAATTTTAAATAAGTCCTTAAATTTTAAAAAGCGAACTACTACATCTATATTTGTTCTATCTTCATAAAAAAAAACACACTGAAAAGATTCATGCAAAATTAATATAATCAGTCCCTTCTTTATAGGGTGGGACACCACAGCTGGCAGGGAAGGTGTGGGAGAGCATTCTCATTGTATACCTTCTACGCTGTTCTGATTTTGAGACATCTAACTGCAGTACCTATTCAAAGCACAGTTCTCTGTACACAAATTACCTAAAAATTACATTGCCTATTATACAGATGAATTAGCCTGTCAAAATTCTATTTTCAGTTTATGTAAGTGGAAAATACAGAAGATGTTACTTTTAACCTCATATATGGGTATATTTGTCTGAACTAATTCTGGTTTTAATAAGGATTTGGTCCTTTTTGTTTCTTTAAATCCTAAGGATTCAAGCTTTTGAATACAGGTGTGCCTCCCTTCCCAAAAATTCATTTCTAAGATTCTTGACTCCTATTTTGGCTTTGTTGCCTCAATCAAGGCTAAGTCGTGAATGACAACATTAAATATGCTAAACCAAGCAAGCTAATCCACAGCCTTGACTACTACGTTCCTAGTTCGTACCCACCCCCCAAGAGAAAACTAGGAATGTGCAGTGTGCAAAGCTGGGTGGAAACAAGGCAAGGCAGGGAGACACTGGATTCTTCTCCTCTGCTTCCACACAGGCCAGGAAAAGCTCTCAGTTTTTCCCAGTAGGTCTTCATTTACCCAACCCAGACAACAGCTTCCTCCTGTGCCCCTGGCTCCCAGGGACCTTCACACAGCCTTCCTTCACTCACTTTCCACGTCACACCTTGCTCTTCAATGAAGCAGGCTTTGTTAATATTCTTACTATATTAAAATCACGGTGAGCCAGAGTGAATGATCTAGGCGCTTCTGCTGGCAAATATCCCCACTGCCCATCCTGCAATTTGCTAATTCTGTCCGCCCATCACACACGTTAGGGAAAGTGTGGCAATTGCCACAGTGTTTGGTACTTGAGAAATGCAAAACAACTGTAAGATTTTTAAGAATCTACTGCAAAAATAACAAAGACTAACACCAATTATAAACATGGAATTCCATATCCATCCTCCCTTATGTCAATAAAACAGTCTGCCTCATAAAAGAGGTGACACCCAAGGTGTACTACCTTCACAAACGAAACTTGAGGGTGTTCCTTGGCTAATTCTGCCATCACATCGTTCATCTGGACACACTGTGGAGCCCATGGCGCCCAAAAGTGGACCACAAGGAGAGACCTGGAAATCAACAAAATGCAATGTTTTAAAGTCACAGTATTTTTAGACATAAGGGAATACTGACGTTGATTAAATTCTATTACCAAAACAACTTTCACAAGAACTGCCTGTTTTTGTCCTGCTAGAATTCCATCATATTAAACATCGACTGAAATATAAGGCTTGCAAGGTCTTGATAATCTTTTGGATGAATTTTCAAGTTAATGGTATTCCTTGAATGAAGACTTAGCTCATATGAAGTGGTTTTAAATATTCATCCCTCTCAACCAATAGTCCTATAAATCAATTATGTCTTCAGACCCTCAGGAAAGGTGGGAACTGGATTTCTGCAGCCACAGCAAGCATCAGTGACAAACGGCTGCAGATGCATAGGTACCAGTGTTCACTCTGCAGCCACAGTACTGTGATGCCAGGGTATAACTGGGACCATAGGAACAGGAATAACATGTTGAAAATGGAAGGCACACAGAAAGAAAACAAGAGGAAAATTGATGGTATAAACAGAACAGCGGATTAACAAGTTATTGACTAAGTTCTCAGGCATGTCAGTATGTATTTATCAACTATTTCCTTTATTTTATCATCTATTTCCATATAAAATGGTCTTGCCCAAGATATTTTTTAAGTCTATGCTCATATTGAACTAAAAAACTCTTCTATAGGATTCTAAGTACAAATTATAACCATCCCCAACCAAAAACATCTGAGAAATCAGGAAGAAAACAGACTGAAAAATATGTTACATAGAAAAAGGAACTAAGGACAGCTAACCTGTGGGCAAGGAAAGGAGTGGCCAACTATAAAACCAGGGAAACAGTACAGCTGGGAGTATGGCCTCACCATCCAGTGTCAGAGAGCAGAAGCAAAGGGAGGCACTGCAGGACTTCAGAGGTAGGAGGGGTAGAATTTGGTGACTTTGGAAACAGTCTGGAGCAGACTCCCAAGTTTCTGGCTCAGTGACTGATGGATGACTAGCGGTGGCACAAGCCACACATCAGGTATAGAAGCTGCTAACCTGAGAGGAAAGGAGGTCTGGGGGGCTGTTAGTGATGGTCTGAAGCTCAGGAAAGAAGTCTTTGCTTCATCTGCAGATAGACTCGGTAATCAAGAAACAGAGCTAGCACCAAGCTCTCTCACACTAGAGGATTAAAGACAAAGGTCAGAGCCTCTGGGCTCATCGACAGTTAGTTAGGAGGAAATGGAACCCAGGCAGTAGATCCACTGCTTCCTAAGATGGAGCCTAAAAAGCCTAGCAAGGCTAAAGGGCCTCACAGAAGAGAAGGATGTCAAGAAGGAAGGAGTGACAATCCTCCAACGCAGCTGGAAGGGCCCCAGCAAGGCTGCAGGGCAAAATCGCAAGTCACACTGCTGCATAAGGGCAATGAACCTAAGAGGAGGCTGCAGAGTGCTAGAAATCTACACTTTAAGAGACCTGCTTATAAACAGAGAGTCCTAGGCAGAGGGGCAGACAGGATCAAGGGATTTGCTTTTAATAGAAGAAAATTCTCATGTTTGTTTCATAAGGGGGAGTGCAAGTGGAGAGGGAAAGGATGAAGACACAAGACAGGTTGAGGGTGCAAGGTCTCGGGGGCAGCAGGAGAGAGGAAATCCCAGAGCAGAGAATTCACCTTGAGAGAAGGGACAGCTTCCTTCAGGTCAGGGGTGAAGGAATCAAGAGTGGGTAAAGCTACAAATCAATGTCAGATGTTGAGGGAAGGCAGAGTAAGAGAGTGGGGAAGAAGTTATTGGAAGTCCCGTTTTCCCAGGCAGGAAGCAAGGTCATTTCCTGAAACAAAGGAAAACAAGGACTGGGATCACAGTCAGTACTGAGGAAAAAGGGAGAGCTGCCCAGGGGCATGCAGGAGGAAAGCAGGAGGTCCTCAAGGAAGACCCACCCAAAGCTGGAAAGGATATATTGTGGGTCCCTAATCAATGGGTTCTCATCTGTGTCCCACAGAACTCCAAGGCTCAATGTGTGTGGGTAGGTGGGCCTCAGGGTCTATGGCAGAGATGATGAGGTGCCCCTCTCCTCCTGGGCACACAACCTGACCACAATGCTCACTCTTCCTTGCAGCTGAGCTCTGGCCAATGAGCCTCTGCAGAGCCTGCTGGGGATGCCCCAAGGCCTACAGGATGGGGAGAAAAAAATGAGGCCCACAAAAGGACTTGCACAAGAATGTTCACAGCAGCCACAGACACGACAGCCAAAAACTGGAAATAACCCAAATGTCCACAAAGTGGAGAAACTGTTGTCCATTTATACAATAGAATACTACTCGGCAATAAAAAGGAACCAACTATAGATCCTTGCAACAACACGCATCTTGAAAACATAGAGGAAAACAACCTAGACATAAAAGACCAGGAGCCAGGTAACTCCGTTTACATAAAGTACCAAGAACCGGCTGAACTAACCTACAGTGACAGACAGTGGATCAGTGGTGGGGACTATGGGAAGGAGCTAAGGAACATTCTGGGGCTCTATATTGTGTTGAATAGTGGTTACTCATGTATGTACAACTGTCAAAATTCATCACACCTAACTACTAAGATCCATGCGTTTTATTATGGTATATAAGTAATACCTCATTTCTTAAAATGCTGGGATACCACTTTTTACTAAACTGCAAGAAGATTTTTTTAAATAAAATAGTCCATGTTAAAAAAAAAAAAAAAGAAGAAGCAGTCAAGCATTTCCGTATCTTACTGGTAAAAATTAAACTCAGAAAATTCTTACACACTGTCAAGTATCTATCCTAAGGAAGTAATTAAAGAAACAAAGATTTATATATATTTATGTATAATACTTTCCCATTTTCTCACACAGCAAATAACTGGAAGAATCAATTTTTCAATAACACTATATCTTTGTTAATGGTCAAATAGCAGAATATTAGCAAGCTGTTAAAAAATCATATTTCAAAGAATTCTAATGGCATGTAAAAATGCCCAAAATATGACTATTTTTAAAAATTTAAATGTTCCCAAATTTTCTAACAGTATGTATGAACTGGCCTATGCAAAATATATATGTATATGTATATATATATACCTGAAACTAATATACTATTGTGTATAAATTACACTAATAGTTAAAAAAAAAAGATATACCCACACAACTTAAAATTCCATGACTACTAACATGACTTTGAAGAGTAATTTCAATCTTAATGTAAATGTGAATCTTAACTTCCATACTGTAAAACAGCAATAACTAATACCCTGAGATGTTGGGAAGATCAGACAAAAATATAAAAACACTTTAAAAATATAAAAGCATGATATTAATAGTTGTTTTACATCATCTACAATAATCTCTTATTTAGATGCTCAACTTCCTAATTAAGGACATAGTACCTAGGAGCATTAGGCTATAAACCTGAAACAAATATAAATGCTGCCACCCTCTCTTGGGTTACATATGAGTACCCTCTGTCTGCATGGAATAACCCTACATGCATGGTGCACTGCTTGAAGAACTTTAAAGACCAGGTTCAAATCCTGACTAGCATATTTTTAGACAATGTAATGAACATTGGCTCTGCATCAGCAAAATGGGTGCTGAATGCATAGCTGTTTCTCTATTATTATTAGATGTTCAGCTCCTGCAGTTACTTATCTGCAGTTAATACCAGCTGCCGTGTATTAAATACTATCATATACTGGACTTAAGTATTTTACAAATAGGTAAAACCTTGATCCCTCTGCAATTGGGGATATCCCCACTGTACAGAGCAGCTGAGGTTTCAGTGATACACAAACACCCGAGGTGAGTTAAACAAAGAAAAAATTTCAATTCACATCAAATTTTAAAACTGGGGGCAGGGATCTCTGGGTGGCGCAGCGGTTTGGCGCCTGCCTTTGGCCCAGGGCATGATCTTGGAGACCCGGGATCGAATCCCACATCGGGCTCCGGGTGCATGGAGCCTGCTTCTCCCTCTGCCTGTGTCTCTGCCTCTCTCTCTCTCTCTCTGTGACTATCATAAATAAATAAAAAATTTTTTTTAAATTAAAAAAAAAAAAAAACTGGGGGCAGCCCGGGTGGCTCAGCGGTTTAGCACCACCTTTGCCCGCCCGGGGCGTGATCCTGGAGACCCGGAATCGTCCCACATCGGGCTCCCTGCATGGAGCCTGCTTCTCCCTCTGCCTGTGTCTCTTTGTTTCTTATGAATGAATAAGTAAAATATTCAAAGAAAAAAAATTTTAATTGAAGAGTCAAGTTTAGGATGTAGATTTCTAAATTACCATAACAAATACTGTATAATATCTTAGAATGCTTCCATTATCACAAAAATGGGCAGAGATGGGGATCCCTGGGTGGTGCAGCGGTTTAGCACCTGCCTTTGGCCCAGGGCGCGATCCTGGAGACCCGGGATCGAATCCCACTTCAGGCTCCTGGTGCATGGAGCCTGCTTCTCCCTCTGCCTATGTCTCTGCCTCTCTCTCTCTCCCTGTGTGACTATCATAAATAAATAAAAATTAAAAGAAAAAAATGGGGAGAGATGTATTCCTTCTCCGATGCCAGCCATCATTTCCCAGGTGCCTGCTGAAGCTAATCCCTAGGGGAAAGGTGTGCTGCTTTCTGCATCTCCTGGAGCACAGACCACTGGCAGGAAAACACCCAAATGGCGTGTGTGGGCTGTGTTCTTTTAAGAATATTTACAATGAAAAAAGAAAAGAAAAAAAAAAAAAAAAACGACACGTGAAAACCGAAATGTGCAACACGCGAGGCAGAGTGAGCTCAAGTATTTAGGAAAGCAGGTGCACCTAAGTAGTCCTGCCCCTTCCGAGAGCCCACCTCCGGCGCCGTCCACAGTCGGGTATGTCAGTGCGGGATGAGTCACAACCCACCTCTCGCAAGTGAGTAACGCTCATTTCCCTCTTTTTTTTTTTTCTTTTTTTTTTCCTGTAAACAGTTTTCCAAGGAAACCTGAAATGTGTGAAGGGCTGATCCGGTTACACGTCTACCTCCGGCAGGGCCAGCACGCGTGACCCCCAGAAGCAAGGCAGTAGCTCCGGCCCTGCTCCGCCTCCACCCCCGCCCCCGCCCCCGCTCACCCGCTCTCCCAGGCACGCTCCTACCTGCCTGTAGCCGGTACATCGGGCACCACCGGCCTTCGCGGGCCGCGGCGTCCACACCGCAGGGGGCACGGCAGGTGCCCCGCACCCCCCCGCCCCGCCCGCGACTCTAAGGCGTTAGGAAGGCGGGGTTAGGAAGCCTGCCCAGGGGCTCCAGGCCCGAGGCCTCGCCGCCCGCGGGGCTCCCTTCCGGCCCGGCACCGCCGACCCGCCGAGCGGCCCGCACACCGGGGACCCTCGGGGGCGGCGGGGCGCGGCCCAGGGGAGCAGCGCGACGCCGGGGCACCGGGGCTGCCAGGCCGGGCGGCGGGGCGGGGCCGGGGGGTCGGGGCGGGGTCGCCCCGCTCCTCTCCCGGGGGTGGGGGGGGTCATTGGGACGGGGTCGGACCCCCCCTCCGCTCCCCTGCCGGGCCCGGGGGGTCATGGGGTCAGGGCGGGGCGGCCCCCCCCCACCTGCGCTCCCCTCCCGGGCCCGGCGGGTCATGGGGTCATGGGTCGGGTCGGGCCCCCCTTCCGCTCCCCGCCCGGGCCCGGAGGGGTCATGGGGTCATGGGGTCATGGGTCGGGTCGGGCCCCCCTTCCGCTCCCCTCCCGGGCCCGGAGAGCCGACGGGCCGAGCTCGGGAGCCGGCCGCCCCGCCAGGCCCCGCCGGCCGGACGCGAAGGAGCCGGGCCGCCCGCCGCCGCCCGAGAGGCCGCCCCCCGCCAGGCCCCGCCGCCGCCGCCCGCCGCCGCCCGCCGCCCGCCGCCCGCCGCCCGGCTCACTTGGCTCGGAGGCGCAGCAGCTCCTCAAACTGCGGGGCTGAGCCGACCTCCACCACGGCCGCCGCCTCGGCCGCCCCCGCCGCCATGCTGCCGCCGCCAGACAGGAGCAATCGAGCGCGGGCGGCCGGGGGGCGGGGCCTCCGGGGTCTGCGCGCGGAAGCCCCGCCCCCGCGGCTGGCGCAGGCCCGAGGCGGGGCAGGGGCGGGGCTTCCGGGGGGCGGGGCCGCGCTGCTCCGGGCTCCGCCCCCCACTCCGCACCCTCCCGGGAGCTCCCGCTGCAGCTGCGGGGGAGCCGGTGCGCGCGTGCGAGTGGGTGGAGGGGAAAGCCGCCAGGTCTGCGCATTTCCACCTCGAATGAAATTAAGTGGAAGGCGGACTTGTTACCGAAAACGGGAAATCACATTATTTGAGATGATGCAGGAAGAGCCACGAGGTCGTTGGTATCCTAACTGCGGTGGTACCAGTGCAAACCCGAACAGAACATTGCACCGGACAAAACACACGCAGACACACGGATTCAACTAACACCGGGAAGAAGAGGGGCCGACGGTGTGAATGTGGACGTCCTGGCTGGGGTTTTGCAGACTGGCTGTGCGAGATGTCATCTTTGAGGGAGGAAGGTACACAGGATGTCTCTGTGGACTATTGTAAAATTTGAAACAAACTTTTTTTCAATAAATAAAACCCAGAGGCCCTGGTGGCTCAGCGGTTGAGCGTCTGCCTTCAGCGCAGGGCCCAATCCCAAGATCCCCAATGGAGTCCCACATGGGGCTCCCTGCAGGGAGCCTGCTTCTCCCTCTGTCTGTGTGTGTCCCTGCCTCTCTCTCTCCCATGAATAAATAAATAAATCTTTAAAAAAAAATAAAATAAAACCCAGAGATTGCAATGCAAAGATGCAATAGGAAGGGGGGGGAACAGGGCCTTGCAAAAGAGGATGCATACTCCAACCGCTGTTTTAAACAGAATTATATGCAAATAAAATAGCATAACTATATATAGCTGAACAGTAGCATTAAAAAAAAAAAAGTCTTCAGAAGGATATGCCCCAAAGTGTGAGGAGAGCTTGCCCCCAGAAAAGAGGGGAGTCAAAGGGAGGACCTTCCCTTTTACATCTTATACTTCTTAATGTCATTTGCATTTTTTCAAAGACTTGGACTGGCTTTGTAATTTAAAAAATAATGAAATTGTAATGCACTAGGGAAATGTGCTATAGTGATTCTTTTTCAAAAAGCAGCAGTAATCAGCCCCTCTAATGTGGCTGTTTTAAAAATCCTGACTTTCCCTTTAAATGGAATTTGCTGAGAGCAGCACACACCAGCTACAGAGCACTTCTCCACTTTAGGAAAAAGCATGTCAGGGAAACTCCAAGATTACATTTCTACTCTTTTTTTTTTTTTTAATTTATTTACTAGAGACAGGCAGAGAGAAGCATACAAGGATCCCAATGTGGGACTGGATCCCAGATCTCCAGGATCAGGTCCTGGGCTGAAGACAACGCTAAACCGCTGAGCCACCCACGCTGCCTCATATTCCCACTTCTACCTCCTGCTCTTTCTGCAGCTTTCACTATTGACATCAACAGGCCTAATGGTTAGAAGCTGACCTCTGAGCTTTAAAATGCTCTGACCTTGGCAACAGAGACCTCTGAGCTGGGCCCTAGCCCAAGCAGTATTTGGCTGTCGCATTTGGCTCTCCCAGGTCTGCATGTATATGTACATGTACATGGTGCTCTTCAGCCTGCCAAGGCCTTCAAGCACGTGTCTGTATTTACCACTCAATGCTTCCCTTCAGCCGCTGATGTAAAAACATCACCGCCTACCTACACTTTATAGCTAAGGAAACACCCGACCCACCACAGCAGGGAAGGGGTAGCACCAAAGCTCACCCTAGGCTTTCTCTGATCACCTCAAGCCCACTTAGAGCCCCACCACTGCACCCCGTCTCATCTATGGGCTGTTAAAACCCTGTCCTCTCTCTAAGCATGTTAAGGGAACACTTAACAAAGGAAAAAACTCCTCCTCATGTTAAACTGGCTTGGCCTGTTACAGAATACTCTGGACTTGGCTCTCCCATGGGCCCCCCCTCCACCTTGTTAGTGCACAAAAGCTCAAAAACTCAGGAAAGCAAGGTATTGGGGCTGATTTTGGCCTATGCCTTCAATGTGTGTTCATTTCAGGCACTAATCTACTGACCCCATATGTAAGCATCATTTAGCGGTGTCCTGTTCCCTGGGGACGTCCCCTTTGGAAACCCAGTTAAAATTTACCTTATGTGTCCCCTGGGCAGGGTCCTCTCCTGGGCTCCCTCTCCTGCTCAGTGAGGAACCAAGAACAACTCTCCCAGGACAGCAGCACAGCCCTGAAAGGGATGTTATGTTTCCCCAAGGATGCCATGTGTCAGGGGCCTGGAACATGGGGACCGGGAAGCTGAAGTCCTGGCACGACGGGAGAGCCAAAGCTCAGACCTGCAGGGGCCTTCCTGGCAGCGAAGTAGCTCTACCCTACGTCTGTGAATTGACCCCGTTTTAAAGGGTTTGTGTGGGGGATGCCTGGGTGGCTCAGGGGTTGGGCGCCTACCTTTGGCTCAGGTTGTGATCCTGGAGTCCCAGGATCGAGTCCCACATTAGGCTCCCTGCGGGGAGCCTGCTTCTCCCTCCACCCATGTCTCTGCCTCTCTCTCTCTCTCTCTCTCATGAATAAATAAATCTTTTTTTTTAAAAAAAAAAGAGTGTGTGTGATAGAGAGATTGAGGTATAATTATTTTCCCAGGTAATGACATTACCTCCTAAGTAGGCAAGGTAATATTTTAGCCATGCATTTTTTAAAAATATCTTATTATTTATGTATTTAACAGAGAGATAGAGCCAGAGAGCACAAGCAGGGGGAACATTGGAGGGAGAGGGAGAAGCACACTCCCCAGCGAGCAGGGACCCTGATGATGCAGGGTTCGATCTCAGGACCCTAAGATTATGACTTGAGCCGAAAGCAGACACCTAACCAACTGAGCCACCCAGGTGCCCCTAGCCATGCATTTTTAATGACACATCATTCCTTCCCAGGGCCAGGTGATATTCCCTGGCAGGCACAGGGCTGAGTGCTAGGTGGAAACAATAAGCCATGGTGGAGAGGAGTACCTGGTCACTGTAGAGGAGGATGAGGAATTAAACCTTTGCAAACCTCACCCCACGGAGCTGAGAGACACAGGAGCACTGAGAGGGCGAGAGCGAGCCAGCATTTTTAATGGGCAAAGCATGGCATTAAAAAGTGTTGTTATTCAAGTAAAACGGCCAATGTTTCCTTTCTTTTAAGAGAGACTCTTAAATTCCAATTACTCCGCCCCCAAAGACCAGTTGAGAATAACCCCAACTGGAGGGAATTAATTTCCTTAGGAATTTCACTGTTACAAGATTAATGGAGCCCCCCTGCAGAGAAACAGTAAAACTGTAAGTACAGTAGATTTGCACCTGAAGGATACATATTTTAATTTCTGTTCTCAAGCTGGGATAACATCTTCTGGAGCTACTATAAAAAGCATAAATGAGCACCCGCTTGTCTGCTGAGAACCTGCTAACACGGAGCTCCCCAGGAGGAGTCGGCACCCGGCTGGGGAGGCCCCGGAGCCCCCACCTGCGGCCTCACACTCTGTCCATACGCACTGGTGGCCAGGGCTCCCAACCAGGGGCACGGTGACCCACTGCAGGGCGCAGGGCTGGGAAGGGCCCCAACAACGCGCCTTCCACAGAGCCCTGACGGGTGGGGACTGGAGGTGACCAAAGTCCAGAGCAAAATCCCTGGAAGATTCCGCTAAATCCACCCAAATCCCCAAGCCCCAGCCCTGCCACTCACCCTGGCACCGCCCTCTCGGGAGACCACAAAATAGAGAGAACCCTGCCCTCCAGAGCCCTCCCAGGAACTTCATCCCACCACCCATCAGCGTTGCTGGCCCCTTCCAGAATGGGCTCTGGGGAGGGTGCCTCACCAACCGTGTTGGAATACGCCTGCAGTTGGGATGCTCCAACCGTCCCTGACAGCCGGGGACTACCCCAATGGGAAAGTGGGAACAGGCTGTGTGAGGGTTTGTCTGTCAACCCTTAGGAGTCAAGACTTTGATCTCAGCACCCGTCGGCCAATTTTCTGTATTCCTTTCCTTACCAGAAACTGCTTTTATTGGAAGAACTCTATGTATATGCTGGCTATAAAGGTTGTTTATGCTGTCATAGCTAGATTTTTATTGGTTGTATTTTTGCTGCACTTGCTTGAAAAATAATTATTTTCAAAGAAAAGAAGAATTATATATCCAGTAAACTAAATAAGACTCATGTTTATTAGGGACCTCTGACAGCTCCTCAAACGTGAAAAAAGATTTCGAAGCAGTGAATGGACAATTTATGTGCAAGTTTATTTGTAAAACAGATTTCAAGACATACTTCATCTTGGCTGTGCCAATAAAAATACATTCCATTTCTTTTTAGAAGTGTGTGTTATCTGATGGTTCCACAGCAATCTGGTTTCTCCTAAGATACAACTACGTGGATAAGCATGTACCCACTAACCTAATCTAGAATTGGGTTGAATGTTTTGGGCTTGCTACACACGAAAAAAAAAAAAAGACACAGGCATATCTTATAAGGTGCTCTCACGTATTTATGAGAAATGTAGCTCACAATCGTAATCCAATTACTGCAATCTCCAAAAACACTTTAGTTGGATAATTTTTAAACTCAGGTTTAATTATTTACGTTTTATCAGGAAAAAAAATTCATCCTGAGAATTGACTGCCCATTCTCCTCTCTTCCACGGGGACGGAGGACCCGGCAGGGTGGTGGATCGGCTGCAGAGCTAGCTCGCAGGCTGTAGGTGGCATCAGCGGCCTCCTCAGCCCGGGCAAGGAGCATCCTTTGTTGAGTGGTTTCTTTATGCGATGTCCAGAGGCCACAATTCAGGATTCACACAGACTGATTCTGTATCTGTAGACGCTCTGCTCATCCACCAAACACGTGCTTTTTCCCTGACCTGCCAACTTGTAGCAGCTTCTGCTGCCCTTCTCAGTTTGATGGGCTACATACTTGACATCCTGAAGCGTTTACCAAGTCTGTAGGGTAGTGGGCGGACATGCCAGTATAGGCTGGGGGGAGAGGGTAGCTGGTGGTGGGGACGACGTTGTCACTTGCACGCATACTGCCACATGCGTGTTTGTTTACCTGAAGGTCCAGGTGCTGCTGTGATCACCCCAGGTGCAGAGTCTGGGACCCTCGGTTGACAGTGAGTGTTCGTAGTCACCCTGTAGGTTTCTATGCAGCTGCCTATTGTCTGGGGTCAGCCTTCTACATGGAAACCGTATCGTGCGCACCCACGTGCGTCCGTGTATGCATCCTTTACACCCATCTGGTGTTAACTCTCTGCTCCTATTTATGATTCTTGCTTCAATTTTGAAAAACTAAGGACAAAGATGAACTTGATATGGTGTCACAAACAAAATGGCTTGGCAATCAGAAGTCATTCTTAAGAAAGCTAAGAAGTCTGAGCCAGGCAAGCTCCTACGGCCGTGTGGCTCCGACAGCTCACCTCTCGACAAGCACCCTTCCAGAACTGGCTCCCCACCGGCGTTGTCTCAGTGGAACACACAGGCCTCTGTCCCGCCGACCTTGGCCTTCTCTGGCAGTCTGCTCTGGCACAGGGATGTCACCACACAGAGCGGACGTCTGGAGCGTCCAGTGGGCACTGTGAGCAGAGCTGGCCCTTCCTACCCGTGGAAGGAACTCAGGGCACAGCAGTCTGGCAGACTGTGGGAACACACATGCGTTCCTTAAAGACGCAGCTCCACAACATGCAACTCACAGTGACTCATTGCTTCTCAACACACAGCAGATGCCATTCCAACCTGGAAAGCTAATTGGCTTGATTTTGGTTAAATCAATGACCACAATAGTCTTTACACTTGCCGAAATTCCTCGAAAATCTGCCACACCCACGAGGGCTTCCTGTACCTTCTCTCTATTCTGTGAAAGAGAACAATGACATTCCCTCCCATCCCCAGGTGCAGGGCAAAGGGACACCAGGATTCTGCTTCTAGTCATCTGAAATGTGTATTCTTGAACCTTTTCCAGAGTGGCTCTGTGAATGTTGGCCCAGCACAACGCCCCCCGCCCCCCCACTAGAGTCCAGTGGGCCGGGCGGAGCAAAAAATGCATGATGTTCAAGGCACCTGTACTCAGCCGGCTCGGGATTCTCCGCACCTGCTGTCAGCAGCTGCTCTCCAGGAAGTTCAGGGGCAGCTTCAGGGGGGTGGCAAAATAATGACATAATGCTGGGTGCTGAGAACAAATCTGGATTTGCTTCAAATCTAGAACGGAGTCCCAGTTTGGACGGTCTCCAAACTGGCTTGCCCATGTCAGATTTCAATGGCTGGGACAGTTCTCTGTGAAATCACCGCCGACTTGAAATCTCTTCTTCCAGAACCAAACAAGCAAAAAGGAAAGGAAAGAAAAGCAAACCTCTAATTTTCACACGATGCTTGGGCCCTGTTGCCCTGTGGTATGTGTACAACAGAAGCGGGTCAGTATTTCATGATGGAGCAACTAAGTTTGTAGCTCCAGGGGTGTGTCCTTCCATCAGAGTAAAGCAAACTTTGGTGGTAACTCCGTCCTTAGCCTACAGTGAAGTTAGTATCTATTATTCACTCATTCATATGAAATATGCTTTATTTTAATCAGAGGAAATGTCTTATTTAAAAATTTCAATGCCAACATCCCCTTTCGACTTTCCAACCAAGACATGCATCCTTTTCTCAGCTCGATTGTGTTGAACTATAAAATGTGTAACAAGAGGTAGAAGGGAAAGTCTCCTTCCCACGAGAAGAAGGAGAGGTGTGGGGCCCCAGAAAGAGTAGCCCTTCATGCCATAGGTCTGAGGGAGATGGTGGCGCTAGGTCACATCTGGCCGGTTCTGCAGACTCCAAGGACAGCTTTGCCAGGTGCCAAGCCACAGCCGCCCTAAGGGCTGAGATGGAAGAGGCACAGAGCTAGCTGGCATCCTCGGCCCCTCCGTGGGGGGAGCCCTGCCAGCCCCACCTTCTATCCTGCGGTGTTTCATTCCTATTGTCCCCGACTCTCTGGCCTTCTCTCGGGACTGGTGCAGACCGGGAGAGATGCTTTCTACCATTTGGAAGAAATCCCAATTTTCTAGTTTTCCACACTTTTTTTTTTTTTTTTTTTTTTTTGTCCCTGAATCACAACAAGCAGTGACTGGACCCCTTGTCAGGATGCACAGTGGGTTTCTGGCCGCCCAGTTTTTTCACCCCTTAAATCATCATTGCTACACAGGACCGAGTTATTATTGGCCATAACCATATTTACCCTACAGAAATAGGTCCTTTTATGATGGGGCATAAATATGAAATGACACTGTTCTAGAATACCTGGTCACTAACGTGGCAGGATGAAGCTGAATTCCAAAAGAATCCCGAGGCCTAATGATGTCCTTAAAGGGAATGTTCAAAGGGATGGCTGTACAAACCTTTAATGCTATTTAGCAATCTTTTTTTGGGGAGGGGGGTCTGTCTCTTATTTACCAGAAGATGTAGTATATGAGCTTCCATGCCTCTGCTTTTGTTTTGTAATTTCAAATTGTATATAGTCAGGAAATATTGCATTCACTGGCAATCAATTTATTTTGATTGATAAAAAGGGGTTAATAAAAACCTCCTTAGAAATAACAAGAAGGGGACAGTAATATATCTCTCGTGGTGCCTTCTTTCGCGGTGCATAAAGAGAGCAAGCTTCTTTACTTCTCCTCGATAAGTCTTCTCCTTTATTTTCTATACCTAGTGAGTCATTTATAACCCTTATTACTTCCAACCCACACAAAGTCATATTTCCACATGCAGGGGTTCTCCTCACTATGTCGTGAGAGCCGAGAGGCCAAAACATCCTATAATTTATATGAAAATACATGCCAAAAATGGATTATCAGACATAACCAATGTGAGTTCGCACACTTGCAAATAAAAAAAATTTAGGATGAAATATAAAACATCATGCTAAAATTTCAATCTATTGTTGAACATAGCATAGCACAGAAAGTACAGAGGTGTCTGGCCCTTGACAAACATCACCAAGTGATTAGAAGCGGAGACAAGTTGAGATGAGATACAATTAACACTTCCATTCAAACAGAAAGTTATTATTGATTTTAGGAGGCACAGTTGTGGTTTATTACTATTTTTATTTATTTACAGCACCTGAGAAGAAAATGCAAAACGACAGACCATGAAATGCTTGTCTTCTGTATGTAGCAAGTGCCTGCACTTACATTATGGGATGGGTTGGGCCATATACACTATATAGCATCATATAAATCTCTAATTTGCACTGGTCATAAAGTCTTTAAATATTAAATAATTATCTGTTGCTGGTTATGGTTATCCCTGAAGAGCACATTTGCAGTGTCAGGATATAATTTAGGGAATTGGCTTAGATCACAAAGGTCTCCACGTAGAGGTATTATTTTGAAAGTTGAAATTCAGTGGGTTAAATTTTTTTTTTTTTTGCCTCAATGAAGTTTTTTGTTTTGTTTTTGTTTTTGTTTTTTTATTCAATGAAGTTTTCTTGGATCATTATAAAGACTGCATTTAGGGCAGCCCGGGTGGCTCAGCGGTTTAGCGCCGCCTTCAGTCCAGGGCCTGATCCTGGAGACCCAGGATCGAGTCCCACATCGGCTCCTTGCATGGAGCCTGCTTCTCCCTCTGCCTGTGTCTGCCTCTCTCTCTCTCTCTCTCTCTCTCTGTGTGTGTGTGTGTGTGTGTCTTTCATGAATAAATAAATAAAATCTTAAAAAAAAAAAAAAAGACTGCATTTAGAGAAATCCTATACCAAATCTTGCTGTAAAAGAAAAGATAGCTCAAGATAAAATAGCATTAGAACAAAACCATGAGCTCCAGGAAAACAAACATGTGCTGATCTACAGAGAGGTACATCTCTCAAATTTGGATCCTTTTGGAACAAAACAGCCCGTCCACAGTGAGAGGGCCTTACGAGTGTCTGCACACTGAAGGGCTAAAGACCAAGGCTAACAACGAGGGCCTAGAGGTGAGAGAGCTTGTCATTTCACTGAACATCCCGGCGACAAGAAGTGTCTTTAGCTGATAGCAGCCCAGAAGAGGCAAGAGGGCAGGGGCACCTCTCTTGATGCCGCACAGCTAGCTTTGCTGCACTCACTCGTTCACTGGCTTGGCTCTGAGTACCCGTCCCGGGCCCTGTCCGTGCTGGGCACTGGGGACACACAGATGAACACAGTCATACGGCCTCCAGCAAACAGAGGGTCAGCGGACCACAGCCCTACACCGACCGACTCAGAGACCCTTCCACTTTCTAGGCAATGGAATGTTTCTGAATGTGTGAGAGAGCGAGCAAGCCTCAGCACCCCCATCAGACTGAACTGTCGCCCTTCCAGGTCTGGCTTTGTGGTGTGCCCGAAGATGGTCTCACTTATAAGATGCTTTCTTGTCACGGACTGAAAGGAAAGCGTCATACCGGGGCTTCCATAGGCAGCACACCTGTGTGGGCCCGCAAAACAGGACGTCTGCCATATGGCAGCTCTATGCAGGAAACATGGAAGTCACGGTCCCCTGGCCAGTCCAGACAGACGTGGATGGGAAGATACGGATGGCGCGACTCAAGGAGGGTGGCTTCTGTGGAGGCCAGGCCAGTCAGAGGGGCACACCGGAGCCACGGAGGGGAGGCCCCAGGGGACAGATGACGACAGCTGTACCTCCAGCAATGAGGAGAGAGAGAGAAAGGAGGAAAGAGAGAGACCTGACGTGCCCAGGGCCCCGGGTCAGTGCAGGCACCGGATCGGCCCAGGCTGTAGGGGAGGTGGGAGCGGGGAGGCCGAGACCTGCCCGGTGCTGGCGGGGAGAAGGCCTGTGGCCACACAGTCTGGGGCACGAGCCACCTGCAGCAGAGGTAAGGGTGCAGGGTGAAGACTGCTCGTGCCGAGTTCAGCACAGGTTCACCTTGCGAGGGCCAGGCGGCCTCGGGGTCCTGCACCCTACAGCAGGGCGCCTGGAAACAGCAGGGAACGAGGCCCCCCGGGAACCGTGGACTAGCGCCTCGGAGCCTGGCCCTTGGTCTGAAGGTGGGGACAGCCCTGCAGCATCACCGGGGGAGTCACCGACAGCAGGGACCCCAGCCCAGCGCTCAAGCCTTGGAGCCCAGCTGTGGGCCTGGCCCTGTGGCCCTGGCCGGTGGAAAGGGAGCCCCGGGGAGGCAGGACATCAGGTGTAGGCAGGCGGTGGGACAGCCTGCAGGCAGGGCGGCTGCTTTAGGCTAGGGGGTGGCGTGGCCCCTCTGAGGGGGGACAGTTCAGCCACTGTCTGAACAAGAAGAAGTGAGCCTTTGCGGATTAGGGGGAAGTGTTTCCAGACAAAGATGATGACTACTATTGTTATAATAATACCTAAAAACAGTGGATTTCAAAGAAAAAAATATAACCCTATACCAGTGCCCAAGAAAGTGCCAGGTATTTCTTTTAACAAGACAGAAATATGGAAAAGAGAGGGCATTTATTAAATACCTACTATGTGCCAGTGTCTGTGCTAGATGCTTTACGTGCACCGCCTCTTTTACCTCCCAGCAAGATGAGCAGAGGTAGTAATTTTTAAAAGAGGTCATTGGAGGCACTTTGAAAGGGGGGACGATTAAATCCATGGAAAAACAGGCACAGCTTTGCAGCAGCGGAACAAAACTGTTACTCAACCCCCTCCCTACAACACACACACAGACCTTTCTTGGCCAAGCTAGGCATGTCTATCTGTCTGTCTTTATATATTTTCTTTATATAGTTTGAGAGTGAGTGAGAGTGAGTGTGAGTCCGGGGTGGGGGTGGGGGTGGGGGGAGGGGCAGAGGGAGAGAGAGAATCTCAAGTAGGTTCCATGCCCAGCACAGAGCCTGATGCAGGGCTCGATCCTGTGACCCTGAGTTCATGACCTGAACTGAAACCAAGAGTCGGATGTCTAACTTACTGAGCCACCTAGGCGCCCCTTGAGCATATTTTTCAAGGTAATCTGCAGCCACTCCTTGAAGCTTCCTCTTTCCTAGAAGGCAATGGATAGGATCAAGCTATTTTATTCCTACTTTACACATGGGGAAATGGAGGCTCAGAAATGAACACTTGCCCTGGTGCACATCACTAGTTAGGTTTTGCAGCCATAAATAAACCAAACCTCCAGAAACTTCCAGTGCTCAGATGGGGACAGACTAGAGGTGGCCGGGCAGCTGCGGTGAATTGTGAGCTGACCATGTACTGCACATCATGCTTGACACTCTGCAGACAGTACCTCACAGTAACTCACTGTGCCTAGGCAGTTCAATGGGTTAAGTGTCTGCCTTCAGCTCAGGTCACGATCTAAAGGCCTGGAATGGAGCCTCAGATCGGGCTCCCTGCTCATCCAGGAGTTGTCTTCTCCCTCTGCCCCTCCCCCTACTCATGCTCTCTTTCTCTCTCTAATAAATAAAATCTTTTTAAAAAAGATTTTAAATAAAAAATTAAATCTTTTTAAAAAAGATTTTATTATTTATGAGAGACACACACACACACACAGAGAGGCAAAGACACAGGCAGAGTGAGAAGCAGGCTCCATGCAGGGAGCCCAATGTGGGACTTGATCCCAGGACCCTGGGGGTCACGCCCTGAGCCAAAGGCAGACACTCAACCACTGAGCCGCCCAGGCGTCCCAATAAATAAAATCTTTAAAAAGAAAATAAAACTCCCAGTACCCCATTGAGGTAGGCACCACTATTAGCATCTCAATTTTATACCCAGGGAATGCCTGGCAGTGGGAGATGAGCAGGGTGGAATTGGAACTCAACGTACATAACAAAAGTCATCATTTTAAACATTTTTAAGTGTACAGTTCAGTGGCATTAAGTGACCATCACCACCATCCGTGTCTGGAACTCTTCATATCTTCTTAAATGGAAAGTCTGCAAGCATATACCCTAACTCCCCACTCCCAGCCCCAGGGAACCACCATCCGTCTGCCTCTGCGAGTTTGATCATTCCAGTACTTCATCTAAGTAGAATTATACTTTGTCTGGTGACTGGCTTATTTCATTGAGCGGAACAGGTTCCAGGGTTGGAGCAGGTGTCAGAGGCTAAATAATATCCCATTGTATGGATGGAGCACATCTTACGTATCCATTCATCTGTCTATGGACACCTGGGTTCTTCCTACCTTTGGCTCCTGTGTCTAGTTCTGCTGTGATCACAGGTGTTCGAGCCCCTGTTTTGTGTTATATACACAAGTGGAGCTGCAGGATCATAGTTTCATTCTTAATTTTTTGAGAAAAACCCATACTGTTTTTTTTTAAGTTTTCAGGTTTTATTTTTTAATTTATTTTTAAAGATTTTATTTATTTATTCATGAGAGACAGAGAGAGATCGGCAGAGACACAGGCAGAGGGAGAAGCAGGCTCCATGCAGGGAGCCCGACGTGGGACTCGATCCTGGATCCTAGGATCACGCCCTGAGCCGAAGGCAGATGCTCAACCGCCGAGCCTCTGGGTGTCCCATAAGTTTTCAAGTTTTAATTTAAATTCTAGTTAGTTAGCATATAGTACAATATTGGTTTCAGGAGTAGAATTCAGCCGGTTATCACTTTCATACAACACCCAGTGCTCGTCACAAGTGCCTCCTTCACACCCATCACACATCTAGCCATCACCCTCCTCCCCCTATCAGCCCTCACTTTCTTCTCTATCACTGAGTCTCTCATGCTTTGTTTCCCCTTTTTTTCTCTTCCCCTATGTTCATCTGTTTTAAGTTCCACATATGAGTGAAATCATATGGTATTTGCCTTTCTCTGACTGACTTCGCCATACTGCTTTTAATAAAGGCACACCATTTTGCATTCTCAGCAGCAATGGTCAAAGGTTCTAACTTCTCCACATTTTAGCCAACACTTGTGTGTTTTTTTTTTTTAAGATTTTATTTATTTATTCATGAGAGACACAGAGAGAGAGGTGCACAGACACAGCAGAGGGAGAAGCAGGCTCCATGCAGGGAGCCGGACGTGGGACTTGATTCCGGGTCTCCAGGATCACGACCTGGGCTGAAGGCGGCGCTAAACTGCTGGGCCACCTGGGCTGCCCAACACTTGTGTTTTTAGGATAGGCCTCCTAATGGGTGTGAGGTGGTATCTCGTTGTGGTCTTGATTTGCATTTACCCGAGGAATAGTTGATGTTGTGCGTCTCTTCATGCGACTTTTGGCCATTGTGTATCATCTTTGGAGAGACATCTATGCAAGCCCTTTGCCCATTTTTTAATCAGGTTGTGTGTTTCTCTGATGTTGAATTGTAGGTGTTCTTTTTGTATTCTAGCTACTAACTCCTTATCAGAGACACGATCTGCAAATATTTAATCCGTTTTGTGGGTTGCCTTATCGCTGCTGTTAGTGTCCTTTGATGCACAAAAGTGTGTAATTTTGATCTAGTCCAAGTTGTCTATATTTGTTGCTGTTGATTCTTTTAGTCATATGCATGACTCCGATATCATGAGGATTTTTGTTTTTTTCCCCCTAATAGTTAATGTCTGTTGTAATATATGAAAATAATGAGCACCATAAACATCATTTAACAGATGTTTTGTATTTAGTTTTAAAAAAATTTACGATATTAATTTAAATAAACACACCAAAGAATAGCAGAGTTTTGTAGACATCTTGTACTTGGCACCCAAATGACTGATGTTTGGTACATAGTGTATTACACTAAATTGCAACCTATTAGATCTATTCCTGTGCTCAGTGTTAAAGAAAAAAAATCATCCACGGCACCTGCTTACCCAAGGCCGACTTACCCAGGGGGGCCATTGCGGCAGCTTCTTCCTAAGGGGAAAGCCCCAGTGTTTTGATGTGAGGCTGTCAGCTGGTAGCAGTTTTGGAGAAGGAGGACTAGTAGGAGTGACACACCATTTGCTGAGTATTTTGTGCGGTTCTAAGTAGTCCGTGTGTATGGACCTCGGCCTCGTAACATCCTGACTCATCATCACCTTTCACAAGTGAGCACACTGCGGTCGATGAGCTGCCGAACTCTCCGCAGATCCTGCAGCCGGTAGCCCAGTGGAGGGGGCGTCACCCGTTTCTCCAGAATGGCTGGGACCAGGGCTGAGCATCACAAGACACCTCCGCTTGCAGCGACTCAAGCAGCAGAAACACAGCCAGAAGTCTGCGGGCTGGTAGGCACTCAGCTGTGCGTTGGTTCAGAAGCTCAGGGCCTTAGGGCCTCGGGGCTTTCCGAGCCGCCGCCCTCCTAGCGGCAGGAAGGCTGCAGCAGCTCCGCGATGCTGATGCTCGGGCAGGAGAACGCCGCGCCCACGCCTCCCGTCCCTTCCTGCCCACTACTCCGTCCAGGGGCCCAGCCCTCCGCAGCCCCGCTGCACCGCCCGCCCGGCCCAGCCCAGCCCAGCCCAGCTGCTGCACCGCCCTGCAGCTTGCATACAAGCCCCCGCTCAGGGCAGCACCCACCCGGAGATCCCGGACTACAACTCCCAGAAATCCGCGCCCCAGCCGGCTCGCCGGCGCCGATTGGCTCGCTGCGCCATCCATCAACCACCAACCACCGGAAGACGGCTGCTGACGGCGCGCCACGGCCAATCACGAGAGCGAGGGGGCGGGAGCTCCCCCAGCCGGTCCGACGCCTGGAGTGCAGGCGTGGCGGGACGCCGAAGGAGTCGGTTCTTCGGAGAGCTACGGCGATTCAGTGGTCGGAGAGTTGACGGGCCGGCCCTCCGCGGAGTGACGCCTGGGGCAGAAGCCCCGTTTTGCCCAGAAGACTCCGGAGTCCGCTCCGCCGGCTGCTGCCCCCGGCGCCAGGCCCAGGCGGCCTTCGCCCCGCCCCCCGTCTCTCATTGGCTCCCCCGGGACACGTGGGGGGAAGGAGGCGTGGCCATCGCGGCTAGGGCGGGCGGCCTGCGGCCGGCGGGGATGAGAGGCCCGCGGACTCGGGCCTGGGGCCGCATGGCAACCGTGGTGCCGGGCTGCTGGCGACGGCGGAGGGCAGAGGAGCTTCAGGTTCCGGGGGACGCGGTGAGCCTCTGCCCCCCGGGCCTGGGCGAGAGGAACGGGATGGCGGAAGCCCCGGACGTGTCCCGTGGGGCCTCTCGTCCCCACCCCGGGAGCCTTCCAGGAGGAGGCCTGGCCCGGGTCGCGCCGGCGCCCTCTTGGAGGAGGGGGCGTGGCCAGGGCCCAGGGGGCGTGGTCGCGGCGCTGCCCCGCCCCCCCAGGCCGCGCCTGCGCAGAGGTGCGGGAGGCGCTCGCGGTGACCCTGCCCGGTGCACGGGCTCGGGGTGCAGGCTGCCCCGGGCTGCTCCGGGTGCCGGCGCCGGGCTGGGCGAGGTCGGGCTGCCTCGTGAGCAGACCCCGCCCGGGTGGGTGGAGGGCTTTGAGCGGAGAGCACGGGGGTGAGGCCAGGTGGCTGATGCAGGCGCCCGGGGTCAAGGGCTGGCGTGAGACTGGGCGGGAACCAGGTGGGAGACAGGAGGTCCTGTGGGGGGGGGAGCAGCGCTCTCTGACTCCCACCTCCGCTGGCCCACCTCCGCTGGCCCGTTGGCTGCTTGTCACCCACCGCCTTTCTTTGGGGTCCAGCTCCCGAGTTCTTCTGTTTCTTCTGCACCTGCAGGCTTGATAAGCCCGGATTCCACCCCCCAGCTAATGCAGGCACTGCTTTCCCAGGTGTCATGCACAGCGCAGCAAGAGTGGGGCTAGTCTCGTGCCCTGCATGTGCTGCCTCCCCCTCTGGAACGGAAGCTTCAAACCACATAGGCTCCGACAAGGTGGAAGCATGATTCTGCTGCTCATAATGTGTGGAGGGGAGCAGGTCAGGGCAGTGGCATGGGGACCCTAAATACAGGTATGGGGCTGGTGCTACCCAGACTCCCGTGTCCTGCACCCCCCAGTGTTGTCCTCTTATGTGAGGTCAGCACTAGGTCACCAGTACATCGCTCACATTCCATACAGTGCGAAGTAAATAGTAAAGTGACATGATCGTACTGACATTTTAAGAGCTTATTTTGGAAGCTCTGGGGAAAATGCAGGGTATGGTGGTCAGAGTGAAGGCGAGGAGGCAAGGAGTGTATGGATTACGAGAGGCGACAGGCTTGGACAGAAAGGACAGGAAGACAGTGAATGAAGGCTCTGTATGTTGGAGGAACCATGGACAGGTCAATGGACAGGCCTTGCCGATGGAGCAGTCGCAGGAGGTCAGGGAAGCAGAGTCGTCTGGGTTGGCTCCCAGGGCTGTGGCTTGAGCAATTGGGCAGACAGTGCTGAGAGAAAACTGTTGTGGAACTGGGGGAGAAAAGGAGCTCCCGGCGGGACACACTGTGTTTTCCATATTTGGGACGTTTAACAGAGAGGTTACGGGTTGAGTGGTTCCAGGTGGATCATCTGAATTTCACAATAAACTGTTACTGTTCCCAGATTACAAGTGAGGAAGCTGAGATCCAGAGAGGTTAATCAGCGGCTTGAGGATACACTGCTAGCAGGGAAGTAGGGATTAAACGGCACCGGCTGCCTCGAGAGCCTGTCCTCTTAGCCACCGGGCTCTGTAGCCTCCCATGTGGGGCTTTGCAACAAAGTCCTAAATTGGCCATAAAATGATGGAAAGTGTGATGCCACAGGCTGTCAGGGACCAGGCACCAGAGGTCATTATTATTTTTTTTTTTTTAAGATTTTATTTATTTATCATGAGAGACAGAGAGACAGAGGCAGAGACACAGGCAGAGGAAGAAGCAGGCTCCATGCAGGGAGCCCAACATGGGACTCAATCCCAGGTCTCCAGGATCACACCCTGGGCTGAAGGCAGGCGCTAAACCACTGAGCCACAGGGGCTGCCCCAGAGCTCATTATTGATCAGAGAGAAAGAAAGGCTTACAGGAGAAACCTTGAAGGAGCCTTCAGATTGCAATCCTGAAACTTAAGTACCCAGCTTGAGGCTGCAGTACTTCCCGGCTGTTATCCAGGAGTAGTGAGTTCAGAGTCTAATCGCCAAGGTGTGTATGGCCTCCTAATCTGATAAAGTCCTTGTATATATTGCGTTGTGCCTTTGGCCTTTGCTCTAATAATCCAGATTGAGTTCAATAAAGTATCCAAGTCCTTGTCCCAAGTTTTCCGTTCTCTTTCTCTCAAACACACATGCCCTCTTTCAGAATTTGGTTATGAGAGAAGTACAACCCATTTCCGTACTCTGCTCACAGATTAGTGGTGCTACACCTTGTGTATTATAACCTCCTGTGGGGTTTTAGAAACCGCAACGTTGGGACCCATCTCTGCAATAGCTTCGCAAGTGATTCTCAGAGCCAGAGGCAGCCACCTCCTGTGATCCCCTGAGTGTCCTGATTGTGGGAAGGGTACCTGATGTGGTGATACGTGCTGCAGTTAGGTATCAGTGGGGTTTGGGTTGACGCGTTTTGAGGACCCGTCGTAGAGCAAACACTGTTCTAGGCTCTGCAAAAAAAAAAAAAAAAAAAAAATATCTTTGGTTAGATTGACCCTGAGACTTGGGGACATCCAGTGCTTGGCTCTTGCAGGCCCCCTGCCCACGGCACACTCACCACACTACCTGTTCCAGAAGAGAGACGCATGCCCAGAACACCTGGAGTCATGCATACTCACCCTGTGCTGTCCATGAAGTTGCTCCTTCCAGACCGCTGTAAAAAGCAAGTTCTTTGGGGAAGCAACACCGGCCATGTCTGGGCTCATAATTGATTTGGTATCTTTTCCAGTTTCCCCTGGGTTGATCCAAGTTTTCCAGCTTCTGATTTCCTCTATTATACTTTTCTTTGATTCTTTGTCAGTATCCTATAGCAATAGCCTATTAGGGTGCATTAATTAATTGGGTATTGACAGGTTTTTCTGTTTATTCTTTTATTTTTTTTATTTATTTATTTTTTTTAAATTAAGATTTTTAAATTTTATTTATTTATTTATTCACAGACACAGAGAAAGAGAGGCCGAGACACAGGGAGAAGGAGAAGCAGGCTCCATGCAGGGAGCCTGACGTGGGACTCGATCCTGGGTCTCCAGGATCACACCCCAGGCTGCAGGCGGCGCCAAACCGCTGCGCCACCAGGGCTGCCCTGTTTATTCTTTTAAAAACATTTTTACCTTTGCGTTTTTTTTGATATATACTTTATAGTTGAAGCATAATGTACAGTGTTATATTAGGTTCAGGTACACAGTGTAATTTTTCATCAATTCTGTACATTACTCAGTGTTCATCATGGCAAGTGTACTCTTCATCCCCTTTGTTTTACCCATCCTCCCCACCCACCTCCCCTGTTGCAACCACCAGTTTGTTCTCTTTAAAAGGGTGTTTTTCCCCCCCTTTGTTCTCTTTTAGTTTGTTCCTTTGTTCTGTTTCTTAAATTGCACATATGCAAAAGCATATAGCATTTGTCTTTTTCTGACTTATTTCCTTTAGGTCAACAGTCTATTCCTATAGTCTGACTGACTATATTCTTTAGGTCAGTCCATGTTGCAAAGAGCAAGACCTTTTTTGTGGCTGAGTAATACTCCATTGTGTATGGAATCTTTAGCCATTCATCTGTGGATGGACACTTGGGCTGCTTGCATTATCTTGGCTGTTGTAAATGATGCTGCTATAAACATAGGGATACATGTATCTTTTTGTGTTAGTGTTTTTGTTTTCTTTGGGTAAATACCCAATCATGGAATTATTGGATCATAAAATTTTATTTTTAATTTTTTGAAGAACCTCCATACTATTTTCCACAGTGGCTGCTCCAGTTTGCATTCCCACCAGTGGTGTACAAGGGTTCCTTTTTCTCCATATCCTCACCAACACTTGTCATTTCCTGGGTTTTTGATTTTAACCATTCTGACAGATGCAAGGTGGAAGCTCATTATACTTTTGATTTGCATTTCTGTGGTGATTAATGATGTTGAGCATCATTTCACGTGTCTGTTGGCCATCTGTATGTCTTCCTTGAAAAAATGTCTACTCATGTCCTGCCCATTTTAATTGGATTATTTGGGGTTTTTGGTGTTGAGTTGTAGGAGTTCTTTATATAGTTTGGATGTTATCCCTTTATTGTGCATATCGTCTGCAAATATCTTCTCCCATTCAGTAGGTTGCCTTTTTGTTTTATGGATGATCTCCTTTGCTGTGCAAAAGCTTTTTGTTTTGATGTATACCCAATAGGTTATTTTTGCTTTTGTGTCCTTTGCCTCAGCAGACATATATAGTAAGAAGTTGCTATGGTCAATGTCAAAGAGGTTGCTGCCTGTGTTTTCTAGAATTTTTATTGTTTCAGATCTCACATTTAGGTCTTTAATTCATTATTTCATTATTTTGCACGTAGCTCTCCAGTTATCCTGACACCATTTATTAAAGAGGCTGGCTTTTCCCCATTGTATACTCTTACCTCCTTTGTCATAGATTAATTGACCATATAATTATAGTTTTATTTCTGGGTTATCTGCTCTGTTCCTTTGATTTCCATGTCTGTTTTTGTGCTAACACCATGCTATTTTGATTACTACAGCTTTGTAGAATATCTTGAAATCTGAATTTGTGATACCAGCTTTGTTTTTTCTTAAGATTGTTTTGGCCTTTTGGGGTCTTTTTTGGTTCCGTACAAATTTTAATATTATTTGTTCTCGTTCTGTGAAAATTTTTTTCGGTAAGGATTGCATTAAATTTGTAGATTGCTTTGGGTAGTATGGACATCTTAACAATATTGGTTCTTCCAATCCATGGGCATGGAATACCTTTCCATTTTTTTGTCTTTAAATTCTTTCATCAGTGTTTTAGAGTTTTCAGAATACAGGTCTTTTACTTCTTTGGTTCAGTTTATTCCTAGGTATTTTATTTTTAGTGCAATTATAAATGGGATTGTTTTCTTAATTTCTCTTTCTGCTACTTCATTATTAGTGTATAGAAGTACAACAGATTTCTATATATTAATTTTGTATCCTGAGACTTTACTGAATGTTTTTGATACTTGGCCTTTGTTTAGATGTAGGTAAATGATTTCTTGGTATTATGAATAGTTGCCCCTAAAATCAAGGGCTGAGGATATCTTTTTTTTTTTTTTTTTTTGGTGAGGATATCTTACTATCCACTCTGCTCTGTTTATAAATTTTAGACCTGCCTTTACTAATACTTGAAAAATTATCTAGTAAATTCAGCTAGCAGACCTTGTCAGCAAAACCACTGAGACATGTTGATGACTTTACCTCCATTCAAGTGACCCTATGGGGTCTAACTTGTAAAGAGAGAAAATTCAGAGTTAAATTTGCTTCTTTGGGATGCCTGGGTGGCTCAACAGTTGAGCGTCTGCCTTTGGCTTGGTGTGATTCCAGGTCTGGGGATCAAGTCCCACATCGGGCTCCCTTCAAGGAGCCTGCGTCTCACTCTTGTGTCTCTGCCTCTCTCTGTATGTCTCTCATGAATAAATAAATAAAATCTTAAAAAAAGAAAATTTGCTTGTTTCATCCTGTAGGATGTAGATTTTATAGCTCATCTGCTAAGCAAGATCCTTAACTATGAGAACTTAATGAGTACTGGCCATGGTGCCGATCCTAGCAAAACCCTTCACTCTGCCTTTCTCTGTTCACTCTTCTCATTCAAGATAATTGCAACCCATGCCTCAAAAACCAAGTTATTTAATTCTCACTCAATTTTAGTTTTAAGGTGAATCTGTGGAGCTACTTTTACTGTTTGTCTGTTCTACTCAGTTTAATTGTATTCAGCCACCTTCCCATCTAGATAAAGGGAGGTTTACCAGTAATTCATTTTTGGTTATATCTCTAATACACATCTCTAATTCACACCGCCACCTGCATATGGCCTTGATCATTTCTAGCTTTTGGCAAATTTCCTTATATATGACACAGAAAAGTCAAAATGAGGTAATAGTCAGGGGTTCTTTACCATGCTTGGGGGGCTTTTCAGGTGTGTTTGTTGGGCTCAGTAGCCATGGCTGGAGGATCATGATGTGGCTTCTGCTTCTTCAGTTTTCATATGCCCAGAGTCGAGCAAGGCATGTAGTAGGTGTTCAACAAATACATTTTGGGTGATTAATATGTTGAGGGTGTGTGTGTGTGTGTGTGTGTGTGTGTGTGTGTCTAACTGGAAAGAAATGAAGGGAGGATTACACTAAGGCATAGAAATGTTGGTGCTTTCAAACTATCATTTATTTAGGGAAAATTATAATTTGGCTGGCAAAGCCCCAGCAGTGTGCCTCATCATCACCCTCATGGTCACAGCTCATGTCTTCTCAATTTCTTGTGTGTTTATTAGCAAAGCCGTGCTGTTTAGCTGGATTTTTCCAAGTGTACAATGAAGTGATTTTTTTTTTTTTTGTAAATTTGCAGTTGTGCAGATGTCACCCCCAGTCTTAGAGCATTTCCATTGCCTCGTTTGTACCTGTTTTGCAGGAACTCCATTTCTCCCTCAGCTCCAGGCAACTGCTATTCTACTTTGTATTTTTCTAGATTTGCCTTTTCTGGACTTTTCATATAAACAGAATTGAATGTGCTTTTTCTTGCAGCTGGCTTCTTTCAGGCAGCATCTTAATTTTTCAGGTTCTTCCATGGTGAGGCATGTATCTGTAGCTTGTTCCTTTTAATTGCTAAATAATACTCCATTGTACCAATATACCACATGTTGTTTATCCATTTTTCAGTTGATAGACATTGTGTTGTTTATTCTTTTTGGCTATTATGAATAATGCTGAAAATTCAGAAAAGTTATGTGCAGATCTTGGTGTATATGCACGTTTCCATTTCTCTTAGACCAAGAGGACTGGGATTGCTGGTTCCCAGTGCCAGAGAAGCTGCCATGCTGTTTTCCGAGGGGGCACATTCTGCATCCACACTGGCAGCCTACAGAGGGCTCCGCTGAGTCCCCTTCTCTGTTGTCCAATTATCCTCATTCTAGTAGGTATGAAGTTAGGGGTCTCACTGTGATTTTAATCTGCATTTCCCTAGTGACTTGCTGTTGAACATCTTTTCATGTGCTTTTTAATCACTCATAACTTTTTTGGTGAATTATTCAAAACTTTTGCTCATATTTAAAAACAGCTTTGTTTATAATTTACATACCATAAAGTTCACTCTTTTAAAGTACACAGGTCAGTGGCTTTAATGTATTTACAGAACTGTGTAAATATCTCCATAATCTAAATAAAGAACATTTTCATGACCAAAAAGAAACCCGGTTCCCGTGGGCAGTCACTCTCTTTCACCTTCCCCTAGCTTTTAGCAACTACTGATCGACCTTCTGTATCAGAAGATTTTTTATTCATTCATGAGAGACACGCAGAGGCAGAGACATAGGCAGAGGGAGAAGCAGGCTCCTTGCAGGGAACCGGATGAGGGACTCAATCTCGTGTGACCCCTCAGGATCACACCCTGAGCCAAAGGCAGATGCTCAACCATTGAGCCATCCAGGTGTCCCGAGTCAAACTGTTTTCCAAAGCAGCTGTGCTATTTACATTCCCACCAGCATTGAATGAAGGTTCTAGTTTCTCCACATCCTTGTCAACACTTGTTACTATCTCTTTTTGATTATAGCCATTCTAGTGGTTGGGAACTGTATCCCATTGTGGTTTTGATTTGCATTTTTCTAATGACAAATGGTGGTAAATGTCTTTTTATGTACTTATTGGCCTTTTATATATCTTTGTTGGAGAATACACTATTCAAATCCTTTGCCCACTTAAAAAATTATGTCATCTTGTTGAATTGAAAGACTGCTTTGTATATTCTGGATACATGTCTTTTTTTTTTTTTTTTTAGGATTTTATTTATTCATGAGGGACACAGAGAGAGAGAGAGAGAGAGAGAGAGAGAGAGGCAGAAACAGGCAGAGGGAGAAGCAAGCTCCATGCAGGGAGCCCTACTCGGGACTTGATCCCGGGTCTCCAGGATCATGCCCTGGGCCGAGGCAGGTGCCAAACCTCTGAGCCACCCAGGGATCCCTGGATACATGTCTTTTAACAAAGGGATGACGGGCAGCCCGTGTGGCTCAGCGGTTTAGCGCCACCTTTGGTCTAGGGTGTGATCCTGGAGACCCAGGATCAAGTCCCGCGTCGGGCTCCCTGCATGGAGCCTGCTTCTCTCTCTGCCTGTGTTTCTGCCTCTCTCTCTCTCTCTCTCTCTCTCTCCCTCTCTCTCGTGGATAAATAAATAAAATCTTTAAAACAAAACAAAGGGATGATGTGCAAATATTTTCTCCAAGAATGTGGCTTGTCTTTTTACTTTCTTAATGGTGACTTTCAAAGCCCCAAAATTTTGGATATTGATGAAGTCCAATTTTTCAATTTGTTTCCTTATAGATCAAGCTTTTGGTATCACATCTTCAAAATCTTGGCCTAAGATCACAGAAGTCTTGTCCTATGTTTCTCCTCTAAAAATTTTATGCTTTTAGTGCTTGCATTTGGCTCTCTGATCCCTTTTGTGTTAGTATTTGTGTGTGGTATGTAGATAGGGCCCAAAGTTCCTCTTTTAGTGCATAGACATTGAATCGTGTCCATGCCATTTCTGATGAAGACTGTGCTTTCTCCATTGAGTTGTCTTGGCATCTTTGTCAAAAGTCAGTTCACCATAAACTTAAGGGTTTATTTCTGGATTCTCAGTGCTGTTCCATCAATCTGTGGTTTATCCCTATGCCACTACCACACCACCTGGATTAGTGTAGATTTTATTAAGTTTACATTAAGTTTTGAAATCTTTTTCATACATGGTTTGGTTTTTAGGGCTTCCTCGTTGTATTTTTCAGTTTTGTCTCCCCAGCTGGACTGAAAGCTCACTGAAGACCCAGCTCTGTCATTTCAGGTCACCCGACTTCAAGTTAGTTCAGGTTTGGGAATTTCATTTTTTGCATCTACAAAATAGAAATAAAATTCTTACTCTTCCTACATCATGGGGTTGTTGCAAGGACCAAATGAAGTAACAAATGTGGAAAGACTCCTAAACTGTCATTTTTATCATTGTGACCTGACCCATGGTGAGTCAATTTGTGTACCTGCTTTTCTGAAGATCTTGGCTTTAATCAGGATGTATCTTCAGTTTATAGAGGACATCATGAATCTCATGGGCCTATACGTGATCCTCATTAAGTCTACTTTGTTCTTTCATGGTTTTTAATTGGAAGTATGAGCGTGGCGTTTCTTTGCTCTGTTGTCTTCCTCTAGGTTGCTAGCCCGCTTGAAATTTAGTTGTCACTCTTGCTTCTGACTGCTGTCTCAGAACGCTCCTCTTCCCCTAAGCCTCCTTGTTTCCCAGCCAGGCAAGGTGGGTGTGTGGGCTGGGAAGCCCGTATAAAGTAGTTTGATAAGTCTTCCAAAGGTGGTCACAGCTGAGTAAAACACAGCATCGAGCTGTAAGATCCATGTGCTGTGAGAGCGTGGAGTGCAGACGAGTCCTAACTTCTGGTCTCTGTCATTGACACTGTGTCAGGTTTCATTGTCCTGAATCTCCCAAGAAAGTGAGCCTCCCAAGAGTGCAAGGTCATTTTCTAAGTGACACTGTTATTGAAGAAGAATCTGTGCTTGATGGAAACCATGCTCTCTCTCTAAATGACAGCCTATAGGGCCTTATTAATCTTGCTGTTCCAGCTTTCATGGTTCTGTATTTAGGGCTGGTGGACATCCATATCAACCCCTCCAACAGAAGTAAGCTGCCTTTACTGAACTATACAGCCTTACTCAGCAAACTGTTCCTGGTAACTGGGACTCAGTTAACCAGCATATGCATTTCTTTAGAAAAAAAGACCATTAGTCAGTAAAAATCCCCACAATACCTTCTTAATGAAAGATTAGGGGTGCGTGTGCGTGTGCGTGTGTGTGTGTGTGTGTAGAGACTCACTATCAATGGCATTCTGAGTTCTAATAATTTATGTTGGCATTCTCCAGAGTATGCTTAATTCATGTACTAGTGTATGTATTAAAAATGCTTATTTCAAGGTATTTAGTTTTTTTAAGAACATGCCATTTGCTTGCTGTGCTGATTGGAAAGAATACGTGGTGCTTTTCTGTTGAGGTGTTTAGGAAGTTGGCATCTGTTTTCTTTTCCACATTCCTCTGGAGCATAGAGAGCAGGAACAGGTTTCCAGAGGTGACTGCATGTCTCAGCGGCTGAGCTGGCAGCGGGCCTGCACTCTGTGCGCTCCTCCTCCTCTTCACTGGCTTACCAATGTGTTCCCAGTGCGTCCCTAAGATGTCCCCAGTCTGGTTCCTACAGTTCTGTTGATTCGTGAAGCCTGTAACACTCCTCCCTCCCCTACGCCCCACTCACTCATCCAACTGGGGCCCATCACTTCTAATAAAGGAAAAAGTCCACAGCAACAAAGGTGGGATCGTGCCTCCTCAGTGGAGGGCACCTTGTCTTTCCGAGACCTGCCAGACATTTTTGTTCTGTCATTGAACCGACACAGTATGTGTTTTATATTTTAATTTATGCATCTTATCAAATGTCTTCTCTCAGCCAACCATGTTCCTATTTCAACTGTTCTCTGGTGAGGTTGCTATTCGATTGATATTCAATTATTGTTAAGTAATGGGGTGTTTGTGTATACTCAGGATTTTAATTTTGTTTATACAGTGCAAGTGTCTTCTTAGTTGGCTGGTAAATCTTCATCTGCCTTTATGAAGGCTGACATGTCCTCTCCAGGAGGGAGTAAAAGTGAACCATGTAACACAATCCCAGAGTTAAATGCCTCTGCAGGCTTCATTTTCCTTTGGCCCAGGCCAGTCCATAAAAACTGGACAATTTGCCAAGTAAGTGTACAGGTCAATAGCATACGCAGTCAGCTCTCAATAATCCACAGTAAATAGCAGACAACATGAATAATTTAATCCACTCAGCTGGTCCAGAGCTCCCAAGCAGGTAAGCCCCACATCCCCTAGAGGAGCCCAGCTCTTATTGACTACCTAGGTACCAGCATGACTCCCCCTTTCGCCTACCATCGGGTGTGGGGACCCAATTCCCCAACCACCTGAGCCACTTAAAGAATGTCAGCTTGTCGCCATAGATGATCACAAGTCTGCTGACTTTACTGTGCCAAATGTTATTGACCCCACACAGAAACGGTATAGAATGTACTTCCACGGTGTTTTAGGTTTCATCCAGAAAGTATGGGTTCTAGCTCAGAGTCACCCATCTGAGCCCCTTTGCTTTTCTTTTGGCATGTCTGATGTTATTCAGAAAGGAGCGGGGATATAACATTGCTGTCAGGCAGCTGTGGTGGTACTGATGGGGGAGGTTGAAGCCTGTGTATAAGATGACGTGGGGCATATTGGATATTTCCGCTTTTTCCCTTTAGTCCAGATTGTGGGAAGTTGGCAGTAAACCAGTTTTACACACTGTGCTTATGTTTACAGTGTAAAGATTGGTTACATCCTGAATAACCGGAGATCTAGGTCCTTGATCTTCCTCACTGTGTTCATCTGTGTGGGCAGAGGCACAGAAGGCTGCATTCTTTGCAAAGATTTTGAAGATGACGAGTAGGATTCCTTTAGTGTTCAGGAGAAGAAGGATTGGATGTTCTCCGATAGACCAGGAAACCACACAGATGTCAAAGTGAGGTTAATGAGGGAGCGGGGAGAACCCTCCCAGGTGAAGAAGAACACTCAGAAGGCTCCAGGACTGGGGCAGCTGCTTCACACACAGAAGACTCGGGGGTGGCAGAGGATTCCCACCTCTCTTGGACCTGCCACGCCACATGGCCACTGGGCCTGCTCCACAAGGGTCAGTTTCCCGTGCAGATGTGCTGGCTGAGCCACGGAAGGAAGCCTTCTGCTGTGGGGGCTGCTTGGCTTTGCAGGTCTTTTTTTTTTTTTTTTTTTTAAGATTTTATTTATTTATTTATTTTTTAAAAGATTTATTTATTTGTTTATTCACGAGAGATAGAGAGAGAGAGAGAAAGAGAGAGAGAGGGGCAGAGACACAGGCAGAGGGAGAAGTGGCCTCCATGCAGGGAGCCCGATGTGGAACTCGATCCTGGGTATCCAGGATCAGGCCTTGGGCTGAAGGCAGTGCTAAACCGCTGAGCCACCCCGGCTGCCCAAGATTTTATTTATTTATTCATGAGAGGCACAGAGAGAGAGAGAGAGAGAGAGAGAGGCAGAGAAGCAGGCTCATGCACTGAGCCCGACGTGGGACATGATCTCAGGTCTCCAGAATCACACCCCAGGCTGAAGGCGTCACTAAACCGCTGAGCCACCGGGGCTGCCCTACAGGTATTTTTTTATGGTTTATTTTAAGAGGGATGCTGACAGTTTAGAAACTCTACCGCAGAGTGTCTGGGATAGGAAGAGTCTGGAAAGCATCTCAAGTGTGGGATAGTGAAAGGCAGTAGGAATGGTTGGTTGGAGAGGAAGCCTCAGAAGTACCTGAGTGCGATCTGCAAACATCTGGAAGGATGTTTATCTCCTGCATGAGGGACTATTTATTTTATGTTGCTCAAGAGGGAAAAATTAGAATCAGTGGGTTGAGATTATGGAAAAGCAATTTGGCTTAAATCAGTATTTCTTGAAGTATGGTATACGTACCACCAGGGGTATGAGAGATTTTTTTTCCCTTCATTTTTATAAACTTTATTTCAAAATAGTTATAGATTTACAGAAAGGTTTCAAAGACATATAGAGAGAATTTAGGTGTAGCCTTCAGCTAAACAACTTACGTAATCATAGTACAGCGAGCAAACCGTGAAATCAGCACTGGTGCGGCCTTGTTAACTAAACTGCACCCGACTCGCATCTCACCAGTTTGCCCACTAACAGCCTTTCTCAGACCCTGACGGGATCCAGGGTCCACATTGCACAGACTCCTAGTGCTTCTTGGTCTCCTCGGTCGCTCGTGACCTTGACACTTCCTATGAATAGTGGTCAGCTGTTTCGTAGAGTGTCTCTCAACGAGGGTTGTCTAACGTTTTCTGTGATCAGATGAAGGCCGTGCATTTGGCATGCAGGCCGCAGAGGTGACGTCCTGCCTTCTCAGTGCATCAGATCCGGGCATCACGGCATCACCATGCCGGTCACTCCATGAAGGTGATTTCATCCACTGTAAAGCCCCTGTCTTTCTCTTCCTAGTTAATAAAACTTTGGAGGAGATGCTTTGAGGCTGTGCCAGTATCCTGTTTCTCCTTAAACTTGCTCACTGATTTTAGCCTCTATGGGTAAATCTTGTTTGAAATGACATTTACTTAATGGTGCTTTTGTATTTTCCTTATTCTTCTTTCATTTGCTAATTAGAATTCATCTGAAAAGAACACTATCCCCCCACCACCACCCCAGTTGTGTATTCATTTGTTGACACCGTGGTCAGACTCACAGGTACACAGGTTGTTCTGTGCCTCGCAATCCACTGCTGTTGTTACTTATTCCATTGCCCATGTTGTTCCAGCTTTGGCCGTGGGGTACTCCTTCAGGATGGGGCGCCTCTGTCTTTTTGATGTGTCCTCATCCTTTTAAAAAAAAAAACTTCCTTATTTGGGGTGACACAAAATGTCTCAGGCTCATCTTACACTGTCCCCGTTCCGTGCCTGAACTAACCCCTCTCCATGGAGCCTAGATCCCTTCAGCGGGAGGATGGTAGCTAGAAAGCAGTATCCGTGTGCTGGGTGTAGTCTCGCTACTACTAGGATGCCACCATCAGTAGACACAGCTAGAAGTGTACGTATTGGTGTATGTATATGCACTAGTGTATATTTTCATTTACACTTCCTATTATGTGCACATGCACACGTCTGTATGTGGTTCCGTGCTGCTGTCTGGATATGTATTGAAAACTGGGCATTCATGCTAATACTTCCAGTCCTGATCCAGCCCCACTGGGTTCTTTTTTTTTTTCTTAAGGATTTATTTATTGGATGGGGGAGGGGGAGAGAGAGAGACTCTCATGCAGACTCCACGCCCAGCATGGAGCCTAACGTGGGGGCTCCATCTCATGACCCTGAGATCACGACCTAAACTGAAATCAAGAGTCAGATACTCAACCAGCTGAGCCACCCAGTCCCCCTCAACCCCATCTTTAATAGCCTCCTCCTTCCTTATTTATAACTTAACCTTATCAACACAGAGAAACCTGGCTCCCATTAGTTACCACATGTTTACTTACTTATTTAATCCTGGTATAACAATAAAATAGTTTCAAAATTGCTAATCTTCGAGAAACAGATTTGCTGACTAGATTCAGTATTTCCAGTCTTAGAAATAGTATTTTTCAGAGTGAATGAGGATAGTTCTATATTTCAGTGTAGCTAGGTTATTTGTAAAATATTTTTATTTGCTATTTTTTGTGTTCCATTTGGGTCTTCTCTCTCTGACATCCTGGTTGATTTAAATTTGGTACTCACTTTTGGGCAGGTGAAACGTTACTGTGGTTCTAAGACTAGAGCTTCCAAAGAACTTGTACTAAGTGTCTGCCCCCACTTTATACCTGTCGTCCCCCTTCTCTCTGACCTTTTCCCACCCACTCTCCGCAGGAAACCAGTGTCTTTAGTTCCTGGCATATCCTCCTGTGTTTCTTTTGTACAGATGAGCAGACTGGTTTGTGTTTTCTCAGACTCCTTCTTTCTTACATGGAGGGCAGCATTGCAGATGTTTTTTGCACTTGGTCACTTCCCCGTATGCCCTGGAAATCGCTGCAAGCCCGTCCACAGAGGACTTCCTCTGGTTTTCTCAGCTGCCTGGAGCCGCGTTGCTTGGACGTACTGTGCTTCTCCAGCCATTCTCCTGCCTGTGCCCATTTAGGTGGTTTCCAGTATCTTCCAGCCTAACCAGTGCTATAGTGAGTAACCTTGTACAGCCTTTTTTTCCCCCCACATTGTTGTGGGTGTGCCTATTGGGTAGGTTCCTACAGGTGTATTTTCTGGGTTAAAAAGTCTCTGTAGCTTTTGTTAGGTATCACCAAGTTTCCTGCAAAATTTGAAGTGGAGGAGAGGCCCATTTCCCTACAGCTTTGTGGGTAGAGTCTGCATCACACTTCAGCATCTTGCCAAGCTTATAGAAGACAAGTGACAAGTGGGGTCTTTTCCTTTGATCTTCTCTAAATGTGAGTGAGCTTGAACTTGTAAACTTGTTTGTTGTCTGTTCATGTCTTTTTCCCATTTTTCTTTTGTACGTTTGTTCCTTTGTTTCATATATTAAGGGTGGTAGCCTTTTTTCTGTGGTATAGGCTGCAAGTAATATCCTCCAGTTTGTCAATTATCTTCTATTTTGTCTAGGACACTGTTTTGTTTCATTTTGCCCTGCAGACATTTTTGTTTTTATGTAGTCAAATTTATCAATTTCTATTTCGTTGCTTCTGGATGTGGAGTCATTGTGAGAAAGTCTCCCTCTACCACCCATGGCTTACCCATGTTTTCTTCCAGGAATTCTATAGTTTCATTTTCTTCCATTCTTAGATCCTTGATCTATTTGAGGTTATTCTTATATACAATACAAAGTACATGTCTGATTTCATCTTTTTCCAAATGTCTACCCAGTTGTCCCAGCACCATGTACCATGTATTTATTAAAAGGTCCATGTTTATCACAGTGACCGGTGATGGCAAATTTCCATATACATTCAGGTTTATTTCTGAACTTTTTATTCAGTCCCATTTGCCTATTTGTCTATTAATTATAGAGTCTTTTTTTTTTTTTTTAATTTTTATTTATTTATGATAGTCGCACAGAGAGAGAAAGAGGCAGAGACACAGGCAGAGGTAGAAGCAGGCTCCATGCACCGGGAGCCGGACGTGGGATTCGATCCCGGGTCTCCAGGATCGCGCCCTGGGCCAAAGGCAGGCGCCAAACCGCTGCGCCACCCAGGGATCCCTAATTATAGAGTCTTAATAGTATAATGTCCAATAGGCTTAATTTTATTTTTTTCATTTTTATTGGTTAAAATATTAGTATAATGAATTCTTTTTCTGATTATTGCTTTAAAAGCATTCCGCAGATTCTGATTTATTCCCTCAGGGTTTTCTTGGCTATTCTTGCATGTTTGTTTTTCCACGTGACCTTTAGTATCAACTTTTGTAAGTCTGTACCGTGTCCCTTGGTATTTTTATTGGCATTACATTGACTTTATAAATTAACTTAGGGACAGCTGTCATCTTTTTAACGTTAAGTCATCCTAACCAACAATAGGAGATGCCTTTTCATTTGTTCATTTCTGCTTTCATATCTTGCAAGAATGTTTTAAATTCTCCTTGTATAGGTTGGGTGCAATTCCTATTAAATTTATTCCTAAACATTTAATCTTCCCTGTTGTAATTATCTAAAATGAGTTTTTTTCTAACATCTTATTATTTTATATTTCAAAGCAATTTTTGTATGTTAACTTTGTGTCCTATTATTCAATTGATTCTTTTATTGTTTGGGTTGTTTTATCATTGATTCTCTGGGGGTTTCCAGATATATATTACGATATCATCTACAAATAGTGATAGTTTTACTTCCTTACCCATTCTTATGCCTCGGCTTGATTTATCTTTTGTAATTATATAGGGTAATGTAATACCTCTAGGGTAGGGCAGTGGTAAGCAGAAATGGAGACCATGCATCCTTGCTTTGATTTTAGTGGAAATGCCACCAGTCTTTTCCCATTAAATAAAGCTACTGGCATTAGGAATAAAGTATGTATATTTTGTCATGTTAAGAATATAACTCTTGGGGCATCTGGGTGGCTCTGTCAGTTAAGTGTCTGCCTTTAGCTCAGGCCATGATCCCAGTCCTGGGATCAAGCCCCCCATCAGGCTCTCCACTCAGCTGGAATCCTTCTCCCTCTGCTTGCTGCTCCCCCTGCTTGTGCGTGCTCTCTCTCTGTCAAATAAATAAATAAAATCTAAAAAAAAAAAAGGAAAAAAGAATATAAACTCTCAATTTCTATTTTCTGTAATTGTTATAAGTAGGATTTAAATTTTGTCAAAGGATTTTTTCAGTATCTGGGTAGATAATTGTACATCTTTTCCTTAGGTTAATTAATATGAGGAATGATACTGGATTTCGAATATTGAACCCAGCTTTCATTTCTGGAAAAAATCCTACTTGGTCATGGTGTGTGACTTCTTCCTGTGGTGCTAGATTCTGTTTGTTAATGTTTTATTTAATATTTCTGCATTGATATTCGTGAAGGATACTGGTCCGTGGTTTTTTTTCTTTGTTCTTCTTTATCTGGTGTTATCAGCATTACACTTGCTTCATGAAAGGACTTGGAGACTTTCCATCCTCATCAGTGCTCTGGAGCAGTTTATGTAGAGCGCCGAACTCTCTGGTCTTGAGGGTTTGGTAGAAGCCTCTGTGAAGCTGTCTGTCCTGGTGCTTCTTGGGAAGGTGCCTGCTTAGGAACCTTTGTCTTCTCTGGCTGTCGTCTGGTTCAGCTAACTACAGAGGGTCCGGTCTTGGTCATGACCATCTGAGTTCCTTGGAAGTTGTCCATGTCAGTGACATGTTAAGTCTGTTTGCATAGAGGTCTATAAGGAGTCTCTTAGGATTTTTTAGATTTCTTGTTTTATTGGTCACTTCCCTGTGTCATTTCTTATTTTATATATTTGTGCTTTCTCCTCTTTTTTTCTTGATCAGGTAGCTGGTAGGTTGTCTACCCTGCTAATTTCCACCCCAACTCCCGCAAAAAACCCATAAGACTTAGAAATACTAGTTAGCACTGCTGTTTTTAATGGAAAACCTACCGTCCTTAGTCAGCTGTTCCCTCAATTGTTTCTTTCTTGAATTTTCTTCTTCTTTTGCTAGTGTTTATGAGCTAAGGCTTATTGACAGGGTAATTTTATTTTTTCATTTTTTTTTTTATAATTTTTTTTTAAATTTTTATTTATTTATGATAGTCACAGAGAGAGAGAGAGAGAGGCAGAGACACAGGCGGAGGGAGAAGCAGGCTCCATGCTCCGGGAGCCTGATGTGGGATTCGATCCCGGGTCTCCAGGATCGCGCCCTGGGCCAAAGGCAGGCGCCAAACCGCTGCGCCACCCAGGGATCCCTATTTTTTCATTTTTTTATTGGTAAAAATATTAATATGAATTTTTCTCTGATTATTGCTTTATTTTTTAATATTTTATTTATTTATTCATGAGAGACACAGAGAGAGAGAGGTAAAGACATAGGCAGAGGGAGAAGCAGGCTCCCTACGGGGATCCCAATGCAGGACTTGATCTCAGGACCCCAGGATCACAACCTGAGCCAAAGGCAGACATTCAACCACCCAGGTGGTGACCCAACTACCCAGGTGAGCCACCCAGGTCCCCCTGATTACTGCTTGTAAATGCATTCCATAGAGTCTGATATGTAGTGTTTTCTGCGTAATTATTTTTTAAAAATTCTATACTTTTAGTTTGTCCTCTTTCACTAAGAGTCAGTAATAGAATTTTTAAATATCCAAGTAGAAGTGTCTTTCTGTTTTGTTGTTGTTGTCGTTGTTAATAATGTTAACTTTTATTGCATTGTGATCAGAAAATATTATTTGCAGTATTTCTACCTTATGGAAATTGTTAATGTTTTCTTTGTGCCCTAATATATGATGATTTGTAGGGAGGTGCTATAAATTCTTGAGCAAAATATGTGTTCTCTATTATCAGAGTGTAGACTTCACTATATATGTATAAACTCTACCTTGGTTGATGGCGTTGCTTAGATCCTAACTTATTTCTTGTGCACTTGCTCTGCCTTGTATGGAGATGGTGTATTCGATCTCCCATTTTTAACATATGCCTCTACACATCTCCTTTGGTGTCCTGTTACTTCTGCTTCGTAAAGGTGGTAATTGTATTTCCTGATGCCTAGGTGTACATGAGCATCATCTCTTCATTGCAGACTGAGGCTTTTAACATTAAATACATCCTCTTGTGTTTTACACTTTGGAACTTGAATTCTACTTGGTCTGCTTCTCTCTTTTTGTTTCATTTACTTTCGTCCAGCCTTTTACTTTTTTAGCTTTTCTAGAATGACTGTTTTAGGTATGTCTCTTGTATACAGCATACAGTTGGGTCTTGTTCTGTAAGCCCAATCAAGAACCTTTTTCTTTAAATAGGTAAATTAAGGCTATTAATATTTATTTAACCTAAGGAAAAAATGTACAATTATCTACCCAGATACTGAAAAAAATCCTTTGACAAAATTTAAATCCTACTTATAATAATTACAGAAAATAGAAATTGAGAGTTTATATTCTTTTTTCGTTCTTTTTTAGATTTTATTTACTTATTGGACAGAGAGGTGCTTTGGCGTTTCTTCATGTTTGTATGGACTTCTCACCCCTTTACTGTGCCTGTCTCTGTTCTGCAGACTTTCCTCTTGGCCTGGCTCGCCAGAGTTTATGACGGCAGGTGTGAGCTGGGGGCACAAGGGGCACATGCCAGGACCTAGTGGCTTTTCTCTTACCTTTTTCTTTGTATTTCACATTCTCTGACTTCATGTTATGACCGGGACATGGTTTGAGGTAGAATTTGTAGTTTCGTTTGGGGGTAACCATAAGAAAGGCAGTGACTGCCTCACCTGCCTTGTCTTCAGCCTCTAGGAGGTCAAGCACTGACCTGAGAAATTCTTCTCAGTGGTCTGGGGGTGCATGGAGTTCAGCATTTTCCAGTTTAATCTCAAAATGCCGTGTAGTCTTTAAGGTGTGTGAAGACAGTAAAACTAGCACTCTAAACCCATTATATATTGAGTGAATCCAGTAATTAAAAAAAGAAAAAAAGATAAGTCAATTTAGAAAATACAAATAAGTACAGATAAGAAACAGATTTGGTATAAACCATGACGATGGTTTGCAGGAGACCAGAGAAGCAGAGGGAGCTGCCGTGTAAGGGCTGTGTTTTCTGACTTGGTGGGAGCTGTCCAGCAGCAGGGCCCGCAGGCCAGCCTGGGGACAACGGATGGACTTCATGACCACTTGCAGAGGTCTTCCTACTTCTCAACTTTGTGTCCCTGAAAACACTATTACCCTTCACAATGCTCAAAGTCTTGTTTTTTTTCCTTTTTTTTTTTTTTTTTAAGATTTTATCTATTTATTCATGAGAGGCACACAGAGAGACAGAGAGAGAGAGAGACAGACAGACAGACGGACAGATGCAGAGACACAGGCATAGGGAGAAGTAGGCTCCACGCACGGAGCCTGTCATGGAACTCTATCCCAGGTCTCCAGGATCACAACCTGGGCCAAAGGCGGTGCTAATCCACTGAGCCACCGGGACTGCTCAAAGTCTTGGTATTTTGAGAGTGAAAAAAAATTTTTTTTCCTTTAGCATTAGAGGATTGCTTTTGTGATTTATCTTCTTTAGAAGGTTCACAGGGAAGCAGAAACCAAGTGCTAACTTTCCCAAAGGTTATTAGTTATGGAGCATGTGTGCAACCTGAAAATAAGTAAAATTAATTTGCTCTTCAGTGTCAGTAAGACAAAGAATTACTTACATGTGAATTGTTTATATTGTATTAAGAAAGCATGTAACTCGAAACTAGGCAAAATGTGTTGAAGCATAGAGCTAGTTTCTTGAACAAAATTGATAGGTTTTGTATATTTCCAATATCACAATAGTTTATTTTAAGAGTTTTGACCAAAATTGTTTAAAATGTCTATATTAAATCTATAAAGTGAGGTAAACCCCAAACATTGCTAGAAATAATGAGGTTAAATGTAACTGATGGAACGTGTTCCTGAAAGACGATGTTTAAAGTCACCCCTCAAACGTCCTATAAACTCATCCAGCTCCACAGGGGTCTGTGTTTGCAGCTGAAGTTTGCAGAAGGCAAATCCAATTAGTGCCGAGTGCTCCAGGAGCCTCCTCAAGTGATGTTTGGTGTCTTTCAGAAACGGGCATGCAGGAGAGGAGAAGCAGCCGGGCCAGAGTGGGGCCGAGCCCCTGTGAAGCTCAGTGCCCCAGTGTCCTGCAGCGGCGAGGGGCTGCCACGTGTGGGGGTAGGTTCCTGTTCCCACCAGGCCAGCTATGACCCATTTAAATATTTTAATACAAAGTGTAAATAATCACTGTTCTGATGCATCTGCGGCTGTGATTTGTTAAATAGATTCCTCAGAACGGCGGAAGGAGCTGGGCCCAGCCTTGCCCGAGATGTATGGCGGGGGAGTCTGTAAGTGCATTAACCTTCTTGCTGTGACATAAAAGACAGACTTGTTCTTAAATATTAGATCCATAAAACAAAGTTAATAAAAACGGCAATTACATTTCTAAGGACTGAGGGATGTAAATAAAAAGGTGCAGATTGATTTAAGCTTTTCTTGGTGTTCTGCTGGGGTGCAAACTGATTTGTTTCCAGCTTGAGATTGGAAAAAAAAAAAAAAAGAAAGAAAATGCACTTAAATTTTTTTCTTAACACAGGGTTCAGGGAAGGGAACAGGCCACCGGATACAGTTAATAGAGGTCATTTGAGGACATCTTGGAGAGAAGCCTTGACCTCAGTTAATTATCCGAATAGGGATGGACATTGTTTTCTTATTTCCCTGTTTGAGCTAGTTTTCGTGTCCCGTAAACTTCACAGAAACCTCAGATTTCAGAAGGAGAAATGCAGTGTTCACACCATTAATTCAAAGTAAAGGAGGTCTAACATGGCCAGAGTTAGATTCTCAGTTTCCATATTGGGCAGGATATTGTAAAGTATACACGAGTTACTAATACCTGTAATTAATATTTATTAATACTAATAAGTAATACCTGTGTTACTAATTTTGGACTTATTCTAAGAACAAGTTGATGTCTTTGATAACCTCTGTAATTCTTGTTTGTTTCTTTAATTTTAAATTTAGTTTCTTAATATTGCAATAAAATAGAATTACGTTTAACTGTTACATAGAAACCAGGAGAATGTGGGTCTGTGTGTGTGTGTGTGTATCTGTGTATGTGATCATTTCTTAGATTCCCCCTAAAGAATTTTAGAAAAAAGTATCGCTCTGTTTTTGATGAGCAAAAGGTTGAGTTGGTCAGTTCTAAGATTTTGAATGGGCATATTGCAAGCTACTGTGTTTTACAATGAGAGGCAATGATTTTGTTTCAAATGAAGACCTAACACTGTGCCAGTTATTGCCCATGTGAACATCTGATCATCTGAAGTCACTGGAAAAATATGAAAACAGAGCTTAGTGTCTGACTCCTTCAATGAAGGCATGCTTTTCTTATGCTTATCTTCTGGAGAATTTCTGCATGTTATGCTGCATTCCATGGTGCAACCCTAAACAATGGTGAAGTCAAAGATTGGCAATTTGAACTTACTGTATTTTAGATTGATTCCTTTAACAGCCAGACATGCCCTGGAATACAAATCCATAATGTTTACCTTGAGAAATATGGCCTCATTATGAGTAAATTGTGTTAATGCTGGTTACTAACTGGTAACCTTCCTGGTTCTCATCCCATTTCCATGGAATGTATCTTTCAAATCCCCCCATCTGTTGGGCAAACACTTGGAACGTAATATGGATTCTTAATGCTCTGAGACGTTGTGTTCTGGCATGAATGGCTTAAAGAAAAAAAATTTGGCTCAAGCAACTGATTGGATCATTTTAGCTAATATTCTGTTTGAACAACAGTTTCTATTTGATTAGGATTTTTCCTTCCTTTGTAACTCCCCAAGCTTGCCTCTGTTCTGTTTCATAGGAAATGAATCTGTGAGCAGAGAACCTATATTGATATGTAAATACATCATTTTTTCCTTAGTGCTCGATATTCTTTTTATCTAAATTTCAGAAACTGACTTTAAAAAATCAGTTTCCCTTTATCTGTAGTTATTCTCAATAAAATTTCACCCAGGCTTGGGTGATTTAATATTTACACCTACTGTTTCTAAAAGTCCTATGTAAATAAAGATTGAAATGTGAATTTGAAAAGTCACACCTCTTGATATTTGAACAGACTATAGCTGCGTATATCTTCTTTTTCTAATAATATGGCTAGTTTCTCTCCTAAGCTTTTAAAATAATAAGACACTATTTTTGTATTCTGGAACATCAGGAGGTTCAGTGTTAAATAAAAAGCAAACAGTATTTTTAGAAATGCAAGATCCCAGGGAGAAGTGCTTAACAGTAAATCACTGATGGGCAGCAATTCCAAATTTCAGAAGACTTTATTAGACACATAGGTCCATTCACAGATGTGCACCTGTGTGCATGAGTGTGCCCTGTCCTGTACCATTGGTCCTGAGTGGACCCAGGGTGGAGACCTGGGGTCAGAGAAGCAAAGGTTGCATCGAGGGGTCTGTAGAGCCCTAAAAGGAAACTTGGGTATGAGTCTCACCTTCTTTGGTCCTCCCTCTGATAACCTCCCTGGGAGGTCCCCCCATAACCTCCCTGAGTGCTCCCCCCAGAAACTTCCTGGGTGCTTGCTTCCCCCAGAACCTCCCTGGGTACTTCCTCCAGAATCTCCCTTGGTGCTCCCCCTGGAAACTCCCTGGCCGCTTGCTCCCCCCAGAACCTCCCTTGCACCTGGTTTTCCGGTATGCTGCTGACTCGCCAGGACCTGGGCTGACTGGCCAGTCCTGCTCTGAGTCCCCACGCGGCTGTCTCAGCTCATGCCTGGGCACCTGCTGCCTTTCTCCTCCGGAGCGTTTCCTCGTCTTTAACATGAATCGTTTGTCACCAGTGCAGGGTCTTGGCTTCTCAGGTGCGCGGGGACTTTTTCAATTGAATTCGTCCACCTTGTTTCCAGGTTGGCGTGTGGTCCCCTCTGTGCTGACTGCCTTCGCGGGGACTGCTGCTCCGCCTGGCAGGAGGACCCCGCCGTGGCGCTCGCCACTTGTAGGGGCGGCTCCTCTTAGCCCTGCTTCACCCCGCTCGGGTTACTGACGACCGCAGGGAGACCGTCCCCGTCCTTGCCGCGGGATGTGGCGCTCCATCCTCCCGGGTGTCCCCGGGGCCAGGCTGCCCTGCTCTGCTGCCCTGTCTGAGGCTGCAAGCCCAGAGCAGTGCCGATGGCCGGTGGCCGCCTGTGGGACCCTCCTTCCTTCACAGGGGGCCGCTCAGCGGGGCCCGGCCCGCCAGGTCGCTCGCTGCGTCCCCGGGTCACTCAGCCTGCTGGCCCCGGAGCCACGGTAGCCCAGGGCCAGGCGGACGCCACGTCGTCTTCTGCAGATTCATTTAATGGGAGACCTGCCGGGGCTTCGCGGGCGCTCTGCGGCAATCCAGTGAAGCTACGCGGTGGGGCCGGTGCGGTAGGCGGCCGAAAACTAGAGCCAGAACAGAGTTCCCTAAGTGAACAGATTTGCTAAGTGGAGATGCTGTGTTCCCGCCACCATGTTTTCCCAGTCATGTCTGGTCTCTTTAAATTTTTTTTTTTTAAGATTTTATTTGTTTATTCCTGAGAGAGGCAGAGACAGAAGCAAGCTCCCTGCAGGGAGCCTGATGCGGGACTTGATTCCAGGACCCCGGGGTCATGCCCTGAGCCAAAGACAGACGCTCCACCGCTGAGCCACCGCTGAACCACTGCTGAGACATGGGAAGGCGTCCCATGTCCGGTGTCTTGACACCGCACCCTGGCGCAGGAGCCCTTCAGGGGCAGGCCACCCTCAGATCTTACCGGGTTGGCATGATGGTCACCTGCCTGTCTTTTCTCAGCTCTGTTCCCCACTTTTGCTCTGCTCTGCTGGGTGTTGGGGGTACTCCTTGGCTTCTGGTTTCTGACCCTGGACGCTGGAGTGAGGAGGAGGGCGAGATGGAAGCCAGAGCACCTCTCCCTCTGCCCCTTCCTTCCCAGGTACCAGCTCCTGCAAAGGTGTCCCCCTTGGTCCCAGCTCCTGCTGGGTGGCATGGGCTACTGGGCTCTGGTCATGCCACTGCCTCCCTCCGCCCTCCCCACCTGGGGAATAGTTGGTGGCCTTGCCCTTCCCCATGTGGCCCTTCTGCTCTTCCACCATTTGTGTGCTTGAAGCCACATTAAATTCCCCACATGGAATACCTGGGTTCCTTTCTGACTGGACCCTTCCTGGGTTAATTACCTAATGAGTGGACAAGTCCTCTTGGGTTTGCTGTTTTAAACATGGGCCTCTGGTTCTTTGTTGCCCTCTCTCCGGTCCTTGGGTCTAGCCCAGCAAGCTCTGTGTTGGGGAGCGTGGCCAGAACCTGCTCCGCCTCGGGGTCATCTGGTGGTGTGGCGCTCCTGGGCATTAGATTGAGAAAGAGTCAGGTCCTTAATGTTGCTCGCTGGTGTGTGTGTGTTCTGTTATCTGGGATTAACTGTATTTTATCACCCAGACTTGTAGAGAATTGTCATATAAAGGCCAAAGTGCAAAACATGACATTTTTGTTTTAGGGACCCTTCCCCCCACACAACCCAACAAGTTAACTTTGGATTACAGCCCGTTAATTGGTGTTGAGGGCAAATACTATGCGAGTGGTCTCAGTGAGCTGCTGTTCTACTCACTTTTTGACACTGAGATGCCCTGTCTGACTGCGGGGACTAGGGGGCGGGAGCAGAAATCGAGGGGCTGGCATCAGGGCCTTGGTCTATGCCTGTTGCCTGCCACCCCTGCAGGGATGGTGGGGCAGCCCACGTGTGATTATTTTGATTCTAAGTGGATACACTCAATTTCTTTGCACTTTTTTATCTCCAAATGGTCGACCTTTAAAATATTTGTTTTATTTTACTTACCTGTCTTATTGATAATTCTCCCTACGTCTGTAGCATCTCTAAACAAAGCACTAAAACAGGAACAGCCCCAGAACCTGTGTGCACGAGCATCTGCCTTTCTCCTGTGCCTGCGTCGCAGCAGGGCGATGGCTGTGGCCAAGCTCAGTGGCCCAGGTGTCAAGCCGCGGATGAGACTGAGATGAAAATGTAATGTCCTGACACAGATGAAGGAAGATCGATGTGCAGTGGTCTGGTCTTTGTGTCCTGTTTCAGCAATAGCTAGTTCTTGTCAGTCTTTTATTCTTATGTCCTGAGAGGAGAAAACACAATCAGGTGGATCAAGGGAATTTCATTGATTATTCTGTGAGAATCAAATTATGCTTGTCCATTTTCCCCGGGTTTGTCAGGGACCCTAGATTCATTGAACCCCGTCCATTTACAGATAAGGAGAATCGGGTTCTCCATGGTCGAAGGGTAGGCTGGGGCTCCAGCTCCCTTTGCAGCCCGCCCCTCTCTGCCCATCTCTGCTCCTCTTGGCCCGGGCATGTGTTGACTGCCAGGCTCCCTGCCCCACACTGGGTGCAGCGAGCAGCTCTAACCCACTGGGAGGCATGCCGTGAGGGCCCGGCTCTTCACAGACATCACGCCCAGACGCAAGGAGAGCTCCTTGGCGAAGGCACGGCACTGAATTATTATTATCTGGAAGAGTGGCCTGGCCAGGAGAAGAGTTTGGCTGTGTCAGTACAGCCAAGTGTGAATCCCAAAATAGAGGGGCTTGAATAGACTTGCTTACAAAATCTTCAGATTTAGCTTCTGGCAATAAATGTTTTCTCTAGAGTATGGGAACCAAGAAAATAGTTTTGTTTTCTTTTTTTTAAACTATGTTTCCAGACTCTGAAGGATCCCAGAGCTTTTAGATGACCAGAGAAACAAAACGAACACTTCTTTCTCTATAAATAAAGTAAGTGGAAGTATGAAGAGATGGTGACATGGATTAAAAGTGCTTTAAGGAAAAGGTAATTTAGACTGTCTAGGAGCCTACCAGGCTGTGCTGATGCTTGTGTGCTGCCTTCTGCTCCAGGTGAGAGCGTCAGGTACATGGTCATTTTGGTGAGTGCAGAGAGAAGACAAGAGCATCACATACGGACCCATCCCTGGTGGCTGTTACGAGGTCCTCCTTTGTTGGGGTTGGTCCTGGAATGGGCGGGGGGGAGGGAGGCTGGGGGCTGGAATTCTAATGCCCAGCGGCAGATGTGACTTTGACCAGTGGAGGCATGGGAGCCAGACTTGGAGCCTTGCATAAAGTCTTGAGCCCAGATCATCCCTCTGTACCTTAAGGGGATTAGACATTAAAATAGCAGGCCATACATGGGTGCGGGCTCCAAATCTGTTCTGTCCCAGTGGTACATGAACCAAAAGGAAAGCACGGACATATAATAGATACAGACTTTTGAAGTCCTTTTAGCCTTGGACAGTGGCAAATGCAGAATCATCCTGCGAGTGCACCTCCACCATCCGAGGCACACAGCATTCAGAGCTGAGACCGTGTGCGTGGAGGATGTCGCTTCAGAGTATAAACAACATAAACAGATCTACCACTGTGGAGCGTGGGGGAGCACCTCAGGAATTATAATGAGAACACAAACCTCCAAGATTCTGAAATATAAAAGAATCTCACTATGTGAAGTTCACTATAAAGATAATTGTTTGAAATTTCAAAAAAACTGATTAAGAAGAAACAGCCAGGGGTACCCCGGTGGTACAGTCGGTTAAGACTGACTCTCAGTTTTGGCTCAGAGTCCTGAGATCGAGCCCCGTGTCGGGCTCTGCACTCAACAGGGAGTCTGCTTGAAGTTCTTACTCACCCTCTGCCCCTCCCCCCACTCAGGGACTCTCTAAAAATAAAACTAAATCTTAAGAAGACAGAGGCATAATGAAAGGCGAGCACAGTGTGGAAAAAGAATTGGAAGGCCGAAAAAAAAAAAAAAACCCTAAAAGTGAGTGATAGAATCATTGAAGTAAGACATAGTTAAAGAGAATTAGTGAACTAGTTTTTCTGGGGAAGTCATCCCAAACAGCTTGGGACATAAAGAGATGGAAAGTATGAAAGTGTGATTGAGAGAGGAAAGAATGGAAGGTCTGTCAGGAAATCCAGAAGAACAAATTTAGAGAACAGGAGAGGAAGAGATAATGAAAAGGCCTGACTTGAAAAGACTCGTGGCTTTTGAAAAAACAGTGGCTGAGAATTTCCCAGAATTGAGGAAAGACAATGTGTAGCCAGATAATTTTGAAGCGGAAGAACAAGGTGACAAAGATCACCCACCTGTCAGATGTCAAGATGCATTACCAACTTGTAAGAATTCAGACAATGTGCTGTTGGCCGAGGGATAGGGAAATAGACCAGTGAAATAAGTTTGAGGGCTTTAAACTTGGGTATAACGCAGCTTAGTGCATTGCAGAGAAGGCAACTCAGGTGGGAGCCACCAGGTCCTCTAACTGCTAAGACGTGTGGCCATCTGTATGAGGAAAAATCAGATTAGATCTCTACCCTACACACAGATCAATCCTGAGAGCTGGAGAGAAGGTTAAAGACCCTAAATGTGCAAAGTAAATAAACGGAGAATTATAAAATCTCATAAAGCCACAGAGAAAAGATTGATACACTTGACTGTACATAAGACACATTGCATACCCAGATTCCTCATCACTGTTCAAGAAGATGCCGTAAAGCAGGAAGACACTTGTGACATACCAAATGGACCCAGCAGGTTCATGGACAAAGTCCATGAATTGGCATTTCAGAGAAGAGGAAACCAAATCAGCCAGTAAACATAATGGACATTAAGCCTTGCTAATGATTAAGGGTATCAACTTAAATCATCAAATTAGCAGAAAAAATAGTCACGGAGCTCTGAAGTGTGGAGGAGGATATGAGACATCCTCTATTGTCTAGTCCACCTCCCCTGGCTTCAGTCCTGCCCGCTTCTCCTTTCCCCGCATCTGAAGCCTTGCTTCCCAAACTTGAACTCTTTAAAGATGATCGGTAGGAGACTGATGGTGAACAGTGTGCTGAGTCGCTCATTAGAAGCTGATGATGAAAATGTGGGCAGGAATGCGGAGTGAAAGGATCTGCCCACCACCTTGGAAGCCGTGTACCTTGGGATGGTGACTAGGAGATCAGATACCAGCTAAGGGTGGTGACGGGCACTCCCTGGGACCCAGAAGATTCCTTCCTGGGAAGGAACCCTAGCAGATGCCTGAAGAAATGTCTACAAAAAATTATAGTAGCATTGCTTGCTTAGCAAAAAGCCAGAACAACTCACCTGTCCCGTAGGACAATGGACAAGTGGATTTGGGTATATTAATTCAACAAATATACACAATAAGAATGGATGAATTAAGGAGATGACAGGAGGCTGTGTATAGAATGGTACCATTTAGATGCAATTTTAGACATGGAAAACATTAGTATTAACTGAAAGAGTCAGAAATGTTCCTGAGAATGAGAGACCTCAAGTTCAGGACGATGAGATTATTTCTCCTTAGGGCGTGAGGGCTCAGGATCTGCAGGGTGTGTCTCTTCTGTTCTCCCTCCCAAGCGATGCGGTGCTTCATGAGGGTGTGGTACATTTTTGTGCCTTTTTGTACCCCTGGAATCATGGTGGGCGGGTCTTGGGCATGATGTCTCCGCACAGCTGTCATGGATGCGGAAAGACATGGAAGTGGAAAGACAATACAGGGGATGTCCTGCGGGGCTGCTGGGGAGACATAATGGATTGTTCTGGCGGGGGGGATGATGCTTTCACCACAGACCTCTTGGTGAAAACAGACACCAGAAGACCGTGGCAGGACATCTTTGATGTGGTCGGGGGGTTGGGGGCAGTGCCTGTGTGAACACGTGGGCTGGCTGTGGTAAGCATAGGGTAGGATGGCCGGTGCAGTGGGAGCTCTCCCCGCCCCCCCCCCCCCCACGGGAAATGTGGATGTCCACCAAGGTGGACTCAGACCAGTAACAGATGAATCGGGAAAGTTATCAAAAAGCTGGATGAGTTAACATTAGAAAAACCACTACATTGGTAAAAGGAGAAAAAACCAAATGATTGTCTAAATAGATGCAGAAACAACATCCAGTTACTCCAAATCCCACTCACAATGAAAACTACGCAAACCAGAAATAGAAGTGTTTATCCTGGGGAGGCGTAGGGTTTGTCATATTTAGTGGAAGCATTTCTGTTGATAAAGAGGGAAACACAAGTGTGCCTGCTGTCGCCACTCTGTTTAGTGCACGAGTGTGCGGGTGTGCTGGGTTCCTGACTCTCCAGGGAGGGATAATGCTCTGACCTTTGACACGTTAAGAAAAAGAAGCGATGGTGTAAAAATTGGAAAGGAAAGAAGTAAACTTATTTCCAGATGATATAATTATCTACATAGAAAATCCAAGAAAAGCTACAGATAGTGCTAGAACTACTATTCGCCATGCTTGCTGGCTAGGAAATGAACACGCAAACATAGGATGGATGGATGGATAAAGAAACTGTCATATATATACATAGTGGAATGTTATTTGGTCATAAAGAGAATGAAATCCTGCAACAAGGATGAAGCTCGAGGGCATTACGCTGAGTGAGAGAGTCAGAAAAAGATTCTTCTCATACGATCCCACTTACATGTGGAATTCTTTTATTTAAAAAAAGAAAAAGCAGCTCATAGATACTGAGGGCAGATTGGTGGATGCCAAAGGCAGGGAATGAGGGTTGGAGAAATGAGTGAAAGGGGTCAAAAGATATAAAATGAAAAAACTAAAACAAAAATTTAAAAAGACAGCAGCAGCACCCAGTAAGTGGGTTCTTTAAAGTCCTCAGGCTCCTCACGGGGAAGCCTGCGTGAGACCCCAGCATCCGCTCCTAGTGCCAGTGCCCCTCCACTAGAGCCCGCATCCGGAGTTTGAGATATTGCAATGTAAGAGAACAACCTGGTAACCGGATTTCGGATCTGTCCTCCATGCCTGCTTTTAAAGTCCAGGAAAGCTCTGCGTGCAGTTTGTTTTTTAGTTTTGAACTCGAGGCGTTTCCTAGAACGCACATTCCTCCGTATCCCCTATTTTCAAAATGTCCTGTTTGTCGTCTTAAGCTCAACAGTATTCCTCTGTGATCCTCGTGCATCTGGGGCGTGAGCGCTGTCGGTTGGCCTGCTCCGGGCAGGTGGAGCTGCTCCCAGCACAGGCCCGAGCCTGGGTGCAGCCCTAGATCTTCCTCCCCAGCACGAGCACCACTCAGCCTCAGAAGTGGGGAAGGTTATGGGATGCCACCTGGCCTGACTCCACCTCCCCTGACTGCAGTCCCAGCCACTTAGCCTTTCCCCCCAGTCTGAACAGAGTGTTCCTCAAACTTGATCCCTTCGAGGATAATCAGTGGGAGACATTATAAAGTGTTTGCTCATTATTGTTCCAAGTTCCTCGTTCCAAGCTATTGCTGAGTACTGCTCAGTACTGAGCTTTGTTCCTGTTGTCCACTCCCACCCCCTGGAAGGGTCTTACGGCGGTTAGGCTAGGGCAAGTTCCAGAGCCTTCGAGCTATGGGACAATCTGAAACAGAGGCAAAAAGAGTGATCTTTACAGTGCAGTGCCCTTTCCCTTGATATGGGCCCTGCTCCCCACAGCTCCTTCAGACTCAGGCTGACAAGTAAGCCTTCATAGCAAGGTAGAAGGCCAGTTCAAATACAGACTTCTTGGATTTCTTGGAGTTCCATGCTGGGATCTGCTGGGATGAGGGAAAGCTGGCTCCTGGGCACAGCCCAGACTGTCCTGCATGACATGGGGCCCTGAGCACATTAAAAGGACAGTCCGGGCTCCTTGTCATCCCCACTCCACCTCACATAACCCTCTCCAACAAGCAGCTACCCCTGGGAGTAGGGCAGCAGTGAGGTGGTCTGTCCTCAGGAGAATGTACCTGGAGAAAGGCTGGCCCGGGCCCAGGAAGTAGGCTCTGGAAGGGGGACAGGGGCTTAGGGTCAGAACATCCCACTGGCCCTGTGGATTCTTTACCCCATGGAGAGGCGCAGCCAGAGGGGGCCCTCTGATGCAGGAGGCCCCAGGCGGTGGGCTCACTGGTAAGGTAGCTTGGATGGAGGGAGAGAAAGATGAACTCTTACTCACTGGTAATAATTAGGAAACAAACCACATTCACGTTATTTCTTCCGGATGAGAGGAGCAGCGCATCTTCGACTGACTAGAAGAACAGAACAGAAGCTTCGCGAAGAGTAAAATCTGTTCCATCCCAAGGAGAGGGTGAACTGTATTACACTCGCCCAGGCAAGTTAGCACTTTCAGAAAAATGTGACTTAGGCTTCCTGAGGTCTGTCCAGTATCCTTTCAGATCAGCCTGCAGGATTCTCTTCGGTATTTGTCACAAGCTGGGTCCGCTACTGACAGCCTGTCTGTGTACCCGGGCTGTTTCAGGAGCGCCTTGGTTTCTGGGGGCTAGTTTGGTTGGATCTAGAACTCTCCAGGGATTGTCGGTCAGCACTTTGAATAGCCCTCTCACTGCCTTCTGACTTCTGTGTTTGACGGGAAGGCGGCCGGTAATCTGCAGGATCCCTCGAATGCGACACGATGCTTCTGTCTCTGCGGGCGAGAGGATTCCTGCTTTGACACTGTCATTCTGCTGTGTGGACCGCCTGGGCCCGAGGCCCTTGTATCACAGTATTAGAAACGAAGAAAAGCTGTCTTTAACAAACATCTTTCTCATCGTAGAAAAATGTCAGAGTTGTATTTTATCAAAAGCCATGTGTGCCCACTGTTTCTTACAAGATGACTTTCAAGCCTGATGGGGCAAGAGGGCATCGTCAGTGAGCATGAGACTTGGGGGAAGGCTCCTGTTGAGTCAGAGACGCGGTCAGCACCCAGACCCCGCCTGTCACACTGCAGAGTCCTTGGACCCCACACCCTCCCTCTAGATCAGGGACAGGACAGGCTCCTCTTCGGGTGTCACCGTGGCTCTGTGCTGCAAGAGGGACATTGATAATTAGAACGCGTCAAGAAGAGTGAATGGGACGATGTGGGAACCTGACCCACCACTGGCTGAGAGCCTTAAAGGAGCAGGTTCTGCAGGTTCTTTTGTGCTTAAGATCCTGGGTCTGGGTTTTCATAGTGATGTGGCTCTGTCTGTCTCACTGTTTCCAGTCTGGTCTATTCTGCCTCCAGCACGTCTTCACATAACCCCATTGTGCCACAGGAGGGCGGGTGGGGCCAGACGGAGACCTCTCAGTGAAAACCTTTTTATTTATCATTTTTTAAAGATTTTACTTATTTATTCATGAGAGACACAGAGGCAGAGACACAGCCAGAGAGAGAAGCAGGCTCCCTGCGGAGAGCCCCATGCAGGACTCAATCCCAGGACCCTGGGATCCTGCTCTGAGCCAAAGGCAGACTTTCAACTGCTGAGCCACCCAGGCACCCCAGTAAAGACCTTTTGATTTTATTTTTTAAAAATTTATTTATTTATTTATTCATGATAGACATAGATCGAGAGAGAGAGAGGCAGAGACATAGGCAGAGGGAGAAGCAGGCTCCATGCCGGGAGCCCAATGCAGGACTCGATCCCGGGACTCCAGGATGGCACGCTGGGCCAAAGGCAGGCACTAAACTGCTGAGCCACCCAGGGATCCCCAGTAAAGACCTTTTTAAAAAGAAAATTTAGTTTTTGAGCCACATGGTGGTGGTGCTGTTGGCAACAGTGATGATGATGATGATGATGAAGGAGGAGGAGGAGGAGGAGAAGACACGATGAAGAGCATTGTCTGGTCCCCTTCCCACCAGGCCATCCACTGTCCCCCAGAAAGAGGCCCCGTCCTCTGGAGTCTGGCCTCCTGAGCCCGTCTGCTGCATTCCCTGTCCCACAGCACCTCACAGGGAGCTTTGCCAGCTCTAACCTCACATCTGCTACTTCCTGTGCCTGGAGCAGAGCGTCTCACCGGGTGCCTCTGCCTAGAGTCTCACGGCAGGAGCTTCCTGGCCAGAGACGTTTGGGAAAAGCTACATCCCCTCCCCACTTTTTGGAGATTTGATGCATAGATGATCAAAGAACAAGAATCATGGTAAAGACACTCGTTTGATTTTGTTCAATCCAGTGTTTGCAAAACGTCCTTTTGTAAAGGTGCCTGTTACACATGCATCTCTGGGACTGTTTTGGGAAGCACAGGCCTGTTGAATACTTGCCTGTATTCACAATCAGGGTACGGCCTGAGCTTCCAGACAGATCTCCTGTCCCTGCCTGTGTGTGCTGTGAACCCTGGCTTCCCTCATCCCAGATGACTTCTCTAGTTCTGGAACATTCTGACCTGCCGTTCCTATTACCTGGGAGGCCCTCCCCAACCCTGAAAGATTCTGTTCTGCCTTCTTGGTCCTCTCCTATGTGAAGCCTTCCAGACCCCTCAGCAGGGAGAATCGGCGGCCTCCAGACCATCCCCTTCCAATCCACCTGCATGATGGATCACAAGCCTGGGTGCCCCCTTCCCTCCTGCTCACCAGTCCCAGGTCTCTCAGGCTGGGTCCCCATGGCTCAGGGCAGCACTGCCTTCTAGGAAACGGACACCATCGTGGACCAGCCCGCTGGCATCATGATGTGGTCTTGGAGAGCAGGGCTCCCCTGCCGGCTCCTGCCACTGGGCCACAGATCCACACCGCTCTTTGCCGGGATTGTGGCCAAGTGGGACAACGGTTTCTACATGCTGGACAAGACCTCGTTTCACAGTGGCACAGCGTCTGGCCACCTGTCCGCCCCTAGCCATCTGGTCCTCCCAGTTATTTCTGTGGGTGAAGGTGAGGAGGCATGAGGTGAGGTAGGCAGCAGTCCTGGACGGTTACAAACCTGGGTCACTTCCAGAGCCTGGTCCCCCTGAGAGGGGCCACTACAGCTCCTTTGTGATGGATCCCTGTTCAATATTTAGACAACATTGTTCTTTTTTAATTGTTTTATGAATATATAAATTATATTTTCACTCTTTTTTTTTCTCATAGCACTGTAGGGGAGAAGAAAAATGATGTTTATTGAGAACGTTCTATGTAACAGGCACTGTAGGAAGTGCTTTAAATATCTTTTATTACACGCTAATATATAGTCTGTAAATGTGTATTTACTTCATAAATAAAACATCCTTTACAAGTGGTAGCCCTGTCATCTTAAATGCAGTACTTCATTCATGTGGGTGAACAGCCAGCCACGATAAATTAATTCCCACGATGTATTTTTGTATCATCGTAGGGACATCTTAACCACACCGAGAACCATTAAGGAGCAAGCTGGAAGGTTCCAGTTTGGGTCTCAAGACGTCCATGTGCCAACAAGTGTCAATCTCACAGACGGACCTGGGCACCCACCTGTTGGAATCGCCGGTTCAGGAGATCCCATCGCCTACTGCGCTAGAGCCAGGAGGACCCCCATCACCTCAGAGGAGCCTTCGGACTGTTGGCACCTGCTGCACCCTTCAGATGTATCTTTCTTGACAAGGAAATCATTTGCATCATGTAAAAGTTAAAGAACATTTCAGTGTCAAATTTCCTATGAAGTTAGAGAACCCTGTGGCTCATGGAACCATATCCAGATGTAGCTCTGCTTTCAGACTCCAGTAGTTTTGTGGATGTACCCAGGGCTCCTTATATGCTCATTTTTAATTAAAAGATTTATTTTTATATTTAAAATACTCTATAATCTTAAACTGAATTTTACTAAATGCTGGTGTCCAATCCGTTCTGTGTAATTCCCCAAATGAAGTTATCGGGCACAGGGCCTCTTTTATATTAAAATGGAAATTTCTCACTTTTCTTGGGTTTTCAATGCATCATCTGACTGTGGAGACGGGTGTCACTTTCCCTGGATCTGAAGGCTTCCTGAGATGTCTTAGTACTTACCAGACACGGTCCTCACAAAATCACTGGGTTCCAGCTCTGCTCTCAGGCTTTTTACCCTTCCAAGGCTGGGGGGTGGGCAGAGGCCCTGCACTCCCCGCCTGGTCGTCTCATGCCCATGGCCTGTTCCCTGCCAGCGGCCGCCCCTCAGCACCGATATCCGCAGGGCCAGCCTGCCAGCGGTCACGGCGTGTGGTCGTGGAGGGACTTCACGTGGTGCAGAAGGGCAGACCGGGTGTTGGGAGGAAACCCGTACGACACCAGCTGTGCTGTGGATTATCCGGGATCACAGGGCACTGCTGTGTCGCAGGAAAGAGGAGACTGCCCCCGGCATCCGGGGAGGTCACAAGTCCTGTGGCCCAGAGTCAGGTCACCAACTGCCGGGGATGAGCCAGCCGTCCTCACCAGGATGCCCAGGCCCGGAGCGGCGAGCCTGAGGTCTGTGGCCGTGAAACAGGTGCCATCAGGGAGCTTTCTTGTGCTCCTGTCTGCTAAAGGAGACGTGTCGTAATTCTTAGAGAAACTGTGGGGGCACAGAGCTTCTTAGATTCACAGCATTCCTTTTTGGGCGTGAGCCCGTCCGTTTCGCCCAGATTCACGGGGAGAGGAGGAGGCCGCACGTTTACTTAGTTGTGCTGGGGAACGAGCGCACACATCGCCGCAGCTACTTGGTGAAGAAGGCTTGTTCCGTGGAGAGTAAGCCCCCTGCCCCTTCCTGCCTGGTGGGAGGCACCCCGTGCAGAGCCAGCCAGACGGGGTGCAAGGCTCATGTCCCCTAGGGTGTCTGTGGGAGGGGGTGATGGCCCACAGGGTTTGCTGGGAGCAGAGAGAGGCATGCACACATGGCCTGGGTGACCCTCAGTGGTCGCCCCTGTACCCGAGTGCACGACCCCTTAAACCCCAAAGCGGACACCCCTCTGGGAAGCCAGAGGACACGAAAGCTTAGAGCAGCAGGGACAATGACAATGGTGGGGTGATGCTGGACCGGCAGCTTTCCCATGAATCCCTCCAGTTCCCAGACTGGGAGGGAACGCTCACGGAAGAGCCAGTCGGCGGGGTGCCCGCAAGGTGCAGCTCCGGTGTTAGCTCAGCATGTTGAGTCTGCTCAGGCCGGGTCACAGACTAGGCCACCACGGGGTCCCCGTCCCAGGGCCCATCCTAGCCTGGCCTCCCCTGCCTTGCCTCCCCAAGGCAGCCTTTGGCCTTACCCTCAGCTCTCCCACCTGCCCAGTCCACCTCCTGGGCCCTGCAGCTTGGAGCCTATGAGGGAAATCAACGTCCAGGTAAAACTTCTTGTTTGGCCGTTTCATGACTATATGAGTGATGCTTGTTCGCTGTAGAAGACGTGGGAAGTGGAGACAGGGAAGCAGGTGGCGACTGTGGGCCTGCGTGGCCCGCTGCGGTGTGACAGTAGGGGCCTCCGCTCGTTGCAGGAGAACGTCGCGTGGGGTAGTGGCAGGTAGTCCGCCCTGGAGCCCAGGGCCATTGTTTTGACAGCTGCGACACCACGTCTTACCATTTTGCCAGAAAAGGTGGTTTATAAAGTCTGTAGGTAAGTGTGGGGACGTCTTTTCCATCTTCAAGGTGAAGGCCAGGCCAGGACACCCAGCGTGGCAGGCTTGAGGCCGCCCACGAAATGTGCTCATCCCTTTAAAGGGCTTCATCAGTGTTTACTTGTCAAAAGAGGAGGGAAAGACCTGCCCTCGCACCCCGAGGAAGCGGGCTCCTGTTTGTGCTGCCGTTACACAGCCTTTCGGTTTGTCCTTTAACCCACAATCCGCCGTTGTTTGTATTTGGTGCGGGGACAAAACATGAGCATGTCCCTCTCTTATCCTTTCACAAAATGGGTTTATGGTGGCTTCGACCCCGAGAAATTCTAAAACGCCCACATCAGAAAACTCAAAAGCATGGTTAAGTGGTTAAGGAAGAGATGGTAACATTATTTGAAATGTTTTGCCTCCTTTAAAGATATATTTACAAATTTCTTTCTGAAACATTTCAAGTTATGCCTCAGATCCATGCTTAGTACAGGAAAAATTATCCATCACTGAAAATGAAATGCAAATGTGGAAATCTCCAGAACCCTGTCATCCCAGTCCCGCCACTGACGGTGGCAGTTCCATGTCTGTCCCTGTAACACTGGCTCCGTAAATGTGTACGTCCATAGACATGTACTTTTGGTGTGACGTCATGTGCATGTTTTCTTGGTGTGAATGTGTACGAGGTCCCCTCCTTCAACGGCTGCAGATCATCCCCTTGAGCAGAAATGCCCCAGCGCCCCGTCCGGTCCCCACGGAACGTGTGTGTCGCTGCTCCTCATTCCTCCATCCGTTTACTGCTCATCTATCTACTTGCTTTTTACAAAACTTGCTGGATAATCATTCTTACATGTTTCCAGAAAGTTTTCCAATTATTTCCATAAGAGAACTTTCAGTGGTACATTCTGGTTGTCTGCCCTCCAGGACATCGGTCCCAAGAGCCCACGTCCCTTCTCCTTCACTAACACTCGGAAGAGTCTACTCTGTTCTTTTTTTGAACTTGGAACATTATGAACACGTCTGAAAGCAGAAGAAACAGTGCAGGGGACTCCGATCGCTCGTCTCCGGCAGCGCTCAGCCCAGGGCCGGCTCGGCCGCCCACCCCCTCCACGCCCTGGAAGCAGGTCCCGCACGTAATGTCGGGTCACCGTGCTTATTTCCGTGTGCTCTAGTCTCTAGGCTCTGGGTAAAGCTCTGCATGCTTTCGCAGTGTCGTAAATGATTGGTTTGGTTTGGTTCAGTTTGGTTTTTTACGACTTGTACAAATTGGGATCCAAATAAGGTCCACCTATCCGGCGAGTTGATGAGTTCGGTGTCTTCTGGTCAAGCATCTCCCTTCTGTTTCCCCCCCTTGATTGTACTTTCAAGAAACTGGTTTGTGTGTAGAGTTTGTGTCAAGACTGTGCTGATCGTGTCTCATGTTTTACCTACTCTTCTGACCGCCGTATATCCTGTAAGTTGGTAGTTGATCTGAAAGCTTGATCAGATTCGATTTTGTTTCTTGGGGAAAAGTTCTTTTTGGATCCTTGACTTTCTGATCTTTGCCGCTGACTTCATTCTTTTAATCTGGGTGTCCTGCAGCCCATTTCTGATACATTTACTGGCTGGGTGCATATCTTTTGTGTACTTCCCGTCTTCCCACTTTTCTATTGGGGCCTGCATCTTTTTGTTAGTTATTTATAAGACTTCTTTATATATGAAGGCTAGTAAGTCTGTTTTTCTCTCATATGTTACAAATATTTTTCCCACTTTATAATTTTTATTTACCATCAGCGATGCTTATGGTACCCGTAGCCACATGGAGGATTATCTGTCATGTCTGTCAGCCTCTTTTTCTCTGGTTTCTAGCCTGAGAGTCATTCAAGAAAGGCCCTCTTTCCCCCAAATTCTGTACATTATTTGAATTGATATGTCGCTATGCATCTACAACTTTGCAAGATTTTTATTTCATTCTTAACATTTAAAACTGCTCTAGCTAGGGGCGCCTGGGTAGCTCAGTGGTTGAACGTCTGCCTTCAGGTCAGGTCCTGATCCCAGGGTCCTGGGATTGAGTTTCACGTGGGGCTCCCTGCAGGGACCCTGCTTCTCTCTCTGCCTGGGTCTCTGCCTCTTTCTCCGTGTCTCTCATGAATAAATAAATAAAATCTTAAAAATTAAAAATTAAAAACTGCTCTAGCTAAAAATTTTGGGGGGCAAAGGATGATACATTCAGCTTGATTTCTTCACCAGTATTAGCCAGTTATTCTAACCACATTTTTCTCCACTGATTGATTGTAAATTCCATGTCTACCATATATGGGATTGCTTCTGTGCTTTCTCTTCTGTTCTTTGATCTTTCTCATCTGGTGGCTGTAGCACTGCGTGTGCCTGTGTGTGTGTGCACACGTGTATGTGTGGGGGATGCATGCATGTGTGTGGCTTTTTTATTGAAACATAACACATGCAGAAAAGTGGAAAGTTGGGGTCTAGGCCCAGTGCACGTTCTCGTGTGGACGGGCTACTTCTCCATCGTCCCCGGTTGTTTGTCAGAATGCTCCTGGCTTTTCTCACAGGCTTATTCATCCAAACCAACGTCAGAATCATTTTATCAGATTTCAAAAATAAAAGCCACGTGAGATATCAATTGGATTTCTGCTGAATTTACTGATTAATTGCAGGATAAGCAGTAGCTTTCCAGCACTGAGACTTAACCACTCAGAGACACGGAGTATTTTGCTACAATAAACACTTCTTATATATAAGGGCTTCCTTTTCTTTCTGTTTTTTGTTTTGTTTTGTTTTGTTAGTACTTGCAGCTCAATCCTAGGTTATCTTTTTTCCGTTACATTTTCTGATTATAAGTGATTCCAAAAAAATAAAAAAAATAAAAAAATAAGTGATTCCAGATCATTTCCTGGAATCTTGCTGTTTAAAACTGAATAGTGCATTTTCCCCCCCAGATGCCATGAGAAGGAAGCTTCTCTGTACTTAGCGACGTCATACATAAGTGTACCGAATGATCATTTTTAACAATTTAAAACCCTTTGAGGGAATGATTATCCTCACCCTTCTGATGGAGACAGTGGCTTGTGCAAACCGGACTTCTCGTACCCCAGCACCTGCCCCTGGGGAACGTGCTCCTCCAACCACAGGTGGGTCCCGGGGGTGGGAGGGTCTCATTAAGATGCAAACACTAGTTCTGGGCGGGTCCTTGAGTTCTGCCTTTCCATGAGCTCCCACGAGATGCGGCCACCACGTTCTGAGAACCTGGGCGTCGCTGAGTCCCTGAGAGTGTGAGCACATGGGGCCTCTGTGGAGGCGCAGACAAGCTCCCCGCTTCTACGTGGAAAGTATCTCCAGTTTTCTGGAAGAATTTGAATAGTTAACTTTGCCAGATGAGGCAGCCCTCAAACCCACTACCGGGGGTAGTGGTGTCTGGAGGATTGCAGGGTGGGGGGCAGGTGCCCGCCTGGGACTCCTCTGCTTCTCCCAGCACTGACCCTGGGCCTCGGTTTCCTCTTCTGGAAAATGCTTCAGGACCCACTGTGAGCAGTGAGTGGTGGAGTGACGCACGTGAGATGCTCTGACGGCCCGGCGGTAGTGACCGTGACTGCACGACTATGCTCGGGGCCTCAGAGCCCACTGCCCTGAGTCCCAGGACATTAGTGACGGGGCCTAACAGCTGGGCCCCCTCCCCAGCAGGGCAGGCCACGTGCAGGGCACCAGCCAGACCTCACCCTGGGCCGGCTGCACTCTGCGCAGGACTGGCACTTGGGATTTCTGTGCACATTTTAAAGCACCTTTAGAAACTTGTGGCCTGGTTCTTTACAATTCCTTATGCCAATTTGGTGAGGATTTCCAGCCAGCGCGCACACGTGAGCTCGTGGCTCTGCAGCCTGGCCAGAGGGCAGGGCTGTGCGCGCAGACTTGGCGGGGCTCAGCAGGGCACCGGGGCGGGGGGCTCCATGGGGACAGACTTCCAGAGCCTGAGAAGATAAAACAGCTCTGGGGAGTGTGGCGGTGAGAGTTGCGCGACAGCGTGAGCATGCTTAATGCCACCGACGTGGATGCTTAAAAAGAGCACGGTTTAGGTCATGTGTATTTTACCACAGTGAGAAACCCATCCAGTCAAGGCTTACCAGGACTTTGTGCGAAGTGGAGGCGGTTCCCCTCGCCTCCCAGGATCATCGGCGGGGGCTGGTCCACATGCTCATCACTCATTCTCCACTTCTCTTCCTCCAGCCACTGGAAACCCAGGGATAATCTGGGGACTCAGACACCCGCCCCCCGCCCTAGGTTCCATGGGCAGGTGGCCACAGAGAGCTGGGGAAGAGTCTTCGATCCCCACGTTTGGGGGCACACTGCGCCGGCAGGCGTTCGCACAGGCTCCACTCCCGGCCACGCGGAGCCGTCCTGCAGGGGGTGGCCCTCCCGGGCCTCCCACCGAGTTACAGGCCAGCTCAGGGGACGCTGGACGGCAGAGCGCTGGGCAGTGACCCGGTGTCGGCCAGGACACCTGCATTTAATGAATCGTGTGGCAGGGGCAGGTCTCAGGGAGCAGCAGCAGCAGCAGCAGCGTGTGTGGCTCTGTCGCCCGTCTGTCCATCACCGCAGGGACAGCCCAGCTGACAAACGAAGGAGGACAGGGAGTCCAGTCTGGAGCTCTGGGCCCCACGCTGCGTCTCCGCTGGGAGTCTTCCTCAGACACCGGACTTCCTTCGGCTCAGGCCCCTCGGAGCCCGCAGCTTCGGTCCCACAGAGGGGCCCATCTGTGTCCAGACCTCAGCGGTCATGGCCTCTCCCGAGCCCTGGGAAGGGGGAGGCCGCATCCGGTCCCCAGCCGAGCCCCTCAGTGCCCAGCCCCCGTGGACGGACAGCGAGGCGTCAGGCGCAGCCGTGGCAGGTAGGCTTGACTCACGGAGCCGCTCTGGGCAGCCGGGCACGGGCTGCTGGGTGGAGGCCGCAGGTAGCGGGGCCCACCGGCGGGCCGGGGGGACGGGACGCGGAGGGTGAGCTTGTGCCTCCCGCCGCTCCCGGACGCAGCGGGCCTTCTGGCTGACCGTCGCTTTCCTCCAGTGGATTTGGGCTCCATCTCCCTCCAGAGTCACGGGCACAGCTGTGCTTCGCCTCCGGTGGCTGCCCCGCGTGCCCGGGGTCCCTGCTGGCCGCGGGGTCACTGCGGCTTCGAGCCGAGCCCGTGTGGGCCTCCAGACGCCCCCGTCCTCCGAGGACGGCGCCCACGCTCCCAGCCTCCCGGTAGACAGGAGAGTCGGCGGCTCTGGAGGCGTGGGGAGCGCCTGCCTCCCGGAGCAGGAGCCCCGGCGCTCGGCGCGCCTTGCCCGGGTCAGGAAGGTTAATTGTGCATCTGCAAATACACGGTGACTCCTTAGCCGAGATTCAGGACAGACCAGATTTGTTTACTGGCATCTGAATTTACTTACGTGAAAATAGTTACACAAATACAAACTTAAATCACATTTAATCAAGACCTTCATAAAAAAGAATGAAATGACAAGAAAAGTTGGAACCATCAACCGCAATCGTACACATCAATTAGAGGGGTCTTTCTGGTGTTCTGGTGAGACCCACTTACTCGTGTTGCAGGAAAGCCAGTTCAGTGATGATCTAAGTCTCTTTTTTAAACATTCTTGGGATGTCTGAGGGGCTCAGCGGTTGAGCGACTGCCTTTGGCCCAGGGCATGATCCTGGGGCCCGGGATCGAGTCCCGCGTCGGGCTCCCTGTGTGGAGCCTGCTTCTCCCTCTGCCTGTGTCTCTGCCTCTCTCTGTGTCTCTCATGAACAAATAAAACCTTAAAAAAAAAATTCTTGACAAGCCTCTTAATGGTCAATTTGAATTAGAAACACATCTTTTCCGCCGTCCCGCAGGGTCCCTTCCCCCTGTGCCCACACTGTGCTTTTGGTGTCCTGCCCCCGTGACCTACGTCACTGCCGGAACCAGTGTCATGACGCTTTTCCTCCATGTTCTCTTCTGGAAGTTTGGGTTTCAGGTCTTACCTGTAGGTCGATTGCTGTGTGTGCTGAGACGGGGAGCCGTTTCATTCTTCTGCACGTGGCTCCAGTCTTCCCAGCGCCCCTTGGTGAAGAGACTTTCCCGTGTGGGCTCTTGGCGCCCCTGTCGACGCCCCTTGACGGCAGATGTGTCTGTGTCTGGCTCTCTATCCTGTCCCACTGGTCTGTGTGCCAGCACGTACGTTTGAAGTCGAGAACCGTGATGCCTTCAACAGGCTCAGGAGAAGATGCTCAGGATCACTCGCCATCAGGGAGGTGCAAACCCAAACCACGGTGAGATCTCCCCACACCTGTGGGATGGCCGTTAGTAAAAAACCAAGACACTGAGTGTTGGCGGTTCCGTGGAACACTTGCAGCCCCTCTGTGCCATTGGCCAGGACACGAACTCATGTGGCTGCCGTGGAAAACAGTACGGAGGTTTCTCCAAAAATGAGAAATATAGTTACCATGTGATTTGGCAACTCTACTCCTGGGTATTTGAAGTCAGGATCTGTGAAGGATGTTAGCACTCCCATGTTGATAGCGGTATTATTCCAAGGGTCTTAATGTCCACCAACGGATACACGGATAAGGAAAGCGTGGTCTGTACCCACAGTGTAATATTATTCGGCTGTAAGAAGGAATCCCTGCATTATCAGACAGCATGGAAGGCCCTGGAAGACACTATGCTGGGTGAACTAAGCCAGTCGCAGAGGACAAGTAGCGCACGATTCCGCCTGAGGGAGGGGTCTAAACTAGACTCCTAGAAGCAAAGGATGAAGTGGCCGGATGCGAGGAGTTGTTGCTCGGTGTATGGCTCCAGCTGCACAACGGCCAACAACACTGTATTGCACACTTGAGCCTCAGAGAGGCTAGAGCTCATGTTAGGTGTTCTTATCACACTAAAATTTACAGAAAACAAAACAAAACAAAAAAAAACCCCAAAAGTTGACCTGTCGCTACAGCACCACTCTGCTCCTTCTCCCTTTGGGTCCAGATAGCGCTGCCCCGCTGGGAGGGTCGCTGGAGGGTTTTCTGCTGCTCCCGGGGCAGCAGCTCCTTGAGGTTAGGGCAGCACCCTGACAGCAGAGCAGGGGGAGGCTTCTCACAAGGACCCTTTGTCTCCCCAGATGGTTCCACTTACAGCGCGGTTTCACTGGCATCCCAGCTAATTGATAGATGCGCTCGAGACCTGTGGTCCCAGAGTCCAGGCTCCAGAGAAGCCCACGTTGGCTGCTCTCCCGTGCAGACCGCAGATCCCCACGGCTGGCTCCGTCCCGTGTCCCCTTGAGTCTCACGTTCCACAGCGAAGTCCTGACACAAGTGGAAATGCTCCCATGTGGCCCCCATGCAGCCCCCATGCGTTCTGAGTCGTCTTCTGGAAAACACCATCCTGGACATGGAGGCCAGACCCAGAAGATCTGACTCAGTGACCCCAGAAGCCCCAAGAACAGCAGCTGTGGCCTCCACGGCCTTCACAGCCTCCAGAAGTCCCGCGGCAGCTGAGCAGTGTTTCATGCAGTCATACTCCACACTAGTCTGAGAACCTCTGGGTCAAAGTGACATTTTGGGACAATTCGTATAGATGATAAGTTCGCACAATTTGCCCCCAGATGTGGTTTTCAGATATGATGGTAATTGTTTGTCACACACAGGATGTCCACCAACATCCCACTGGTGTTAAAAGACATGATTGGAAAACCTTCTGAGGATATGTATTTTTTTCCTCAAAGTTACTGCAAAAATTTTGAAATACTCCACTGATACTGAATTTCTCCATGAGGCCATTGGGGCTCCTCTGATCCTCCAGCGTCCTGGTCTGAACTCCTCCTTTAATCCTGTATTCTCATAAGAATGCTCATAATAGGAGAATACGGGTGGTGTCTGGATTTACCTGCACCTGATGAGACCCTGCAGACCTGAGGCCACTCACTGTTGGCTTCCCTGCGGCCAGGCCAGGCCTGGGACTCCGGCCCCTGGTCGCTTCCTCTGGGGCATTATGTCCTTCCACTACCTGTCCTGGGGAAGCCCTGAATGTTGGGGGGCTGTGGCTGGTATCCTGCCTCCCCCCCAGAGCTTGAGCCAACTGGCCTGTGTGCAGTACGCAGAGCCCCGGTGCCTCACCTGCTGGTGCTCAGATGCCAGAGCTGCACGCCCAGCTCCCTGTGGGATGGGCCCCGACGGCTCCTGCTGCCCCTCACCTGCAGGTGCTCAGACTGCAGAGCTGCACACCCAGCTCCCCGTGGGATTGGGCCCTGACGGCTCCTGCTGCCCCTCACCTGCAGGTGCTCAGACTGCAGAGCTGCACGCCCAGCTCCCCGTGGGATTGGGCCCTGACGGCTCCTGCTGCCCCTCACCTGCAGGTGCTCAGACTGCAGGGCTGCACGCCCAGCTCCCTGTGGGATCGGCCCCGATAGCTCCTGCTGCTGCCTGGGACCAGCTTCTCCAGTCCCGCCCAACCCCTATTCCCACCGGTTCCTCCCAAGGGGCCGGGCCTCTCTCCTTGGCACAGGTGCCCTTACCTCGGCCTCTCTCCCCCTGGACCTGGCAGACGTCAGGACAAAGCAAGTTCTGTAGGGTGAGGAGGATGCTGGTGGCCAGGCAGAGAGAGGGTGGACAGCAGAGGATGAGTTCCCGTGATTAAAGGAACCTCAGCTGCTGCTGTCATGATTAACTAATTTAAAAATCTAACACAAATATAACCCGGCGTTAACACTTAATTCTGGTGAGAACGTGCGTGGTGTGATTCTCTGTATTTTTCTTTTGCTTTTAGGTATTTCTTAAGATGTTCTTTCAAAATTAACTTAGAACAAGGAGCATGCTGGCTTAGTAGTACAACCCAGGGTCTGTAATTAGGGCCACACTGGCTCTGTCCATGCACGTCCTGGACGCCTCCACACAGCAGCTGGGGGAGTCCCCTCATGGTCCCCCGAGGCAGGTAGGGTCACCCACTCTGGAGACAAGGAGGCGGGTGCCTGGCTGGGGCCGGGGCGCAGGTCGGTGCTGGAGCAGGGCTTGCCCCTGGCCGAGGGGCTGCACAGCTCCCACCTGCCTTCACACCGTCGTGGTTGCTGCACGCTCCCTATGGTGAAGACACTCTCTGAGAATAATTATTAAAAGGGAATCTGAGTGCTAACTCCTGTTTCTTTGGTAGCTTATGTGGACTGAATTCAGATGTCCCCTATGTTATTTGAGGTAGAAAATGTCACGTGTTGGTTTGCAAGTTTCTTTAAAACACATTGTAAAGCTTTACTACGGTTGCCTTTTTCTTTTCCATATTTTGCCTTTATTTGGTGGCTGAAGTGACTTTTGTATTTCAACGATGATGACAAGGTCACCGTGCCGTTGCCGCCGTATCCAGTCACACTGGCTCAGCCTTCAGCCTAGCACTGCCCCACGCCCGTCCACGCGGGTGCTCCTCCCAGACACCCTGGGGGAGGCTGGTGGCTCCGTGACCCCCCACGGCCCCGAGGCAGGTACTGTTACCCATTTTGGAGATAAGAAAATGCCGAACGTAAAACTGAATGGTGTCGCTGAGCGAGGTTTGCACTGGGCTTGAGTGGACGGTGGGGATGGTGCTTTGCTCGGTGGTACCCAGTGCTGGGTGGAGCATTTTGGCACCCAGACGGGTTTGGTGCCCATCTGCAGGGCCAGTTTGAACTGATTTTAATGACCTTTGAGAGTTTTGAGAGCTCCTGCTGCCATGAAGCCTGCAGTGTGCTTGGGCAGCCGGGCCCTGTGAGGCGTGTGAGCGTCCTGAGAGGGTGGGGGCCCCCGAGGGTCCCCTTCCTGCTCCTTGGCCCTGTGAGGCATGTGAGCATCCTGAGGGGATGGGGGGCCCCGAGGGTCCCCTTCCTCCTCCTTGGCCCTGTGCCCACAGCTTCCCCGGGAGGCGTCTTTCCAGGTCAGGGTCCACCACCTGCCCCCTGGTCCCGAACTCCGCCCTGAGCTGTGTCTCCTGTGTCTAGATGACCCTCTCCTGGGTGAAAGCCATACATGCAGGCTGAGAAGAGCACAGAACACCTGCCACAAGATTGGAACTCATCGATCATCCCTTTCTAAGTGTTGCTGTTTCCCTCTTTCTCAGCTTTGACCCTGAGCAGTAAACAATCGAATGCCTGAATTTTTCATTTAAAATTTTAAGCATTTCTTACGACTTTCAGATTCTCTAAATGTTCGGGTTTTTTTTTTTTTTTTAAGGATTTTATTTATTTATTCATGAGAGACAGAGAGAGAGAGAGAGAGAGAGGCAGAGACCCAGGCAGAGGGAGAAGCAGGCTCCATGTAGGGAGCCCGATGTGGGACTCGATCCCAGATCGTGGGATCACACCCTGAGCCGAAGGCAAACGGCCAACCACTGAGCCACCCAGGTGTCCCAGATTCTCTAAATGTTATTTTAGAGATGCCCTCAAGTTCAAAAACCCCAGACTCGGCTCAGCCAGAGGAATGCTCTCACTCCCAGAATTGCAAGTGGTGCTTACTGTGTGTTGCCTGAAGACTCGTCACTCCAGCAGCAGAAAACCCAAATCCCCGCCACCCCCCCACCAACGATGTCTGCTGAGTCAGCAGCTGTCTCTGGGGTGCCAGGGGGGCTCAGCTCGTTGGGCATCCGACTCTTGGTTTGGGCTCCGGTCACAATCTTGGGGCCATGGAATCGGACCTGGCATTGGCTTCGCGCTTGGCTGGGAGTCTGCCTGAGATCCTCTCCCTCTGGCTCCCTCTGCCCCTCCCGTGCTCGTTCCCTCTCTGTCTCTCTCAAATGAATGGATACATATTAAGGGAGGGAGGGAGGGAGGGGGAAGGTGGAAGGAAGGAAGGAAGGAAGGAAGGAAGGAAGGAAGGAAGGAAGGAAAGGGTGGTCAGTCGGTCTTTGGCCACCATGAGAGCCAGATGCCTCTGCAGCGACTGCAGGCTCCCTGGGCACCTTCCTTCCAGTGGCTGGGGAATAGCAGATCCCTGGGCAGGGCCCCCTGGCCCAACGCGGGCAGACCTGGACCTGCCTGCTGTGTCGCCCACCACCCTTAGGGAGTCACCACTGGCCTGGACAGCACACTCCGCGCATGGGAATGAAGCAAGCAGCAAAGACAGAGCACAGCAGGGAGAAGGGGGCTCCTGCCCTGGGCCTCCTGCCGCCACTGGCCGAGGGCTGGTGGGGCCTGGGAGGGACACGGCCATCGCAGCCCGTACCTACCCCGCTGTCCTCCAGCATTGACACAAACTATGTTGGCCTGGAGAGGAGGCAGCGGGGCCAGAGAGCCGGCCACCAGACTCAAGTACGACCTTCTCTGGCCTCCGAAGGACAGTCTGATGCATGTCCCGGCGGCTGGGGGAAAGGCCGCTTGTTCTTTAGGAGAAACTGCCTTTTCCCCTGGAGCTAAATCAGAAAAAATACTTCCAGTGGGTCTCTATGTACATGACCTCGAGGTGGGGAGATCCCTGACTTGGGGGTGGAGGCCAAGGCCACAGCGTTGTAATATGGGTGCGTGAAGGCATGTCTTGGGGCCGGGGTGACGTGGCCGTAGCGTCAGCCATCTCAGCGGAGGAAGGGACAGGAGTTAGAGGAAGTGTGTGGTCCTCTCCCTCCCTCTCCCTCCCCCCGGCCCTTCCCCCAGCTCTGTGGGGGTCTGAGCTGGCTTTGCAGTGGGAGGGCCTGGACGCCTGGGTTGCTCACTGAGGGAGATCAAGGTTCTTCAGAAAGACAAAGACACTGCGGGCTGCGGAGCTGTGGGCACTGTCGAGGCATCAAGGCAGCCTCTGGAAGGGCTGGGGTTCTGGAGGCCCCAGGCTGCTTCCCCATCAAGCACCCAGGACCTCCGTGCCTTGACAGACGCGCAGACATCCTGAGTTGACACTCGGATGACAGGAAGCAGGTTGCCTTTATTCCATATACAACAGGGATGAGATTCACAAGGTAACAGTCGTGAGCACTTGTGCGCAGCCAGTCCTTCTCTGGCACGTTGCTCTGATGGGCTCCCGGCCCCCACGACGACACCGCGGCCACATCCCGGCCTTGTCCCCACTTTACAGAGGAGAACGCCAAGGCAGAGAAGCTGCGGCACGCGCACAGTGCACCCCCTGGGGTCGCACAGTGGCTGCTCCCAGAGCCCCCCCGGGTGTCCGCAGGCTTCTGGGCGGCTGCAGAGTCGTGTGGCGCCCAGCCAGGTGGCCATCCCTGGAGACGGACGCGCGTGCCTCTCCTTGCAATCAAGAAGCAGACAAACACCTGAGTGGCGTCCCCCACGCCACCCCCCGCAGAGGGAAGGGGATGCCCCCTGGGAGATGTCACTGCCTCTCAGGGAGACGTGAGGCCCCACGCGGGGCGGAGGCGCACCGATCAAACGCGCCTGGAGTCCACTGTGAAGCTCCGAGCGGGGCTGGAGCAGGTGGGGCTGCCCGCGGCCTCGCTCCCCGGAAACACGCCCGGCCCACGGCAGGGGCGGCCGGCAGCGGGCACCGCCCGTGGCTTGCACGGAGATGGCAGCTTTACATATTTAAAAGGAGCGTGGCCGGCTTCCTATCTGAAGGATGTTTCCCCGGAGAGACCACCACCATTTGATCTATTTTTGATTAAAATGTAAAAATTAAAAATTAAATCAAATGGTAGTAGAACTCCTCGGGGAAAACACACTTCGGTTATGAAGTATTCCCCACAGTAACCTTGAGACTCCTACCGCAGCATTGTCTCATCCGTAGGTGGTCTCTTTATGACACACATAATTAAAATGAATTGCAGCGAGAACCACCAAACGCCTCCTTCGGCTGTGTGGACTGCGGCCTGGCGCTCCTGGAGCAGGTCCTGGGCGGAGGGGACAGGTGCGGCTGCCGGGCCAGGTCGGGACCCGCGGGTGCCCCCCGGCCCTTCCCCCTGCCCGGCCCCCTGCAGTCTCGTCTCGCCCGCCTCGGCCACGGGGACCTCACCTGCTTCTCCTGCTCGAGCAGCCGACACACGTTTCGAGTAACGTCGCCGAGTGACGGATAGCGCCCCAGAAGCCCAAGTAGGCGCCGTTGGATTGCCCAGGAACATGTGCTTTGCAGAGTCGAATCTGCAACTTACTTGTTGTCAGGCTGCTTTGTCAGCCCGCCTGGACTGTAGGAGAGCACATTGGAGAGGTGAGGGGTGGCCCGAACCTGGCGGCTGGTGGACACGCGCCACCTTCTGAGTCACCCCTGCCTCTCCGCTGTGTGGGGTGTGGCTGGACATGCCGTGGCTGCCAATCCACAATTTCTCGTCTGCATTCATTTTTTGAAAACTCTGCTCCAGATGACAATTCCCAGACCAGAGGTCTGAACAGAGCTGCCCGTGCCACTGTGCCGTGGTTTCGAGGCAAACACACGTGCGAGGGTGCTGGGCCCAGACGTGTCTGCAGACACTGAGGCTGGGTCGGAGGCACGCAGGTGGGGCCCGTACCTCTCCGATTACCTGCTAGGTCCAGACTGCCAACAGTGGGCGCGTGGTGATTCCCCTTCCTGTTCGCGGAGGTGCGGCAGCCGGTAACAGGTGCAGCGCCGTGGGGCCCTGGTCGTGACTCTGTGGAAGCCGTCATCACAGCGGGTGTGATGTCTCCCGCAGGCTCCGGAGGGGAGGGCGTCGCAGGTAAGAGCCGGGTGCCTGGGGTCTGCAGGCTGAGAGGCACTGGTCACGGGAGGCCCAGGAGCTCTGCGCCTCATGTGGCTGATGTGCCGTCAGGTGCTAGGGACCGTGAGGGCCCACGGGGCCAGGTGCCCACGAGCCCGACCCTCGGAGTTTCAGATCCATCCTGGGTAAACTAACAAATTGCTCACCCTCTACAAGCTGCAAGCAGGTCCTCCCTGCAGGAAGGAGGCAAAATCTGAAAAGACAGATGCCCTGGTTATGCAGCCGCAGGGCTCGAGCATCCTCTAGTTCAGAGGCAAGGGGGTGCGGTGTCTTCTGGAAGGTCACGAGCACTGAGTGGGCTGGGGCAGCAGGGGAGCCGTGTCTCAGCTGCTCAGGGACCTGGAAGGCGGAGGTCGGCGACACGGGTGGGGGGGGGGCTTTCTCCCACATGCACACGAGACCCAGCACTTATTATAAATGGCATCTTGTTAAAAATCTGTCTTCCGGTGGTATTTCCCGTGGCTGGCATTTGGGAGGAGTTGCAGATCTTTACAGAGTGTGTGATCTGGCCGGCTGATAAGCCTTCTTATTAGTTTTTAGTATTTTAACAAATTAATTCTCCTGAATTTTCTAATACCAGCAAGTTTATAATGATAACTGATTTTGTTTTGAGTATATTGGCCCTTCGACTCTCTTATTTATTTGTTCATTCATTCATTCATTCATTCATATTTTACTGTTGGTAGGTGCTCTCAAAAACTGTGTGTGGGGGAAATTCAGACGTGCTCACAGGTAGAGCAGGAGATCAGGCTTCCAGTACGTGGTGCCGCTGCATCAAGCCCTGACTCTGCCAGTCTTGCTGCTTCCCGCTCGGGGGACTTCTGTCCTGGGATGTAGGAAGCAACACCAGGGCGCTGTTTTATGTCATCCTAAAGAGTCCAGCGTGTGTCTTTAGCAGGTGAGGGTGCCTTGGCATCACTTTTACCGTCCCCACGTCTCACAAAACAGTGACTCCCTAATATCATCTGACGCCCCTTCAGGCTCACTCTTCCTCCAGGCCCGAGGTCCACCCGCCTTCCTGCCTGGACCCTCTTCCACTCCTTCCATTGCTGGTTTCCTGCCTGTCCCACCAGCTAGACGTAGGCTTTCTACCTTTGGTTGGGAGCCGGCCTGTGCCCCCCGTAGTTATGGGCATGAGGAGGCAGGAGTAGACACAGACCAAGGAGTGGATCTCAGGCATTCGGGCCGAGGTGGCGAGTGGAGGGGCCGGCGTCGGAGGCTCCACATGGAGGGGCGGGTTATTTGGCTTCGGCCTGAAACACACCAGCCCTGAGACACGCAGGGCCAAGACTGTTGTGGAAAACGGAGAGTAAAATGGATCAGTGGGGGGGCGCCTGGGTGACTCAGCGGTTGAGCGCCCCCCTTCGGCCCAGGGCGTGATCCCGGGGTCCTGGGATCGAGTCCCACGTCAGGCTCCTTGCATGGAGCCTGCTTCTCCCCCTGCCTGTCTCTCTGCCTCTCTCTCTGTGTGTGTCTCATGAATAAATAAATAAAATCTTTTTTAAAAATGGATCACAGTGTTGCTTCTGGAAAAATAAGCTAAAGATCCCACTTACCCATTTGTGAACTCTTCTGAGAATGTAAATTCAATCCAAGCAGCGGAGTTTTTGTTTTCTAATATATTTCCTTGGTCAGTTAATGTAGTTCTGTCCAGGCTTCCTGAGGGGCTAACACTTGCAGAATGATCTTTCCATTGACCTGGCGACTACGCAGTGTCTGATTTAGCACAAACCCTGGTCGGACCCTGAAACCCAGTGCTTTCTCTCCTGTCTTCCTCCCCACCTTTAGCCCCCTCCCGGATGCCCACAGCACCCTGCCTGGTGGGGGTGTGTGCACGTGTGTGCACTTAGGTATACACGTGCACCTGTATGCATGGGAATGTGTGTGGAAAGCCTGTTAAAATTACACACAAAGGCTTGAGCTTTCACCTCACTCACCCTGTCCTGGAGGCCTTCCCTGTGAACACAACTCACCAGCATAGCTCTGGCTCATCATTTTAGGACAATCAATGATTCTCATAGCCAGGATACTATCGATAGACACTTGGGTTGCTCTTGAATTTTTCCTACAACAAAAACACTAAAATTCATATGTTAGGGGCCCTTGGTGGCTCACGGTTGGGTGTCTGCCTTCAGCCCAGGGCATGATCCCAGTCTGGGGATCGAGTCCTGCATCGGGCTCCCTGCATGGAGCCTGCTTCTCCCTCTGCCTGTGTCTCTGCCTCTCTCTCTGGGTCTCTCATGAATAAATAAAGAAAATATTTAAAAATAAAAATGAAATTCATATGTTAGAATATGCATATCTAATTTACATAGTTACTCTCACATTGGCAAGAAGTTTTAGAAAGTGTAATACTTAGTGCTGGGGAAGAGCTGGAAAAGGCAGTCACTCACTCTCGGTAGCTGTAAATGGAGTTACAATCGTTTTGGTCTTGCACGGCAGAGACGAGCAGGTGTTATGACGCAGTTATGGGAGCTTGTCCTGGGCGGCCTGGCAACCTGCTGGCTGGCACGGGGCACCCTTAGCCGGGTCAGGGTGGGGTCTGGGGCTCCCAGCCTGGGGCCTGCTGGTGCTGCTGGCAGCCACATTTCCTGGTGGCACCCAGGCTCAGACTCTCCAACAGCAGCCCCTGGTGTCCCCACCGAGACATCCACTCTCATCATCCCGGGAGAAGAGACCGAGCAGAGGATGGAGGTTCCCTCCTGGAGTGCACCCTCACAGCCTACCGCCGACTCTGGGGCCCCTTCCCCAGGCGGGCCGGTTTCTTATCCCACGCCCTGTGCCGTCAATGCCACGTCTCTCCGTGGATCATCTCTGGGGACAGCGAAGTCAGGTCATCTAGAGTGCCTGGACCCAAACAAAAGAGGGATGAGAGGCCATGAGGTTTCCTAGGGGTAAAAAGGCCTCCCGTCGTCTGTGGTTTACGAGTGAGCAAACAGGCCCACGTTGGAAGCTGACTTGAGGGGTCATCCAGAAGGGACAGAGCAGCAGGGGTTAGGCACTGTCACCGTCCATTCCTGGCTGCTAGGTGACCAGCTCTCCCGATTTAAGGGTTTCCCAGGACAGGTGATTTCCAGCGCTCACATGGGACATTCCAGGCAAACTAGCAGCAGTTGCTCACTGTGCAACCTCTCCCAGGCTTCTCCCAGGCACCCCCCTGCCAGCCAGGACCCTGTCTGCAGGCCCTGCTCTCCAGCCCCAAGCCCGCACCCCGTAGTTCACACCTTCTACCTTGGTTGGCACACCCGCCTCCCCCCTTGTCAAGGTCGATGCTCCATGGTTGTGTCCCGACAAGCACTGAAAGGGTGGCAGCCAGGGCCTGCAGATGATAATCAGGACACAGCCCAGGGCCATCCTCATGAACTGGGCAGCCCAAGGCCAGGGCGGTGGGGGAGGGGCTGGGGCTATGGCTGGTCACCCTCTGGGCAGTGGACCCTGCCCAACACTCCCCTCTGCCCTGGCTGGTCTTTGCATCCCATCATTTAAACCGAACAAATACTAATTAAGGAAAGAATCCCCGCCGCCCCCCCCTCCAAAAAAATCATTTTCCTGCCAGGCTACATGCCTGCATCCAGAGACCAGAGTCTGGAGGAAATGTGAATGCAGGCTAATGAAGACCTTGACTGTGATTATAAGGACCACCCTGCTGGGGCAGAAGCCTGGGCAGGGGCCGGCAGCCAGCACGATGCTCCTGGGTGACTTAGGACCGAAGTGGGGGCTGTAGCAAAAGTCGGGGGGCCAGGCATCTTTCTTAACCTTATTCTCCAGTGAATGTGTTTCTCTTTCTGCGACAACACGCAACTGAGGATTTATTCCCAATAAACGAATGAGAAGTTCTGAGCTAGAAACCCGAGTCAGTGCTGAGCCTCCACCTGGGGCGCTCCCGCCGCCCACCGGCCCGGGCATCTGGGGACCCATGCCGTCCCTCCGTGCCCGCACCTGCTGGAAGCCAGTGCCGCACGTTTCTCCCTGTCACCAAAGAATTAAAGACAACATCTCGGGTAGGAAGCTATTGTGGAGGGTGGAAGTTTCTGGCCAGGCAAATAAATTGGATTTAAGTATATTACAGTCATAATCTTTTTCTGCCTCTCTCCAGACGGTCTCTGTACATGGAGAAATGAGAATGTATTCGCAGACAAAGCGTGACCTGAGGGAGAAGCCTGCCGGAATCTGGATTTTCAATAACATAAGACAATAAAGCTTAGACTTCTAACCTGCTGCAATATGGTCAGAGTATAAAGAGCTTAGCTGCTAATAAAAGGGCAGGGGCTTCCCCTCATATCTGAAGATCCGGACCCCCCAGAAGGACACTTCATAAAGATCGTAACGGGTTAGCCGGGATCACACAGACACGAGGCCTTGTTGACTGATTGTCTGACAGTTGTCACCTATGGATCTGATATTAATAAGTCCCGTGTTGATTTCCTCGGGGTATTTTTGTCTGTGTAATTGCACATCTTCCTGTTGTGACCCTACACTGGGTGGCATGTTGCATGCATGTCGCTCCCTTTTTCCTGGGGTTTGCCCACTGTGAGGTGGCATCTCCCTGAGTGGGGGAATGAACTCGCAGTACCTGGACAATGGCAAGGGCGAGCTCTTGGAACCCAGGACAGAGCCACTGAGCCACCTGCTTCTCCCTGAGGGGGGGTGGGGAGCCCTCTGATACCTTTGGGATTGTCAGTTTTTCGGGATTGTCTTCTCTGAATTTGTTTGCCAGTTGAATACTTTGCCAGGGGATTAATGGGTTGTCACATGGTTCCCCAGACGGTATAATTGAGGCAAAGTACATGAATCTACTGCATGAATATAATTACATGAAAAATCTTTGACATGTAAAATGCCACTGAACCAGCCAGAGAGCTGTGGAGAATTGTAACAGCCAGCAGCATTTATGACTACCCATCCTTTCCCGTGGTGCAGAGGGCATTACCCTGACCTGCCCCCTTCCTTCCCACCCAGATTTTCTGGTGGCCCCAGGGTGGGTCTATGCCATGCTCTTTGATATCATCTCACACTTCAAAATGACATTGAGGCCAAGTGTTCCAGAAGAGTTCAATTCTGCTCATCCCAGGTGCAGCTTTCTCCCTCTGGCTGTGCCTCAGAAGAGCCCACACCTTTCATATGGGACACATCTCTGAAGAAGTTTTCATTTCTGGGGCAGTCCCCAGTGGGGAAAGGCAAGTGTGGGAAGCTGGATGCTCTAGGACAGGACTGTAGACTCTGCTGGGCACCATCCTCTGGGAACCCTGTCCAGGTCCATGTAGAGAAGGGCTACTCAGGGAAGCACACACTTAGGTAAGCTGCATACCTGTGTGCATCCAAGTTGTACTTCGGGACCTCAGAACACTTTCCATAGTAGTTAACACCAATTACAAAGCCATATCTGCTTCTCCCTTTGATTGTTGAATCAAAGACCATTGAAATGTAGCGTATTTGCAGTAACACAGCCATGGAGAGGCTGATGATGAGCAAGGGGCCACACCTCAGGTGAAATGCTGGATAAAGTGTTGGGGGCCTGGAGACAAGCCTGCTGACCTCAGGGCCAGGCTCTTTTGGCTGCCAGGAGCTGATACTGAGCCACAGATCAGACCTACAAAGACAATCTGGTGCCCTGCATCCAACATGGAAACTGCTCTTACTGGTGCTTATGGTCCTGTGACAGGTGGTCCTGGAGCCTGAGTGGTACCCATGACCTACTGATCTTGGAAGACTAGAGTCCAATACCCAAATTGGTTCCTGGTCAGACAGGCCTGATGTACAAGGCTGGTGTCAGACATGCAGCTCACTGGCTCCATGTATCTTCCTGAGCCTCAGGTTTCTCATCAGAATATGGTAGTGACATGGGTGCCATTGGGGGGCAGGTCAGCTGAATTAAACATGGTGAGAGGGTGGTCCTTGGCCTTTACAGGCAGTGTTACAGGATTAATGGTTTTCATCCCAATTCATATGTTAAGAGTCCTAACTTCTAGTGCCTCTGAATATGATTGTATTTGGAGATAGAGTCTTTAAAGGTAATTAAGATTAAATGAGATCATAGGGTGGTCCTAATCCAATATGACTATTGTTCTTATAAGAATAGGAAGTCAGGACACAGACACAGGGAAAACTGTGAAGACACAGGGAAACAATAGCCATCTATATACCAAGGAGAGGGGCCTCAGAAGAAACCAAACATGTTGACACCTTGATTTTGGACTTCTACCTTCCAGAACTGTGAGAAAATAGATTCCTGTTGTTTAAGCCACATAGTATGTGGTATTTTGTTATGGTAGCCTGAGCAAACTAATGAAGGCAGGATTGCTCACAGCTGCCTCTGCCCTCAGCCTGGAGAGAGTTGGCCCTTTTGTTCCTGCCCAGGGGCCTCCTAGCTTTGTGACAGATGGGCAAAACACTGATGTGTTAGAAAAAAGCATAAGCATTTGGCCAAGTGAACTCATATGGACCTAGCCCTCTTGTAAATAAAAACTACAAACTTTGGACCAAAACAAACAACCAGACAAAAAACAACTATACCCAAGTCTCTGGTCAACTCCTGAACTACACATGCTTTTAGGCAAACTCAGAGCAGCTGAAATAAAGCAGTTCTGAACTATGATTTGACCTGACATGAAAGAGACCAAGTTTGTGGTTTAAGTTCAGCCAACACAAAAACAAAAACAAACAAACAAAAAAATCAACTTTCTCTGGAGGATTAAAACAGCCCAGAATCTCTATGACATAACATTCCCAATACATGACATTCCAGGATACAATCCTTGAAAATGTGATCCAGCCTCAAGAAAAAAGTCAATTGACTGAGAACAATGCTAGATGATCTTAAGATGTTGGAATTAGAAGACAAGGATTTTAAAGAAGTTATTATGATTGTATTAGATAAAATATGCTGGCAATGAAAGAAGAGATAAGAAATCTCAGCTAAGAACTAGAAGTTATAAAAAAGAATCAAATGGAAATTCTAGAACTGAAAAAAATACAATATCTAAAACTAAAAATTCAGTGGATTGTCTTATTACTAAAATGGAGATCATAGATGAAAAAGTGCATAGACTTGAATATAAATAAGTATCAATGATGTCCAATCTGAAGAAGAGAGAAACTAGATTAGAAATAATGAACAAAATGTTGGGAACAGCATCAGAAGGTCTAATATATGTGCAGTTTGAGTCCCATGAGAAGCAACAGAGAATGTGGTAGAAAAAGTATCTAAAATTATGTAAAGATCTACAGGCCAAGAAATTTTCTAAATTTGGTGACACGTAAACTTGAGTTTCAAAAAGCTCAGCAAACCCTTAACAGGATAAATATATGTAAAACCACATCTAAGCCTCATAATCAAACTGCTGAAAGTCAAAAGAAAGAGAAAAACTAAGTAGTCAGAAACAAACTATACATGTATCTGGAGGAAGATGATTTGGAAATACTGCAGACTTATCTTCCAAAACTATGGACGCCAGAAGGCAGTGGAATGACATCTTCAAAGTGCTGTCTACCTAGGATTCTTTAATCAGGAACAATATCCTTCAAAAAGGAACATATTTGTCAGATTAAAGAACACATAGAAAATGTGTTGCTATTCATGAGAAATTCTAAAAGAAGTTATCAAAGGGAAGTGATGACAGTTGAAAATTCAGATTTTAGAGAACTAAGGAAGAGTATCAAAACTGGGAAATATGTGGGTGAATATAAAAGACTTTAAACTCTTAATTTCTTTAAAATACATAAACTGTTTAAAACAAAAATCATAACATTGTCTTCTAGGATTTATTATGTATATAGATATAATACCCATGACAACTATAGCATAAAAGACTAGGGACCAAAACAAACAACCATATGGACCTATACAGTTGTAAGTTTTCTACACTTTACATACTCTGATGGAACAGTATCAACTCTAAGTAGACTGAAATGCTGAATTTGTATGTCATGGACATTTTAATCCCTAAGCAACCACTAATAGTGCCATGTAAAGAGATATAGCTAAAACACAATAGATTAATTAAAATGGAATTTTAAACAATATTCAAATAATCCAGAAGAAGGAAGAAAATTAGGAACATGAAGCAGAAGGAGGAAACAGAAAACAAATAAGAGATTAGCATACCTAAATCCAACCATATCACAAATTACATTAAATATTGGTGAACTATATATACCACTTACAAGGCACAGGTTGTCAGAATGGATCTTGAAAAGCAAGACCTGCACCTTATACTCATTAGGAGGCTACCATTAAGAAAAACAAACAAACAAACAAACAAACAAAAAATAATATGTGGTTGGCAAAGGTGTGGAGAAATTGGAACCCTTTGCACACTATTAGTGGGAATGTAAAATGGTATAGCTGGTAATGTAAACGTATGGCAATTCTTCAAAAATTAAAAAATAAAATTACCATATTATCCAGCAATTCCATTTGAGTACATACCCAGAAGAAAAAGCAAGCAAAAAGAAAGCACAGACATGAACCGACATTGTACACATATCTGTTCATTAAAGCACTGTTCACAGCAGTGAAAGCATGGCAGCAGCCCAGATGTCCATCGTGGATGAACGGTTAAAGGAAATGTAGCAAATACATACAATGGAATATTAGCCTTAAAAGGAAGGAAATTCTGAAGCAGGCTACCATATGTATAAACCTCGAAGATATTATGCTGAGTAAAATCAACCATCCAGCTGCAAAAAGACAAAAATACTGGATGATTCCACTTATGTGAGGTACCTAGAGTAGTCAGGCTCCTAGAGATGAAAGTAAAATAGTAGTTTCAAGGGGCTGGAAGTGGTGGTGGGGGTGGAAAAATAAGAGTTGTATTGTGGGTATAGAATTTCATTCTTGCAAGATGAAAACATTCTGCAGATTGGTTGTACAACAACGTGGATGCATTTAGCACTACTGAACTGTATACTTAAAAATGGCAAATTACATTTAAAGATAGTAATGGTACGTTTAAGATGGTAAATTTTATGTTATGTGTATTTTACCACAATTAAAAATTAAAAATAGCAAGACCCAACTGCAGTAGTTATTTCAAAGATATTACTTTAAAACAGTTACTTTAAACATGAAAACCCAGATAGGATGAGCATAAATACATGGAAAAAGGTATATCATGCAACCAGTAGGGCATAAGAACTCTGGAATAGCTACACTAGCATCAGACAAAATAGACCTCCAGACAGAGAGCATTAAAACAGATAAAGAGGAATATTTCATAGTGATAAAAGGGTCGATTCATCAGGAAAACATAATAATTATAAATCTATAAGCACCTAGTAAGGTAAGTGGATATTCTATAATCATGGAGACTTTTTTTTTAAAGATTTATTTATTTATTTATTTATTTATTTATGATAGACCTAGAGAGAGAGAGGCAGAGACACAGGAGGAGGGAGAAGCAGGCTCCATGCTGGGAGCCCAATGCAGGACTCGATCATGGGCCCCCAGGATCGTGCCCTGGGCCAAAGGCAGACACTAAACGGCTGAGCCATCCAGGGATCCCCTAATCATGGAGACTTTAACAACCATTTCTCAGCACTTGATAGAAATAGAGAAAAAATTCAGTTAAAATGGGTGATATGAGGGACGCCTGGGTGACTCAGTGGTTGTCTGCCTTCAGCTCAGGGCGTGATCCTGGGGTCCTGGGATCGAGTCCCGCATCAGGCTTCCTGCATGGAGCCTGCTTCGCCCTCTGCCTGTATCTGTGTCTCTCTCTCTGTGTCTCTCATAAATAAATAAATAAATAAATAAATAAATAAATAAATAAAATCTTTTAAAAAAGTAAAATGGGTGATACAAAAACATTACCAACTACCTTGACCTAACTGATATTTCTACCATACGGGCAGCTTCAGAATACATGGTCTGTTCTGCAAGACAGATGACCACTCGCTGGGCCACATAACAAGTTTTACTAAATTTAAGGAATTAACGCAGGTGGACACTGACAAGTACGGAATAAGATTATGTGTCAAGAGCAGGAAAACCCAGTGGTAGACAGAATGACTAAAAAACCACCACCCCAAGGTGTCCAGGTCCCAATGCCCAGAACCCATGATTATGTTTGGTTATGTGAAAAGAGAAATTCAAATTCCATTTGGAATTAGGTTGCTACCTGCTGACCATAGGATGGGGAGATAATCCTGGACTGTCTGAGCGGGCCTGACATCCCCACCAAGGTCCTGTGGAGTGGAAAAGGGAGGCCAGAGAGGAAGTCAGAGAGGTGTGATGTGAGGAGGACTCAATCTGCCATTGCTGACCTTGAGGAAGGAGGAAGGAGCCACAGCCAAGGATCACGGGCCACCTGGAGAAGCCAGAGGAGACACATACGGGGATCCTCCCCTAGAGCCTCCTGAAAGGAGCCCCGCCCTGCAGACACCCTTTCACTGTGGTCCACTGAGACCCTCACTGGCCTTCTGACTTACAGAACTTATAGAACAGTTTGGGTGGTTTTAAGCCACAAGGTGTGTGGTCATTTACTACAATGGCAACAGAAAACTAATGAAATCCTTGATTTCGGTCTAGGGTTGTTGCAATAATTGGACTTAATTATAATGAAAATTGAGGAGGTTCTAAAACAAAGGGGAAGTCTGTGTTGGAGGAGAGCTGGATCAGTGTCCTCGTGGGCCCCCTTCCCCAGCCCTGGGTGGGTGTGGACACAGTGTCCATACTGCTACAGCAGACTGGACAAGCAATCCCCATACTGCCCCCAGGGGGTGAGTAGTGTGCCCCTAAAAATTCACTTGCACTCAGGACCTCAGAATTCAGCCTGATTTGGAAATAAGGTCTTTGCCAATGTGCTCGAGGATCAAGGTGAGATCCTGCTGGACCAAGGGAGGCTCAGAGTCCAGTGAGAGGGTTGTTACAAGACCTGAGGAGGGACTCAGGCAGAGAAGACCACCTGAAGACAGAGGCAGAGAATGGAGGGAAGAATCTGTAAATCTAGGACGCCAAGGATTGTGGGCAGCCGCCAGGAGCTGGAAGGGGTTGTAAGGTGGACTCTCCCCCGGAGCCTCCAGAGGAACCGCCCCTGCTGACACCTTGGTTTTGGACTTCTGACCTCAAGAGCTGTAAGCAGACCTAATTCTGCTGTTTTAAGTCACTCAGTTGGTGGTAGTTTGTTGTGGCAGCTCCAGGTCACTAACACACCCAGAGTGTGGGTCCTTTGACCTATTACAACTGGAAGCAGGTGCTCAGAGACTCCAGGGAGCCCTGGCAAAAGGAGCAGCTGGCGGAGCCGGGCACCAGGAATCAGACTTATTTCCTCCTTGTGCTCCTCTGGACTCCGTCTGCCCCGGTGGGACCGCTGCGGCATGAGTGGGAGCTGGCTTGCCTTCCGCCTCGGTCCCCCACTGGGTGAGATCTGCTCTGCCTGGGGCGTCGCACCTGCTGTGAGGAATATCGTCATGATGGGGGCTTGGCAGCGGCCTGCAGTCCCCCAGGTCTCAGGACATGTCACGTGGACCCTGGGCCCACTCATGCGGTCCACACGCTGGGTTGGCCCGTCCGCAGGGAGGGTCCTCACCTCTGGTTCCCCCGGGCCAGGCAGGGCCTACCGGTCCCGAGAGACCATCTCTGCTGGCAAGGACTTGCCCAGAACCCACCTCTCACACCCGCCAGGCCGTGTGTCTGGGAGGGACAGAGGGCAATGCCAGCGGGCTGTGGCACTGTCCCTGGGCTGGTGACCAGCCGGCTGCCCCAGGCAGCGGCCACACGCACAGCACAGGCAGCGGAGGCCTCAGCACCCGGCGGGGCTCGGGGGGCCTGGCCCTGGCTTGTCAGCTGGCCTGTCTTCTGTCTGGGGTCATTGTTTCGGTTTCTTGTGAAGGCAGATGATGTCACGTGAGCAACGCAGAGGGCCTCAAGTGTCTGGCTCTGGGAGGAGACAGCTGTCATCGTCCACATCATCAGTTGTTCTCAGGACTCTGGACCTTCGGGGCCCAGGACCCTGCTGGGAGGGCCGTTTGGGGGTGCCCTGACTCAGGACCCTCGGGGCTTGTGAGCCATGACTGAATGTCCACTCATTTCCTCTGCTGCTCTAAGGCCGAGTCTGCAGAGCTATGTTGGTGGATGTCACACCCCCAGGTGGCTGCTTGCACAGGGCCCTGCTCCCTGGGGCACCTTGGGCCTGGGTTTCTGGCCCCAGGCACCTGTTCCTACTCAGTGGTCTCAGGAGTCGTAGGACCTGCTTTATGACTAACAATCACCCGAATTGTGGACGGCCCCAGGCACTGCTCCCAGCACCCAGGAGGTTGGGCTGAGAGGTGGGAGCCCCAGAGGATCACACACCCGGTCCGGGCTCCCTGGGGTCACCCGCCCAGGCCCCTTCGGTGCACCCATCGGGCCAGCAGCCTATCTCCCATCGATGTCCCACGAGCAGGTGCGTCACGCCGCTGACTGCGGTGCCCTCCCCCCTTTGGTGTATTTCAGTATGCAGAGAGGTTTTTATCGCCTTAATGGGGCGTCTAAATTGCCTGCTCCACCTCTTGTTGCAGCCGCCAGTGCTGGAGCTCTGGTCCAAACCTGAACAGTGGGATCGTTTGTGCAAATTTTTGGGAGCCGTGAGAGGAAAACATTTCAAATTAGGGAGAACATTCCAGTAATTGGGAGCAGTCGGAATCCCCAGGTAACCAACACAGCCATTCCTAGGTACGTTTTGAAAGTCAGGAAAAAAATCTCCCTTGGAACTGCCCAGTGGAGACTACTGTGCTGAGGCGTGTGGACAAGTCCCAGATGCTTTGGGAGAAGGGTTGGAGGAGCTCGGGTGTTGGCTTCCTCTACGTAGCATCATCCAAGCAGCGTGAAGCGAGGAAGCCCCGACGGGGCTCTGGACACAGCCCGGTGTTCACCCGCCGAAGCGTCGCCGCAGCTTCCCAGCGGCCCCCATCAGCGGCGCTGCAGACCGACGCCAAGTCCCAGGCCCCGTGGACCCGGAGCCTGCAGAGCCACGTACCGTGATGTGAAAGGCCCGTCCTCACAGGACCACGGCGGGGACCGCTGACCTGGAGACACAGACTCCGAAACCTTTGCATCCGTCTTGGAACATGGCAGGGCACCAGTCCGGGAGTCGAATTTAGAAACGGAATTTTGAAGACAGTAAGACCAGGGCTGCTTGCCGCGTTTGTCTGCTAGGGCGGTGGGCCGGAGTCCCGCACCCCGCGGGTCTTCCCTTCCACTCGTCCCGGCGCTGGGGCTAGACGCCAGATCACGGGGTCGCCTCTCTGAGTCCTCTCCGTATTGCAGCGGCCGTCTGCTTGCCGGGTCCTCCCGCGGTCTGTGCACACGCATCCCTGGTGTCTCTCCCGTGAGGACTCCCGTCCCGTGGGAGCGGGGCCCGCCCTGCCGACCTCCTGCAGCCTTGGTCACCCATCTCCAGAGACAGCCCCGGTAAGCCGCGGGCTTCACCCTGTGAAATCCAAGGGGACCACGTGTCCACCCGTAACGCGCTCCTCCCGCTGGTTGGAATCACGGTTACGGTTTCTTGCGTTGGTTTGCTCACAGGTTCCTGGAAGAGAGGCAAGACTGAAACAGGGAGTGGACTCTGTTCGCAGGGCCGCCTGTGCACCGGCCCACCGCCAGGGCCTCCTCACCCATCTCTGATCCTCAGGGCACCTTGTGCTCTGATCCTCAGAGCGGGGAGCTGGGGCTCCAGGGGGTGAGGCTGTTTGCCCGGCCACCGGCCAGCGTGCGCCAGGCTGGAGACGATGGGCTGAAGGCCACCCTGGCCTGTCAGCAGGAGATGGACATCAGAGACGTTCTCACGGCCCCGGAGGTAGCCTTAAGTGACGATGATGGGGGCATGAGGTGTCTGGATGCCTTCTGTGGACACCCCGCGTCTCAGTATGCATTTGTCCCTGGCCCGTGGAAGACAGCAGGCAACCCTTACACATGGATCTAAAAGTCCGTGAACTTGCAGCCACCTCTTCCACGTGTCCTCCATCACTAGGAGCAAGAGTGTCCTAAGCGACCATTTGGTCCTCTTGTGAGCTAAGCATACTCCAGAAATATGGTATCTGATTGTCCGGCTTTAGGGAAGTTGAGTTTACATCAGAACGCCCGAAATCATGGATGGGAGTGGCCGCTGCCCGCTGCCCACTGCCACGGTGGGGGGGGGGGCTGTGCTTCAGAGAGGAGAATCCCCCTTGGCCTCGTCCCACGTGTGCCAGGGAGACAGCCCGGAGGGCAGGGGTGCACCTGGAGAGGCAGGTCGGACGGGGGTGCGGCTGCCCCTGGACACACCCATCCGACGGGACTGGAGCGTATCCGAGGTGTCGTGAGTATCTGGGTGGCAGGAGCCGGAACTGATAACCGTCAAGCCTGGGTCAACAGCAACGATGCTTTCTCGAGTCCCTGCTCTGCCAAGCCCCAGCTGTTGCTGCTTCGTGCACGTTCAAGGCTGGTCTTAACCAAGTGATCGTACCTGGGAACCCATTTGCAACATTCCCGCTTGGGCTGGCGTGGGGATAGCAGGGCCCCGGGTGGCCACCAGGAGCTCGCCGTGGGAGCGGAGCTGGGGGCAGACACAGGCACCAGCGTCCCCTGAGCTCCTTGTGGCAGAGGCCTTCTGCAAGGACAGGGGACCCCGGGAAGGAGCGCCCCGGGCCTGTGGTCCCCCGGGATGGGAGGGCGTCTGCAGGCGGGTGAGGGGCCCTGAAGCATGAGGTGGAGGGGACGGAGCAGCTGGCCCCCAGGAAGGAGCAGGCCAGCGTGCAGGTGGGCGCTGCAGCCCGCAGAGGATGACCACCCAACTCAGGGCTTTCTTTCCCCTGGGTGGCCCTCTGCATCCTTTTCTTGGGGCTGCCGTGACAAATCAGCACAAATTTGGGTGGCTTAAAGCAACAGACATTTTCTGTATCGGAGGCCGAAAGTTGGAGGTCAAGGTGTCGGCAGGGCACTTGCTCCACAGGCCCCGGGGAGGGGGGTCCCAGCCTCTCCCTGGTTTATGGTGTTTGCTGGTGTTCCCTGGCTTGTGGCTGCACGCCCCCGACCTGCGCCTCTACCTTCGTCCCTGTGTCCTGTCCTCTCCTTGTAGGGACGCCAGTCACTAGATGTGGGGCCCACACTCACTCTGGCATCACTCATCGTAACTAAACACACCTGCGAAGATGCGTGTCCAAGTAGCATCACAGCGCAAGCTTCTGGGTGGACTGCTCGACCCTTTCCAGGAAGCTGGTCCCGGAGTGTTGTGACTTCGTCGTTCGTGCTCCACGTCGTGCCTGGAACGCCCGAAGCCACACGTGATATTCAGAGTCACAAGTGTTTTGTGGAGGAAGGTGCTGGCGAAGGGATTTCTCTCCAGGTCGCCCGTCTCGCTGGGCAGAGTTCCAGCTGGCCCAGCCCTCAGATTCCCCGACGCTCTCTGCCTGTGAGTCAGCAAGCCTCCTGCTCCCCGCAGCTGGCAGCCCCCCTCGGGCGCCCCCGAGGGGACCAGCAGAGCAGCCTACCCAGCAAGGTGAGCAGGTGCTTTCTCCCCTGGGCGAGGAGGTGCTGCCCCGCGGCTTCACTAAGCCCCAGACAATGGGACCGTGGGTGGTGAGGGAGCGCCAGGCCTCTGGGCTCAGGTAGGCTGAGCCCGCCGGCGTCCCTGGCCCTTCTCACGTCAGTGCATTCACGGTGGCTCCTGAGCCCTCTCGTTGGACCCGGCTTACCGAGTAGGACTCAGCAGGACTCATTTGCTTGCATGGCTTGCACACACTGGGCACTGCTTAAGCAGAAAGGGGCTTCCAGAGACACTTGGACGTGTCCCCACGAGCCACTGAGCCACTAGAAAACCAAGAGTGGGCCAGATCTAGATGTGAGATCCAGGGATGCGCATGCCCACGGGTCCCCTGGCTATGTCCCCACCAGCTTCACTTGGCATTTCTGCCACTGGCTTCCTTCACTCTCACTGCAGACTGGCCTTCTCCAAGTCCAGGGTCCTCAGGGCAATGACTCAGTGGTCTGGTGTCCCCCAGTCATTGGAGGCCAACCAGGGACAAGGAGTCACCCGTGGGAAACGGCAGGATGGGCAGGCACAGCCTCGGAGGTCTGCTACGTGCCTTGATTACATGACAGTTGCTTGGCTCCGAGAATGGCGTTTGGAAACCACTGGGCTAATGCTTGTCATTTGGAAATGGTTCCCTGTGCAGGGCTGGGCCAGTGCCTTGCCTGGAGCCGCAGTCGGATGCTGGGGCCATTTGGCTGACACCGTGCTGAGTCCGTGAGATGCTACGGCCCCAGGCTCCCCGAGGAGGTGGTGACCGGGGAGGCAGGGAGGGGAAGCTTGTCTGTAGGCCCTGGAAGCCCATGTACGTGGAGGGCCCTTCTGCCTGTCCGGCCAGCTTGCTCTGAACCTGCCTGACAATTGTCCCTACTCCATGGTTTGGGGGGTTCCAAGTCCATGAGGGACGATGCCCGCTTTTCACGGAGGTCAACCTCCCATCCCTACATGCTTTTCATTTTTTAAAAAAGATTTTATTTATTCATGAGAGACCCACAGAGAGAGAGGGAGAGAGAGAGGCAGAGACCCAGGCAGAGGGAGAAGCAGGCTCCACGCAGGGAGCCCGATGTGGGACTCGATCCGGGGTCTCCAGGATCACGCCCTGGGCTGAAGGCGGCGCTAAACCGCTGAGCCCCCCGGGCTGCCCCCTACATGCTTTTCAAATGCAGGAGGCCCCAGCCGGCGCCTCAGAGAAGAGAAAGGGGAATGAGTGGAGGTGCCAGGCTCTCAGGAAGAAGAGGACGGGCAGCGCAGGCTGAGACGCGCTCCCGAGGAACGAACAGGGAGCTGGGTGGACGGGGACTCAGGACCCCGGAGAGCCGCCCCGCACCCCTCGGTGGGGCAGGGCCTCCGACGGCAGCCGTCTTCACCGAGTCATCAGAAGCGAATGGAAGAAGAGGGTTTATTGGCTTGAACCAGAGGGTCCAGAGGCACTGATGGCTCCGAGCACAGAATGACCCACATCGGAGGGCGGCAAACGCCAGCCCGCAGCCAGATCTGTTCTGCTGCGTGTTCTTGGAAATATACTTTTATTCAAACGTGACCGCGGCCATTTGTTGAAGCGTAACCTGTGCCTGCGCGCCGAGGGCCGAGTGGAGGAGGAGCGCCAAAGACCAGCGCTGGCAGAGTCTGCAGTGGTTATGGTCTGGGCCTTTGCACGAGAGGTTTGCTGGCCTGGGCTCTGGAGCTGTGCTGCTCAGCGTGGTGGCCGCCGGCCACAGGCGGCTCCGGTCCTTTAGACCCGAGAAGCGTTGTCCGGTGCCAACTAGGATGGGCCTGTGTAAGCGCTGCACGATTTCAAGGCTAGTGTGAAGAGAAGGATGTAAAGTGGCCCATTAAGGACTGCTGCGTCTTGGTGGCTTAAGATGATCTTCTTTTAATACGTTGCACTAAATAAGACGAACCATTAAAATTGATTTTGCCTTCTGCTTCTCGCACGTCGCATGTGGCCACCGGAAGATGGTCGGCTGCGTGCACGGCTCCTGCCCTGTCCCCGGCCGATGGCGCCGAGGTAGCGAGCGCACGACGTCAGGCCTCCCCTCTGCCTCCCCGGAGGGCTTCCTGCACGTGGCAGGCGAGACGGCCGCCAGCCTCATCCCCTCAAACTGCAGGTCACGGTCCGTTCAATGGGCCGGGAAGTCAATGGTGTAGGTCATGGCCAGAGTTTTTAAAAATGAAATAGAACACAAAACAGGAAATGTTCACAGTGACTTGCACACCCACAGATGAGTACTGGTTTGCAAAGCGTGTTCCAGTCGTGCGTCCTCTAGTTCATTAGTAAGGGCCGTCATCCGCAAGAGGAAACACAGCCCGTCACGCCACGAGGCACGGTGTTCACCGGCAGCCCTTGGAAAGCCCCGCGTGTGCCGCAGCAGCTTCCTGGCACTTGGAGTTCCTCACCCGTCCCGAGAGACGTGGCCGGTTCTCCTGCCTTTGCGTGGCTGGCTGCGGCGCCTCCGTCCTTGGGGGACACTCCCCTTCGGAAGGCTCCTAAAGCAGGTGCTGCTTGTTTTGGAAGAAACCGACACGTGGCTCCGAGGCCAATATCCCAGTGACGAGCCTTTGCTCCCCTGATCCTGGATCTGGGTTTTGGTACCTGGTGCGCGTTAGCTGCCCGGCTCTGGTACTGCTCTGCACACTCAGACTCCTTTCATTTCGACGCAGAGTCACGGCGACTCCCGGGCAAGACAGTCTGACAAAGGTGAAGTCCCACCCACGTGGGCCCTACAAGGCGGACGATCCTGAGGAGGTACAGAGGGCTCAGGGAGCCCCTGACTGCAAGGCAACACTTTCAGAGACGCTGGAAGGTGAAAGCGTGCGTGTTAGGATGCACGAGCGACGTGCACGTCTGCGAGGGGTGGTGCGCCGCACGGTGCCTTTCCCGTAGTGGGTCGTGGTGAAAAGCGTCGGGAAGCACCAAACTGTGGACCGCTCCCTGTGGGGAACCCCAGGCTCCCTCCCGCACGTGGGGCTCCAGACCTCCGCGGGCTGGAGGCCGAGTCCCACGCACCGTCCCCCGAGGTCAGCCAGGCCCACGCTACCCAGGGGGCTGCGCAGGCTGACGGTAGCCCCCGGGGTGCCGAGCCCGGGCCGGGCAGAGCCTTGTGGGGGGGCGGGGGGGCCACGTGGACTTCACGGCGGCACCTCCTTGGCCGTCTGTGTCCCACGTCGTCCTGACCGTGGCTGGACGGAAGGCGGGCGCCTCGTGCTCAAGCGATGCCGAGAAGCACGCCTTCCACGCACCTGTTCTCTCAGCAGGTGGGAGGTATCCACGGAGCATCTCCACCTGCAGGGCTGGCACCAGACAAGAGGGCAGCACTGGGCATGGGGGAGGGAAGCAGCCGTTTCTGGAAGGTTCTCCCAGGCATGGACTAACGAGATCGAGAGCGTCGCAGGGCTGAAGGCACCAGTGAGTGGAGGTCATTTCCAGAGAGATACTGGGGTGGAAGCAATGCTGTGCCCAGGGGGGGGGACGTACTAGGACCAGCTGACCGCCCAGCCACCCGACAGCCGCCAGGAGCTCTCAGAGGCCCCGGTGCCCCGCCCGCCCCCTCCCTGCCCCGCTGCGCCTCCCCCTGAGTAGCGGAGGGTCGTGGCAAGGGTTCGGGTACCTCTGCAGCGGTAGGGATGGCTGTGAGGCTGACCAGCCCCCGGTCCTCTCTCCTTTGTCCCCGCACGACCCTGGGGCTCATCTCCCCGCACCCTGGCAGGGGGGCCCCTGCTGCCCGCAGGCTCTCCCCGCACACGGCGAGTTGACCCCTTGGGAGGCTCACAGGTCTGGGCCAGCGGTGCCCTGGGTGCCCTGCCGCGGGCTGTGGGAGCCACCGTCATCTCAGGCACGGACACAGCCGGCTTAACTTTGGTCCTCAAGCCTCGACGTTCTTTGAACCGAACACACGGCTTCTCCTGGGGACGCACAGCACCGGCAGAGCTTTATTTCCCCCTCCCCCTGGTTGGCCGTGGCAAATCCTCCCGTCCCCCGGCATCTCGCGCGTGCCCGCAGCCTGCATGTTGCAGCTTCAAGAAGGGGCTGCGGAGAGCTACGACTCGGCTTTGGTAGCGAGGGTTGAGCACACAGCTTTATAATGAGGTTGGAAAGTTTGGGGCTATGCATTTAATGAATTTTGTATTAAGATATAACACAGCTGCTTTCATTTGCATTTCACAGCGCTATTTAGAACAGATGTTTAATACTTAATGAATTGAATATTTAGATACGGCGATGCATTTGACACCTACCATTAAAGGAGAAGCTTCAAATGCGCTGAAGTCCTCCTCAAGCAGTGGTTCTGGGGTTTAGGCACTGAAATCTCCAGATGGGCCCAAGGGGAAATGAAGATCTCGAAGGAGACGCCCCCCATCCTGTGCACCCCGGCTTCTTATGCTGTCCCAGCTGCTCCCCGAAGCACCGGCAAGCCACCTCCCTCCCACCGACACGCCACCTCATTCGGGTGAAGCATGGGGTGAGATTTCCTCTCCAACAGATCATTCTAGAAAGGCATCCATCCCTTGCCGACCGATTCAGGAAGTTAAAACAAAGTTGGACTCTCCAACGGCCCCCTGTGTGTTATGGTGTCGACTGTGCTCCCTGGAACACGGTGGTGGCTTGTCGTGGTTTCTTCTATAAGTAGATGCACCTTAAGAATCATTTATTCAAATATTAATGCCTCTTAGGGGAGACGTCGGGCTGACTAGAAAACATTACGGTGAAGTTCTCCCAGAGCAAGTCAACAAAACCAGTGAGCGTCCCCCACATGTGGCACATGTGATGAAAACACGAAGAGTGTTCCCCTGCTGTTGCCGAGTCTCCTCGGGGGTGGGGGGCACACAGACCTGCCCCCGGGCCCCCCAGGCCCCTTCCCAGGGGGCTGCTCCTCCCTACCCGGTGCCCTTGGAGACCAAAACCAGCCTGGGCCCAGCTGGGCAGCAGGATGGGCCCCGCCTTCCCGGGGAGGTGGCTGCTGGCCTCGGTGTGGCCCATGCGAGGCCGGAAGGAGCCTCGCCAGCTGAGCGGCCACCTGGGTGGCAGGCGGAGGGTTGGGGTGGGAACCCCGTGGAGGGCAGGGTCCGCCGACAGCCCTCTGCCGGGAAGGTGTCTGGCCTGCACTTCTGGACACTGGAGGCTGGCGCCTCGGGCCAGTCTCTCCAGCTCCTCCCTGTGCCTCTGTTGGGGGATGTGTCAGAGGCCTGTGCAGGGTCCCCCGGGTGGTCCCACGGGTGGACCTACGGCACCGGGCATAGAGGAAGCACGAGGGAGGCACTTGTCGCTGCCGCAGGAGAAGTCACTGCCGGCGTCGCACTTCCTCTCTCTGGCTTCAGATTCCTCATCTGCACGATGACTAACAGCAACAGTAGGAGCAGCAGCCTCATAAACAAGGTAAATAGGATGCTGGGTCGTGGGGCCGACACCTGGCCCGCGGGGACACTGGGCTTCTGCAGTGGGGCCCCCTCCGCTCGCCGCCCACACCTTCGCACTCACCTGCCGACAAAGAGGCAGGCCAGGTGCCGCCTCAGCTGATAGGCTCATCTGGACGATGGAAATGTGCGTCCCGACCGCCGTCGTCAGGCTAGCAGCCCTCGTGACAGGCGCATGGCACGATCCAAAGGAAAGATTTAGACCTAACGGGGGAAAAAATCAGTTAAAATCGACATATCCATTAGAAGATTTTAGAAGTAGAAACATATTCTTCATGGAGCGTCAGGATGACTACTTAGGTGAAGCTAAATCAATAGCTCATACTTGGGATGAATTCATTATTTTGTTTTATGAGAACTGTCTGGTTCCTAAATTCTCTCCTATTCCGCGTTTTCAGCAGCGCCCCGGGAAAGCCGTGGACGAGTCCCGGAGACGCCAGCGTGGTTCCAGCCTGAACGCCCTCGGAAGAGGTGGGAGATGAGTGGAGGGACGTGGTTTCAAACGGGCGCCTCCCCAGCCCAGGTGGCCCTGCCACCAGCCACGTCGCCCCCGACCCTGGTCCTGGGTATGATGCTGCCCCGGGGGCCTGGGGCTGGGCTCCTCGCCGGTGTCCACCCCTGCGAGCCTCGGATGCATTGCAGGCCGCGGCCCCTTCAGCCCCCGCCCCCAGTTGTCACCACAGTGTCACACAGGGGTGGCCGTGCCCACGGCCAGGTTTTCCACGGCCTCTGAAATGTTGGGGTGATGTGACCCAGGGCAGCAGAGGGACGCGGGTGGGGGCAGCGCCCGGAGGGAGGGGTGGCAGCAGCAGCCCCCAGGGCACAGCGTCCCACCGCCTGGCCCGCAGCCCCCTGGTCTCGGGCCCATCCACGACCGTGCCCCGGATTCGGCGGCTGGGCACGACGAACGCCCTCGCGGGGGAAGCGGAGGTTTCCTTGTGCCGTGCGTGCCGAAGCAACGCCCCGTTCACACCTGAGGACACAGCACATCACAGGAGGAACGTGAAACGGGGTACACAATAGAGGCCGTGGGAGGGAGCCCTACCCTGGGAGGTAGAAAATAATTCTCGGGGCAACAGCGCAGGATGCGGCTGAGCGCGTGGGCCCCGGGAGTGCTGCCCTGGGCCGCGTGTGTGCCAGTGTGCGGTCTAGCCGTGGGCCGCGGGAGGTGCCCCTCGGTGGCGGTGCCCCTTGGAGATGGGGCCAGAGTCCCTGCTCCTCGTAGGGCTCGGAGCACGTGGCAGCTGGCGGCAGCGGCAGAGACATGCCAGTGCCCCCAGCCCAGCGGCCCCTCCGATCCCGCGGCCCTGTCCTGCCAGCCCCTGCCCCGGGCCCCGCTGCCAGCGCTCGCCCTGGACGCGCCATCGCCCCCTTCACGTACTAAATACGACCGAGGTCACCGCTGCAGTGGTGGCACCTGCAGAGCCCTGGGTTTCGCGGAGGACACGCCCCAGGGAAACCTCAAGAAGACCAACCAAAAGTAGGTCAACACAAAATAACCAGGAGAACCTTGGTTGCTCTCTAGGGCTGCCTTGCTCCAAGGCCGCGCCCCCAACCCTGCCCCGACCTCCGCTGGCCCTGCTGCACCAGCACAGTTCGGGGACTCCCAGGAGGGAAGGACGGAGCAGAAGCCACCACCAGGTGTGACGGCAGCGACCCAGTTGTACACGCCCGGCTCTGCGGCCTCAGCAAGGTGATGGGCGTGCATGGGCGGGGCGTCCTCACGGCGGTGGGCCCGGTGGCCCACCTGCACCGCTTCCCCGGCTGCCGTCACCAGTCTCTGCGAACTGACTTCACTTACCTCTTTTACATCAACAGAGACTTTGCCCCTCACGGTTCTGGAGGCCAGAAGTGTGACATCGAGGTGTCTGGGGCGTGTTCCTCACGGGCTCTGGGGTAGGGTCTGTCCTGCCTCTTGGAGCCTGTGGAGGGGCTGCTGACCATCCTCGGGGCTCCACGGCTTGTGGCCACGTCACTCCAATTGCTGCCTCCTGTGGCATCTGTGTGCCCCTCCACGAGGACACCCGGTGGTGTTCAGGGCCCACCTGGGGAATCCAGGACAAACTCGCCTCAAGAACCTTGACTTAGGGTCAGTTATGACCTTTTGCCGTAAAGGTAACAGTCGCGTGTTTGCCATGTAAGGTCACACTTGAGCATCTGGAGGTTAGGGTGTGGACACACTTTTGGGGGCCTGTTGCCCACCCCTCGAGTGAGGTGGGATTGGACAGTGTCATCTGGTGGCTTCTGCTCAGCCACCACAGCCGTCATCGTTCGGCCCACATAAGGCCGAGCCTCCAAACTGGGGCAAGAAGTCCCGGGGACGTCACTCCTCACTCCACGTCCCACACTGCACCGGGAGACCCCATTCCTGAACCTGGGGCCTGGTGGGTGGTGCTGGTCATGCCAGGAAGGTGCCACCACTGCCCCCTCCACTTCTCGATGCCTCCTGCCTGGGGTACTCATGCGGCCGCCGTGCCTTCCGTCCCCACGGGGCAGCGACTGGCGCACACCCTCGGTGGGACCCAGCATTACCACTCCCCCGCGTCCACGCACACCAGCAGAGCCGGCCCCCTCGGGCTGCACCTGGCCCAGGTGGAGGTGTGGTTTGGGCCACTCTCTGTCCCCGAAGCCACCATTTTCTGTCACGTCTCGGGTCTCCTGCAGGATGGGCGAGCGAGCTCTCGGCGTCATCTTTTTTAAGATTTTATTTATTTATTTGGAGAGCAAGTGGAGGGAGGGGCAGAGAGGGAGAGAGAGAGAATCTCAAGCAGGCTCCCTGCTGAGTGTGGAGCCTGATGCAGGGCTCAATCCCCCGGCCCTGGGATCATGACCTGAATCAAAATCAAGAGTCGGATGTTCAACCAACCGAGCCACCCAGGTGCTCCAGGGTTTTTTTGTTTTTTTTGTTTTTGGCAACGAAAGAGCCCTGTCAAGATGCCTACATGTCCCGGGAATTCTATCCAGTGGATGCCATCCCACTCACTGTGGCCGGTTGGGGAGACAAACACGTAAAATGGCCAATGACAAGGCATTTGCACTGGAGCAGCGTAACGGTCCCCATAGTCCCAAGAGGGTCCCCATGGTCCTCAACTCATGGTGAGGACCAGGCGCAGGGTCCTAGAAAGGAGCAGCCCCTGCCCAAAGGCGATGTCACGGGTTTGAGCACCGTCCCGCACCCCCAGGCCTGGCCCTGCCCTCCGGGTCCCCGTGGCCACCCTGAAAGCCTCTTGACAGCCTTTGCGGAGACAGGGATCTCCTGAACCTGTCCTGCCTCTGCTCTGGGCTGCACTTTAGGGCTGAACACGCCAGCCAGCTGTTTTCTTCCAAAACAGGAGGAGCAAGAACGAAGCAGGACGGGGGCCCAGATCCCAGGGCTGCTGCACGCACGTCTGTGCGGCTCTGGTCAGCCTCCGGCGGCGGGACGCACAGGATGTGGGGCCATCCCAATCCCAGGGGTCCTGCTCTTACTCCACGGGGCCCATCCAGCTGGCACCTGTCATGCTTTCCTTGAAGTCTCACTTTAAAAAAAAATATATTTTATTTATGTATTTGACAGAGAGAGAGAGAAAGAGAGAGAGAGAGCACAAGTAGGTAGAGCTGCAGGCAGGGGGAGAGGGAGAAGCAGGGAGCCCGATGTGGGGCTCCATCCAGGACCCTGGGATCACAACCCAAGCTGAAGGCTCAGAGCCACCCAGGGGCCCCTCGAGGTCTCACTTCTAAGGACCCAACACCCACTCGGGACGCAGGCCCAGCTTTGGAAGTAAAAGTCTGTTTTGTCAAAAGTGGACGACTCCGAATCCACGTGAAGTGCTGCTCACGTCTGCGCCAGCCACGTTGGTCCCGCTAAGGCCGCGGCCAAGACCCACGGGCCCGGTTGTGCTGTCGGGGCTGCCTCTGGTTCTCCGCGGCAGGGGCAAGCGCCGCTCCTCCCCGCCTAACCCGCCTTTCACTTATCCTGTGGGCGGACGCGGCGGACGACCAGCCGGTCGCGGGAGTGACAGCGGAGTGACAGCATCGATCCGGGGCCGGCGGGTGACCAGCCCGCCCTGCCGACCTAGGAGAGCGCGCGCGTGTTTTCCGGTCGTGCCCGGAGTGTTCGATGTTTGCCGTGGTTCCCAGCCCGCCCTCGGCCAGCCAGGCGGGGGGCACGGAGGTTGTTCCCGGCAGCAAAGTTCTCTAAACGGCAGCGACGGCGTCGGGACCCGCAGGCCCTGGGCTAGCGGACGTGGGCCGCGTCCCTGTCCTTCGCGTCTCCTGCCTCCTCCTCCTCGTCAGCCTAAGTAACAATTGCTTATCGCAGAAACTCACGCAAACACGGAAATAAAACAGAGTCCCAGGTTCAAAGCAAACACTCCCCCTTCCCCCTCTTCCTCCCACCTCGGTCCGCGCCGGAGCAAGCGCCGTTGGCAGGTGCCGTCCGTGCACATCTCCCTCCGTCTAGCCGATCCCAGACTCGGCTCGCAGCCGCACGAGCCACCAGCGAAAGCGCACGATGCCCCGCCTTGTGCTCTGTGCACAGACGTGCAGCCCTCGCGTCCATCAAGCCCGGAACATTTCACCAAGTGCAGAGAAGCCCGTGGCCTTCGGCCGTCGCCCCTACCCGGCCCCCACATCCGCGTCCCTCAGCCAACTCATTTTCGACCACCTTCTCCCTAGAGACTTCCCTGCTCTGGACCTTTCACGTAAGTGGAATCATAACGATGCGCGGCCTTCTGTGCCTGGCTTCTTCCACGGAACATCGTATTTTCGAGGTTCCTCCATAGTAGAGTGGGCGTCAGGGCTTCGTTCCTTCCTGTGGCTGAATTACCTCCCATCGTACGGAGACACCACGGGTGGTCGAGGCGTCATGGGTGTGCGGAGACCCACATTCCTTTATCTGTACAAGTGCTTTATTTTTTTTAATGATTTTATTTATTTATTTATTTGAGAGAGAGCGAGCATAAGCAGGGACGGGGTAGAGGGAGAGGGAAAAGCTGAACAAGGAGCCCGGTCCCAGGACCCGGAGATCATGACCTGAGCCCGAGGCAGACACTTCACCGACGGAGCCCCCCAGGCGCCCCTGTGCATAGGCTTTATTTAAATGGGATCCTACGGGGATCCCTGGGTGGCGCAGCGGTTTAGCGCCTGCCTTTGGCCCAGGGCGCGATCCTGGAGACCCGGGATCGAATCCCACGTCAGGCTCCCGGTGCATGGAGCCTGCTTCTCCCTCTGCCTGTGTCTCTGCCTCTCTCTTTCTCTCTGTGACTATCATAAATAAATAAAAAAATAAAGAAAACTTGTTTTAAAAAATAAATAAATAAAAAAAAATAAATGGGATCCTACGTTCCTGCCACTTGCGGATATTGTGCTGCACTGGCACACGCAGGTGAAGCCTGTTCCTCTCCTGGCCCTGAAGCACCCCCCTGCCCGCCCCCCCCCCCCCCCCCCCGCCATGCATGCACCTTCTTTTCCGTAGCACTCAGATTCCAGCTGGTGGCCTCTGGGCCACATCTGGCCCACCACCGTGTGTCGTTCTGCACGCACCGTGCTCAGCAAGCACGTCGGATCCGCAGCCTGGCTTCTCTGGAAGAGCTCCAGGGCTAGGCGCCTGCCCACGTGGCACCGGGCACTAAGCAGCAGCTCTGAAGGGCCCGCTGCCCGTCACCTCGGTGGTGGCACTCCTGACCGTGTCACCTGCCCGCTGCCCTGTGTGGTGCACTGGGCCCCTTATGCACGGGGCTGTCCTCTTGACTGAGATGCTCCTCAACCGTCCCCGTTGCCTGTTAAGCTGAGCCACGTATAACAACTCCCACCCAGATCGTAGTGGCTTAAAGTAACTCACGTTGTCTCTCGCTCACATTGAGTCCTGGTGAACCCGGATCCTCCGGAGGGTCGCAGGCCAGTCGGCCTCCTGCATCAGGTGCCCCAGGTCATGGCCCGTGACTCCAGACCTTGGCCCTTGATGCGTTCGCCAAGAAGTGAAACGTGCCAGTTACCCTCACACGGCCATGGCAAAGGGCAAAGGGACGTGTTCACATCTGAGCCTGGAAAATTTGCCAAATGGCACCCGGGACTCCCTTGGAGCCAGTTGGACCGTGGTGACACCCCAGGACACGCATCTTTGGTGCCTCTGGTTAGATGCAGCTAGAGTGTCTTTTATTTTGCCTTTCTCGCCAGAGCTAAGAAGAAATGTATCACCTTCTATATATGGTATAAAGTTCCTATGTGACCTATTTTTAAAAGAAAGTAAGAAAGAGGGGTGCCCAGGTGGCTTAGTCAGTTAAGTGTCTGACTTCAGCTCAGGTCATGATCCCGGGGTCCTGGGACTGAGCCCTGCTCAGCAGGGAGTCTGCTTCTCCCTCTCCCTCTCCCCGACTCATGCTGTTTCACATGTGCGCTCTCAAATAAATAAATAAAATCTTCAAAAAATAAAAATAAAAAAGAAAGTAAGGAAAGAGACATGGGAGCTTTAAGATACTCCTTGAATGCTCTGAAGCATCACCGTCTGCTGGGCTTATCCTCCTCTCACAGCGCTGACTTGGGAGCCCTCCTTCCTCCAAAGACCCGAGCCCCCCTTCCCAGGTGGTCCCCAGGAGCCATCACCTGGGCCATGGTTGACTAGAGGGGGAAGGGAGCAATCTAGATGATGCAAACCAGCCCCGGATCCATCTTCTTTCCTGGAATGGAAGCCTGGGAGTTCCAGCGGGGACACAGGCCCCTTGTCACCAGGGTGGTTGGGGCCCAGGTGGCGGGTCTGGGCAGCCTTGATGGTGCCACCGCTGAGTAGGCTCCTCATGGCCAAGCAGCCCCTCCTTGCCTGCCGACCCAGAAACGGACATCGGTGGGGCTGCTGTGGACCAGGGAGGTGGCCCAGCAGGCCGGTGTCTGGATGTCCTGGTCCAGCCTGGGACTGTGGGCCCAGCTCAGCCTCAGGGCCCTTGGTTGGAGAAGAGCATCCATTTCCTGGGGCTCTGTGACCGGGTGCCTCCGACTGGTGGCTGCAGTGACGGAGGTGTGCCCTTCCGTGGTTCTGGGTGGCAGAGATGCCGTCCCTCTGAAGCTCTGGTGGACATCCCGTGTGGCCTCTGGCCTGGCGCGTGGTGGAGCCCTGTTCCCTGGTGCTCCCAGGCTTACAGCTGCGTCTCTCCAGCTCTGCCTCCTCTGTTTCCTCTTCTGATAATGACACCAGTCGTTGGTCCAAAACACAGCTTCGCAGGCCCACGCAGCTATGTCCTTAGCCTAAATTCCAGGAGTGAAGCAACCGGACTTCTGATCACGCTACCCAGGTGGCCCACAGGAAGTTGTGCCTCCACCTGCAGAGTCTAGGGGGTCAGGCTCCCTGTGCATGGCCCCCCGCATCATTATCAGTGGCTCTTCTCCCCTTCCTCCGCCCCTGTTCCTCTACTCCTCCTCCCCTTTCCCCCCCTTCTGTTTCCCTTCCTCTTCCTTCTCCTTCCCCTTCCTCCCCTTCCTCCTGCTCCTCTTACCCCTCTCCTGCTTCTCCTCCTCCTCCTCCTCTTCTTTCTCCTTCAATTTCGCAAGCCTAAGAGGTAAAAGTATTAACTCACTGTTTTATTTGACTATTTTTAATTCTTCTTTGGGAAGATACTTTGTATCCTTTATCTATTTTTCCCTATTGAGGTATTTAGGAAGTTTTTTTGGTTTAATGTGTGTTTTTTTTTTAAAAGATTTTATTCATTCATGAGAGAGAGAGAGAGGCAGAGACACAGGCAGAGAGAGAAGCAGGCTCCTCACAGGGAGCCCCACGTGGGACTCGATCCCAGATCCTGGGATTATGCCCTGAGCCAAAGGTAGAGGCTCAACTGCTGAGCCACCCAGGTGTCCTTTTTTTTTTTTTTAATTAATTTGAAGAAGTTTCTCTATATAAAGAATGTCAATCCTTTTGTCCTTCATATCTTTTGTAGCTACTTTTCCCTGGTTGAGACAAACTTTTTTCAGGTGTGAAATTCCGAGAAAAGTTTGTGGCATGAATCCTTGTATTGGGAACATTAGGTGACATAATAGACATAATATCTTTTATTGCAGTTTTCAAACAATATAGATACACTCTTCAGATGGCCATTTTTTTATGTTGACCCTCTACAAAGTCCAGTGGCATGAGACTAAGTCATAAATAAGTGAAGACATTTTTACAGGAAACAAGTACATTGAAGTCTGTGTACATGGCTTTTTTCCCCACATTTTTTTAAATTATAAAAGTAATAGACAAAAACCAAAAATATTAAAGCAGTGTAGACTGATATTAAATAAAAAGGAAAAGTTTCTCACACCATTACCACTCTCAGGAGAGAACCATTTTAACAGTTTATGTTTTCAGATCTTGTTGTTACCACCATAATTTTAAATAAAATGCCTCTGCTTCTGTTTCTGCATTTGTCAATTTTAAACAATTTCTATTTGACTTTTCAGTATGATAGAGAAGTTTAAGTCATTTCCACTTTCTATATCCTCCCTTTAATTTTATTACATTATTTTTCGCTCTCCCATTTTTCCGTTAATGGCTTAGAATCACGCACACAGGCCTCTATTTCTGAGAGCAGCCTTGAACATGGTCTCACCACCCCCTTCTATGTCGGGTGATGAGGTGAGGGCTCCTCTGCTCTAGGTCATTTCCTTCACACCAATCTGTGTCGACAATTCTCTTCCACTTAGATTGTTCAGATGTTGTTTCTCCACAGAGTGGGGTGAGCACCTGCTAAAAGGCAGGCACCGTTGTAGGCAGCACACAACACCGACAATCCCTGGACTTACAGGGCTCACTTTCTATTGGAGAGACAGACAGTGAACAAAGGCAATAAATAAAATCTACAATGTGTCAGATGGTGAGAGCTATGAGTAAAAAGGAAAGGGAGATGAGGAGTCGCATTCAATAAATGGCCAGGGAAGAATTTATAACATTATTCTCTCCTCTAAATCTGTAACCATGTCTGCTCTGTAAATGCCAATATGTTTAGTCTATAATTCTAAAGCTAGTAAACATATAGTATGACTTCGTAAATATTATTCCTTTCTGTACTCAGGAAGGAAATGAAATTTTATACTGCTAGGTATAGCTGCCAGCAGGGGTGAGGACCAGCGTTAAAATGCATATGTTTTTTTTTTACATTCTATCAGTTGCTCAAATAATGTCGTGATGTTTTACCTGGGCCCACGACACTCTTCTACAACTCTTTGTTTATCCTGGGATTGCTAATTGCCTTTATGTTTTCTTACTGATGGTATAAGTATACTTTCCTCACTGCATTAGGAAGATCATCCAGCTCCTTCATTGCACTATTCTGAATGGTTAATTTGTACCAGCTGCTTTTTAAGCTCTCAGACTAGAATTTCTTTTCATACTGAACTCTTGGGTTAATGCAACTGTTTCTCGGATCCTAGGTTTTTCTTTTTCTTAAAGTTCTTTTATTGTTGTTGTTGGCTATATGGGAGTACATCCTCAAGCAATTTTTCTCAGAAAGAGCACAAAAGGTGACACAAGAGGTAAATTTCCCCAAAACGTGCATATCTGGAAACTCACTCCCAAATATAGTTGCTGGCTTGTCTGGCCATAGATTCTGAATTCAAATACTCTCTTCATGACTCTAAAACTCCATTGTTTTCTGGTGTTCATTGTGACTGGTGAGCTTGTTGCCAACCGTATCCTCATTTCTCTATGGTTAACTTGTCTTTTCCTTCTCTAAATGCTCTAGAGATCTCTCTTTAATCCTTGATATCTTAGAATTCCACAAGGCTGGTATTGAGTCTCCTTTTTGGGTGGAGGAATCAGGATCTCATAGGACCAACAGGGTTGAGTGGGTATGGAGCATGAGTGCAGGTTGCTATGACTGCCATGCTGTGAGAGGAGCTGTGTATAGGGTAGACAAGTTCATACTAAGGTGTGAGTGGCTGATAAGCTGTCAGTTCTCAGGAGAAGTGTGAAGGGGGTACTGTTGTGGTAAAAGGAGAGTTGTAAAGTTCAAAGAAACTGTTTTTTCTATTTGCTTGCTTCGTTTTTTTTTGTTTGTTTCTTTTTTTTTTTTTTTTTGTATCTATGTGGAGCCTTTCTATATAGGGAGCCCCCCCTTTCATGCCACCCCTCACCTCCCATCGGCACCCTAGTGCAGTCACCCACAGAATGGGAGTCAGCAGTCTGGCACCCTAGTTCTAAAGGCATGCCAGCCAGCCATGGTTGATTAATGAAGGAGGAGCTCAGACCATGAAGTCAAGCTCACGACATCACACGTACAGCCGTGAAGTCAGGATCATGTTTGCAGGAGCATGTCGCCAGGTCCAGTCAACCCCAGGATCTGGGGGTGGGCTGGACACCTCGCCTTGTGGTACGAGCCCGCCTGGCCGACATTCCCACACACTTCCGTGGAGGGCCATGCCCTGGCCTTGTCTCTGCAGGCAGCTAAGCTGACTGGCTCGGCGCTGCCCACCACAGGTGTCTGGAGGCCAGCCCAGCCTCAGAACCCAGCCTGGGCCTGAGAGTCTGAGCCAGGTGCTGGCAGCGTCTGGCATGCCCGGCAGGACAGCCTGCACAGCTGGCCTCCTTCCTATACCAGCCTCTCCTCCACAGAGGCCAGACATGCCCACCTCTCAGCCATCCATGGAGCTTCTGGACAGGCCGATGACCTGGGCGTCCCAGCTCACACGTGTGGCCACCGCCTCCTGGCAGGGAAGCTGGTCCTCTCCCCACCTGTAACCAGGTGAAGGCGGTGTCCCTGATCAGGGTCACAGGGAGAGGCTGGCAGGGCTCATGGCAGGAGGCGGCCAGCCCCAGGCCAGGGACAAACCCCTGGGCTTGTAGTCTCTGTGACAGTGGCGGTAACGTTCCCTCCTGCATAGGCCGGGGAAGTGCCCTGCTGGCCACGTGTTCGTGAGCGTTGGTCAGCTGCTTCTGTTTCAATGAAAGCAGCTTGTCCTGCACCCTCCCCGGGGCGCGGGCCTCTGGGAGTCACATTGGTGGCAGCACCTTCCCTGCAGGCTCAGGGCCTGAGCTGAGCGTCTTGTCTCCCGGGAGGGGGGTGGGCCCTCACGGCCGCAGCCTAAGCCCTGGAACGCTCCACAGCCACCCGAGCTATGACACTGCGCCCCACGCAGGTCCACGCCGACCCACACCGCAGTGCGGATGAGCTTTGAGGACATGCCGGGGAAGAAGCCAGACGGCACTGGTACCTAGTGTAGGATCTCGTGTGTTTGAAACCTCCGGAACAGGCGAATGGACAGAGGTGGGAGGCATGTGGGCTGTGATGAGGGGCGGCCGGGAGGGGCGGGGAAGGTACACTGAGGCACATTACAGTCTCTCAAGGGGTAGATCGAGGAACCAATTTGAATGTGGCAGCGCTGACCAGGAAGTGGTCGTGAGCTCGGGGGACAGGGGCTAGGGGAGGGGTTTCGGCAGAGAAGGGGGGAAGGCAAGCAAGGACTCGTGGGGTGGCCGCAGGTGCGGCAGCGGCCTTCTGGGAGGAGGCCTCGTTGGCTCTTGGGACTGGTGGTCTTCATTGCTCGTTTTCTCAGGTTCCTGCGTGAATCTGGCAGGTGTGGGTAGCAGGGGCGCAACGGCCACCCCAGCCTAACGGCCCTCCTGTTCCGTTGCTGTACCGGGCGCAGGGGGGCAGTCGCCCGTGGGCACAGGGTTTCCCTTTGGGGTGACCAAAGCGACAGAGGGAGCGGGCGCACTGACTCTACTAGATGCTACTGAATCGTATGCTTTAAAAGGCTAAAATGGTTAACTTTCTGTTACGCAGACTCTATTTCCAAACCCCGATCCCAATAGCCCCCCCAGAGGCTTGGGACAAGCCTTGGGCCTCAGGAACGTGGCCTCGGGGTTCCCGGACACCGGGCATGAGGGCGAGGGGGACAGCGGCTTGCAGAGAGGGTGAAGGGCCAAGGCCCACCCGTGGGCAGCCGCTGTCGAGGCCACCCGGGCCTCCCATCAGAGCCGTGGCTTGCACCCTGGCGAGGGGCCGGGGCCCGTGCAGGTCCCTGACCCGCACCCCAGGGCCGGGCCGCAGGGCGCCGCTCAGGCCCAGCGGGCAGAGACCCGGGCGCTCTCATCCCTCCTGCCGGGACAGACGGCTCCCGGGCCGCAGGCAGGACAGGCCGATGGTGCCGGGGTCCGAGGCTTTTCGTTCACACCCGCAGCAGCTCCTCCGCCAGCTCAGCCCCTGGCCTGAGCCTCTGACCCGACTCAGTGAGAGGAAGGCGCGGGTCACTGAGCCCAGAGAGAGCGGGATCCTGTGGGGGGCCCAGGAGCAGGGCCAGGGAGGGGGCGCCCCCCACATGGGGCCCGGAGGGAAGGCCAGGTGGAGGTGAGGGGCAGGGGCTGCGGAGATGGGGGCAGCGAGGCAGGCTGGCGTCCCGAGTCTGAATCCCAGCTCCCACCCCGCTGGCTGGCGGCCCTGGGGGAGCTGTCTGTTGTCCTGCTGAGCTCCACTTCCTCATCTGTGAAATGGGATGACACTGGCGCCCACCCTCGGGGCTCTGGCGGGACCTCGAAGGGGATGCCTGGCGCATGCCATCGTGATCGTTGTGGCTTTCCAACGTGATTTCTAACGCTGAGGTTACCGAAGATGCACGGGCAGGTGTAAGAGTTAACACAGAGGGGCCCACGCTCCCTTTACTCAGTTTCCCCCAACGGTAGCATCTCACACAAGCGTCATTGTTGGGGGCTCCCCGGTGACAGAGCTTGGGCACAGAGCACTTCCACCACCAAAAGCCTCCCTCCTGTCACCTTGGACAGCCACCCTGCTCTCCCGCCTCCGCCCCCACCCCGGGGACCCCTCACGTGGTACCTCTCTCTATAGCTCTGTCCTTTCGACGATGCCGAATAATTGGAATCATCTGGTGTGTCAACCGGGGGATTGTTCTCACTTAGAATGCTCTGGAGACCCATCTGGGTTGTTGCGTGTATGGACAGTTCCTTCCTTTCCATGGCTAAGCAGCGACTATGTGTGGATGGGCTACAGCTGGTCTGAGCACCTGCCTGTTGAGGGACATCTGGGCTTGTTTCCCATTTTGGGCTATTATTATAAAGCTGCTACAAACATTTATGGACAGATTTTTGTGTATGAATATAAGGTTCTGTTCCTCTGGGATAATGCCCAGGGGTGCAATTGCCCAGATGTATGGTGGGTGCATATTCAGTTGGTTGCACCATTTTGTATTCCCACCAGCGGGACACCAAGGATCCAGTTTCCCCATGTCTGCAGCAGCATTTGGTGGTGGCACTATTTTTTATTTTAGCCATTTTGATAGGAATGTAGTGGGATCTCACGGTGACTTTAATCTGCATGTCTTTAACGAGTATGCTTTTTTTTTTTAATCTTTTATGTGTTTAATTGCCATCTGTATACGCTCTACTGAGGTGTTTCTTCATGTCATCAGTTCATCTCCCAATTATATTATTTGCATTCTCGGGATGCCTGGGTGGCTCAGCATTTGCCTTTGGCTCAGGGCGTGATCCTGGAGTCCCAGTATCGAGTCCCGAGTCGGGCTCCCTGCATGGAACCTGGTCCTCCCTCTGCCTGTGTCTCTGCCTCTCTCTCCGTGTCTCTCATGAATAAAAATAAATAAATAAAAATCTTTTAAAAAAAAGATTGTGTTCTTACTATTGAATTCTGAGAGTTCTCTCTTTTTTTTTTTTTTTGAGTGTTCTTTATGTAGTCTGGATACTAGTCCTCTGTCAGATATGCAATTTACAAACATTTCCTCCTCGTCTGTAGCTTATCTTTGCATCTTCTTACCAGCATCTTTTGCAAAGCAAAAACTCATGTTCATTCAAAAACCTGCCCAGGACTGTTTGTAGCAACTATTTATTCATATAATGGTCCCAAACAGAAAACAGCCCAGATGTTCTTCAACAGGTAGGTGCTTAGACAGTGTTTTTTGTTTTTTTGTCAAGCTGGTGACGTCTGCTGCCTACTACCAGGAAGGGAAGTCTGGAGACTTAGAAAAATCTGCTTCAGTAGTAGGATCACTCCCGTCCCCCATGGCCAGCAGGTGCCTCGTGGCAGTTGGTGCAGGGCCATCGGCCTGAGTGTGCACCCCTTTTGCGCTGTATCAGATGGACTCTGGCCCCTCCCTACAGGGGACCGATACAGCAGTAGGGTTGGCTGGGTGCTGTATGGTGCACACATCTAAGCAGAACAGAGGAGGACACATCGAATCTGAAATAAAAAGCTGCCCCACATAAGGTGACAAGTCCAGTACAGTCAGCACGGGCTCTTTATCTCGTGACAAGGAAATGTTCCGGGCCCAGTGCCCCTGTGTATGCCACGGAGTGTAGGGATCAAAAGACTACAAGTGGGAGACTGCCTTTCCCAGCATATTTTGATTAAGCCCAATTTATCCAAGTTTCCTTTTATGGATTGTGCTTTTGTGTCAAGTCTAAGAATTCTTTGAGTAGCCATAGAGCCCTGAGATTTTCTCCTTTTTTTCTCTTAAAGTTTTGGAGTTTTACATTTTATATGAAGTCCATGATCCATTTTGAATTGATTTTGGATAAGGTGTGAGACTTGTTTGCCCGTGAAAAACTGTTATTCTCTGTACATTTACATGCTATGCCTTTTCCTCTCAGCACTGCATTAGCTATATCCCCGGATTTGGATAGGCTGGCTTTTTGTCTTCATTCAGTTCATTTCTTCTTTTTTTATTTCACTCAAGACTTCTTCAACTCATGGGATTATTTAGAAGTGCCTTATTTAATTTCCAAGTGTGTGAAGATTTTTCTGTTACCGGATATTAGATTGATTCCATTGTGGTCGGACAACACACTCTGTATGATTTTGATTCTTCTAAATTTGTGGAAATCTGTTTTATGTCCTGGATTATATGGTCTACGTTGACATATATTTCATGGATATTTGGAAAGAGTGTGTATAATTGTTGTGTGGAATGTTCAATAAATATCAGTAAGATCCTAATCGGATTGGATTGTTAGTTGATGATGTAATTGAGTTATTCTGGATTTTTGCTGATTTTCTAAGAGTTCCAACAATTGCTGAGAAAGTCTAACTATAATTGTAGGGTTTTTTTCTATCTTCCCTCTCAGTTCTATCACTCCTGGCTTCACTGATTTTTGTAGCTGTTTTTGGTGCAAGCACATTTGGCATCGCTATGTCTTCTTTTATCATTTTCTAATGTCCCTCTATCTGTGGTAATTTTCTTTGCTTTGGGGTCTACTTTATCTGACTTTAGTGAAAGCAATTGTGCTTTTTAAGATTCATGTCTACATGATATAACTTTTTCTATCCTTTTACTTTCAACCGGCCTGTATCATTACTCATTTGAAAGGAGTTTCTTGTAGGCTATGTATTATTGAGTCATGATTTTTAATCCACCTTGATAATATGTATCTTTTTATTGGTGTATGTAGGGCATTTACATTTAATGTAGTGTTTTATATGTTAGGGTGTGAGTCTGTCATTTTATGTTTTGTTTTCAATTTATTCCCTCTGATTTTTACTTCCCTTTTTTTTTTTTAAATTTTTTTTTTAATTTTTATTTATTTATGATAGTCACAGAGAGAGAGAGAGAGAGAGAGAGAGAGAGAGAGAGAGAGAGAGGCAGAGACACAGGCAGAGGGAGAAGCAGGCTCCATGCACCGGGAGCCCGACGTGGGACTCAATCCCGGGTCTCCAGGATCGCGCCCTGGGCCAAAGGCAGGCGCCAAACCGCTGCGCCACCCAGGGATCCCTTTTACTTCCCTTTTTTATATCACTGTCTTCCTATGGGTTACTGGAACACATTTTAGAATTCCATTTTGAGTTAACTGTTGTGTTTAGACGTTTATCCTTGTACCTTCTAAATTTCCTTCTTTTATTGTTTCTTTCTTGTTTAGAGAACTTTAAAAAAAGATTTTGTTTATTCATGAGAGACACAGAAACAGGCAGAGACACAGGCAGAGGGAAAAGCAGGCTCCCGGTGGGGAGTGCAATGTGGGACTCGATCCAATGACCCCAGGACCACGACCTGAGCCAAAGGCAGATGCTCAACCACTGAGCCACCCAGGCGTCCCTTTTAGAGAACTTCTTTTAGCCATATAGACTTTTGGAGTAGGTGTGCAAGTGACAAATTCTCTTAGTTGGTTTTCCTCTAGGAATGTCTCTATTTCCCTTTTATTCCTGAAGGACATTTTTACTGAATGAAGGATTCTGGGTTGACAATTCTTTTCTTTCAGCACTTGAAGTAATTTTTGCCACTTTCTTCTGACTTCTGTGGTTTCTGATGAGAAATCCACTGTCTTTAAAATTACTTTTCCCCTATAGGTATATATATAATTAAACTGTATTATATATATGCATATATAATAATAATATAATTAAATATGTAATAATATATAATTATATTATATTATATATATATATAATTAAAGAATATATATATATAGGGATATATATATATATATATAAAGGATATATATATCCTTTAATTTTCAGAGGCTTGACTGTGTTGAGCCTTTGTGTGGATTTCTTTGGGTTTATCCTGTTTGAGATTCACTATGTTTGTTGAATATAGGTTTATGTCTTTTGCCAAATTTGGGGAGCTTTCAGCCATTATTTTTTTGAGTGCTTTTTCAGCCATGTCTTCATTCTCTTCCTCTTGGGACTCCAATAACATGAATGTTAGATATTTTGTTATAATTCCACATGTCCCCAAAGCTCTATTCATTTAAAATTTTTTTCTCTGTTTAGATTGAGTAGTTTTTATTGTTCTGTCTTCAAGTCCCTAGATTACTTCCTCTGACTCCTCCACGCTGCAGTAGAGCCCATCCATTGAGTGTTTTATATCTGTTATATGTTCACTTTTAAAATTTTCATTTGGCTCTTCTTTATATTGCCTCATTTTTTGCTGAAATCTTCTATTTTATTTCCTGATATTTTCCATCTTTTCATTTGTTTAAAGCATATTTGTAATTGCTTGTTGAAGCATTCATATGATGGCTGCTTTAAAATATCTGTCAGATAATTCTAACATGTCTGTATCTCAGTATTGGGATCTATTGGTGGTCTTTTTTTCATTCAATTTGAGAAATTCCTGGCTCTTGGTATAACAAATGACTTTCAGTTGAAACGTGGACATTTGGTTATTGTTTTAAGAATCTTATTTAAACTTTCTGTTCTAGTTGGCTTTCTCTGGCATTGGTCTGGCAGGAAGGGGAGGTATCACCTCATTGCCATCAGGTATGGGGTAGAAGTCCTTGTTTCCCACTCGGCTTCTATTTGCAGTTATTGGGGGAACTCCTCATTACTGCTGGATTGGGGTGGGAGCCCTGGCTGCCCATGAAACCTCCACTACTACCTCCCTGGCTGAGTGGGAGTGCTTCATTCTGCTCCCCACATGGCCTCTACTGACACCATGGGGTACAGGCCATACCCTCGTTACTCTTGGGTGGTAGTGAGAGCTCTGAATCCCCACTTGACCTTCTCTGACATCACCTGTGGCACCTCCTTACAGCCTCTTGAGGATAGGGGTCTAGGCTCCCCACTTCATCTTTGCTAGCACAAGTGGGGTTGGGTCACATGTTTTCTGTGCTGTTTGGTTGGAATAGAGCAACTATAATCTAAAAGTTCTCTGTTTTAGTAGAATGCTCCTTTCCTAGTCCTTTGGCTAGAGAGAGCAGGGATTTTTTTTTCTCAAAATCTTTACCACTGACACTTCTGGACTGCCAACATCATCAGTTCCAAATCTGGGATATATGAGGTAAAAAGGAAATCCAGGAAAATCACCACTACGTAGTTTTCTGGGTCTCAAGCTCCCGAGCTGATCTTTCTTCTCTGTGACAATTTGCAGTTCTTATGTATGTTTTACATATAAGATCTGGGTCCAGGATTTTTGGTTATACCCACCAGAAGGAAAAGAGAAAAGTTCATCTACTCCATCTTCCCAGAAGCAGAAATCTCTTATTGTTACAACTTTTAAAGAAAAAATTAAAAAAAAAAAAGAAAAAAAAGAAGAAAAAATTTAGGTGCACAAAATGCCCACCCAGTCAAGGAAGAGGGTGCATCTCCAACTATCTTTTTGAAAAGACAGGATGGAGGCATTCCAAAGTTAACCCGTGACTCATTTTTTTTAAATCTCCCTACTTTTCTGTAATTCCCATATTATTTATTGTAAGCAGGTACCATCTGAAATTTTAAGTAAACAATAAAACTTTCCACTTTGAAAAATAAGTTGCTGTGCTTTGCACTACCACCTGCAGTGGACACCGAGTCACACATTCCTCAGGGAGTCTTTCCTTATGTCCTGTGGACTGGGGCCATGGTAATGTTACATACGGGATCACTCCCATTGTACAGAGAGCCATTATGATTCGCAGAGCATGATTTTCTGGCCCAGGGTAGCACCTTTTCCACTAGGCCATTTAAAGCTGAGCACCACAAACACTGCATGAGTTAGTTGCTGTAGGTGAATAAGCTCCTAAGTTTCGGCAGCTGAAAACAACATGCTGCTCACACATGTGACAGTTCAGTGAAAGTTTGCTTGGTGGGGAAACTTCCTCCATGTGGTGACCCAAGGGCCCAGGATCTTTCTGGCTTGTGGCTCTGCTGTCCCCTGAGCCATGGAGACCTTGGACTCCAGGCAGGGGAAGGTCAAAGAGACAGGAGAAGGCATATGTCATCTCAAAAGCTCAATCCAGAGGACACACATATCACTTCTACTCACACTCCATGGAGAGACAGGGCCACACCACGATGCAAGGGGAGAGTCTCTCCTAGAAATACGACTAAAGATGCCCCCCAGCAGCTGCTGCGGCCAGAACTGAATAACAGAACTCTATTGAAAGATACCTCAAGGCTCATCAGGGGGCAAGGCCTGCGAGTTTCTGTGGTGGACTCATCTTGTTGCCCTGCATCCTTTCCTTTGGGTCCACTGACCTAGCAAAGGACCCCATCCTCCTGGCATCACCACACTTAGTTCGTGACTGGTCATGTGGGCCAACCCAGAACAATCTGAGCTCTTCTTGGGATTTTTAAGGTAGCCAGGAGGTGCTAAATTGAAAGCATATGAATTGGAGGCAGTCAGCCCTGTGCTAGGTGCTGGGGGCTGAAGGCAGTAAACACAGGATACACAGGGCCTGTCTGGAGCTGTTCTCCATCCAGCAGGAGGGACAGATGAGGGTGAGTGCCAGGGGCTCTCTCCTCTTGACCTTTGCAAACTCTTCATCCTTCATACCATCCTGAGAGAACTAATGTGCATCTCCTCCCCACTCCAAGGCTCAGCTGGGTCGCCTTTTGCCCAGGTCCTAGAAGTGCCCACTGGCCTGCAGACCTCCAGACCACTGGGTCTCCTGCAGCCTGTGGACACCCTGGAGCCTCGGAGTCCCCAGAAGACAATCTGGCCCATCTACAGTTCTGCTGAGACAGTCTACGGCTCCCACCTGGATCATGAACAGGAGAGGGGTGCCCCTTACAGTTGGAGATACTGCTCACCTCATGGTAACCTCAATAATACCCACAGGTATTACAGGTGAAGCATCAAAGGGGAACCAGCCAAAGGGGGAGATACACACAGTGGAACCGGGGAGGCATCCAAACACAGGGCTTCGATCTTCCTCTCTCCAGGAGGCCTGGACGGTGCTGGCCCGCTGGTCACAATGGGTGACAATAAGCGCTGAATATTGCCAACTGGAGAAGCCCATTGAATTCAGGGTCCAGAGCTGTTACTGAGGCTTCAATACCCAGATATGCCCCATTGATTGATTTGCCCATGTGATTGAACTGCAGCTACAGCTCCCCTCCCCCAAGAGGTGGGGCTGATACCCTGTGGTCCATAGCCCCCCGCACCCCGAAATCACATGGCTACTGTTTCTGGCACAGCCAACCCCTACCTTAGTCATCCCATTAGCATAAATGTTCAGATATGGTTCCGGGGGCTCAGGAATAATAAAGACACTTCTATCACTTTGTCCCATCACCAAGACAAAGTCCAGACCTTCCTTTGGAGACCAAATTCTTTCCTCTACAGGCTTACTCTGGTACCCATCCTTGCGGGGCATACTGCCTTGGTTCCGAGCCCACTTGTTTGTCCTTCTCTCTTTCGAGGGGCATGGCTATCAGCCACAAGGGGACTTCTCCAGGCAAGGTGTAGGAATCAAGACTGGGGTGAAGTCACAGGCAGCAAGAGGAAGTAGAAGACCAGACAGGACAGAGCTATGGGCCTCCGCCTCTGGAGATCAAACCACATTTGGAGGGTTGGCCCCTCTGAAGGCCAAAGCTGGCTTTTTATGTCTTCTGGAGGGTATGGGATGAGGGACAAAGGAGCCCAGCACCCAGGAGAAGGTGCCTGCCCTTCTCAGGGCTCCGGTGCCAAAGGACTTGGGGTCCACACAAGCTTCTCAGGGTTCTTCTCCCTGTTCCTGTCCCAATTCCTCCCCTCCCATATCTACACCCACTGTCATGGGATTTTAGCTGGACCACATGCCTTGTTTGGGTCCATGGGACACAGAGTCTTGAATGTGCTTGTCCAGTTGAGTTTGTCCCCCTGAGCTCCTGCCATCGCCATGGGAAGCACATTCCCGGGGGTGGCTGGTCCCAGAGAGACGTGCAGAGCTGACCTGAACAGAACTTGCGGTCTGAAGCCACACCTAGCCTAACGCAACCAGGGGGGCCCAGATCAGCGGGTGTCCCAGCCGACCGGCAGGTGCACGGGGGAGGAAGCATGGCTGCTGTTTACGTTGCTGCACTGGGGATGGTTAGCAGCATCACCATGGCCAAACTGACCGGTCCACAGTGTGAGCGGGGACCATCGACCTCGGCAAAGGTGGGTGCATTCCTTGCCTACTGTTGTTGTAATAAATTGCCATGAATTTAGTGGCTTAAATCAACACCCACCTACTAGCTCATAGTTCTGTAGGTCAGACACCCAGGTGGGCTTGACTGGTCCCTGTCCAGAGCACCTGATGTCACGTTGTTTGAGTCATGGGTGCATGGCTTGTTCTCTCTTCTCAATGGGCATGGGAGGAGAAGGCTAGGCACTGCTTGCCTCTGCCTCGCCAATCTTTGCATGATCACTGGATATTAGAAATCTTGTTCATTTCCCAGGTGTTGAGCATCTGAACTTCTTTACCAAGTAGATTTGGCAATGGACTCCAAATTGTAAAAGAATATCTTGCTACAGGTCGCACGGCATGAAGTGCCAGGGCTGTCATATCTCCCCAGGAGCCCCGTAGCCGGTGACCACTAGCCGCAGGAATCTGAAAGCCCAGCTCCCTCACCTTGGGCAGGAGACCTGAGAGGCTAACTTGTACTCTGTCTCAAGGGACCAGGCTGAAGCCCATCTTATGGGTTATAGGACGGTAATGCTGCATAGCAAACCACCCCAAACCGCAGCCAAGAGTTGACTCTGGTGGGCGTTGGCCTCTCACATAACTGCCACCTGCTGTAGTTTGGCTGGAAGGCTCTGCTGACCCTTGTGGGCTCTCTCCCTTCTTCTGGGTCAGCTGATTCAGGACAACCTTGGTGGGGCCATTGGGCTCCGTGCCATGTGTCTATTCCATATCAGTCGCTGGTTTGGTCTGTTCCTGGAGTGAAGTCAGAGGCACAAAAAGCAGAAGTGGTGACGTCCCACGTGATGGCTAACATCCAGAGGCCAAGGCAAGTCATACAGCCCAACTCAAAAGCAAGGGGTGGTTGAGGGGATTGGCTCCATCTTGTAATGGGAAGGTCTGGAGGGTCACAAAGTCAGGCCATCCTCCGTGGGATCCTAACTTAGCCTCCACAGCCTCCCTGCCTCCCCACTCCCTTCCCAGTCTTCCTGGGCCAACTACTTCCACAAACCACCTGCATGCCAGTCCCTGCCTCAGGCAATGGTTTCATGCACTGACTGTTGTATTTAGAATGAAGGGTTCTTCTCAATTGATGTGTAATTCACATGTCATAGGTTTAAAAGAGTTGACTTTCAAGGTTTTAGGTAAATAGGATGAGAAATGAAAATATGGAGGCCTATCCTGAAAAAATAAGGAGTTGGATATACGTATGTTAGGGTGAAAACAGGCCTCAGTGGTCACAGGATTTTTCGCCATCAACATATGCATCTCAGTCTTTCTCAAATTTTATGTTTCATGAGCCAAGAACACAGCGAGGGCTTCCAACCCTAGGATTTCCCTTCATGAATGATTGTAGAATGGCACCGCCATCATATTCCCTTGAACACCAGCAATGGGGGCCGTGGAGGGCCAGGGGGTCTTGCGGGGTCACCCTGAGTGCCTCCCTTCACACCTTGAAAATAGTCTTGAATCTAGTTTCTGGAAAGCAGTCTGCCCTGAACATGAAAGGTGTCTCCATAAATTGGAGGAGTGGGTGTCCTCCTGAAACCAATGTCCCAGGGCCCTACAACAGAAAGGGCCCCAGGAAGCGGTGCCTATCACCCCTGGCCTGGCTTCTCATCACGCGGGTGGGTGGGCCTCACTTCCCACCCTGACTCCCACAAGTGGCCTTTCCCTGGCTATGTTCTGTGGATGGTGGGTGGTCTTCTTTGCTACTCTCACCCACGTTACTCCTCTGAGATGCAAGGGCAAAAATGCCACAAAGCAGGTCACAGCATATTTGACCAAATCCACTGCCATTTTATTTTATTTTATTTTATTTTATTTTATTTTATTTTATTTTATTTTTTAAAGATTTTATTTCCTTATTCATGAGAGACACACAGAGAGAGGCAGAGACACAGGCAGAGGGAGAAGCAGGCTCCATGCAAGGAGCCCAATGTGGGACTTAATCCCGGGTCTCCAGGATTACGCCCTGGGCCGAAGGCTTGCTAAACCGCTGAGCCACCCAGGCTGCCCTCCACTGCCATTTTAATTAAAATGTTTTCTTCCTCATAGGCAGGAAGAGATGTGGACAGACCACAGAGTCCTGAGCAGAAGAGCCAATTTAGTCTTCCTGTCCTATCAACCTGTGTGTGTTTGAAACCATCTACAGTGCAGTCTCGAATGTCCGATCACCTCTGTATTAATTCAACAGTTGTTTGCGGATCCCACATGCAGCGTCCAGCTCCGTGCAAAGAACTCATCAACCAGATGAGGAGAACAGGTGGATCCCAAGTTCAGGAGTTTCCCACAGGGCGAGTCCACGTATGGAGGTGTTTCATACCAGACTGATGGGTCAGCAAATAAAGCAAACAATTGCTGAAATCGTCTGTGCTCTGAAAATGCCTAGGATTAGGTCTGGCTTCTGGGTCCAGTGGCCGAGTTTTGCTTCTGCCGAGCGTCTGCGATGGGGCCCCACGATCCCCCGCACCCCTGGACTAGTGCTAATTCGACGCTGGTAAAAGCCCCAGCTTGTCTCACACCCCAACTGTTGGCTGGTTAGTAGGGACCACAAGGCATATTGCTTTTTATGGACAAAGAGATAAAAGTAAATATTGAAACAGGTCTGAATATTGACGTTTGTGAATTTGTTTCTGGGTACAGTGGCCAGTGACAGAGCATACACAGGCGGACAGAGGTTGGGATGGACGTTGACTTTTAAGTGCCTGTTACATGAACCAAATTCGGCCTTTCCCGCTGCCGACATCACAGAGCTGAGTCCTCCCACTCCACGGCTGAAGGTCAAGCACAGCCTGCCCAGCCCAGTGAATATCTGTGCCACAAAGGAGGGCGGCGCAGGCAACCACTGGATCCTGTAAGGGACGCGCGGAGAGTCAGCGATCATTCCGTCTTAAGGGGACCTCAGCGCTGTTATCTATATATGGAGATGAGGCCACGGGTCTCCTGTCCACGGTCAAGCTCTTTCCCATGAAAGTGATGGATTTCCTCCAACTGTCCCATCTGATTATGTCATCTCCTTCATGAACCTGCGGGACCGCTGTCGCTCCTCTTCCAGGTCTCTGATCAGGAACAATTACCCACATGGCTAAATGTTCTCCATTCGTTTCTCAGTCATATATATATGTCATATATATATGTCATACGTTTAAAAGAGTTGACTTTCAAGGTTTTACGTAAATAGGATGAGAAATGAAAATATGGAGGCCTATATATATATAAAACCTCAAGGACCTACCAAGAGGAAGGCTGGGCCTCCATTCCCCAGGTACATTTGGAGGAAGGGGGTTGAGGATGGCACCTTCAAAGGGCAGGGAAGATTGCAGAGGAGGAGGGCTGGAGAAGGAAGGGTCACCAACCCCACGTTAGAGGGATCCGACCCATCCTCTCAGCCTTTCTTGTCATCCGCCATCCCAGGGCTCCATGCATGCAAAGTGACTGTAAGACATCAGAGCTCCTCATCCTTTGCTTCTGAAGCCACATATGGCTGGACCACATAAGGGCCAGAGTTCTGGAGTCCAGCACTGGGGTTGGAGTCCCGACTTCCTGGCAGTGTGACCAAGACATGTCCCTTAACTTTCCTGAGCTTGTGCTTGTCTTGGGTGCCCAGCACAAACATTCAATACACGTGAGCTGCTATTAAAAACATGGGTAATTTTATATCTTAAAATATTGCATATTGCTTAAATGGTTTCATGCTGGCTCACATTAAAAATGATTCCCAAGTGAAGATGACAAAGGGGAAATATTCCTTATTTAGTTCTTTTCTTACATTAAGCTATCATAATAAAGTACATTTCTGGGTTGCATTCTCTAGAGTGCTTTTTACTAAATAAATGGCCAAAAATAACTTTTCCCTTCCAGTAAGATTTCATGATTCAGCACATTCAACTTTCACTACAAAAGGTTGAAATAAAGAGCACAAAACAAATCTAGGAGCAAGAAACAGACGAGAGGAAGCAATACATGGCTGATGGTGAGCGTGGAATCCCGACGCACTGGTGCTTTCTGTTTTGACGACAAACCTTGGCTACATGAAAAGTTGTCTTTATCCCGGTATCCGCCCTGCACTCCCGTCTGGAGGAAGCAGGTTGAGAAGAATTAGTAGGAGATAGTACTAGGTTCTCTGCAAAGGGACGCGGGAAGGAGGAGCAGTCACTGGGTGGGGACAGGGCCTGCAGCCAGCCGCCCTGGGTAACAGCTTCTGCCGACAGGGCCAGCCAGCAGGTCAGCGGTGCGCATGCAGCCCCGGACCCCGTCCTTGCCTTGGGCAGCAGCCCCACATGTTAATGGTGAAGGTCCCACATGTGGTCATTTCCTGGGTGACAGCAAAGACAGGAGAGGGGTGGTCCGGGCCGCTTGGCCTTATTCTCTCCCGGGCTGACTGCCCAGAACGCAGCAGTGAGCTGCGGACCAGGTGTCTCATCCCCTGAACAGTGGCTTTAGGGGGAAGACCCCAGCCCTGCTGTCTTGTGGGAGAGTCCTCGCCCCAGGTCATTATGACCCGACGGGCAGTTGAGCGCTTCCCACTAGATGGCCAGCACCCAGACTCCCCGGAAGCTGTCCCCTCATCAGCATCACCAAAAAGGCCCAGGGGGACCGCGCCATCCTCTGCTTGGGAGAGTGCCCGAGTCTACACCGACGGCTGCGGGGCCCCAGGGCCTGGGACCGCGCGCGCTTGGGGCAGGTGTCTGGGCTCCCGGCCTGAGGTCACCAGAGCCACGGGGCCTGCAGGAAGGAGCGGGGCTCTGGCGCCTGCGAAAGGCCTCCCGTGGGGGCCCCGCGCCCGGCCCAGGGGGCGCCCGAGGTCCCTCCCCAGGGCGCCGAGAGCGGGGCCGCCTGCGGGCACCTCCGTGCGCCCCGCCCGGCCCCCGCCCGCCGCGCCGCCGCCTCCCGCGGTGGAAGGCAGAGAGGCGCGTGCGCACTGACGCGCTCGCGGCCGGGCCCGTGGGCTCTCCCGGGAGGGCGGGGGTGGGAACGTGGGAAGGCGCCGCGCCGCACACCCTCCCCGCCCGCCGCTGGCGCTGGCGCCGCCGCCACCTCGCGGCCAGGGCGCCCCGCGACGCCCGTCGGGTGAGCCGCGCAGGTAAGCGCGCGGGGACGCTCGCGCTCCCGTCGGGGGCTCCCCGCCCCAGCCCGCGGCCCCCGGACTTGAACTTGGCGCTGGGCGCGGGCGGGGTCGCTCCGCTGGGCCGCGGGGGCGCGGCGGGGGCGCGGCGGGGGCGCGGCGGGGGCGCGGCGGGGGCGCGGCGGGGGCGCGGCGGGGGCGCGGCGGGGGCGCGGCGGGGGCGCGGCGGAGCTGGGGCGCGGGGCCCGGGACCTGGGGCTGCGCTCGGGCCTGGCCTCGCGGTGAACTTTTGCGCTGCGTCCCGGCGGCGTTTCGGCGGCGGGAGCACTGCCTGGGCGGCCCTCGGGTTGCGGGGGCTCGGTGTGCGCCCCTCCGGGCGGGACGGCGGGGGGCGCGCGCGGGGCCCGGGGGCTGGGGAGGCGCGCGGTGCCCCGGGGCGGGGGGAGGCGCGCGGGACCGGGGCTGTGGGGAGGCGCGCGGGACCGGGGGGCTGGGGAGGCGCGCGGGGCCCGGGGGCTGGGGAGGCGCACGCGGGGCCCGGGAGGTGGGGAGGCGCGCGGGACCGGGGGGGTGGGGAGGCGCGCGGGGTTCGGGGCGGGGGGAGGCGCGCGGGACCGGGGCTGTGGGGAGGCGCGCGGGACCGGGGGGCTGGGGAGGCGCGCGGGGCCCGGGGGGTGGGGAGGCGCGCGGGGCCCGGGGGGTGGGGAGGCGCGCGGGGCCCGGGGGGTGGGGAGGTGCGCGGTGCCCCGGGGCGGGGGAGGCGCGCGGGACCGGGGGGTGGGGAGGCGCGCGGGGTTCGGGGCGGGGGGAGGCGCGCGGGACCGGGGCTGTGGGGAGGCGCGCGGGACCGGGGGGTGGGGAGGCGCGCGGGGTTCGGGGCGGGGGGAGGCGCACGCAGGGCCCGGGTCGGGGGGAGGCGCGCGGGCGCGGGCGGAGACGGGGGTTCCGGGGATGTCGTGGGAGGACCCGGGCCTGCTCCATCCCCGCCGCTGCCCTCCACGCGGGCCTGAGACCCTTGGAGGGAGGGAGGGAGAGGTCGCAGCGCCGAGGTGCCTGGAAGAGAACGCAGGAAGCAATTAAAACTCCTCCTTTCGGATTAACAACCAAAAATTGATCGATGTGTCAGGAATACCGCTGATTTATGAAAGGTGCTTATTTCTCTGGTATGGAGAATTTTATGTTCTCCAGGTGAAACCGAGTTCACCCAGCTCCAGCGTAGATTGATGTTTTAATAAAAATAAATAAAGGGGGGGGGGGCGCGGGAGACGCTTGCCCGGTCTTTGGGGACGTCGAGTCTCAAATCGCAGAGTTAGACTAACAAATCAAATTGCATTATCTTAACATTTCCTATGTTTTAATCGTGCCTTAAGAAGAAGAAGAAGAAGAAGAAGAAAAAAAAAAAGAATTCCGAGGCAGGAGAGCGCCTTCACATTTCGGAAAGTTTTCGGAGGGCGCGGAGAAGTTGGCGTTGGGTAGCGGTGGGCGGCTCGCAAAGGAGGCGGGTCCCGGGAGCGCGGCGGGCCCGGCGGGGCGGGCGGGGCGGGCGGGGCGCGGGCGGGGCGCGGGCGGGCTCGGCAGGGCGGGCGGGAGGCGGCGGCGCCCGGAGCTCGCGGCGCCCGTAGGTGGCGCCCTGGCCCCACGCTAGGCTCGGGAGCTGCGCTGCGCCGGGCGCGCGCGGGCGGGGGCGCGGGCGGGGCGCGGGGCGCGGGGGCGCGGGCGGGGCGCGGGGTCCGCACTGGCGGCGGGCTTGGGCTCGGCAGGAGAAAAAGAAGAAAAAAAGCAAAAAAAAAAAAAAAAAAGAAAAAAAAAAAGCTTATTGTTGGCATTTTTACATGTACGGCCTGGGCAGCTTTTGGGGAGCGCAGGGGGGCCCGCCCGTGCGAGCGGAGGAGCCCCTTTGGGGACACCCCAGGCGGGCCTGGGGGCGGCCGCGCGGCCCCAACCGCGCTCCCCGGGCGCGCGCAGACACGCGTGGGTGCGCGCCGCGGCAAGGACGCGGGGTCCACAGCTGCCCGGAGATCACCCCGCGCGGGGCGCCCCGCCCGACCCGCGCCAGCCCTGCGCCTCGGCTGCCGGGCGCGCTCCGCTTTGCAATGTAAATTTCAGCGGGACAAATTGCTTATTAATAGTCTAGAAGAGAAGCGGGTTTCTTTCTTTCTTCTTTTCTTTATCTGTTTTTATTTCTGCATGGCCCCTAGCTATGCCCTGGGCAGCCTCGCCGCCCAGCAGTTTGCTCTTCATTTCAATATCCTAAAGAAAATGCAAATTTCCACAGTGTGGCCTTTTTAAAAAGTTAAATTAGCAACAGCTTTAAGTGACTCCATTAGTATGGAAAACATACACATGTTTAATGTGGGAATAGCTTCCTTTTAACAGGGCTCATTCGGGGCTGTAAATTTAGCAGACCCTCCATGGGTAAAGAATCACATCGTGGCCAAATGTGTCACCAGAGGCGCACCCCCCCCAGCCTCCCCCTTGGCCTGCGCCCGGCTCACCGGGAGGGGCCGCCCGATCCGGCCACCAGCCTGGATCCCTTAGAAGTCGCGCGATCCTGGGCGACAGGGTTTGTGCAGGCGGGCAGGGAGGAGGGGTTGACACATTTCTGTCCAAGGGCACTGTGCTGTCCCGTCCCTCCCAGCCTGGCCGTCGCGGTCCCTACAGCTGAGATAATTCCCCGGGCGGACTGGCCAGGCCCCGCAGCTGTCCCCCACCAACCCATTTTTACGCACAGGAACGGGTGTGTACACACCCCGTTAGGGTGCGGCCAGGAGTGGCTGCAGAGGGGGCCTCTATCCTGTGCCAGTGCACCTGCCCCCCCCCCCGCCCCCGCCCCTGCCCCTTGGCTCTCTACCACCCCAGCTCCTTGGCCGGTTTTGGCAAACCCATCTCCAACCCGAATTTCATTGGCAAACTTGTGCGCTCGGTTAGCTTTGAGATGAGGGTATTCAATTCTGTCGTGGGGTCTGGTTCCCCCCCTCCTTTACCTTTAAGCCCGTGGCAGGGCACTCCACCCCCTCCCAGGAAAGAGTTAAGATTTATGGTGTGCTGGAGAGGTCTTGTTAGGATGTAATCTGCATTTTTTAACTACTGCGTAATAAAAAGTGAGAAGTTTTGAGACACCTTTCTTGATTATACCTTTGGCGATACTTTAGGTTTTACATTTAATTTGCATTTTGTTCTTAGTGAATATTGAAGTCTTGAGTGGAGGATTGAATTTTATTAGGACATCTGGACTGACAATATCAAATCAGACACCAGTGTCCCAAAGCATGCTAAAATTTCAGAGTTAATTAGAACGCAGTGTGTTTAATTAAAGCCAATTATAATATTTGAAATTATCTGATCGATCCGTGTTTCTACGGTTTGGGTCTGGTTAGGTGTTGATTGGCGCACTCTGTGCGCCGTTCGATCTGGAAACTACTCAGGGGAAAGTTTGCTTTGTAAACTGGCGGGGGCGGGTGGGCGCGCAATCGGTGACCGGGCGCTGGCTCTGGCGCGTCCTGCCCGACTGCCTTAGGGCGCCGCCGAATGCAGCTCCGGCAACTCCAGCTCGTTGTTAAACCCGCTGCGCTTTTTCGGGTGCGAGGGACCCCGCCACGCACCAGCTGTCTTTCCCGGCTCAGGTGCTCCTCCCAGGCTTTTTGCGGAGAGGCAGCCTCTAAGGTTGCAAGGTGCGTTGGGAGAAAGCCCAGCTCGCAGAATGCGAGCGTTGGATTTGGGATTCTCGCTGTGGCTGAAGAGCCCCCGGGGCAGATTCAGAATGGTGGGGTCAGCCAAAGTGACCGGAGGAGCCAGAGAAAAGTCAGGACAAGGAGACAGTAATTAACTGTTTCCTTTCTAATTTTGCACGCAGCAGGAACCGAGGTGTGCCCCTGCATTTTCCGCCCAGCTTGGAGAGCCCTGGATTTTCCAGGGAGAGGGTCAAGAGAATGCCGGGTGGCATCCGGTGCCCCCCACGGGCCCGGCACTTGGCACGCATGCTTCTCTCGCCAGCCAGGGAGTGGGCGCGGCGCTCACTGCCCTGGCCTTGGTGCGGGTGCCAGGCTCGGCCTGGATTTTGCAGACACACGTGGGCGGCAGTTAGGACCAGGCGTGGCGTGGACGTTTCTGCGCGCTCCTGGGGTCACGGGGGCAGCGAAGCCTAGGTGCGCGGGAAGCGCGGGAGCCGGGGCGCAGCTGGTAGGCCGGGCGGGAGCCTCGGCAGCCACCTGCCCTGGGGTAGGTGGAAGCCTCCTCGGCGGCTTGGCTCTCGGCTGCGCGGCGACACTGCTCTCCCCACCCCAGGAGGCGCTGTTTGTCAAACTTGGCCGCTTAGGCGGGAGGTGCCTGCTTATTCCAGCTTGGAGAATTGAGCCTTTTTCGGTACTCAGGGGTCAGGCTTCACCACCCTTAACCTCACAGGATGACGGATGGGGGGCGATGCAGAGAGCTGGGGACTGAGACCCTTCTGTGTTACTTTTTACCTGTGAATGCAGCCAGGCCTCCCCCATTCTGGCAGAGCGAGAGGAGCCCGTTGGGGCGCCCCGTGTGTCCTGGGCGAGGTGCCCAGTTACTTGCCTCCGAGAGCAGGCGGGATGCGCGGCCTGGCTTGGGTTCAGTTCACCCCTTGACTCCTGAGGGCCCCGCGGCTTCCGTCTCTGCCGGAGTGGGGGGGGGGATGGCGAAGGCGCGCTCCCTGGCCCTGGAAAATCCACCCGGAAACCTGGCCCGGCCCACTTTGTGCGCGGTTTAGTAGGTTGGGATGGCCAGAGACCAGAGCACTTGCCTGCCTGGCCTCCCGCGGCCCACCAGGGAGCGTGACCCTGTGGCACCAGTGCAGGCCCTGGACGCGCTCAGGGGCTGCATGACACTGACTCGGGGTGTGCAGGGCTTGCGAGTGCGTGGCTGTTCCACCCTAACCCGCAGTTCACGGGACTTCCCAGGTGTGTCTCCCCATGATTTCCCTATCCTCCGGCCCCCGCCGTGGCCTTCTTCCCGCCGGGGCCCAGGGTCTGTCTGGCTCTCCAATTTCGGGTTCGTACCCCAGCTGGCGCCGGGTCCTGAGCCCAGGCTGGAGTGGGCCTGGAGGCGGGTGGCCGGTGCAGGCTGAGCGTGACCCCGGGGCGCAGAGGACGTGGGGCGGGCCGTGCCTGCAACTCGGCACTGGCAGCGGGAACGCGAACGGCGGGCCTTGGGCGCTCCGGCTTCTGACCCCTTCTCGAGGGCCGAGGGGCATGTCGCGCAGCCTGGGCCCGAGGCCAGAGCCCTTGGAGGGCGCCGCGCCTGGACGCTCCCGCGCGCCCCCATCCCTCAGGGGGCCCGGCTTCCAGGAACACCCTGCCCGGGCGCCTCCACGCCGGAAGTGCAGTTTATTACTGTTTGGAAGGCCGGTAGGGAGGCCGGCTGGCTCCGGGCGTGGGCCGCGAGCGGGAAGGGAACTGACAAAGTACCCTGAGCGTTGGGCAGGGGCGGGCTCCGCGGCCGGCCTCACTCGCTGGGACCCCAACTTGGCCCAAGTTTCTGGAGGACTCTGGGACTGGCGCCAGCCGGCCCCCAGCGCTGCAGGCCTCAACGGCGCAGCAGTGGAGACCCCGGGACGGGGGAGGTGGCAGGGGGACGCTCACTCCTGGAGCAGAGCGGCCCCTCGCCGTCCGACCGCGGGTGGGCAGTGGGCGCAGGCAGAGGGGCCTGGCGCGCGGCGGCTGGGGCGCTGGGCACTGTGCGGCCAGCAGGGAAGCCGGCCGGGCTGGGGGCCGACGCTGCCCGGAGGGTCGGCGGGACGCCTGGCTCGGCCTCGGTGGTGCCGCGGGTCAGCGGCCAAGCGCCGCCTCTGCCCTGCGCTGTGCGGGCCGCTCCCCGAGCAGGGCTCCAGGGGCGGCGGGCGCTGTCTCTTTAAGGTCACTGCCTGCTCCGGCACGACGTGGGGAGGACAGCTGGGCACTGGCCATCTGACTGACTCCGGCGTGACATCTGGGAGCCCACTGGTGTGTGGCACGCGAAGCGCTTGATGCCGCTATTTAAATGCAAATGTGAGGGGGCTCATTGAAGCCTCTCCCCGTAAATCCGCACAAAAGGAATACTTCCCACCCTCGGAGGAGGAGGAGGCGGCGGCGGAGAGGCGGCGGCGGCCCAGGGCCACCCGTGCAAATCGCGTTGAGCGCGGGCCCCGAGCGGTCGCCGTGGAGGCCCGCGGGGTTCCCCACGAAGGTCAGGCCCCGCCCGGCCCGGCCCCTGGGCGGCTGTCTGGCCCCTGGGAGCGCTCTGGGAGCGGAGGCTGCACCCGCGGCCCGGCCTGCGCAACTTCCAAAGTGTCAGCCTGTCTCTCCGCCCTCCCCACCCCTCCTCTCCCCACCCCCCTGCTTCCCTGCCAGGGCGCCCGAGCGCCCCTAGTTCCCCCTGGAAAGGGAGAGAGGCGGGAGCAGGACTCTGGAGGGAGGAGGCCGGCGCAGGGACGCGCTCCCAGCATCTCTCCGGGCATCCAGGAATTGACCTGCGGTTCCCTTCCTCCTCCCCAGCCTGGGTGCTCCCTCGGTGCCTGGCTCCTCTCTGCTGCCGCTCCCCCTTCTTGAAAGCGAAAATCTGGGGTCGGGTGAGGTGGTGGGGGGGCGAGGGGATGCCCTCCCAGGCTGCTCCCCAGCAGGCCCCGGGTGGAGCCCCGGCCCGGGTCGGGCAGTCCCTGTGCCCGCAGCTCGGGAGCCAGCAGTGGAGTGACAAAAAAGATAAAGTTGGTGAATGATAAAGACCGTATTTTCCACGCTTTGGGTGCGGGACCAGATGATCTAGAAAATGAGCTGAAATGGATTCAGCCTCCGAGCCTGTTGTGAGAGCAGCTGATTCCCCCATTTCGGGCCAGATGGCTGCTGAACACAGATTTGCATTCATTTTCGCTTAATATCGTCCAAAATAGTGGGGCAGCTGCATTTGTTGTCAAAAAGGTTTAAAACCCCTTTTCTTTCTGGGGCAGGATCGTTACCTTATGTGATGGGCTTTATAGAACTTCTTTCCCCTCTTTAGTCAACAGTATCAGATTTAGAAGGATTTGTTTTTAAACCTTCTAATTTGGTAATCAGATTTAAATCGCCTTGGCGCGTGTAATCTGAATTAAAGATACTGTAAATGATTTTAAGCATGATACTTTCGTTAGCGCAAGGAAGGAGGCACCTCCAAGGCGGGCTGGGCATTTTAGGAAGTGTGCTACAAAAGGAGCATTGTTTCCTATTTTCAACTTCATCTTTCCTGAAAAGGCACTTTGCATATTCTGACAATAACGCTTGCCTGGCCGCTCGCCCTGTGTGAGCCCCCGAAGCAGCTAAACACGCAGAGACAAAGCAATTTCTCAACCCCACCCTACACCTATGGCCAACTTTATATTGCGTCGTCCCTCCACGGAGAGAGTGTTCCTTTCTCCACTCGGTCTGATGTGGGTGGAAAGCTCTGGGCTTATTAGGAATACAGAAATTTTCTTTTAATTTATCGTGAATAGTTTCCATACACTTTGATTTAAGGTTATTAACATTCTATAGACAGTGGCATCTTTAATATGTGGCGATCGCTTCTAAAGACTAATCTCATTACCCTCAAATAGTCATAAAATATGATTTTATTATACTTACGTATTTAATTAGACGGCCGGCACCGTAATGGATTTTGAGATGGGACTGGCGCAACAGCTTTGATAATTCACTTATCTTTGGCAATAGTCATTAACCCCCAACACCAGCAAAATAGATTGCTTTCCAACACATCTTTTTTCTCACCCCTTCCAAGAGGCGTGGGGGTCCCCAGATAACGTAAATCGGACTTCGATTCCCCCCCCCCATTAATTAAAATATTAACGTAGGCACACTGTCAGCTCATGGAAGAAGGGAGCGCTACCCCAGACCGGGCGGGGAAAAGGGTGCCCCGCGACACACTTGCACCCTGAAGCCTGTTTTGGTTTGGGTTTAATCGAAAGGGCCTGATTTCTGTCGGCAGGGAGGTGCGGGGACAGCTCCTGCTGGTCCCCTGGGTCTCCGCTCCGGCTCCTGCAGGCGTCCTTCGGGCGCGCAGGGCGCCTGGGTGCAGAGTCCCCGCCGCGGGAGCTCGGCCGCGCGGCCCACGCGTTGCGCGCGCCCTGCTGCGCTCCCGGTTCCTCGAGGCCAGGTCGGGGAGCCCGGAGGCCCCGGGGGGCAGGACCGCGCGCCTTCTGGCGAGGCTGGCGCCGGGGAGGTCGGGCCCCCGCGCGGGGCGCGCAGCCGGACCCCAGCCCCGGGGCGCCGCGGAGGCCGTGCGCGCTCGCCGTGCGCCCGGGGAGCCCGGGGCCGCCTTTGTCGCTCGCCGCGTTTAAGCGCAGGCCGGGCGTGGGGGTGGGGGACGGGGTGGGGGGGGGGGGTGGGGGGGTGCCCCGGTGGCCACGGGAGAGGCCGCCTCCGACGTGGGTCCGGAGCCCCGCACTCGGCGGCCTCGGCGGGGGGCAGAAAGCGCCGGCGCCGGGCGAGGCCCAGACGGGGGCAGCGCGGCCCCCCAGCCGCAGCCTGAGGTCTGCGCGCCCCGCCTTGGCGAGGGAGCCCTGCCCTCTCCACCGCCCCCCGTGCATCCATCCATGCGTGCGTCCGTGCGTCCGTCCATCCATCCATCCATCCATCCATCCATCCGTCCCCGGCAGCGGCAGCGGGTGGCTCGCCCCTGCAGCCCCTGCAGGTCCTCCAGCCCCTGCAGCCCCCTCCCCGCGGCCTGCCTGCCTCTTCCCACTTCTCCCTTTGGGCCGCCCCGGGGCGTTTGTTGCCTGCGTTTGGGGCAACTTTGGGGGCGCCTGGGCACTGTGCCCCCTCTGCGCCCCCGCCCCCCTGCCCGGGACAGTGTTCGGACCGCGTGGCTGTTCGGGGAGGAGGCGGGCGCGCGCGCACGGCTGTTTGTTTGGTGTCGGGGTTTATTTGGGGCGGGCGGGGGGCCCCCGGGCGGCGGCGGCGGCGGCGGCGGCGGGGCTCGCGGGGCTCGCGGGGCTCGGGCCGGCTCGCGGCGCCGTCAGGCAGTCAGTCGGCGAGCGCGGCGGCGGCGGCGGCGGCGGCGGCGGCGGCGGCGGCGAGGGGCGCGGCGAGGGGCGGCCGCTCCCATATATGGCGCAGGCGCCGCCCCCCGACGTCACCCTCTGACAGCGCCGCTCCCGGGGGCTCCGAGTTTTGGCTCCCGGGAAAGGGTCCATTCCTCGGGGAGAGAGGGCTGAGTTTCGTGCGCCTCCGTCCGCTGCGCGCGCCGCTCCGGGCCCCGCCGCGCCCCGCCTGCGCCCGGGACCGCGCCGCGGCGCTCAGTGCCCCGCTTATCTGTCTTTGGAGCAGGCGGGCCGCGCCAGACGCGGGCGATCCCGCAGTGCCCTGCAGCCGCGGCGCCGCCCGGCGAGGATGACACCACGTTGAGCGCCTGCAAACAACAACAACAACAAGCGCCTCCGCGGCCGCCGCGTCCCGCTCGCGCTCGCGCTCCGCAGCCGCCGCGCCGCCGCCGGGGCCGCCGGTGCCTGTGGCGCCTGCCCGGGACGCGCTGACGCCGGCGGCCGGCCGGACCGTGCCCGCGGGCGCCGAGCAGGGCGAGCGCGGCCAGGGCAGCCGCCTGCCGCCGAGCCCCGAGCGCCGCTGCTCGCCGGAGCGCGTTCGGCCCGGAGCCGCGGCCGCCGCCAGCAGGGTTCATGTTTGGGATCCAGGAGAACATTCCGCGCGGGGGGACGACCATGAAGGAGGAGCCGCTGGGCAGCGGCATGAACCCGGTGCGCTCGTGGATGCACACGGCGGGGGTGGTGGACGCCAACACGGCGGCGCAGAGGTACGTACCGGCCGCGCCCCGGCCCCGGCCCCGGCCCCGGCCCCGGTCCCCGCCGCCCCCGCCGCTCACCGGGCCGCGCTCTCTTCCCTCCGCAGCGGCGTGGGGCTGGCGCGGGCGCACTTCGAGAAGCAGCCGCCCTCCAACCTGCGCAAGTCCAATTTCTTCCACTTCGTGCTGGCGCTCTACGACAGGCAGGGGCAGCCGGTGGAGATCGAAAGGACCGCTTTTGTGGACTTTGTGGAGAAAGAGAAAGTAAGTGCACGCGCGCCGCCGCCGCCGCCGCCGCCGCCGCCGCCAGCGCTCCGGAGGCGGCCGCGGTGCCCCGGGCGCGCCCCTCTCCGCGGCGGGGACCGCGCGCCCCGCGCCCCCCTGCGCGCTCCCCCGCGCGCCCCCCCTCCCTGCGCGCCCCGCCACGCGCGGCCGCGGGCCGTGCAGCCTCCCCGCGCGCCCCCCCTCGGACCCGCGGACCCCCGGACCCACTCGCGGCGAGGAGGACGCCGCGGGCTTGCAGCGGGACACGGACACCGCCGCGCCGCCGCCCCCCGGGCCGGGAGCCCTGCCCTGCGCGCGCCAGGCCGCGGACGGCGCCGGACGCCGCGCGCACTAAAAATGCGATTATTTATCGTTGCTTTCAGGAGCCCAACAACGAGAAAACCAACAACGGCATCCACTACAAGCTCCAGTTGCTGTACAGCAACGGTAAGTGCCCGCCGCGCCGGCCCCTGCCTGCCCGGGCTCCCTCTCCTGTCCCCCCACCACCCCGGGCCGAGCCGAGCCCGGCCGAGCCAAAGGACGTAAAGATTTTGAGATTAAAATGACACGGATGTAAACACGAAATCTTCTCATGGCATAGAAGGAAAAACAAAACATAAACGATCGATAAGTCGATGGCACTTCACATGATTAAGCGGTGGGGCTCGGAGCAGGAAAGTAAAAAGGGGGGGATCGATAGAGGCTTCAGCAGAGCATCACTTTTAAGTGACTTTTTTTTTTTCAGTTTTGCAAATTAATGTTAATTATCGAGATGGGGGTGGGGAGCTCCATAAACGGAGCGGAACTGAAGTTCTCCTCCTGCCTAACCTTCCCCCCTCCCCACACACCCCCAGTTTTTTGTTGTTGTTGTTGTGGTTGTTGTTGTTTTTAAAATCCTCGAGAGGCGCGTTAGGAAGAGTGCAAACTCTCACTCGTGGGGTGCTTTCTTGTTTTCTAAAAATAAAGGACCCCATGGGCCCACTGGTGTGGCAACCGGGCCTGCCCTCAGTCTGGCAAATTCGTTGCACCCTTCAGTGCAGACCCTGGGAGTCCTAAGAAAAGAAACCCAGAGAAGGAGAAGTGGTTGGGGGCTCTCTTTTCTTTGCCTTTGAAAAAGGGCATGCCTTAAGTTTTGCTGCATCACCGCCGGCAGCAGTCCTGAGTTACCGACTTCCTGTGCCCCAGGTGCCCTCGCTAAAATCCTGATGAGAATTTGTCCCTGTTTTTTTTTTTTTCTTTTTTTTTTTTTTTTGCAGGAGTCAGAACGGAGCAGGATCTGTATGTACGCCTCATAGATTCCATGACCAAACAGGTGAGAAAGTTTAAGCCTCTGCACTAGTTCGCACTGCTCAGCTGGGTTGTCTTGGGGTGGACATGAGGCCAGTGACAAATGGATCTCGTGAAGTTGCTTTCCATTTAGTTTCCTTGACATACTAATGAGAATTCCATATTTATTGGAATAAATGATGCGATTGGTAAAACAGTTTATGTTGTCGTTAGACTGGGACATCTATGCTTTCATTAGATGGCGTGTGATTGGGATAAAATTCTGTCTTAATTAGCTATGATAATGAATGTTGGACAGAAAAATTTCAGGAGGCTTCTCCTCTCGTATATTTCTTAAATGTTTCTCTTCTCTGCTTGGAATCATTTCATTGATTTTTTTTCCCCCCTATAACAAAGGCAACTAACTCCCTCCCAAAGCCCATTGAGTTTGGCTTGATTAGTTCATTTTTTTCTCCTTTCCAGTGTGATGGTCTAGTAACGCGAGACGTTGATTTGGATTTAAAAGTGAAATGTGTTGGGGTGAAAAGTCACCTTGTTCTCCGCTAGAGCGTCTTCACCTCTCAGCCTCCCCTCTCCATAATTCAAACTCCCAGCTCCAGAGGTCACCCACACCCGTCCATTGCTCTGGGAGCAGCTTCTGCCCCCTATCCCACCCTCTGTCATACCTTGTAAATAACATAATTACAAGCAGTTCCTTATTAAATTATTTAACCTGTCTTGGTCAACTTTTCCGATGATAACCATTGGCTATCAGTAATGTGATTAAGTGCAGAAAAAGCGCTTCATTGCTTTTTGACGTTGTGCAGTCTCTGGCTGGTTTTGGGCAGGGTGGTGTGTTGTCGTGCAGTCCTTGTCGAGACTATTCCCCCCACCCCCCCATTTTCTTAAAATAGTATTGGGGGAGGGGAAAGTTCAAGGCGAACATTAAACCCTCTCCGCACAGATTGATTTAAAATGTACTTCCAAGGTGGGCTTCAGGCTTAGAAATGAAAGCAGCGCCTTCATTTTTGATGCTAACTTTAAGAATTGTGAGCCAAGTGAGAAGGAACTCCTTGGAGCTTCCTGCAGCCCAGCACGCTTGCTTGCCTGCCTCCCACTCTCTGCACAGCAATTAGTTTTTGGATTTTACTTCCCCTTTAAAAAGTTGGTCCTTCCCTGGGCAACAAGCGAGTGGGGTTTTAATGTCTGCAGTGTAAAAGCGTGGTTTTCTCTCAGAGTAAAACAGATCTTACAGGTAAACGACCGTGTTTCTGACAAAGACGGAGGCAGCATGCCCTTCGGTAATTATTCCGCTCGGATCCAGAGAAGCCTCTGGATCTAGGGCTGCTGGTTGGCAGGGCGCTTTTATTTCCTTTGTATATAAGGGCTAAATGTTGTCGGAAACCGCAGTGGTCTAATTAAGAGGTTGATGTAGGCAGCGCTAAGTTTCTCTGTTGTTGCTTGGAGGAGGAGGAGGCTTCGTTTTAAGTGTACTCTTATTGTTCGTTTAGCCTTGTACCTTTGCAACATAAACAGTGCTGAAAATAAAGGCATTTAATCTCCTCTCACTGACGGGGATGTGGGGGGGGGGGGGAGGAAAGAAATAGCCCAGTAACTGATCAAAGAGTCAATGGCGCTGAACCGACAGTTTATGGATTTCTGTTTGTGCTACAAAATAAAAAATAAATCAAATATAAATACGGGGATCCATCGTCGGTCGAGCCGAGCTCCCAGAAGTGCTGGTGTCCGCCCGGGCCCAGCGCCCTGCAGCCCCAGGCGGCCCGCGGGCCTGCGGCGACACCCATCACTTCTTCGGTTCCCAGCAGATCGGGAGGGAGTCTGGGGCGGAGGGGCTCGCGGGGACCGGGGCCCTCTTCCCAGAGGGCAGCCCCGGGCTTTCTGGAGAAAGGGCTTTGTCCGCCTGCAAGTAGGGGAAAGTGTTAGAAGTGCCCGAGGAGATTGGAAGTCATTTCCAGATAATTTTCGGTGGGGGGAGGGACCTGGAGAGGGGACTCCCCTCCCCCTTCCGTGGAATTTTTCTGCCGGGAACTTGCGGCCCCCGCCCCCCACCCCTCTCCCAGTGACCTTTCCCCCCACCCCTTTTCTCCTTTCGCGCGGCCGGCGGTGGGGCTGGCGCAGGCGGCCGAGCGGGCGCCCCCGGCCCCCGGCCAGGCTTCCCGGCGGCGGAGCCGGGCTGAGCGCGGTCGTGAGCGCACCTAGGGCTTCGCACCATCTGGCGGAGCCTCTGCTCAAAACCCACCCGAGCGTGTGCGCAGACACTGCCTTTTTACCCGAGAAAAATCATTGTTAGCAGTTTCAAAATAAACACCAGATTGGCCATTAGCACTTTCTTCCCAAATATCATCCGGCGGGGAGCACGTGGCCGCGCGGGCCTGGGCGCCCCGGGGCCCCGAGCCCTCCCGCCGGCGCCTGGGCGGCCACGTGCGGCTGCTGCTGCTGCTGCTGCTGCTGCTGCTGCTCCCCGGCCCCGGGCCTCGGGCCTCGGGCCGCCTTCAGAGCCCGGCCGCCCGGGGCCTGGCAGGGCGGGCCGGCAGCTCGCGCGGCGCCGGGTCGGGCGGCCGGCCGCGGGCACCTGGCCTGGGAAGGAAGGCGGCCGGGGCGCGCGGGCCTCTGCACCAGCCCGGGCGGCTCCTCCCCGCTTCTGCAGGCGCAGCGCCTTCTGGTCGGCCGTTTGCAACACGCAGATTGGAACTCCTCGGAGACAATGGCCCAAGGACGCGCGGCCCGGCAGCCCCGAGCCCCTTCGTTTCCTGCGCCCCGGCCCGGGCCTCCTCGTCCCCCAGCCCTGCCCCAGCTGGACCCAGCGTGGCCGGCACCCTCTCCACCCCGAGGCCCCGTGCTGGCCCGGTGGGCGCCCGGCACCGGAGGCCGCCTCGGCCTGGCCGGGCTGCGGCGTGGCTCTGCCGGGAGGGTGGCCTGGCTGGGCCGGGCCGGGCCGCCTCCCCTCGCCCCGCCGTGCACCTGCCGCCCGCCAGACCCTCAGCGCCCGGGGCGACTGGGCGCCAGAGCTGCGGGCGCCGCGTAACCCCCGCCTCTGCTTGTCCCCCCCGCGCAGGCCATCGTGTACGAGGGCCAGGACAAGAACCCGGAGATGTGTCGCGTGCTGCTGACCCACGAGATAATGTGCAGGTGAGCAGCGGGCACGGGCAGCGGGGGCGCGGGTGGCCTCGGCGCCAGCTGCGTCTACAAAGGACGCTGCATCCAGGCGCCACCACCCCGCCCAACTTCGGGCAGGGCATCGATTGAAATGTAATCGGCCCCGAGTCTGCGCGCGCCTGGGCCACCGAGGAGCCCGCTCTCATTTCCCCCCAGTGAAGACGACCAAGGCGACCGGCTGCTCAGCAGAGCGGATTAATATGTTGGCCGTGTCGCGGCAGTGTAGTCAAAAAATGAAAACAGGTCCCGGGTGATGCCTCCGTGTCCGATGCCGGAGGAGTCAGAGATCACTCGGAAATCATTTTACTACTTCCTTCTCAAGCACTCGCATCCTGAGCTATACAATTGTCTGTTATTGATAAAAAAAGGAAACTCTTTGTACTTATTATAGAGCTCGCGTATGTGAGAATTGGATTGTGCTTCTGTCAGTTAACCTCTTCCCCAGAGCAGCGATGCATCGTTCATATTGTTGTTAGATTGTGTGCGCGTTACTTGAGATCTCTGTCAGAAGAGCAATTTCCCACCTGTTTTTTTTCTAACTACCACAAGAGTTTCACCCCTACATGGCAAATAAAAATGCATCATTGACTTTGTATGTGCGGCATGTGAAATATAGTTGCAAGGAATAAGGACCTGCTTTGCAGGCTTCCAGGCTACAGTAGCAGGCCGCAGACTCTGAGGGGCATACTCTGCCTGGCTACGATGCCTATTGCCTAAATGCCATTTCTGAGCAGACATATTGTTACAGCACTAATATACAAAAGCTGACTTTTTCTCATATCAGGTAATAAATATAAATTACAACCAATAAAGTGGAATTTCTTTATTATCCACTTCTGCATGTACTGCAATTAACATAGAAAGCGCACAGATGTGATTTAAGCTCTAAGTGGAAGACTGTAGACTTTCTTTAATCACTTTAGCTGTCAGCTTTAAAAGGCTTTATATACTTTGCCTACCATATGGTGTTAATTTAGCTAATTTAGACATGTAACCATTATACAAGTATGCTTTTTTAAAATGCAAGAAGCATAACATTTTTGTTTCATTTCTGCTTTAATTAAAGTTTCAATAACGGAGGTAAGGTAGGCTTAAGAAGGAACAATAGAAGTTTCTGATAGATTGATGCATGCTTTTGTGGTTATAATTAATAAATGCCCAAAAGAAATATTGGTTGAAGGTGGCATCTTGCATCTTTTCCAGAAATAACAGCTTGACAATTAGAGGTAAACAAAAGCCGGAGCTGTGAAAAGTTACTCCCAAGCCTCCTGCCTCCCCTTCTCCTCAGTTCATTGCAAAGACAAACACCGACAACATGCTTTCCATATTTTAGCATCAGAATTTATATAGTAGCTCCATCACCCTCCTAGGGTAACAGATATGTTCAACTTTGCTCCTTCCGGCAGAAACTTGCATCATAAGTTTAGCCGCAGAGCACATGAACTCACTGGGTTTAAATTTGCCAAAGTGCTGTGGTAGGAGAACTTGTTTTCTCGACTCCAACCGCTCTAGTGTCAGACTTCAAAAAAAAAAAAAAAAAAAGAAAAAAAAAAGAAACCCTACAAGTCGGGCATAAAAGGACGCAATGCATATTAAAACCACTGTTTACAATTACTCCACAGCCGGTGCTGTGACAAGAAAAGTTGTGGCAACAGAAACGAGACGCCCTCAGACCCTGTAATCATTGACAGGTAAGGATGACTTCTTTATTTCTCAAAACAAACCGCAGCAACAACCAGACCCTTTGCTTTGCTTGGTTTCCAGTCGCTGCTCCGTATTTTTGAGTCTGGTGTGGAGCTCATCTTGTGCGTTGCACCATTTGTTGTCCGCGTGTGTTATCATGCACAGGTGGGTTGACTTGGAAACCTGGTGGCTCGCTCTGTGGGGATTCAGTAATTGCTTGCGAGTTGTCAAGGGAAGCGGTTTCATCTGCCACTGCTCTCACTGTGAGGAGCACTTTATGCCTAGAGAGTTTCTGGCTTTAAACCCAGAGATATGTCATAAAATGCTTTTTGCTAATTTGTTAACAAGTATTTCATTTTTGCATTATTTTTATCTCGGATGATAGCTGAAGTTGAGGCTCGGGTGGTGTGACTGTTGTGATTGTTGCCCAGTGTTAGAATGAATTTAATCTGCTCTCAATTAGTTGCAAAATGTCTCCTAATTTTTTTCCAATTGTGGCTGTCGTTTTATGTCAAGTAGCAAATATGTAACTAACAAACCAAAGTTGTTATAATTGAAACTAATTACACATGCTGGTTACATTTTCCAACATTAATTTCCATAACTAGATTAGCTGTATGCATTCTTTACATTTGCTGCTCTTCATCTTGCTATTTATCATATTCCTTGGGCAATGTTGCATCCTTTTAAGATACTAATCATTAGTCCTAATAGTGCTAATGTGCATTTGGCATTGCTTTAGTTGAAACAACAAAAACACTTCCTTCCACCCTCCTCTTCGAACACTCACCCAGCTCGGTGGCTTTCGGTGACCTGGAGGAGAAGGAGGGATTCTTTCTTTCCAACAATGGGGAACAGCAAAAGGCCCAGTGTGTGATTGACTGCAGATTTTGCAATTGGTACCCAAATCGAATAAATGTTAGGCGTGTACATATGACACCAGTTTTGTGAAGCAGAGGTTTAGACTGTTTTGAAGAGGGGTTGAATTTCAGCAGCTTTCATTACAAAGTTATCTTTTGATCGTGAACTTTGCTGTCCAGTGTCTGAAAAATTAAACCCGGAAAACTCTATGAGTTAAGCCTAAAGAAATATGCGCCACCAGTGGAGAGCAATGCTAATGTTTAACTAGCTGGAATAGCTGTTTGCTTAGTGGAGAATGTTCGGTATCTGACAGAAGGGACAGCTCTCTTATTAGTAATCAAATAGGGCTGACCAGTTGTGGCCGTCACTCAGGCAATTGAGAACAAGTTCAACACTTTATAGAACTCCCAACTACAAAAATCAATATCATTATATTTGTCTTCAGTGTTGTGGCTATGGAAATCATACAGCCGTGGATCGTCGTCTTGTAACTGAATTTATTTTATTTTATTTTTGATTGGCTAAAAGTGTTTGAGCAGCTCTTGGAATCTTGTCTGAGTGTGAGGTGCTGGAGGGGGCAGTGCATGTTTGCTTGTGATACAGGATCGTGAAGTGTGTCCTCTTTTGAGTTGTCTTCAGTTTGTGATGTTGGTACATTCTGAAAAAGATGACTTGTTTTTAAATTGTGAGGTTTTCAGCATGGCACAGTAATGGAGTGGTCCTGCTGGTTCAACTGACATCTCGGAGGCTGTGTTTTCCTTTCAAAACCATTTTGGGTTTTTGCAACGCTCCATCCTTTATCGACTATTGATACCGAATAACTTTTAATACTCAGTTTTAGCCGCACAATGGGAAATACCTTCCCTTGATATGCAGAAATGTGCTCTTTAATTCATGTCTGAATGCTCTCTCATGTTTGGTTAATTAAAGTGTTTGCTAAGATTACTGATACCTTTCTAATCTAAGGAAGAAAAGTGTGTGATCATTTGATATTCTAGAAGCATGAGGGGAGGGGAAAAATGTAAAAACATTTGGTTAATGGGTTTACCAAGTTTATTTGAATAAGGAGGATTGCAGCTCCATTTACGCCTGGCGTAAATGCTTTGGAGGTCTTAATTATTGATGAAAAATCTGCTCTGCTTCTAAATTCAAAGATATGACAATTTTATAGGAATTTTAATCACCTTCCATGTTAGGGATTTTAAGGTGAGGACAGTTTCTTATGCAGTGACAAATAGAATGTACATTTTTAGCATCTTAAGAGAGCTGTCACTTATGGTGAGTAAATACTCTTTGCATTTTGCTGCTTGGTGTAAATCCTTGTGAAATGGTTGCCGTATTGGCTCGATCTCCAGTTTAAGGCATATTTCGAGAGGCAGAATGAAGAATCTCGTGTTCACTGGGGCAAGTTGTGTTAATCAGAGAGAGACAGACACCTACCTACAGGAGGGCAGTATCTTTAGAGAGAGGCAGTCTTCGGCCACCGAGACGTGTTTCAGTTTTGTAACGATACTCCTTTCGGTGGGGTGCGCGTTGCCTCCTAAAATTAGTTGCTTATGTTGAGTTTCTAGCCTGCCTCCCCTCCTGAGTATTGCAGGATAAAATATCCCATCAGATGGGTGAGTCAGTCTACAGGTCCCCATCAGCAGTGTCATCACTTGGTTAGTTGGCTTAAAAAAGAATTATATACAATGTGCTTCGCCAGCTCCTTGTGGCCTTTGGATACATTTAGCAGGTTCTGACCAGATAAGGCATATTTGTCCTGAGGATATAAACCAATAATTCCAACCTGAATTGAGATCAATGGGCCCACATTTGTTCTAACCCGCACCGAGCCTCTTCCGGCACGCCGAGGCTGCTTTTTCTGTGTTATGAGAACAGAGGAGTAAGCTTCCCGCTCTGGCAGGGAAATCACATTCTGTAGACTCCGATGCCTTAGATCAATTAATTACACAATTTAGCACTATCTTCCCGAAGCACTAAATACTCGTGAACGGCACGGAAGACCCTCCCGAGTCAAAAAAGAGGGGGAAAAGTGAGGCTATTCCGCCTTACCAAACCCTTTTAATTTATTGCGGGGGCTTCACTTGCGTTAACTGTTTTCTTCCTCATAAAACAATGCCAGAGAAACCATTTTTTATAGCTCCACAAATATAATTACACTGGAGTTTATGTAAGATAACGTAACAACTTGGAGGGCGAAGGAAGAAGGGGGAACGCAGCGCAGCGAAGTAGGAAGCGTGGTCAGGAAAGAGGCCCTACGGGAGAGAGCGTCTACGGGACATCGCGGTGACCCTTGGAGAGCCAGATGCAGGCAGGGCACAGGCATGTGCGCGCCCGCGTGTGCACGCCCAGGCACACGCACCCACACGTATGTGTCCGTGTGTGCACATGTGCGTATGTCTGCCTGATTTTTCTACGGTATTCCTGAAAAGGACGGGAGTATCGTTTTCCTCATGGAATAATGTTTTCTGGGAAAACACAAAAGCAGATGGTCTTCATTAGGAACACCCATTGTCCACATATCCCAACTATGAACAGATAAATCTCTCTTGTTTCACCCGTACATTCCAAGGGCTGTAAATGATTACAGGATGTCGGTGTAGCTGCTAAACCAAAACCACACTTTGGCTCTCGTCCTCCTCCCGTGCCATCCTCAGGCCTTCTGGAAATGCCCGGGAAGGCACACGCTCTTCCCTCCCTCCCTCGCTTGGCCCGAGCGGCCCGGAGGTGCGCGGTCCAACTGTTGCAACCTGCAGCGCGGCCGGAGCCGGGCGCGGTGACCGTCCCCACGGGCCGGGTCGCGCACCGTGTGCTCGCGCGGCGCCGGGAGCGTGCTCGGCGGGGCGGTTCCAGATGGCACCGTCTCAGGCGTCCTGCTCGCTGGCACCTCGGCGGCAGCCAGTGCCCCCTCCCCAGTAAATCTGGCAGTGGTCTATAGAGTTTGGGAGACTTATCATTCCGAGTCTGTCCTACTTTCCTGTCTGGAAGCCAGACATCTGTTTATCCCATTTTCTTTCATACAGAGTTTGGAATAGCTTTAGTTTGGGGGGGGGGGGGAAGTTTTGTCATATTTAACAGCTGTTACAAAATTTCAACCCTGTGGGCTCTGAAAATACTTTTCAGCTGACCTCAGATTTTTATACATAATTGACATGGGGTTGTAGAAAAATATTATTTACTTAACCTTTCATTGTCTGCGATTTCACATTGTCCTGAGTCAGATGTTCGAACTACCAACAATTTTAACTCGGACACCCCCCACCCCTCCCCGCCCCGGCCCCTCCAGAGCCTGGCTTTGATTCATTTACGCGTTTTAAGTTTACACCTTTAAAGTGATTGCAGGACGGTAGCTGAGGACCGATTGGAGATTTTCTTTCTTTTTTTTTTTTTTTTTCTTTTTCTTTCTTTCTTTCTTTCTTTTTTTTTTTTTTTAGTCAACAGTGTTTCCTTTCACTTCCTGTCACAAAGGTCAAAGAGAGCCGACCTTTGCTGGCAGTCCCCCTCGCTGAATTATTCATGGCATTGACTTTTTGTCAGCACACACAGTTGTGCTCTGGGACATTTTATTCATTTACCTCATTTAAAGCGCCTTTCTGCACCTGTTCAAGTATTAATATCATGTAATTTGGGCCTAATGCCGATTTTGCTGAACACTCATTATATTTTTTATTAGCTATATTTCCAAACGATTATGTATGATTATTACCAAGCCTTACAAACAGCACCGGGCTATTCCCCAGCCCCTTACATCTTCTTGTCAGGTTGTTTTCAGAAGCGGGGAGGATAAACATTTGACCAGTCCCACTGTTTTTATTCCTACTCCATCTCCAAGCAGAGAACTTAAAGCTTCCTCCCTCATGGCTTTGCACGAGCGTGATTAAATCCAACTCCGAGGGAGCTGTACAAATGCCAGCATTTATAAGGTCAACGCTTTTGTTAAAAATGCTATGTAAATGAGGATCTGCAAAAAGGGACATTAAATAAAATTAAATTCATTGTCTTCTTTAATGTCATTTACATTTTGGCTAAGCCCTGGCCTGTCAAGGAGGATTTTAAAAATAATTTTAATTACACATCATTTAGGGATCCAGGGTTTTCTATTCAGTAGCATTTGGATAACCTGCAAAACGGAGACTGTTTATTAACTTCTTAAACGACAACGTGTCATTTCATCTGCATAACGCGATGAAAACAGTACAGTTTGGTGTTAATTTTTCCTTCTCGGTTTTCTTAAGGATGTGACTATAATTATCCGCGAATAGGCCTGGGGGTCCTGGAGGCCTTCTCTCGGTGCTGGCTGTGTGTGTCTGGTTCAGGGTCTGTTTGATGCCCTGGGACTCAAGTGAAGGGCAGATAGTGGCTGGAAATTTGGCAATCCGAGGGCGCACTTTGGATGAATGGATGTGGCTACAAAGACTCCGATTTTGCCTGGCACCGGCCCCATCTGGCTTCGGCACACTCAGGTGTGAATGGCTGTTTTATGCCCTGGCACGCCGGTGGGGAGAGGCAAAAAGTTCACCACGCTCATTCATCCTTTCAGCATTTTTTTTTTTCATAAACTTCTGAAAATAAACAGGGGAGGAAGCACTGCATTACCGAGTCACAATGACATGCTTTCACTTAAATAGGGAGACACCAGAAACAGATCCCACTTTGTATGTTTTCCTCCCTGGAAGCCCCGGGATTAGCGAGTCTCCGTCATCCAGGCGAGGCCTGTGTGCTCCCCAGCCCCCCGCGTGCCACAGCGAGGGCAGTCGCCCGCCACCCCCAGGCCCCAGCGCCTGCGTCCCTGCGCCAGGCCGAGGAGGCCTGCGGAGATTTATGGCCGCCTGGCCTGGGTAAGGACTCCATGGCCACGCCAGGCGAAGGCCGGGTTTTAAAACAAGCCACACGGCCGTAATGACTTCCGCAACACTCTCAGACAACTCTGATTCTCGTCCGCTTCTGCAAGGGAGAAGCCTCCTGGCCGCCACCGCCGCCGCCGCCGTAGCAGGAGCCGGGGCAGCAGGCCGGGCATGAAAATGCGGGGGGCGGCGGGAGGGGCTGAGGCAGGGCTGTCAGAAGCTATACTCCGGGAGGTACGTTGACGCAAGCCATCCCGGCCTCTGCGGCAGCCTTATCAGGTGAAAAGCAAAGATATTGCCAGTGCCTGTAATTGTGTTAGGATGGCTTGGATGAATTGGATTACCTTATGGAAAGCCGTCCAAAGTCGGGGTTCTGCTACGCATGCTTACAGGAAGCGAATAATTACTCTCTGTGCACCAGGAGATAATTGGGGCTGGCCAGAGGCCTTCTCGTGCCGCCGAAGAAAGCAGGCGGAGCTGGCCTCGTCAGAGCGTTTAGGAGGCGAACGGGAGGAGCCGGTGGTCCTCGCTGCCTCGCGGTGCCGCGCCGGCCTGTGATTTCGGGGACTTTCCAGCGGCGCTGAATAATTGATCAGATCTCGAACTGACGGTGGCATCGGGAGGCACGTTGGAGGAGACGAAACTCCCACGCTCTAATGATGGAAACGGTCGTTGGCGACAGGAAGTGATTGACAAGTGGGGGTCCGGGGGGGGGAGAACTCCGGGAGCTCAGGCTGGACTTGGCACGGCTTCGGGAGCTCACACTCCAGAAAATGAAAACCATGCCCTCCGCTCGCCCGCCAGAACACAAGCTCCTCTTGTTTGTTTATCTTCGTAGCAAATCTCCCAAAAATGTTTGTGGTCGAGAGTCCACATAATGAGACATTATGCCGGTGTTATTAATGCTCCCAAATAAAAATATGGCCGTAATTGAGAAAAATAAGCAGAGGAATTTTACGTGCTAAGGGTTTCTTGGGCTGTATTTTATAAGCTGCTCAGCCTTCGGGGGCGACTAGGGTTCGTTAAATCGTAGAGGCTCGAGGAGGGCCTGTTTGCCAAACTATTTATTCAGAAAACAGCCCGCTATCTCTCCACGTAAGAAATGCTGTAAATGTGCAGCCAATCCGAGGAGGAGCACGGCGGGGGCTGGTGCTGGGAGACTCTGACTTTGCTTGGTTTCGAGTCCCTCATTTCCCTTTCCCTTTCAAAACAAAACACATGAAAAATATCCCTGTAATTCCTTCGCTGGAAGTTGCTCAGCTAGAAAATGCTCAAAATGCACGCGGGCGGCGGGGCCGCAGTGGATGGAGCGCGGCCCGGGGAGGGCAGCGGCGCTTCCCCAGTAATTCGCTAGGAAATGAGTTTAACATGTGCGGAAAGGAAGGGCCCGAGTTTGTGTTGTGGTAGGACACAGAGCCCAGGCCCCGCTGACGGAAGGAGTCGGCTCCAGCTTGTCTCTGCTGGGTGTGGAGGGGAGCCGCTGCACATCTGGGGAGGAGGCCGCTCGCCCAGACAGGCAGCTCCAGCCTCGCCCCTGCCTCCGCCCCCCCTCCCCTCCCCCTCCTCCTCCTCCCTCCTCCCTCCGCTCTCCCCCGCCCCCTCCCTCCTCCCTCATTGCCTATATTTTTCCTTCTCCCTCTCTCCCAGCAGAAAGCAGCTGGGGGCAGGGTGCCGTGTTCACACCAGACAAAACTTGGGCCCCGTGTGGGGCCCTGGAGACGTTTGCCCTTGGGATGAGGCCTTCCCACAGGGGGAAAGACCAGCCTCCACCCGCGGCCCACCGACCCCGCAAGGGCTCCGGCAGCCTTCTCCTGCAGTTTTCACTGAGACGGGAGCCTTCGCAGAAATGGCCCAGCTGGATGCTCTGGGGTCCCTGAAAATTGGGTCTGGAGGCCCCCCCCCAAGCTATGGGGCCGTCCGCCGGTGACCTCTGTACCCCACTGGCCTGGGACTCGATGACGGGCACGGGCCGGGCAGCATGTCCTTGTGGGGTGTGCGTGTGGTGGCGGGACGGTCGGGTCACCCCGACCCGGGTGGGGGGACGGGGCCTGCACAGAGGGTCCGCGAGGGAAGGCTGCCCCCTGTTATTTTCAGTAACGCCCAACAAAACCAACTGGCGTTGAGGAGGGGTCAGGGATGCTTCTCCCCAGGCCTGTTGAGGACGGCGTCCTCCCTGAGAATCAATCCCCTAGCTTATCTAAGACCTTTGGTGCCAGGGGGCGTGGTCTGCAGGTAACCTAAATCCCGTTCCCACCAGTTTGCACAGATGTCCTTCCCAAGCTGTCAGGGCTCAGAATCACAGAAGCTTCCCGCCCTGGAAATGACATCCCGTGGCCAGGAGGACACAAACCGAGGCCGGGGAGTAGGTGGTCACGGAGCAGGGCCACTGAATGCACCCCTGCACGGCCGACGAACCACCCCAACTCGGCATTTCCTTCCATTTGATACAGATTGCAAGGAGGCCTGAGACTGCTTTTTAGAAAAGTTAATAGTTTTTTTTTTTTTGGAAGTAAGCTCTAGGCCCAACGTGGGGCTTGAACTCATAACCCTGAGATCAGGAGTCCCATGCTCTACCGACTGAGCCAGCCAGGCGCCCCCAGACTGTAATTTTCAGAGCAGTTGGAGGTTTATAGAAACAGGAGGGAATGCAAAGTCCCCGTTATTCCCTTTTGGTAACATCTTGTGTTGGTGAGGCGCATGGTCATAGCTGATGAGCCAACCTCCATGCCTTGTAGGGAAACGGAAGCCCATAGTTTCTCCTAAGGTTCGCTCAGGGTGTTGCACATCCCAAAGGTTTTCACAAACGTGTAATGTCACGTATTCCCTGTGATAATATCCTGCAGAGTAGTTTCCGCTGTCCTGATCGTCCTCTGTGCTGCACCCCTGTGCGCCTCCTTACAGCCCCTGGCAAATGCTCATCTTCGCACGGTCTCCGTACTTTTGCCTTTTCCAGGACGTCCTGTAGTTGGAATCATACAGAACATAGCCTTTCCAGATTAGTTTCTCTCACTTACAGGTACACATTTAAGGTTCTTCTGTGTATTATTGTGGCTTCCTGGCCACAGATGATACTTTTCGAATTTCTTTTTTTTTTTTTTCCTTCTTAAAAGTTTCTGGGTGATAGTTTCCCTTTCTTTTAATGTTTTTGTGTGTTTACAATAAGCTCCTTTACTCGTGAGCTTGTCACAGCACATAGCGTTTGGGTATTTGGATGTTTGTGGGTTTCTCATAGCTTTTAGAAGTTTACACATTCCACCCCATTTTTTTTAAATTTTATTTTAAGCAGTTGGCTCCTTTGCAAAGAAATGCACACCGTTTACCAAGAATTTATTTCAGTGGTACGACTCCATTTTGCTTATTATTAGGCTTTTTTTTTTTCTCCCCCAAGTAATACTTCTTTGGGATATTGAAATAGCACAGGCCATAAAAGGAGAATGATTAAATTATTGGAAGGCAAGTATGCTACAGTGTGGCATAAACATGGAACGAGTCCAGCATTCAGCGTAGTTGTTGGCTTTTTTGGTTTAATAAATTAAACTACAAATTTTCCTAATTGCCAAACAAAATGTTAGGCCAGCTTTAGCCATTGCTGACAGTGAAACACAGCATAAAACCTGCTGAGAGTTATATGTGGTATTTAATACGAGACAGAGCAACGAAAGGGTTTTATGGCTAAGTATGAATTCACACCCAGAGCATTTGTTTCACATTAGGAGAGGTTTGTAAATCAGATCAGTGTGCCGGGGTGGGGTGGTCCCCGGCAGCCTCTCTCCTGTCTCTCCGGCCTGATATTTGGTTATTGGAATCGCTGCCAAAGGGAGCTCCCCCGTCCATTTCCATTTTCTCAATGAAGCGATTCGTCCTCTGACATCAGGAAGATTGGGTCAGGAAATAAGTGGGGGATTGGATTAGACGTGATGCTCATCCCCACCGTCCGAGGTCATCGGCCTGATCCGGCCACCGGGCAGCAGCCATCAGTTACCGAGATGCAGGCTGCCCATCGGTCCTTGGCCGGCGGGGACCCCAGGGAAGGTGAGAAGGATCTGGGAAAGTGCTTTCAGGGGAAAAAATGGCAATAACTATCATTTATTAAATTTGACAAGCAGGTTCTAAATATAACAGCCCTTTTCCCAAAGATCATTACTTTGAACAAATAAATGAGCTATGCAAGTTAATAAACGTCCAGGTCCCCCGTCCAGAGGTGTGCCTTTGTGCAGCTCAAAAATAGACCCTGCTCTCTCCCGCTGCCCTGACCAACGGCCGATCCTCTCCCGATTCTGCCGGTCCCCCAAAGCTTTTGTGTTGGACTTTGCGCCGAGTGTGGCGAGCCCAGGCCAGTCCGGGGAAAAAAGCTTCTTTGCGGTAAAAATAAACTTGCCTCGGTTCAGAATAACGTGACACGTAGCTACGCCTTCTCGTTCTGCAAAGGCCCCCTCTCGCCCATGATGGTGACTCGAGCAAGGTCCACGAGTACGTTTAACTTTAAGAAAAAAACCGAGTTGGCTGTTACAAGTCCCGTGGTCAGAAGCGCATTTGCCGGGGTAGGGGTGTTTGTCATGGCAAGTGACTGCTGCTTATGCTCCCTAAGACCCCATTATAATTATCCCCAGCAATTAGAGCATCCAGAAGCCCCTTCCAGCCCCAAACACATTTGTTCCCATTTATTAGACTGTGAGCAGTAACTAATTTACATTGTTTCAGAGTTGTGTGTTATGGTAATTTATTGCGTGTGCTGGGGGTCAAACAGAGTTGACCAGTCGGCAGGGCAGCCCCTCGCAGGGCGAGGACGGAGGTCCAGCGACGCGAAGGCAGCGAAGCCAGGGCCACGTGATTTGAAACCTGCTACGGTCTTTTTAATCATGTTTTGATTTATTCCCTGTTACATTACTTGCTTTACTCTTGTTCCCTTTCTGTTTTTTAACAAATCAGAGCCGGCAGCAGGATTTTCTTTTTCTCCTTTCTCCTTTCTTCTTCTTCTTCTTTTTTTTTTTTTCTTTTTCCGAAGGAAATGGAAGCGATATCTTCTAACGAGTGGAAACTTTTACTAATGCCCTGAATAAAATATTTGTCAGCGGCCTCCACTAAACGTAAAAGCACTCCGCAGAGGAAACAATGCCGTAACTGTTCCCTTCTCATCATAGCAGGTTTCGTTATCAAGTCGAGGAAAAAGGCTTGTTTAGGCGAAAATAATGATCATAAATAGAGCTGTATGGTGGGGCTCGGAGGAAGTGGTGACAGTGTCTGCTATCAAGACCAGCAATTGCAAGGAAATATGAGTGTTCTGATCCAGGGAAGCAGTAATTATCTTTTTGTGAAGAATGTACAATGATGTCGGATGATGAATTGATCGCAGATTGGAAGCGTGGTTTAACTGTCATGTACAGAGATAAGAGGGAGCCCCGGGATTGCTCATCGCTTCTGCTAGTTCACAGCCAGCCAGTTTATTAGCACAAATCCCAAATGTTTAGTAAACTCATTAGGTTCCATCTAATGCTAATTTATCATCATAGATGGAACCCTAGCAGTGGAAGCCGGAGGACTGTACCGAATCCACATGATTTACGGAGCTTTCTGATCAATCACGTCCTTTGCACTGGCCATTTTTCTTCAAATGCTTTAAACGGGCCTGAGTGATCCATAGGATTAGGCCATGGCAATCGGTTAGGGTTCTCCGGAGTTATCTTTCCTGTGATGGTTATCTGAAAGGTTAAGAAATCCTATACAGTCTGACGTGGGGAGAGCTTGGGTTTTGGATTGCGGCACCATCTCCCTCCCACCTGCCTCCCCTCCCCCCTCCGGCCCCCCCCCTCCCCGTCCTCCCTTTCCCTTTTACAATCCAGTCACAGAGTCGAATTCAAAGAATTTCCTTGCAAAATCAGTTTACCAAGAAATGCATCATGGTACATAAATGTCAAGTACAGTTTATTCTAAACTTCAGACAGTGTTTTTCTTTTAAAAAATCAAGCTTTAAATGCCCAGTTCTCCTGACATTTTCGTACATATTCTATAGTGTTTTCGAAGAGGGTAATAACCTTTGCTTGATCCTAGGCAACAGCTGCAAAGATAATGAAATTCTTATGATATTTCACCAGGTAAAATGTGAATTGCAGAAGAAAAGCTATTGAATTTTTATGGATCTTAATCGCATAAAATGAGATTCATGGGGCATACATATAACTATACTCGGCGGACCAGCGGCTGCACTTGCAGGGAGGACTCGCTGTGCGGCGCGAGGGGCGCTCCAGCTTCCGCTAGGAAAACGCTCCCCAAACGCTGCCTTCAGCTCGCCCTAAGAGTGATAATGAAATATGACAGAAATTTCCTTGTGCTGGATCAGTGGCAAGAGAGGTCCTGCACGGCCTATATTAATTCATCTGACTTATGTTCCAGGTCTTGATTTACCTTATGATTAAAAACTTGTGCAGGTTTGCTCACCAATTGAAATCAGATCTCATCTGCAGCCTAGTGATATTGATCCCTATTTAACATCAAGGCTCAGAATTGATTGGCATTGATTAACAATAAAAATGCTCTCCTCCATGTCCAGCCACCAAGCCAATATTCTGAAGGAAGTGCACCGTGGTGTTCTCCTCATTGACCAATCTGAAAAGAGAAATGGCCCCACCCGCACATAAACAATATATTTTAATGTTATTGTAACTGGATGCCGGACCGGCAGTGCAAATTGATTTTATTCTTGTTGTATAAGATAAATATCTTTAATAAAATTCTCATTTTTATTTAGGATTTTACAGGAATAACTTGATTACTAGAATAGTGATATTTTTCCTTCTCCCACGGTGTAAAAAATGGATTAAAACATAAAGGCTATAATATAACACTAGAGGTGAAATGTTAATCAACTCAGAAATCACGCACAGGGCGGGAAAGTCGGTGGGGGGGCGGGGGATATTTCACCCGTGGAGACACACGCGGCACTTTGCGTGCTGCTGGTTTTACTGAGCGTTTTACAGTTTGGGCCGGGCCCACCCAGCCCACGACGGTCGGGTGCTGAAGGGCAGCTTCCCTCCGTAACGTCGCGTGACCATATGGTTCCAGGGAGCGCAGACGGAACAACTGCTCAACAGGATCTAACCCGAGAGCCTGGAAGAGGCTGTTTGTTTCTGTTTTGTTTTCACTAGCAGAGTAGATGCAGCCTGTCAAGAGAATTTCTGACAATTCTCTTAACTAATGGCAGAGGGAGAAGAGAACGTGTTAAGGAAAATCAAGGCGAGAAATCTTGCAAAACTTCTGGTACTAGGCTGGGGGGACCCGTCTTGTCCCTCAGCCCGACCGGTAACCCCGACCGGTAACTCGGGTGCGCCGTTGGTGCTCATCCTTCGCGTCCAAGTGCGCTGGAGGCCAGGTCCAGCTGAAAGAAATTATCCAATCTCTAACATCCAGAAGTTTACAGTTATATAATGATGGAGAAAACCACAAATCCCAAGGGATGTCAAATTTTAAAGATACTTTTAAAATGAAATTATCCAACCAAGCCTATAAGGCAACCTTCTTGTACTTAAGACCAGAACGACAATCTGGAATTAATTTTTTTTGTGATAGGGCAAATCCAATTTGCTTCTTTAACTGTTGATTAAGGAATCAGTTCTACAAGGCTGTGCCCTGTGAGTATTTGCTGTTTATTTGTCTGTGGAGAGCCGCTGGCATCCCCTCCGACTGGGAACGCGGGGCAGGCATGGCCTAACGAAGCGCCGCCTGGCAGCGCGGATGCCCCGACTGGCCTTGCTCGTGTGCGAGAGGTAGTTGGCCTTCTGAGCAGCCGGGGAGGGTCACACGCTCACCTCCCGTCACGCAGGCAGAGCGGTTGCGAACCGTGGACCAAGTCGGTCCTATCTGCAGCCTCTCTACTGGAATCTGGAGGAGAGCATCCATTAGAAGTCAATAAATACGTAAATACCTTAAGTTAGAATGTGTCTTACGCTAAGGTCCGCTGAATTAACGTCAGAGGGTGGTCTGGCATCTGGGGACACCGAGGTAGCTGGTTTCAGGACAAATGCCTGTTACGGAGCATTTGGCCCAAAAGCCCCCCCCCCCCATTGGTTGTAAATATTTAATACGACGTTTCATTGATTTCATTTTAAACGAAGATGTTACCAAAGATATGTTTAAGTGCAGTCGCCAGGTTTGTCAACAGGCAAGCGTTGTTTAGAAGAAATGTTATTCTTACACACTTAAAAAGCAGAGGTGACATCTCTGCAGTGCTCCCCATTTGGATGAGCTAGCCTCCCCTGACCCCCCCCGCCCCCCGCCCCGGGGAAGGCCCCTGGGGCCTGCATGATCTGTTCTGCTGGTTGATTTGACCCATAGACTCTGGAACTCCTGGGTCCCCCCCACCGCTGTCCTGCATGCTCTGAGATGTCCTTGCAGGCCTGCGGCCGCTGGGAGCTCTAAAAAGGGACCAGCAGCAACCTAGGTGTGTTTTGTTTGGAAGTCACCTACCTGGAGCATTTCCCACCAGCATCAGTGAGAAGTGCCTTCCTGTTGTTGTGACTTGGGAGCGATTATTTTCGTCACCATATCTTAGATTGCCGTCCCAGGGCAGAAGCCCATGGGACTGAAGAAGCGGCCTCCCCTCCAACCGCCCCTGCACCGCCCCCCCAGGTCCTTGTATTCCCTGTTGGGGAGCTGTTCTTAAAAATCACTCAGTGTCCACAGTCCACAAAGCTGTAAATCCCACCAAAATACAGCCACGTTTGTATCTTCCTAAAAGTTGCTGTAAATGAAAAGCAATCAACGTGGAAGGAACTGTGGCTAGCAGGGGGAGGCCGGGGCAGGCCCGTGTGCCTGGATGTGGGGCCAGGCTCCCCTAATGGCTGGAAGGACTGGGACGTGGACCGGGGGCACTGCTTTTGCATCCGTGGCCTCCCTCCCTGCCTAGCTGCCGGGTCCTGTGCGTCTGTCCCACGGAGCTCCCCCTGCATCTGGACGGGACCCCGCTCTGCACCTGGCCCTGGGATGACCCAGCCAACATCTGCCCCTGGCCTGTGCGGCTTTTGACTTCTGCAGAGCCCCTAGTTGGTGCTTCCACCAGGTCCTATCCCCTGGTTGGTGCCTCCACCAGGTCCTATCCCTGTCCCCATCCAGGAATCCTCCTGAAGGGCAGCTGACCCTGTAACCCCAGGTCACGGCGCTCCAAGCACTGCTGTGTCCACTTGCTACTCCCCCTGATGTGGGCCCTGCAGAGCGGATCCTGTTCACCCTCTGTTCTCGCTCCCCTCCTCCCATGCGTGGCCGCAACCGCTGCAGCTGCATGACCTCTGGGGTGTGGAGGCGTCCCTCCCTGTGTCTGCTTTTGGAAACCATGGTGTCCCTTAGGCCCGTTTTGGACTCTGCGTCCTGAGAGCCCCATGGCTGTGGACCAAGCCACCCTTCTTCTCATTCACCATCGGGCCTGAGGGGCTGGCGCCATTCCTGGGTGCTGACATTCTAGAAGCAGGGGTGCGGCCCGAGGCCCCCACGGGCCTCAGGAGAGGCGTCTGGGCACTCGGTGCTCGGCAGCTCATGTGTGATGACAGAGGCAGGACAGATGTGTGTGTTGTCCCCACCACGTGTTCTGAGCGAGGGCCCGGAGCCCCAACCTGGCTCGTCCTGACACCCTCCGTTGCCCTGTAAGCTGATACTCCTGCTAAGTCTCACTAAGCCGCCACCAGGTTCTTTCATCCTTCCAACTTGACGCCTGCCAGCAGGCTGAACTTAGTGGTTGCTTATCTCATCTCAACCTACCTATGGAGGTAGGATGTTTTACTTGCCTAATTTAATACACAGACGTGTTTGCCTGCTTTGTTACCCACTTTCCAAGAGTGATTCCAGGGAGCAGACGGGCTCTTTCCCTGCCCTGTGGATGTGGCCTGTTCCTTCCCGGGGTGGCCCTAGACCAAGGGCCCCAGGGGGCTGCTTCCTGCAGCCTGCCTTGGGCACCTGGGCCTGCAGGGACCAGGGTGGCATCAGAGACCATCCTGGTGGGAGGCGGGTGTGCCCCTTGGCTCTTCATGGGCCACCTGTCGTTGGGGACGAGGCCCTGAGACCTTCCTGCATGTGGCCAGACAGGGCCAGGCCGTGTCTCCCACCCCCTTGCCTGCCCTGGCCCATCTCAGGAAGCGTGAGGAGGAGGATGGGGTGGCCACCCCGTTGTGACGATCCTGACACCACCAAGAAAGCAACCGCAGCTCCCATGTTCTATGTGTTCTCTAAGTGCTAATGCCTCCGACAGCCCCGGGCCGATGAGAATACGGCAATTCCTCAGGATTGGGGACATGGAGAAGCTTCCCTGGGTCACTCAGCCAGGCAGGGGTGCAGCAGGGATTTGAACCCAGGCCATCGGGACCTCTTTGTTCCCTCACCCCTCCGTGCTGGGGCACCTAGGACCTCACACCTGGGGCGGCTCACGTGCCAGCGGCCTAGGGGCCTCGCACTGGGGCAGCGGGTGTGACGGGTGAGCCGCTCTCTGCCTCCCTGGAAGGCGAGGGCTTTTGTGATGACATCTCACACCCAGGAAGACTGGGGGGGGGGCGGTGAGGGCTGCGTGTGACGTGCAGGTGTGCATGCGTGTGCACAGGACAGCCCCGGCGTCCGCGTGGCACTTCGTGTGGACGAGGGCGCGTGTCTGCACGTGGGGGTGGGTTCGGGGCTGACGGGCGCATCGAGCGCTTGTGCTCCCGTTGGCGTCGAAGCAGCGCGTGTCCAGAGCTCTGCCCGCGGGGAGGGACGACGGCCGGGCGCGGAGGGACGCTGTCCCGAGGGGCCGCCGCTCCTCCGCAGTGGTCAGCGCGTATCCGGAGGGGCTGCTTGCTCGTAAGCGCAGCTGCGGCGTCGGAGCCGTTCTTGGCCTGTAAAGACGTCGGCCTGGCCCGCGTCAGCCTGTGTGGCCCACGTTTGCCGCCGCCGCGCTCGGATGTCTCGCCCCACGAGGGGTTCTAATCCCATTTATCAGCGAGAAGTCCTGACAGGGTTTCAGGGCGATTAGGGACCAATCCAGAGGTGCGGCGCTGGCGGCCGGGGCGGCGCCCTTGGCTGCCGCTGCGGCCTGCGTTCCCCGGGAGCCGCCGTCTCACCGGGTTTGGCCAAACAGACCGACCCAAACCCGCAGCAAGAAGCACGTCTCCCCGTGATCCCTGCGGGGCGAGAACGTGACCGCGCGGGGGCCTCCCCTACGTCGGCGGCAGCCCCTGTGATGTCATCACCGCGGTTTCTCCTCCTGACGGAGCCTCAAGTCGATGTGGATTTACGTCGTGGTACTGCCCTTGGCCAGTTCTCGGCGTGTCCTCAGGCCTTGAGAGGGGACAGGAAGGCCGCCGCCCCGGGGAGGGGACGGGTGGGGGACAGTGAGGGCAGCCCGTCCTGCGGGCTCCTTCCCCCGGGACGCCGGCCCGCCCGTGGCTTTGTTCCTTCTCCTCTGCCCCTGCGCAGGCCAGGCCCTTCCCTGGCGTCCGTGCTGCCTTCTGGGTGGGTGACATGATCCGTTTCAGAAGCGTAGTGACCGTGAGTGTCCAAAGTTATTTTGTGCAGCGGAGTGGCTGTGGCATTCCATGTGAGGGAGAGACACAAAGAGGCCTTGTTTGTTTGGGACAGGTCAGAGGTTCAAGGAGGCTTTGAAAGGATCAAGTTGGGATAATTGAGTTATCAGATGCCAACTGTCCGCTTCCGTGAGCTCACGTCTTCATCCCCTGTCAGTGTGATGGGATCCAGAAGGCTGGCCCGTGGGTGCGCCCTGGTTCCACCCCCAGAGCTCTGCTCCCGCCCCAGGTTGGCTTCAGGAGCCGTGAGGGTCCTAGGAACATCTTGCCGCCGCCGCCTCCTCCTCCTCCTCCTCTTCTTCCTCCTCCTCCTCCTCCTCTTCCTCCTCCTCCTCCTCCTCCTCCTCCTCTTCCTCCTCCTCCTCCTCCTGGTCCTGGTCCTCCTCCTCCTCCCTGACTCAGTGGTCTTCACGAACTTGATGAGAGGGAGCACTCTGGTCCTCCAAGTGTCAGCCCTCCCTCTCGGGCGCCACCTGGTGAAGATGACCCCTCACTTGCCACCAGGTGGCCATTGCCCTACCTCCTGGTGCTGCCCGCCCAAAAGTTTCATCGTGTCCTTCTTTCCGCACCAATTTAAAAAAAAAAAAAAACTGGCTGGTTTTCCTTCTAGAAAGGGGTGCTGGATGTTTACTGGAGGGCCTCCCTCGGAAAGCCGCGTGCAGGACACCAGGGCGCCCTCTTGGAGTGGCCTCCAGCAGAAAACGTGCCCCCGGGGGTGGGGGTGGAGGAGGTTCTGTTGGTTTTCCTGAAGGATGTTTATGTGTTGTTATTTATTTATTTATTTATTTATTTATTTATTTATTTATTTATTCGTTTGTTTATTCATTCACAATAGACATAGAGAGAGGCAGAGACACAGGCAGAGGGAGAAGCAGGCTCCATGCAGGGAGCCTGATGCAGGACTCGATCCCAGGACCCCAGGATCGCGCCCTGGGTCAAAGGCAGGCGCTAAACCGCTGAGCCACCCACGGATCCCCACGTGTTGACTTCTTTATGGTGCATGTGATTCTGGGGCACTGCGACATGTATGATCCGAAGCTCAATAGCTCATGCTACTTTTAAGTATTTTGACTCATATGTTTAATCAAAATTGGTCCCTGCACTCACTTAAGAGATCATAACATTATTTAGGAAAAGGGTGATTTTTTTTTTTCATCACGCTTCACCTTTTTTTTTTTTTTAAGACTATTTATTTATTCACGGGAGACAGAGAGGCCGAGGCAGAGACACAGGCAGAGGGAGAAGCAGACTCCCTGCAGAGAGCCCCATGTGGGACTTGATCCCAGGACCCTGGTATCACGCCCTGAGCCAAAGGCAGATGCTCAACCGCTGAGCCACCCAGGCGTCCCACGCTTTTACCTTTTAGAGGCTGAGATGTTAAAAGATCCTGGACTGAAGTGCTTCCCCTGGGGATCCCTCCGGAATTAGGTGTGGCATGACTGGTCACGGTGGCTCCTGTTGGCTGGCCTGGGGGTGGGCAGTGGTGGGGGGAGAGGGTCTCTGCTGGACCCTGCCTGTGACCCAGACCCTGTGCAGGCACAGATGAGGCCCCGGGGCCACCCAGGACACAAGGGACAGGTGGTCTTTCTTGTCCCCAGGACACCCAGGAGAGGTGAACCCTGGGCACGTGGGAAGCCCCTCAGTGCACACGTGCCCGTGTGGATGAGCACGTGTGGGCTCCAGCAGGTGGTGGGCACGTGGGTTTGCCACGGGCCGGATGTGTCTGAAAGCTGGGAAATGGGACACAGGAGTCCTCATTTTTCTTGCTCTTGTCCATCGGCCTCTTCTGCTTTGGGTCCCCTGGGACCCCCCCCCCCCCCGCTCCCTGCTGTCCCAGAGCAGGGAAGGAAGCTTGTCTGGACCCGGGGTGCCCAGCTGACCACCCTTCCACCGTGTGTGCTGCAGGAGCGTCCGACCTGCCACTCAAACTGAGGGCGCTCTGCAGCTTTGGAGCTCAAGGCCCTGTTGTGTCCTGGGTGCAAGCACCCTACTGCTTGGGGGCATCTCCCTGGTCGTGGGATCCCACATGCAGGTCAGGGCTCCTTTAGCTGGGAGGTGTGGCCAGGACTGTCGTCTCCAGTTTCCAGGGACTCTGTGTGCTTCCTGGTGCAGGTGCTGACCTTGGGGCGCCTGTCCCCAGCCCACAGCGTGGACCTGTGTGCCTTGGAGCTGCGCGGAGCCCGGCCCTAGAAGAGTCCCAGGGCCCAGCCTTCTATAAGTTTAGGGATTCCCTTGGCAGAGTCGGCACTCCTGCCCCCCCTCCAGTCCTGTGTGTTTCTGTGGGACGTGTGCCCCCACCCCAACCTTGGTGCATGGAGCCTCCTGGCCCACACGTGCCCCCCACCTCCTTTTCCTCTCACTGCTCTGCCCTCTGAGCTGTAGACCCTGTCACCAGAGAGAGGTGACCTCCAGGCCCTCCCTGCCCCTCGGGAAGATCTCAGGTGTGCATGGTGGGACGGGAGCGTGGGCAGAGCCCGGGTCTTGTCTTTCCCCACCTGGTCGGAGCTGGTGACCTGGGACCAGTCCTGGCCTCCTCCCCTCTAGGGAGTGTCGTGTGGCTTCACTGAAGAGAAAGGACTCGACCAACAGGGCCTACGGTCGTCGGTCTGCGACGTCTTTAATTCCACAGCAGAGTTCTGTGACTTTATAACTCTTTTTTTTTTTTTTTTTTTTTTTAAATCTACGATAGTCACACAGAGAGAGAGAGAGAGGCAGAGACACAGGCAGAGGGAGAAGCAGGCTCCATGCCCCGGGAGCCTGACGTGGGATTCGATCCCGGGTCTCCAGGATCGCGCCCTGGGCCAAAGGCAGGCGCCAAAACGCTGCGCCACCCAGGGATCCCTATAACTCTTAATTCCTGCAGGAGACTGTGCTGCACGGTCCCCGGGGCTCTGCAGCTGCTGTCCAGCTGGCCTGGGGCACTGGGCTGCCTGGGGGCCCGATGGAGGAGGGGTCACTGGGGCACTGAGGGGTTCTGTGGGGCCCACCCTGCCTGGGGCTGGTCTGGGCTTCCCCCTTGGACCTCTGCCTGTGTTCCGGGCTCTCCGCTCTCCCCGGGGCCCCTAGTTACAGCTGGCAGAGTGACGCGGGTGCTGGGCTCTGGGCTGCACGGCCTCTGAGGCCCCTGTGGCAGTGACCCCCTGTGTGCAGGTCCGGCCTCTGGACCCGTCTGTAGTCTGTACTGTCGGATGACATGCCACCATGGCCGTGCTCCTGTTAGAGGAGCGGTGGCTGCGAACTGTCCGTGCCAAGCACCGTGGCCTGGTTAGGAGGTGTTGCCGGCCTTCTGCACGTCAGCCCCGTGGGGGGCACCTGTCTAACCCTCCCTTGAGCCTCTGCCTTGTATTGAGTTGTGGGGCCAGTTCTGGGGTCCAGAGCCCCTCGGGCTCGGGCTCCTCTTGTGCCCTCAAGGAGATCCCCATTGGCTGGAGTTCACAGCAGCAGCAGAGGTGCTCACCTGGGTCTGGGATGATGGCACCGGGTCCCCCTCCCACTCCAAGCCAGGCACTGCGGGACCCATCGTCCCCACCTGACAGCTGAGAGGGTCTCAGGTGGCTTATCAGGGGCAGATGTGCACCTGCTACGCGACTCCACTCTGGGTGCTGGGTCAGCAGTTGCAGGGAACCCTCTAGAATCTCCCCTGTGCTGTTTCCCTGTTCCTGCTCCCTGGGTCGGGTGCTCCGAAGAAGACAGTCCAGATTCCTGGGCCCCCCACATTCTGATTAGAGCACCACACGCAGCTGTTGAAGGCAAGGATGTCGTCCCTCCCGATCCAGACCTAGTGCGCTGAGTTCCAGAGGGCTCCAGAAGGTTCCAGAAGGTTCCAGAGGCCAGGCTTTGCATGAGGGATGATGATGATGGGGCTTCTGTGAGGGCGAGCCTTGGGGTCCTCATGCCCAGCCGTGCGTCCTGGCCTTAGGAGGGGCGGCTAAGAGCAGAGTGTGGGACTTGTGCCGCCTTACTTGGCGCCTGTGGAATCGCGCACCTTGCTCACAGCCTCCAGGCTTCTCTTCCCAGGGAACAGGCAGATTGGAGGCAAACGATGGGGAGTGAGCGTACACACTCCCTGCCCAGCCCTGAGCTGCCACTTAATAGTATGCAAATGAGCCATCAAACAGTCACCCAGCGCGGAGGGCCCTGCGTGCTGCCAGGGGCCGCAGTTAGAGACGGACTTATTTACACAGCACCTACTGTGTACAAGGGGCAGCTGCAAACTCGCGAGATGACCCCTGCCCCCTGGGGAGCCCAAGGCCTCCTCAGGGATGGGGTCTGCTCTGAGCCCCTTGGCGAGCCCACGAGGAAGTGGCGCTGCTGCCTGGGGAAGGCCTCTCAGGCCTTGAGGGGCGGAGGCGACTTTGTGAGGTGGAGAGAAGGAGGTGCCTTCAGGGAGTGAGAGGAGCCTGGGTGGGGCCACAGTCAGGGCCGGGGTTGCCCTGCAAAACACAGGACACAGGTTTTAGGATAAGTATATCCCAAGTGTTGCATGAGCTATACTTACCCTAAAACCTTAGTCCCTGCTTGTGTGAAAGGCGGATTTCACTGGGAGCCCCTGTGGTTTCACTTGCAAACCTGGTAACCCCATTCTGGGTAGGGTCCAGGAGCAGCGGGCTCTGCATCTATGGGATGGTGCTCTCTGGAACCCTGAAACTGTGCAGGGGAGGTGGAGGGTCAGAGAGGCTGGTGCTGGCCCACTGGGCAGATCAGGCCCAGAAGCCCAGGTGCAGCCCAGGGGTTGGCACTGCGTCCACACCTTCGCCCTCTCCTGGAGGGCTCGACCTCAATGGGGGGCGCAGTAGGGCCCCGCTGGGGTCTGGGTGGTGAAGCGAACAGAGGCAATACGTGGAGATATGTTGGGGTCTGGAAAGAAAATACGTACCACGCCCCCCCCCCCCCATTCCCAGTTGGGCCTGCAGAATTCCATCAGGGCTGGGACCAGGAGCCCCGATTGCTCACTCGGGTCCGCTTGTCCCCCGGTGGCTTCTGAGGGTCTCAAGATCTTTTTTCCTTCTTTTGTGTGTAAGGGAATCGCTTTGACTCTGCAACCGAATGCCATCCGCAGTGCCCAGCGCGCTGGTTTTGGTCGCTCAAGTATTTCTCAGCATCGTCCGCCTGCGTTTTCGGAGCCCCCCATGGCGCCCTGCGTCCCCTCTCGCTTCGCCCCATGCCAGCTCCCTGCACCCCCGCAGGGGACCCGGAGCCTCCTCCCGGTGGCCCCCGTGAGGCCTTGTCTGTGGCTCCTCTCGTGCCAGAGTTGGCCTGTGCTCCGAAGTGGCTTGCCGAGAGGCAGATAATGATCACCACGGAGGACTCGGGACTGACCCGCCTCCGCCTCCACGAATCAGGCTGATTCCAAGCGAATGAGATTTTAATCACCTGTCACTGCCGCCCGCACTTTCTCTATATTTATGATAATTTTTTTGGGTCTTTTTATTGAAATCAGTGTTGACTGAATCAAGTAATCCTGATTAGCAATCTTACTGTACCCAGTCAAGAGTGAAATGCATCCCAGCCCTGTTGGTACACTGAGCATTCTGAAATTGAAAAAAAGAAAAAAAAGAAAGAAAGAGAGAAAAAAAAGCCCTCCGGAATAGGTGAAGTTTGTTTATCTTGGTGATGGGCGCGGATGGGGGCCTGTGAAGGTGGCGGCTGTTTTTAATTGTTCTCGTAAACCGGCGCAGTAGCCGGGCCTCCTGCCTGGAGTGGGAACATCCCGGCTGGATGATCTAGTTATCCGGTTTCTTTAACTTCATGGTGTTGGACAAATGATGGCTGACCTGATTTTAGTTGGTTTCTGTGGGTCGAGACGTGGAATTTGCGAGCACAGGAATCGTGCGGTGGGCAACGCGTCCTTCCTGGGGAAGACTTGGCGGGAACGCGGCCCGCTCACCGTTATCAGCCTTGGAGATGGTGACGTATTGATCTTTTAGGCAATGGAAGTAAACTGTGAAGGTGACAAATAAATACAAGCTTTGAAAGTGCTCCTCTTGTTTCTCCGAGAGGGAGCGATCGATCACGAAGTGGCACTATCCGAGACGGAGAGGGTGCGTCCTCCCCGACACAACGGGCGAGTGGCCCTCCTCTGGGCTCCCGGACGGTGGGCGGGTGCTGCCACCGGGCAGGAGGACCAGCTGCTCGGGGACTGTCCCAAACGATGGGGCTTTCCTCCTTGCGGGTCTGTATTCCGTGTGTTCGGCGGAGGATGCCCCACTGTGAGAAGTGGCTACCCACTGGGGCCCTGTCCTACAGAAGCGAAGGTGAGGCCTGCTTCCGAGGGCTCGCCTACAAAGTCAGACGACTTCCCAGGTCCCGACAGAGCACACCTGCCTGCCTGCCTGGCCGCCCGCAGGTAGCCGGCTTCCTTCCACGCTGCCCTCACCTCTGCCCACCCCCCCAGCCCGGGCCCAGTGAAGGTCAGGCCTTCGTCCTTCTGGCACCGGGAGTGGGGGACACTGTGTTTCTTCCCCTGGCAGGTCAGCTGCCCCTGGGCCCTGGACACAGGTCTGAAGGCTGCAGAGGACACCTGGGTTCTTGGCGTGGTCGCCTCTGAAGACCATTGTGCTTCTTGGGTCGTGGAGAGGGAAACCCTGGCCCCAAACCCTGGGGGCCCCAGAGCCCCAGCCGTACGCTGCTAGGGTAGGGAGCTTGCTGTGGGGCAGGAGGATCCCCCGCTGGCTTGTGTGGTGGGTTGGGGGGGGGGGGAGTAGAGCACGTGGCAGTTCAGGTAGCTTGTGGCCGGCAGGTGTAGCTCGGGGAACGGAGCAGCCTGGCCAAGGCCGAGGCTGTTAGGGGGCCCACATGGGTTCTGTGGCCAAGGCTGGTAGAGCAGGGGTGAGAACAGGCATCCCGTTTAAAAAAACTGAGGCTAAAAATAATAATAATAATAAATTAAAAAACTCAGGCTGTGTTCCTGATCGTCGGTTCTGCGTCAGACATCAGACCATGGCCCTGCCCTCCTGCAACTCACAGCCCAGGGCAGGTGGCTCAGCACGTGGGGGTATTAGGTATATGCCACTTCGGGGCCCACGTCTCCCAAGAGGTGGCCAGCAACGTCCCCACACCCAGGACACTGTGGCGTGCAGTGCTGGGGTCCACTCTGGCCATCGGGCTCTGCACTGTGCTTAGCACAGCCTCACAGCCTCCCACCTCGCCTTCCGAGGGGTGGTCCCTAAGTGCACGTGGCTTCCAGGAGAACATTAGGGCCCCGTCACGGCCTTCCATCAAAGGGTGTCCCTAAGACGTCACCTTCCCGGCTTTTCTTTAAATGCCCTTCTGTCCGAGGCAAAGAAAACACAAACCCCTAGTTGTATGGGCTCTTGATTTTTATGAGATCTTAGCGAACTCTGAGTCAGGCAGAGCCTCTTCTTGCGGCAAGAAGAAGCTGCTCTGCGTTGCGCGTGTGTTGTGAGGACACCACAGTGAACCCGGTCACGGTGCTCGGTGACCCTCGTTCGTGGGATAAAACGTGGCGCTCAGGGTCTGGCAGGGCCACCGTGGAGCGGGTCTAGGGTCCGTGCACCCGCTGCGTAGCCGATTTTGGAGTGTTTTGCTTCACGTTCAGTTCCCAGCTTGTGCCGTTAGCTCCTCGTCACCAGGTCCGCACGATGCGTATTTAGAGGCCTGTTCTCTTGCAGATGTTTGCGTAGCACCGAGTGCCGCCACCTTCGTCCCCGTTCTCTCCCGGCTGGGTTCCTGCTAAATAGAGTCCTTTCACGGAATAGAGGCGTCCTGTCTCTGCGGAGACTGGGGACAGCCCAGGGGTCCCTGTGCAGGATGCACGAGGGGCTCCACCTGCACGGCCCCTCAGACTCAGGCCTCCCTGGTGCTCTTCCTAGGATTAGCCACGCCCCTGACAAAGGGGGACTGGTGGCAGGTTAAAAGACGAGAGAAAGACTTGGTGACCGGGTCCACAGGGGAGCCGGAGTGGCCGTTGTCAGCGTTCACTCGGGGACAAGTCCGAGAACTGTCCATCCAGACAGTGACGGTCGGGGCGCCCGGGCAGGGACGGGGGGCTCAGTGGGTGGAGCGTCTGCCTTTGGCTCGGGTCATGATCCCGGGGTCCTGGGATCGAGCCCCGCATCCGGCTCTCTGCTCTGCTTCTCCCTCTCTTCCCTGCTCATGCTCTCTCACTATCCCTGTCACTATCTCTGTCTCTCACTCATGTAAATAACTGAATATCTTTATTTTAATTTTTTAAAAAAATTTTATTTGTTCATTCATGGGAGACACAGAGAGAGAGAGAGGCAGAGACACAGGCAGAGGGAGAAGCAGGCTCCATGCAGGGAACCCAGTGTGGGACTCGATCCCGGGACCCTGGGGTCATGCCCTGGGCCGAAGGCGGTGCTAAACCACTGAGCCACCTGGGCGTCTCTAAATTAATATCTTTAAAACAAAACAAAGCCCAGTGGCATTCTACAAATGGAGAGGTTCGCTGTGCCACGATCACAGTAAATCCCGGGAAGCCCCACGTGCCTCCGCAGGAGTAGGGGGAGCGAACTGCGGGAGGCCTCGCCGTGGAATACTAGGCAGCCGTTTAAAAGGTGGATTGGTGAATAAATTGGAAACATTCTTACTACGTAAAATGAAGTGAAAAGGATATAAAAATGTAAGTGGGATGTGATCCCAATTAAAAAAAAAAAGTGGAAAAGTCACTATCAGGAAATAGAGCCATCCTCGAGGTTAAGCTCAGGGCAGTGAGTTTATGGGTAGTTTTTGTATTCGTTGTATACTTTTAGGCGTTTTCCAAAAATTTTCACCACGTGCCTTAATCATTTTTACGACCCTTTCCCGGTGGCTCAGACGTACTACTCGCCAGCGAGGTTTCTGAGTAAGCGTCTGGCCTCCGAACTGGGCTTACGTACGATGCTCTTCCCTGGGTGGAAAGTTGAGTGTTCCCAGGACAGGGTTGAATGGCGGTGGATGGGGACAGTCCCCTCGGGGTGCGCGTTCCCCATCCCGCCCCGTGCTGCCGAGAGCAGAAGCAGCAGCCCCCGTGCAGAAGCAGACACAAGGCCGTGCGGGCTGGGGAGGTCGAGTTCTCCGTCGGCCGTCGGGCTGGGGAGGCGTGTCACCGTCTTCAGGGCTCTGAGGGCACGTCTGTGGGCAGGTGGACACGGAGGCAGTGTTAGGGCCAGAAGGTGGGAGATAAGGATCGAGGAGTGTGCACCCCCCAGGTTCCAGGGGCACCTGCTTATGGTTGGGGCCCGCAGCGTCGAGAGCACGGCTGCCCAGCGAGGTGGTGAGCTCCCCATCGATGCAGAGTATGTTCAGGGGCCAGGCGGCCACCCGGAGGCACTGTTGAGGTTGCTCCTGCGGGGCTGCTTTTCGGTGCCCCAGAGACGACCCCACAGGGCCTCTGGGTGCTGGTCTCCCCCATGAAGACGGATGATGGCTAGACTGGTTGCAGTTGCGTGGCGCGTGGTCTGGGTCTCATCGCTCCAGATCTCAGTATTTATGGGAAAGCCGAGAACCCTTTATTCACCTACGAGAACTTAGGAACGTGTTTAGTCCACTTTGTACCTACGTACTTGTGAGGCCAGGACGGGCACCGTGGGGACCACGGGCAGGTGGAGGCCGGGCTCGCCCCCTCCAGCCGCGTGCCGGTCTGTGCGGGGGGAGCGGAGCGCTGCCGGGGAGACTGGCGCTCTCAGTCATGCCCCCACCACGGTTCCGCTCGTCGGGCCCCCGGTGCCTGGATTTACTGTGGTTGGCTGTGCGGCGTGCCGGGCGCCCTTAGAAACGAGGTGCAAGGACCAGACACAGCTTCCTCTGCGTCCGACAAGCTCTGGGGGGCTCTGAGGGGCGGCGGTCCCGGGGCCCGTCAGGGCTGAGGGTGCGGGACGTGGCTGCCCGGGGACTCTGGGAAGGCCTGCGTCTGGCTCTTGAGCCCCTTCCCAGGGCATGCCATCCTCCGCATGGCGGGTTTGGGCAGTGCCGGCCCTGGGCCACGGTCCTGGTCCCTCACGGTGACACTCGGGGCCACGCCTGGCTCCAGTGAGGTGGCCTCACCGTTCCCATGAGCGCTCTGTTTCCAGCGCTCCCCAGGCCGTGTCCACCCGCCGTGTCCCCGGGCACGTGCTTGAATCCTTTTGTGACTTTTGGGCTTTGCAAGTGAGCCTGTCCTGTGTGCCCTAGAGGGCCCCGCTCAGGTGCCCTCCGACCCTCGAGGTGAGCGTCGGCGTGACCCAGGCGGGGCACGTCCTGGGCTGGTCCTTGCCCCTGGTGGCAGCCTCCCCACCGTGGGCCGTGTGGACGCTCCTGTGCTGTGTGGTCCCTGCTACGTGGGCAGCTCCACGTGCCGAGTGCCCGCCGCCCCCCCCTCGGGGAAGCCTCCCCCACGGCTCACACCCGGCGCTCAGGCAGGCGCCCCCGCCCCTGTCCCAGGCTTCCCTCTCCAGCCTGTGGCCTGGCCAGGGGTGCTCACTGGGCCGCCCCCCTCCTGGCGTTGCCATCGCCCCTGTGCCGCATCCGGGCCCCAGACCCTGTGCGTTTTGAACGAGTGACTGGTTGCAGCTCGGCCTTTCGGGGGGCAGTGAGGTGCCTCCTAAGGAACGGACATTCCTCGCGGTTAGAGGCGGCAGACCGGGTCCAGTTAGAGCACCTGCTCAGGCCTCGTACCGTGTCCCCAGGTTACAGACGTCAGCACGCGGAATGTTCTAAATGCACCGGGGATGTTACTGCGTCTGCCGAGGCTCCCGGCTGCCCAGAGGCTGCTTCCGTTTGCTGCCTCGGCTTCCCAAAGGCGGCTTCCTCAGTGGGTGAAGCGGCACCGTGGGCAGGTCGTCCCGGCCTGGAAATGACCCTTCGGAGAGCGAGGGGGGCGGCGGGGGTGTTTTATTGAGCATCTGCTCCGTCCCCACGTTCACTGAGCCGGCCCTCGGGGAGTGGTCGCCTCCTGTGGGGAAGCCGTCCTGCCGCGGAGCAGGGCTGGGCTCCCACCCGGCTGCTGGCCGGCCTCCCTGCACCTGGACGGTGTGCACGGTGCCCCCCGGGGAAGGGTCTGCAGTCCGGTGGCCCAGGATGTGGACTCTGCTCCGTGGCCCCCTTAGCCGTGTGATTTGGAGCCGTGCACGCAGGTAACACGCCCGATGGTGTCGTTTATCTTGAGGCTGGTGTGAGTTCTCCGTGCCGTGGGGTGGTGCGGGGCCACCGGCCGGGGGAGGACAGCCATTGGGGACACCGGCTGTTGCTGCTGCTGCCAGTGACGTAGTAATAGTCACGGTGATGGCGTGTATGGGCGTTGGCTGCGGCCGTGGGCAGGAGGCTGCTGCGGTGCTCCCCCCCGCTTCGGCTTGAGGGTGGACACGTTCGGGCGTCCCTTCCAGCCCTTTCTACAGACAGGGACTGAGACCCAGCAGAGGGGGGACACAGCTGGAGCCCCGGGCCCCAGAAGCCTTTGGGAGGAAGCTGTGCGTGCTGACCAGGCCCAGGGGGCACATCCCCGGGGCCCTCCTTCCACCACAGTCTGCAGAGAGGAGCCCCTCAGCACCGTCTTTCCTGGGGCCCTGCTGCCCTGGGAGCTGGGCTGTCCTGCCCGGGCCTCAGCCCCTCCATCCATACGATGTGGGCAGCTCCTGGCCCCGCCCAAGGGTCTTGGGGGTCCCCTGGCATCACAGCCCGAGTGGGAGACACCCAGTCCCCACACAGTTCACGGTCACTGGGCTGGGGCCCTCGGGACTGCAGCCTGCTTGTAGGGTTCACCTTCACCCCACAAATGTTTGCAGATTTGCCCAGGGCCAGGCCTGCCCTCGGGAGCTGCCAGGGGTGGGAAGGGGTCCAGAGCTTACGTTTGTGCAGAAACAGCAAACGCCGAGGGTAACGGGAGGCGGGCAGGGCAGGTGGGCCTCCTGGGGTCTGTCGCGGGGGCCTGCATGGCCTGGCGTGGCGTCCGGCCCTGGTTCTGGGGGTGACGTCCCGCCTCCCGGGGACACCGAGTCATCAGCAGGGCTTGGCCAACTGGAGGGGGTGCTGGAGGCCACCGCTGAGCGGAGAGCACGGGCTCTGCTGGAGTTTGTCAGCCTGTCTGCGAGCAGAGAACGTGATGTGGGGTTGGCGGGAGCCTGGCCGCCGCCGAGGGGCCGCAGAGCCTCTCCGTGGGGCAGGAAGTGTGGTCTTGGCCCTAGTGAGCCCGCCCTGCTCTGGGAGTTGGGCTGGCCTGAGAAGAAGCCAACCATCCTGCGTCCGTGGGCGTGTGGGGAGGACAGAGCCACGTGGGGGGCGAGCGGAGCCAGGGGAGGGACAGTGAGGGCCACAGCTGGCCGGGCTGGTTCGGGGCACGATGGCAGATGTGGGTGCTGGGACAACAGGGGATGCGCGGGTGCTCTGGGCCTCGGACGATGCCGGCACAGCCCAGGGTGCTGACCAGGGTGCCCACAGCCATGGCCATCACCTGCTGGGTGGGGGACCGCACCCTCCCTTGGGAGCAGGTGCCCAGGAGAGACCAATCCCACCAGGCGGACAGTGAGGCGGGGTTGACGGCAGCCTTTGGAAGAGGAGGCCGCTGCTCTTTCTGGAGACAGTAGGCCCTGGGCCTCACGGCCTCTCTCTGTGGTGCTCAGGGGGTCCTCCCGGGTGTCCCCGGCCACGTGGGTGCCAGCCGCTTGGCGGTCGGCTCTGGTGTTCCCGACCCAGGGCGACTCTGCCCAACCCCCCCACACGGCCCTGCCCCCATGCCACTAGGGCCCCGTTCATGGTGATCCCATTGCACTCGTTCCTGCCCATCTGGAGCGGGTTTTCCCCCTGGAAGGTGGTTCCCACTTGGGTCCTCAGATAAAACCTGCTGTTCACTTGTGCTCATCTGCGTACTCTTAGCCGGTGAGGCCAAGTCTCTTTATTTCTGCTGGCACTTCTCTGGCTCTGCCCAGATAGCCCCTGGTCCCCCGAGCATCAAGGCCGCCTTCTGGGGGCCGCTGGGGTCGCCTTGTGCAGATGAGGAGACCGAGGCTCAGAGAGGAGAGCCCGGACTCCTGGCCCCCAGCCCTGAGCTCCCCGTGTCACAGCCCAGCGGCCCATTTGGCGTAGATGACAGCGAGGACTGCCCTGAACACCCGCCAGCCCCACGAGGCACTTTACAGTGTGCCCGGTCCTTCCCTGCCTGGCGGCGCACCTGATTCCACGCAGGACAGGTTGGGGGGGGCACAGCTCTCGGTGGGATCCATCCGTCCGGTGCTTTCAGAGGGGCTGCTTTCCGTGATTCTTCGAGGCTTGGTAACCTGGGGCATGCTTCCTCTCCCATTCATTAATTTTCCTTCGTCCGTGAGCGAGCGGTGTGCGGTGTTTCAGGGAGGCCTGCTGGAGTTTGGCCCCGTCGGCGGCGTGGTGAGGAGCTCGTGCTCCTCCCAGGAATCCCGAGCCCCCCCCCAGACATGTGTGTACCTCGCCCTCGAGGGCTATGAGGACAGTCCCCTTTCCAGACCTCTGCTCTAAAGGTGGCAGTGCTGGAGGGGCTCCCTGGGGGAAGCATGCACCCCCCCCAGGGGCTTCTTCATCATCGCCCATGACTGGTTATGGGGTGAACACACCTGTACGTGCCGGCCCCGGGCGGCTCTCGGGCTCAGGGGTGGCTCCGAGCAGGCTTCTGTAGGACGGAGCCGGGAGCCCCTCAGGCAGGGTCCGTGGTCTCTAGGGCTCTGTTCCAAAACCAGCACCGGGGTGCAGCACGGCTTCCTGCAGCTGGAGCGTGGTTCGAGCTGTGGGCCCCACAGACACAGGTGGCATGTGCTGCTGGCGTGTCGCCTCAGGCTCCCAGAGTGGAGCACCCCCATGGCTGTCCCTGGCCCACCCCCCGCCTGCTGGTCCCCAACCCCCTCCCCCAGCCTTGCCGGTGCTGTCTGCTCGGCCCCGAGCACCTGCCCCCCGAGCCCGTCAGATCCCGAACCCTAACTCTGAAGCTCCATCCGGATGTCACCACCTGCATGTCCTCCCCGGCTGGCGCCTGCCACAGTTGAATCACCAGCCCCGACGGGAAACTCCAGTTGCTCCAGGCCACACGGCTTGCCTCCTCCGTGTCCTCGGCGTGTGGGTCATGGCTGGTACCCCACCTGCACCCCGAGCCCAGGATGGAGCTGCCCGGGCAGCGCCCCAGCCCTTAGCAGCAGGCACGGTGTCTGGTGCCAGGTTACGGGGATTGGAAAGGAAGATGCTGGAGGTTCTGTGGGCTGAGGGGAGGGGCGGCCTCAGGGTGCAGTGACCAGGAGCCTCCGTGCCAGCCGCCTGCCCGGTGAGGTCACCGCGGCATCAGTCCCGGGTCCCAGCGAGGGGCGGGCATGAGAGTCTCACACATCTGGGCCCCACTTGAGGTCTCTGTCCTGGGGGGGACCCTGATCATCACTGAAGAGCCCCATGGACCCATCGGGTTTCCTCTGGGGCCCGGCCAGCTAGACGATGCAGAGGAGACCAGGCAGGCTGCACTGGGGGAGGGCAAACAGCAGTCCTGGGGTTCCTTCAAGCCCTCCCCTTAGTCTTGTGGTCCACTCTGACTTCTGATCTTCCTCTAGGTCTATTGTGTTTTCTTAGATTTGCCCCGAGGCAGATTAGAGACAAGGCTTTGTGAAAATCAGACCTCTCTCCACCCCATTTCTTCCTTAATAAAGGAGTGTGGGGCCGGGACTTGGCCCCAGGACCCAGCTGGTCTTCTGAGGGCCTTAGGACTGAGATGTGCATCCCCTAAGAGTCCATGCTGAGCAGCCTCTACGATCCGAGGCTGGGTGTCCTCGGCCCCAGGGACCTGGGACAGGAGGGTGCAGTGAGGGCTGCATGGGTGCTCCCTGACCCTGGGGTGGACAGGCGACCCCACCCCCTCCAAGTTTCTGCATCTGCAGAGGATGGGACAGGCCTCCGCTCGTCGGACGGATGGGGGTGACGGCGGGAAGACGGCGCTAGCTCAGCGCCCACCGGTCGCGGGCCCCCAGCGTAGGCTGGGTCGTGGCTGTGTTGGGCTTAGGGTGGTTCTGTGGCTCACTCCCAGCACCCCGTGCAGGACGGAGAGCCCAGCCCCGCGAGGGAGCCCCTCCCCGCTGTCGCCTGCCACCGGGGTCCCCGACATGAGCCCCTTGTTAAGACCTCTTGTGTGATCCAGATAATCTCAGCCTGTTTTGGTTTTTGTTTTGTAAACTTAGTCATTTAGCTGTTTTCTTCCCTTGCCCAGTGTCCTTGATGTGAAAAGCTCGTGTTTTTATCATTCGGCGCCCACGGGAGACGAACACATGGCACGTGCCCCACTTACATATGAGCCGCAGCGCAGCCAGGGTTTTGTTCTGGGGCTGGTCTTACAGCACTTGTACTTCTAGCAAAGTGCTCTGGGACCTCTGATGTTTTGGAAGCTGGGGCTTGGACGTGCCTTGGGCTCCCCAGGCCCTCACTGCCGCCCCCCATTGCCCCTGCAGGAGGGAGGTGCGGCTCCTGCGGCGGGACGTCTTCCCGTGTGCCCCCGTCCTGGTGCCTGCTCAGGCTGCGTCCACGAAGGGCTCCCTGGGCCAAGTTGGCGTCTGTGCCCAGTATGGCCTTCGGGGCCTGGAACATGCAGGAGCCCTGTGAGCCCAGGGGGTACCCCAGGGGGGGCCGATGTGTATTATCGGGGGACCCAGTGGCCAGGCCCTGAGCGGTGCCCAAGATTCGGGGTGTCACCATCCACATTGGCCTCCCTGAGCCCTCCCTGTGCTCTGACACGTCCCGCCCCCAGCACTGAGTCCTTTGTGGGGTGGGTCCACCTGCAGTGGCCGCAGGCCTCATGGCCCCGACGGCGCGAGATGACCCGCACTGGTGGTTCTTCGTGTCGTTGCAAAGCACTTCAAGATCAGATTCTTAGGGCCACACTAAAGTGAATCACAAGGCGTTTCCTGTACAGGATCTTCCTGAATTCTTGCTGAATCCTAGGAGATAGCAGGCAGGAGACGATATTCCCATTTTAAAGATAACGGAGCCTGAGGCTTACCGAGGGAAGCGGCTTGTGCGGAGCCGCAGGGCGGGGGAAGCGCAGTGGACCTCGGACCGGGGTCTTGTCGCTCCTCACAGTGCTTTTGTGCTCCTGCCTGCAGGTGGGGGCTGCCCTTGCCTGGGGGCCTGTGCCCGCTTGTGCATCCCTCAGACTCGCTCCTCACCCCCTGTCTCATTCCCCCGACCTCACCGCTGCCTGAAGAAGGGTGATGCGACTTGCTCATCCTGCAGAGGAAGTCCTGATTTCTTTCTTTCTTTCTTTTTAAGATTTTATTTATTTACTCACGAGAGACACAGAGAGAGACAGAGGCAGAGACACAGGCAGAGGGAGAAGCAGGCTCCACGCAGGGGGCCTGACATGGAACTCGGTCCTGGGTCTCCGGGATCACGCCTGGGGCCGAAGGCAGGTGCTAAACCGCTGAGCCCCCCCGGGGATCCCGAAGTCCTGATTCCTTAATTCGAAAACCCTCGTGTGGGCCTCAGGCAGGCGCCCCCTCCTCCTCAGCAGCCCCTCCCTCTGCTCACGCGAGGAGGAGCCGCGCTCTCAGAGGGTGGAGGCCACCACTTCTGCAGGCCCCTCTCATCTTTCGTCATCCGAGAGCTTAACCCAAATTTCTAGAGAAAAACAGGAAAGTGGGAGTCGTCATGGGGCGTTTTCAGGTGGAATGTGTGTTTGGTGTTGTGCGATAATGTATTTGCATTTGGATATTTAGATAAAATATTGTGTTTTCCTCCAAATGCTTGGCCATCTGTGGGCACAGCTTTTCCGCTCTCTTGGCTGCTGGTGTTCCACCAGCGTGGCTGTCTGGGCTCTCGCTCATTAGAACAGACCCGGTGCAGTGTCACACCTTGTACCAGCAGGCGCCCAGACGGGCTCCTGGCTGTCCCGGGCTCCTCTCGGTTAGCCCGGGTGTGTGTGTGTGCACACGTGCGTGCCTGCACACCTGCCGTCCCCCTTTCCCGTCCCAGATGCCAAGAAGATGAATCTGCAGCCATTGTTGGGTGGCTCCTGCTCCCGGGCCGGGCACTGGGCTTGGGCCCTTCAACTTAAACGAGGCCTTGCCTTCCAGAGCCTCTAGCGGAGCTCCTGGCACCCCACGGCCGGCATCTCATGAATGTTTGTTGACTAGATGAACGAGCGACTCGTGCTCTGTCCGCTGCCTCCCTCCCTCTGCCCTAGTTCTGTCGATGAGGCTGGAGCTGACCCAGCGGAGGCGGCACCCCTGCCCTCCTCGGGCACCTGGAGGGCAGCGCATGCACGTAGAGGGGCCTGAGCTTACCAGATGCAGGCTGTGCCTGCTTTCCCTGGCTCTCTGCCGGCCTCGCAGGGGATGCACACCCCCGCTTGCAGGTGCAGAGAGAGCCCCTGCCCCACCTGTGGGCTCCCTCTTCCCGCCATGCCCTCTTGGTCTCCAGCCACTGCCTTTCCCAGGCCTGAGGGGATGCTTTAGTGACTCTGAAGGATTTTTTTGCATTCACTTTTGGTCCTGCCCTCCTCATGTGACACCCTGCTTGAGAGGAGGGTACCTGGGGGGTGGGAGCCGGGATCGGCTGGTGTCCAAGCCCCCATGGTGGGATCTCATGGCGAGGCGGCCAGCACAAAGGCCAGTGTGCGTGCCCTCTGCGGCCCTTTAGGTGGACGGATGCCCAGGGGCCTCCCCGCTGCACTGGCCCTGCCCTTGGGGACCTAGGGAGAGGGCGTCCGTTTCCATGAGGCCTGCACTTCACCTCCTTGGTGCACCCTGGACTGACCCAGCTGTCCTGGGCCCCGGGGAGGCGCCCTCCAGAGCTGTCCGCCCCCATGGGCACATCTGGATGAGCGCCCACCCTGTCCTGCGGTGGCATCTTTCACGTTTTTCACTTACCCTCCCCGACATTTTTCCCTGCTGAGGGTCTGTGTTCGCTCTGTGGCTGTGTCCACATCCGGCGTTTAGCACGTGCTCGGCCCGGGGGGACCATCTGCGAACGGGGGCGAGGTGCAGAGCGCGAGGCCTCCCGCCTTCTCCCGTGCCCGGCTGGCGGGAAGTGGTCCAGGCCGCCCCCCCCGCCCCCCCGGAGGCCTCAGGACACGTCCACACCCAGCGCCGTCCCTCGGCCCAGGTGGTCACAGATGCTCTTTGTGCGGACTGCGTGCGACTGCCTACCTGGGCCCTTGGCGAAGCCGGGGGCGGGGCGGGGGCCTCGGCTCCGGGTCCCCGCTGGCCACAGGACCCGCGAGGAGCCTCCCCTCCCCTGGGACCGCGCAGGGGCAGGAGGGGTTTGTGTGAGACGCGATGTGAGCCCTTGGACGCCCGGGCCTGGTTTTGCGATCCATAAGGTGAGACGTCCTGAGGATGAGTCCAGGGTTCTCTGGCGGAATTTCCAGGAAGGACAGGAGCGAGATTAATGAATAAAGGGTTTGGCTGGAAACGCTCTGGCTTAAGCTTCCTGGGAAAGAAAATCTGGGATTTCGATGTGAAAATGGCAGCCAGCCCTCGGGAGTGCAGGCTGAGCGCGGGCAGCCCCGCCGCGGGCACTGCCATCCCCTTGTGCAGATGAGGAGACTGAGGCCGTCCCAGGGCCGGAGCCGTCCTGCTCCCAGAGGCCCCTCCACCCCCCGGCTCCACTCCCGGGTGGCGACCCAGCCTTCTTGACGTCCCCGGGAACCCAGGCTCCTCCTCGGGCGCGTATCTTGTTTATTTTTACGAGGAACACGTTTCAGGGAGCCGTGGCTCTGGGGGAGCTCAGGGTCGTGGCCTCGGGCCTGCCAGGGTGCCCTCGGAGGCGGTGGCCCTGCCATCCGTCCCCTGCAAAGTGCAGGCCATTCATCATAGCGCTGGGGACCGCGCCGAGCCCCAGGAATAGGCTCTGCATGTGTATTCATCCAAGAAGCGACGGGGAGGCTGCGGGAGCGGCCTGCTGCCCCCCGCCCGTCGGGCCCGTTAGCAGGGAGCCCCGCGTCTGGGCCCCCGGAGCGGGCGGCGTGTGACCGCGCGTGAGCCGCCCGAGAAAATGTGTGCAAGTGTTAAAAGGCACACGGAGACGCCCGGGACGGTCGGGACGGCGTTCTGTTATCTTTACGCTGTTTTCCTTGCACGCCTGTTAAGGCGCGGGGCCGGAGTGTCTGTGGCGGACCTAACAAGTGCCTCCTAATCAGGCCCGAATGTTTCTGTCAGACACAAGAAAAATGCTCAGCTCCGACAAAGATGCGCTCTCCTCCCCGAGAAACACATTTGTTTAAAGATTGGCCTGTCAATTTGTGAATCAACATTTCGGCTTTTTGCTCAGACGCCGTGCGTGCGCGGCTCGCGCCGAGGAAGGGGGACTCCTCCAAAGCTGCTATTTGTCGTCGGAAGAAAGTAAACTTCATCAGGCCGACTTGCATGTGTGTTTCAAATGTCACTCAGTACTGCTTTCTTGTAATGAAACGCTGCATACAGATTTCTTCCCGAGGCTCAGGGGGATTAGACCCAGTAAGAGAAGAATTCAGTCTTCCTCACTGTGGCGCATCAGAGTGAGAAGTTTAAAATCCACAATTTATTCAAATATTGATATTTCTACTTGTCAGAAGAGAGGGGCCTTGAAATTTCCACTGAGCACTGTTGTCAGAAGAATTGCAAGAAATGTGTCAGATAATTCATAAACGGAGTTCACTGCTGTGAAATCAGTTGGGAACAGGGAAAAAATATATTCTTGTCGATGTAGAATAGGGACAATATAACAGAAAATAGCACTCACTTTTCCATCATGTCAGGCAAATGCTCAATTTGGGCCAGGTATTTTTTTAAACAGCCTGCTGCTCCTAGAGAAGCCTAGAATGCATGAAAAATGTTTTGAGTTCTGCTTTGTAGACAAGAGATCTGTTTGTTGTTTCTCCCCTCTGAGACCTCCAGTTCTCATCCTGCAGGAGCCAATCGGAGGGCCGCTGCCGGGGCCTGGCGCGCAGGCAGCTCGGCATATGGTTTGCATTAAGGCCCGAGGAAGCTGTGAAGCGCCGGGTAATGATGTGATAGGGCCAGGGTGCATTCCAGACTGTTGATAGCGGGCAGGGGAGCTTCCGAGGCCCTCTCCGGGTTCCCGAGCCCCTTCCCAGAGCCGGGCCTGTGTGTTCCTCCGAGCGGAGGGTAAATTCTATACGCAGGGAGAGGCCGGCATAGTTGGAATTCCTGGGGCCCCAGCACCCCTCTGCCCCCCACCCCCGATCTGTGCTTCGCGGTGGGCTTTCTGAGCAGCGGGCACATCCCTCTTGCCGACCCGTGCCGGCACCCCCTGCGCTTAGCCACACTTGTTCACGGGCAGGCACGTGTGCCTGGGCCTCGTGAGTTCACACGAGCGCCAGCCGCGTGTGCTGAGATCACGTGAACGCGGGCTGGGTGTCCTCAGTGACGCCCTGTGGGAGCCCCTGTGCCAACTGCACGCACCTCTGCGCAGTGCCCTGGAGAGCCCCAGCACCGTCCTGCATGTCCTACGCGGGTCTGTCGGCACCTGGGGTTGTCGGGCTTGTGTTTTGCCAGTGGCCCTGGTTTCCCCGCAGCCACCGTGGAGGCCAACTCCCTCCGCCTCTCCGGGCGGCATCCTGGCATCCTGGGTTTGGAACAGCAGGTTCGCTAACTGTGTGCCCTGCTCCCGTGTGAAGCCCGCCATCCCGCCCTGCCTCTCCCCCCACCCCATCCCCCCAACTCTACACCCTCCGCCGCGGGTGGAGCGGCTACTGGAGGTGGAGCCCCTTCTCCTGGACTCCAGGCTCGGGTCCTGGGTGGGCACGGAGGCTTGAGGTGGGATGCTCATGGGTCACGGGAAGGCTGGTAGCGCCATGCAGGACCGGGAGGGGCATCCAGGACAGGCTCTGGGGAGGAAGGCTCAGTCGGTGGACCAAGGACGGTTCTCTGAGCCAACTGTAATAGCGGAGAATTTTTTGGTTCCCCTTCGCTGGCTGTGGGCCCAGGAAGGGCCATAGGTGAGTCCCGCTGAGCTCACCCGGAGTTCCAGTCCCGGGGCCTCTGGGGCAGGAGGCCCCACGTGCCACGTGGCTCTGGGGGTGGGGCAGGCTTTGCCCTCCTCGGGGAATCCCGTCCTCCTGGGCCGCAGGCCGGGGGCAGCCCCGAAGGCAGGTGTGGGGGCATTGGCAGTGGCCCGTGGAGGGTGATCTCGTGAGGGTCTGGTGCTGGGCCCGAGGTCTGCGCGCCGCGTGGTGAATCTCCCTGCCAGCAGCCTCGGCCCAGCTGTACTCGTGCCCGAGGCTGGCTGTGCCGAGCTGCCGCAGTGAGAAGGCCGCTCGGAACCACAGCTGGGCTGTACGGCCCCACAGCCGTAGGCTGGCGGCTGGGCGGGGAGACCAGGCTCTGCGGTTCTCAGGGCCGCGTCTCAGTGTGGACTGGAGCTGGTGAACACCCGCCCCTGGGCTGCCTCTGTGGCTTTATTTTATTATTTTTGAAGATTTTACTTATTTATTTATTTTGGGGGGGGGGCGGGGAGCGTGTGCATGAGCGTGAGCAGGGGAGGGGCCGAGGGAGGGAGAGAACCTCGGGCAGACTCCGCGTTGAGCCTGGTGCGGGGCTCGATCCCACGACCTTGAGATCACGACCTGGGCCCAAATCGCGAGTCGGACGCCCAACCGATGGAGCCCCCTGGGCACCCATTAAACTTTGTCACTCTCCTCGTGTAACTGCTGTCTGCAGGGAGGCGTAGGGGCGGCACGGGCCACGGGCTGCAGGGGAGCAGTTGGCACACCCATCGGCTTTGAGGTGAAAAATTAGGCTCTTGAGTTGAGGTACTGGGGTATCGTCATCGGGATCTGCTGGGTAGCCGCCAAATCGGCGGTAGGGGAGGGCTCTCATGACCCTTCCGGTTTGGACTTCAGCATCGTCCACGTAGTCATTTCTGATTTGGATCGTAAATACACGAACATACGTGTGCACACTCTGTACGTGTAGGGGAGCGTGTACTTTTACTTGATGTCCCCCGTAAAGTGCATGACGGGGGTGGGGTGGGAGGGAAGCCCAGTCTCTCCGTCAGAAGTAATGGAGGCTGCTGCAGGCCCTGCCCCGGCCGAGGGGACCTGGGCGTTCACGGTCGGTGCCACAGGGAGCTCGAGTGGCCCGTCACTGGTGCCTGGCCTTCCCGGGTCACCTGCGCCCCCGGCCGCCACCGAGCTCCGGGCCCCCGCTCTGGCCCCCGGCCGCGGGCGGGCTCGTTAGCGTGGGGGCTGCGGCTCCACGCCTGCCCCCGCGGCCGGCCTCGCCACGCTTGCTTACTGTCTGCCGGGTGTCGGCGGATCTGTCATCGGTGCCGAGTGGAGCTGAGCCCTGACAGTGAGGAGGTAAACGCTCCCTGCCTGAATCCCCCATTAACTTTGTGAGGCGTATTGATTTCTTGTAAAAATAATGATATTGACAGGCCTTCCAGGAGTAATTGTTTCCAGAGCGCGGAGGTCAGCGTGGCGAGGGAAGGTTGGGAGCGGGGCTCTCAGAGGCTGAGAGTCCTGGGGTGGGCGCCGCCGTTCGGTGGGACCCCTGCCAAGACTTGGGGCTGCCGTTGGACATCTGGGGCCCCTGGCAGCCGAGGGTGTCCGTGGAGGCTCCGCGGCCGAGGGTAGGGGACACGCAGGCTCGGGTGGAGTATGGGTGGGCATCTAGCATGGGGCATGGTGCGTCCACGTGTCCTGGGTTCCAGGGTTTATCGGAGTTGCTCCTGGACCGATTGTTGAGGCTTGGCTGCCGTCCGGGCCAGGGGAGTGCGAGGCCGTGGCCTCGACTCAGAGCCGGGGTGACCATCTGTGTGTCCCACCCAGTGTCTTCTCTTTCTGGGGAAGGTCACCTCCTTTTCTGAGAGCACGAGGGAAATAAATGGTGGAGAGGTGGCCACTCTGGGGACAGCAGGGCCGGCCGGAGTTTCCCTGGGGAGGAGGGGGTGATCACCTAAGATGCTGAGGGTGCCTGGGAGTGAGCCGCGGGTCTGAAAGGTGAGAGGCTCAGGATGGCCTTACTTGCAGGACAGACCAAAGCAGAGATCTGCTCCCCAAATATCCAGCTGGGTCCATCCCGGGGCAGCTGTGTGGAGGTTGAAAGCATTCCAAGCAATGGCTTTTTCCAATCCTGGGAAGGTGAATGGATCAAAGAGTCTCCCTGTCGCCCGAGTAACCCTGGCCCATCCTTTTTCTAAGTCCCAAGTGCCAGCAAAGGGTCAGAATCACGGTAATTTAGACAGAGAACCTTGGCAGGTGGGGCTAAAAATCAGAATGGGCCCATCATGTCCACGTTTAAAACTCAGCTTATATATAAAATATATATATATATATAATATTTATGTATATATATATACACACACCTTCGGTTTATCTTTAAAGAGCAGACGAAGTTACTGAAAGAGGCGGTACGTCGCCTTTCGAGTCCGCCAGCGCTGGGCTTGTCCATCGTGTGTTATTGATCGATCGCACACGGGCGTACTTTGTCCCGAAAGGATGGCGGTGCTGTGCTGCCCGGCGTGTCCCGGACCGGGCGGGCGGCCTGGGTGGGAGGCGGGGACGGAGGCGCTCAGGCGGCCACATGTGCTCGTAGCTGGCCCACGTCCACAATATGTCCTCTATGTTTTCCCCCAAACGAGGGAAATCTGATCAACACCACTAACGAACTGCAGCAATGGGTTATCAATTAGCCCAGCCAGCGGCAGTGGCCTTGCCAATACCGGCTTTGTCTGAGTTTTCTTGGAGGAGTTGGTTTGTGTCACTCAAGGAGGCCGCCCGTTCAGGTGCGTCCCGTCTTGTCCAGCCTGAGTCCCTCCCAGCGCTGTTTAGAACGAGATTTGTGCTCGCCCTAATCCAATAACCATTGCCCAGGACGGCCCATGTAGCTCTGCTGGGAAATGGTGTCCAGGCTTGTAGCAACATCTAATGGGTATTTAGGTGCAAACTAGCTGTGAAGTGTTAAATATTTACATGTGGAATGCCAATAGTAATTGTCCACTTTATCTGAGCTAGCCTAGGGAAATGTCTTATTTGTTTCCATGTTACTTCAATAAACAGAAAGCTGGAAAATCCTCCCGCTATTTCTTGGGGGCTTAGAATTAATAAAGCCAGGCGGTATAAAATATGTGCTTTGGGTTTTTGAATGATCACTTCTGCACCAGGTCATATAATATGGCTTTAACTCCATGTGGCCTGTCTATTAAGCAAGACAGGATGAGCCTCACAAATAATAAAAAATATTTATGCTTTTCTTAGTGATACTAACAAGGTAACATATCAGAGGAGAAATGGCAGGAGAAGAATAAGGTAACTGTGTCTTATGAATTCACGGCTCAGTGGGGTCCCGGCCGGCTCCCATAAACACCCTAGGATTCTCTGCTCGGTGCTGCGATTATTCCACGGATTGTATTTTTTGCTTTTTGTTTGTGAAATCTGAAGTGTCATAAATGTCTCCGTCTCATCTATATTTGATAGTTAATATTAGTCTCAACCAGGAAAGTGCACTTTACATGTGACAACATACGATTACCTGGGAGTGTTATTGCAAAGGAAAAAATCAATACCAATTTATAATTCACGATCGCAGTCTATCAGTTTTTATGGCTCTCTATCCAGTCTCATTAATTTTTTATTATGATTGACTGAAACTGAAAGATTTTTAACATGTTTCGCTGTTATTTATTCAACCTTAATAATTAAATAAACCTTAATTGGCTGTATTTCGAGGCATCTTGGCGCTGCGGCTGGGAAGGGTTGGGGTGACCATCCATTATTAATTCGGGAGCACCTCACGTTTTCTTCTGAGGCGGCTCGGGGAGGGGACCTGCTGTGTACCATCACCAGAGCGAGCGAAATAGATTTTGTCGTCACCTAATCAGATTCTGTTTAGGAGGAGACCATTCGTTTTAATTCAAAATATAAATTATCAATAACGCGGAGAGAAACGTGATGAAGTCCTCCTGGAGCAATGTGAGTCAGTGCCACGTACCTGTGCAAAACTTTGATCAGCAGCTAATATCTTGATTAATGAGGCCAAGGGCCCCGTTGCGTGGAGAGCCGCAAATGGGGACGCCCTCGCCAAGGGTCTCCCGATTGGTGGTTCATGGGTCCCTTTGAAAGGTGATTGACAGATGGAAAATTGCACTTTCAAATTTCATCCGTATTCATTTCAGCTGTTCTTCTACATGTCAACTGCTTCCCTCTCTCTGGCAGGCCACGGCTGTATACATTAGCCGTTTCCACAGTGAGAAAAGAAGGAAGACAATCCCATATTTGAGCACTCTGAAGGAAAATCAATCATGTCATAAGTGAGAAGTATGGATAAGTTTGAACTGTGGCAACTTTCATCATTTCATTTCTGGCCGCGCTGGTGGGTTTCTGAGAGTACCGGCTGCGCAGAAGCAACCCCAGCTGGAGGGAGAGAATACCGAGTGTAATAGAGTTGGGCCAAAGGGAAATTTTTTTTTTCCCTGGTATTTGTCAAGGAAGTTTCTCGTGGTATTGCACAGAAGGAGCATCAAAACCTAAGATTATATACACTGGACATTTTGACAGAATTGAAAAAAAGGTTCTATTGACTATGACGATGAGATACCAACCCTTCTCAATCAATCGTGCGCCGGCCTGTCGGGTTTTTTTTTTTTTTCCAGATTTTTGTTTCCGCTGGGCTCTGCTCGTGGGAACGGTGGAGCGTGAGCCATTTCCAGGAAGGAGCCCGCGGGGGAGGCCGCTGGGGCTCCCGGGGCCGTCCTGTCCTCCCCAGGGAGGGCTGCCCCCGGGGGACCCCGTGCGGGGCTCGGGGGGCGCCGACCCGGAGGTTCCGTGGCCGCTGAGCCGAGCGGGATCGGGACCCGGTGCGGAGCCGGGCCCCGGCGTTCATCGCAAATGCTCCGAAAACCGGGGGAGACGGGCATGTTGCAATTTCTCAATCTTGTTCTTAATATCATTGAAAGAGAGCTCTTCTTGGCAGTAATAAATTTAACACAAAAATCAAATACAAAACAAATTTATTCTTCCAGAGCTGATGCCCAGTCATTTCTTTCTTGTCTTGCATTAAGCTTTAAAATCAACTGTCACTCCCTATCGATTGCATCTGAATTGTTATCTATATTTCTCAAAAGCGCTCTTGACAGTTAATACAGTGTAAATTATAATCTGGGGAAATGCCGCATGTGTTCACCAGCAAATTGCTTAGATTCTGAGTAAAGCTGCTTTTATTCGCCATTCTTTTCTTGTGGCCATCTATTTTAGCAAGGACCATTCAGGCCAAATTATTCTAAATTTACACTCGGCTAGTATGTAAATCATATTGTGGAAATCACTTTTGGAATCACTCTGGAATGTGAAGCAGTGTTTGAGTGTCTGAGCGTTGCATTAATGAAACAAATATCACCTCGGGGGCCCGACCCGCGGGGGTGGCTGGCGGTGCTCCTGCGGCCTCGGAAGGCGGTTGGCCGCACGGGGTGGAGGTGAGTCCAGTTCTGTGGGCTTGGGGGCCTCCTAGGGTCTCAGGCCAGCGGCTCGGTTCTCCCTGAGCCACGTGGTCTCCAGGGGCGGCAGTGTGGGTGGGACCCATCCTCCAGGGATGGTGCCAGAGGGCCCACAAGGGATCCTGGAGACCCCCACCCCCACCCTTCTCGCTTCCTCGTGGGAGTGAGAGGCCAGGTCAGGAGCTGTTCCCTGGAGGAAAGCCGCCCACTCTCTGGACCAGAGCTGGCCAGTGGACAGGGAGTGCAAGCCACACTTGCCATGTTGAATTCTCTAGTCTCCACATTAACAAAGTAAAGAAACAAGTGACATCATTTTTATATTATTTAACTCTGTGGATCCAAAAGACGACTGTTCCATTACGTCATCAACATAAGAAATTATTGAGCTGTCTGACGTGTGCTCTTCATTGCTGAGTTTGGAAATCCGGCGTGCATTGGACATTATACGCGTCCCCTTGGACCAGCCCCAGATCTCATGCTCCGTTGCCCCATGTGGCCATGACTTCCACACCGGATGGCTCGCTCAGGGTCCCACAGTGGCCTTCTGGTTGTCCCCAAGGCTGAGGCAGAGCTACTGGCCTCTTCCCAGTCTCCAGCCCCAAATTGAATGAAGTACAAGGTCCAGAAGAGCCCACGGGGAATGAATCTGCCCCTGGGAGGTCCAGACTTTCTCTTCTTCATATGGTCGTGGGGTCCTCGTCTTATGGATGAGTCTGGTTTCTCTTCAGCAATACTTTATTATCATATACTTGTGGCTGTTCCCTACTCAGGGAAGAGGTGATTATTGCAGAACAGGGAGCTAAGGAAGGAGTTACTTCTGTGCCTTTAGGGACAACTAATTATGCATTCATTTATTCATTCAGGAAATATTTATTGAGGATCTAATTTGAGGCAAGGTGGTAAAGTACCACTCCTGTTCTAAATGTAAGAGAGATGGATAGACAGAGAGATCTGTCTTTACATCTACATAGAGATAGGTGGAGGTGGAAATAAATGTCTAGATATAAAAAAAATGTCTAGATAGGTTAGAGAGCTATAGCTAAATTAAATATGAAATATGCCTATTTATGTCTATGTAGCAACAGCTAGACCTATGTCTGTGCGTCCGTCCATCTCCCTATCTGCAGCCCTCTTATCCCTGGGTGTGTTCACAGGCAGTGCAAGATAGATGCAGGTCAGAAAGCACTGGGCGAAGGGACTGGGCGGTCTGGGGCAGCGCAGGGGTGTCCGGACTCCAGGGGCCTGGCTTGGGAAGGTGGGGCTGGTGCACCATCAGAGGTGAGTTGGGGAAGAGCCTGAGTCCCAGGTTGGGAAAGTCGGACATTGACTGTCACCCTCAGGATCTAAGGGAGACCTCGTGTCCTGGCCCTGAGACACGTGGTCTCCTCTTCTGGCAGTAGTGGCGACTTTGGAACTGTGTGCAGGATTTTAGGGACAGAGCGAGCAGAGGGAAGGAGGCAGGGGCCTAGCTGGTGGGTCACTCACTGCTTCTGCCTCAGTTTCTCACTTTGGGATTGACCCTGAGCTCAGAGTCCTGTCCCAGGAACAAAATGCTGTGGTTCCTAGGATGTCCTTCACAGCAACTCAGATTCCACTGGACTCCGTCCTGGGGGTCCTCCTGCTACCCCTGGCCTCCCCGTGACAGCAGAAGCCGCCTCTTGGAGCCCCCCAAAGACATGGACCCGACTGTCACTGGACATCACATCCTCCAGCTCCCCTTCCGCTCCCTGACTTTGTGGGTATTTATCCGTCTGAGGAGCCACCGAGAAGCAGCCCAATAAACACGTCTGAAGTAAGGCATCAAAATCTCTAGAATGCATTTCTTCATAGAGTAGGGTCAACCCTTGACAATTTGACATTGTTTAATGGGATTGAGCCTGAACTGTGTGAGGATGGGATGCTGTCTTTGTAATCTCTTTATTCACAGACGTCAGCCCAGAACACACAGTTATGGAATGGTAGATGGATATGTGAGTGAAAGGAGTGGAGTAGGAACACCAGAGCTACCAGATACTGAGAGTCTGATCACCCTCCCACCCCCAGGGACGCTGTGTCCAGGGGCCCAGGCACCTGGGGCCTTCTAGACCACCTACTGCATACAAAAATGACCTTGGAAATTGACCTTACGGCTTTGGTATTGCCTTTGCCCAAAGTGCTGAGTCCGACCACTTGGATGCGAGCATCTTCCACCTGCCGAAATGCTGGCAGACTGGAACCTCAGTTGGAGGCTGAGGTTGGTGCTGTCGGGGACATGGGGCAAGGCCTCCCTGACTTTGTCAGAACCCCGGGATGGTGTCTTTCCTGTTGGTTGTGCTGCTTCTGTGACTGAGGGTATCGTTTTCAGCCCATGTCCCGGGAGATAATGGTGATGAGTTCCTGGAGACTCACCTGGACTCTCATATTTTCCCCAATCCCGTGTGAGCCCCACTCTCTTAGATGGGGCCTGTATCTCAGGGGTTGGTTTGGCCCCGGGCAGGGCAGGGGCAGCTGGCGAGGAGCGAGGACTCTGGCCCCTCTCTGCCTCCCCCTGCCCTGGCGTCTCTCCCAGCCCTGCCTCTTGCTGTGCACAAGTCCTGTGTGCCTTGTTTTGTTTTAATGTGTTCCTGACCCAGGGTCCCCGGTTACGGGAGTTCTTGTCATACAGTTAGTTACACTCTCATAAAGACTCCCACAAAAACGCTGTAACAAGCTAACAGTCATTGCTCAATATACTAAGTGTAAGTGTCACCAGGTAAGACTTGACCGTGGCAGGGGGAGTAGAGGCAGTTATTGAAAAATATGAAACACTGGGTCTCTGCGTCGGGCTGTCTGTTCTGAGGCTTTCTGCAGCTCTGGGTTCCATGATGAACATCCCGTTGGCCATTACAACTTCATGATAAATGGTCCCTTACAGATGTAGCTCCCCGTAGAGGGCACCATGGCTCAGTGGTCTGAACGGCCACTTGAGGGAAGGCTGCGTGCCCAGCTCCCCAAGTCCCGCTGGCCTTGATAAAGACGACCTTGTGAGTCTTCTTGAAAGCGTTGGTGGGACCCCTGAGCTGGTACCCTTGGAGTTGGGTTGACCATTTAACTGTGAAGTTAGAGGTATAAACCATGGTTAAAAAAAAATTATCTGGAACTTCTTGATGTCTCCCCAGCTAACTCGTTGTAGGGGTGCACTAACTGGTCTCCTGTTGCAGGGCACTGGGTGTGACTCCAGATGAAGTGCACTGAATTTGCCCCAAACTTCTGCAAAGGAGTTAACAGGTTGCTCCCTTAATAGGCGTCGGCTCTAGATTTTGCGGATGAATAATGTGCCGGGCATTGAAGGCGTAGCTTCGGCTAATGTGAAGTGGAGGCTGCATTTATCACGGGGAGGGGGAAAGGATTTTACAGGTAGGAGGTGAAGAGACAATTTGAGAATACTCGTTAGCTGGAAAGCTGCGTGTTCCACTGGATTGTGATTTTCCATCTGGCCACGCTGGTTGGGGAGCTGCATTTGGGCGTGAGCTCTGCTGCCAGTCAAGGTTCCCCAACTGTGCCCACCCCAACTCATTAAACCAGAGCAAACTGTACCGAGGGCGCCGCTGTGCGATTTTAATATTTGGTGCATGTGACAGGATCATTTTAGTGATTTGCAGGATTTATCTCCTCTTAAAAGTACTGCCTAAGGCTACTCTAATTGGTAGGAAAGCAAATTCCCTCTTCTCCTCCTGTCAGTCTTTGTTTTATTTACTGAGAACTGCCGAAACCTATTTACACAATAATGAGGATAAATCACCGGGATGCTTTCAACACAAAGAGAAATGTGGCGCGAGTTGAAAGCTGTACAATTAAAACAAAATTCCAGATATTCCTGAAGTGGTGTGTGCAGTTAGGGAGAGCAAAATAAAATTAAGACAAATGGTAGGATCGCACCCTGGACCAGCTCAGGAAGCTAATCAGGATCAGAATTCTAGAGATATTTTATGATGGGCAATTTCACTTGAAATGGCAATGAAGTAAATGCCTGTGAGTTACCATCAATATTTGTAATAAAAATAAACAATCATGCATTCCTCTAGCCTGCAAATAAACAGGGTAAGTTTAGGCGTCATAATTATGACATTGCCGGAGTGGCGGTAAGTCATGTGAAAATGTCAGCTGTGCGTTAGCAGCCTCTGGCTTGTTCCCAGCGAAGAGGGCCACAGCCACTTGGATGAGACACTCCAAGTGTACTTGACTGTATGACCTGGAAAGAACCCACTTATTTAGATGTCAAGAGCATCCTACATTTGAGAATGGTTCTCGTTGGAGGGTGTGCCACAAAGAGACTTCCTCGCTGAAAGGATTAGGCACAGATCTTGTCCTTGGACTTGGCCCTCCTGGGTGTTGGGTTGGCGCGTGACGTCCATACCTCCCCAAGCCTCCAGGTTTGCATGAGGACCTCGGTGGGCTCAGTCACCCCGGGCAGAGGTGGTCGGTCCCAGGATGGCCTCAGTCCCCCTCAGAGGTGGCCAGTCTGTGGACAATGGGAGCAAATCATGTGAACCAAGGAAATTGATCAGCTGACTCTCTGGAGCAGTCATGAACGGGGAGACACACCGCACACTGAGCAAGCTCACAGATGCAAAGTGCAAACACAGGACGGCGGTCTGGGTGTCTGTTTAGGGAATGTATGAGTTTCTAGAACTTCTCTAAAGTGATAAGAGCTAAAGGCCCTTTGTGATCAGGTGGGGGTCCCAGCCTGGCCAGGCTTTCACATCCCTGGGGGCTGGACCAGGCGTCTTCAAGGACCTTTCTGGGTCTGATGCTTGTGGTATCTGTGTGCATATTCGTGTCTTTGTCTCCACCCCAATCCCCCCCCCCCCAGCCCCATCCTGACCGTCGCCTATGCCTCTCCCCAGCTGTCCCCCCACCTCCCACCCCTCAAAACTGGTGCCCTCCTCTTAGGTTATAAAACAGCCTCCATTTCTGTTTGCATCCTGACAGCTCAGGTGATGACTGCTCAGTTATCCTGGAAAAAAAAAATAATTCACATAAGCAGATTTTAGCACATTTACCAGGCCTTTTAACTTCATCTGACGCTGTTTGGATGGAAGATGAGAGAAGTATATTTTTATATCCCAAGGGAGTTACTTTATGATGACTCTTTCAAGGTGAATATTGGCATTTATTTAGCCTGAGCAGAAAATAAAAAGGAACATATAGAAGCATGAACATAGAAACACCGGAGTCAGCAAATAGTATTTTATTTTGTTGCTTTGAATTGCTATCCCTCAAACACAGCTAAATCTAAGTTAATTTAAAGTTTCTCTTGAGGAATTCATATCAAATTAAAGTGTTTCTCTGCAGTGGCGACAAGAGCAGGGAACACATCTGAATTTCCTCCAAATTATGGTCTATTTTTACAGTCTCCTAAGATTTGCCTTCGTGGACCTTATTCTACTGTCTTTGAGAGAAAATTAATTTAACTAATGACAGCTCAGACTAAAACATCAATCAAAAGAAGAGAGAAATAACATGACAATCACGGAAGGGAAGAGTGTGCAAACAGGAGACCGGGCTCCTCGTAGGAACTCAGCCCCCCCATCCTTCCCTTAAATCTCTTCCGCGCGGTGCCCAGGCCTCGCGTCCTCTCCGCCCGCAGGTGTGGCCCTGCCAGGTGCGTGCCAGGAGAACGGGCAGGTCCGAGTCCCCAGTCCCGCTCCCCCCCCCCCCCAGCTGTGCTCCGGCTGGCCTGAAGAGTGGGGGACCCCATGTCTGCCCCCGCCCCCTCGGTCTCCCTGGCGAGCCACCGCTGCCTCCGCAAGGCACACCGGGAAGATTTTATTTATTTACGTTTTAGCCAAACAGTTGGCAGTTCTTTCGGGCCTGCTCGAAATACCCTGACTGTCGCAGGGGGTGGGAGGGTTTTGGGGTGGGGGTGGGGGGGATGGCCCGGGCCCCATCCTCGGGCCGCAGCATCAATTGTGAGGCCGGGGACGCGAGGAGAACACCTTCCTTGTGTTCTTCCCATCCGACACACATAATGGGGCTTTGTGGCACTCTGTTGGCATCACGAAATGCCAGCGGATTGTTGAGAAAATTTAAGACGTTTTCATTGGCAGCCGATCTCGCCGAGTCTCCACCTTATTGATGCTGACTCCGATTTATGAATGATGAAGTGGAGGACATTTGCTATCAGAAGCTCACAATGTAGCTCTTAATAAAAGATTAAACAAGGAGAAGGCAGTGCGGGTTTCTGACACACTGCTGATAAGGAGCTCCGATTCAAGGCTGCGAGGAGGCAGGAGCAGGACAGTGACAGATGCTGAATGGGAGCCCGTGAACACATGTTGCTCCTCGCACTGTGACGTGTAGCCATGTGGAAAATCTGTCGGAGGAACTTTCGGCAGATCCGACGCCGAAAACGTTTCCTCCTGACTCGAGGCGATCCGTTATCCGAGGACGGAAAATGAATAGACCTGTGCGGCGGTGGCGGTGGCGGCGGTGGCGGCCGGGCGGCCCGGCTGCTGGCGCGGAGGTGCCCCGGCTCCTGGGCGTCGGGGGGAGGCGGCAGGCAGCGAGCTGTCAGTTTGAGAAATGAGGAGTGTAAGAGGCTGGGACCAGCTTGGCAGATGTGCAAGAGGAACAGGGAGCATATTGATCAATTAAATATGCAAATACCTCAGCAAGGAAAGACAGAGATGAATAAAGTGACAGAAGCATCAAACTGCACATTAATGATTCGATGGAGTGCCCATCCCAACAGTTTAGTTTTAAATAAACGCTACTTCACCCGAGTCCCTTTACCAGCCACGTCCTTAATGACTCGGCGGGGCCGGGGAAGCTGGGGTGCTCCGGGGGCCCCCCCACCCCTGGGGCCGGGGTCGGGGTGCAGGGTGGCCGTCCCTCTGGGGGGGGGGTGGACAGCTCGCAGGCCTCCCTCCCAGCTCCCCCCCACCCTGGACCAGGGCAGGAATTCAGATATCCCTATAACAATAGCCCACCGCCATCCCATTGTTACCGACTTTCTCAGGTCATTTCTATATGGTTTCCTTTCTCAGCCTCCCCAAAGAAAGCCTGATTGTTTCGGGCCAGACTTTGCTGGCAGCCTCCTGCCCACGGGTGAACCCCGTAAACCCGGGGACCCCGGATTAGGTTTCAGTCCTGTGCTGCAGACCCGGCTGGGCAGGCTCTGTACCTTTTGTCCATGACTTTTACTCTGTGAAAGGCACCTAATTATGACTTAGCTCCTCAGACTAATGAAATTATCGTCTTGTTCTCTTGCTTCTGTACTGTTGTCAAGACTTTGAAACATGATCGTTTAATTACTGACACCTACTGTAGCTCATTTTATGCATGCAGAGCTAGAAAATGCTTGTCTCTGGGAGCCCAACAGGAGCGCTGAGCTCTGCCCTTTTGGCTGCGTGTGTAAAAGTCCTCTTTTCATATGAAAATTTAATACAGCGACGGGTCAGCTTGGGCTCTCTTCTGTTAAGCAGCCCCAGATTTAGTCATTTATAACAGAATTATTTGAAATTCCTAGCCAGGAAAAGGGCAGAAATTGCAGCGTTTGGAGGATGCCAGAACAAAACCCCAACAAAGTTCAATGATATCTGCCCTTGGCCGCCCATGTGCTTGCGCAGCCACGAGTGGCCCCATCACAATGGACGTGGAAAAGTAAGATGTCATTTAAAGAAACTGGGGAAAATATTCAGACTTTGACATTTGGGCTGTTTTTCCACTCTGATAACATCAAAACTTGTACTTCTTGATAATAAATAGGAGAATGTCAGCTGCCAGTCAGGGCTATCGTGAAGGCACAATGGGCAGAGCACAGAGGCGACGGGCGCCCCCAAGAAGATTTTCGGGCTTTGCCTCTCGAATAAAAGTGTGCGTTGAGAGTCCGTTTTGCGGTTTTCCAGGAAGTTCCTATGTAGGCCCCCTGTGCCCCCCTCCCAAGTTAGGTGTGCTCCGCCCCCCTGGATTTATGGGGCAGGCGTGGGGCCCGGGGCCGTGTGCCCCCTCGTCCGGGAGGGCGGCACCAGCAACCTCGGCGCTCATGGCCCAGAGGCCCCGGGGTCCCCG